>NW_027325360.1:10734062-11359062 GCF_036924035.1 Leuresthes tenuis
TTCCCCCTCCCTCTCTTTTAAAATAAAACCTGACCGGCTCAGTAGGTAAACAAAGACATCAGATGCATGCATAATGACTTGTCTTGTTAAAATGAAAAGCTTTAAAAAGCTCCTTTGAAAAGGAAAACTTTGGGAGGGGGCACACCACACACATAAAAAGGCCCTATTTGGCTTCAAGTCAAGGTGTCCAGGCTTTGGCTTTTAGGAGGCTCCCACTGGCCCAGCAGTACCACTCAGATTTAAGGTTTTCCAGACTTTGGGGTGCTGCCTGCGTGGACAACAGTAGAATCTTGCGGTCTGCATCCACTGCTGCTGCTCATTCCACGGGGCTCTTCCTGTGAGCAGGCCGACCCATATTTCTGCAGGCTAAACTACCTGAGACACACCAGGAAACAAATGTCAACATTTAACGGAAAAATAGGACACGCTGTCTCATGCCAGATAAAACTGACAATTACTTTATTTCTGCTGCTTTATTGGCCCGAAAAAGAAATCAGGTTACAAATGGCTGTGTAGAAAACAATAAGCAGAACCAAAATGCCACACGTTAGGTAAAATGTCAGCAAGCTTGCGTTCCAGAGTCCAGAGAAAGGCAGATGAGCCTGAGGTTGGTGCAAAAATGCCATGTTCTTATTCGCTCTCCTCATCAGCTCTAAAAGGAGTTAATTTACGCAGAACACAAAAAAATAGATAAAAGACTAATTGTCCATACAATTTTAAACATATTTCTATCGAAATATTTCTATTCTATTTCTATTGAAGTCATTTCCAGACTGTCTCTCTGCTCCAATAAAATCCTGATTTTTATAACTGCAGCGTCAATAGACAAAAAAAAAAAATCTCTGCAGAACTTTTGGCTTTACATACATGTACAACCACCTCTCCTACAGAGAAAGTTAGAAGCACTCCATCTTTTCACTCTATCCAGTGTCAGATATACTTTGATGGCGATGCTTCACCACAGTGGACAAGCCTGACCCGTGGAATTGTAGTGACAACAAGTCACAATATTTTACACATAATTAAACAAGGGATTTGACTGGCCTCCACTGTAATTATTCTAAACTTATGGATGCATCTACCGAGTGTGGAGGCATTCTTTAGAATGGATATCTCCCTTAACTGAACAGAAAGACTTTTCCTGATAGGTGAGTGGGAGTCTTTAAAATATCCCATTAAAGACAAATATTCCATTTAAATCCATTACTTGTCATACATTTGAGTGGCAGGCTTTTCTCCAATTGAAGAAAAAAAGAATTTTGAATTCAAATACCTGCTTGTGGACTTAATATCACATTTTGCTGCTTTTTTCTCTTCTTTTCTTCTTGTAAAGGCAAACCCTGAAAAAAAGTAGGATCATTGGTGCACAGGTGTGGCAGTGCAGACAGTGTGTGTAGATATATATATATATGTATATATATAATAGATCCAGTAAAAACATACCTGTTTCTCCTTTTCTCTCAAATTTCTAAAGTGGGCTGAGGGGGAGGAGGAAAAGTTTTCCATCCTTTCCATCTTCACATTACCTGCCAAATTACAAATAAAGATTAATACAGTAACAAGTGAGTACCGAGTCTTCTGTCCATCGTCAGTGTTTATTCACAAATATAAAAAGGAAACGGAGTAAACCTCTGTAAAGCTGACAGTCCTTCTTGATGTGGGCACTTGATCCACACAAGTAACAGCAACGCATCTCCAGTGCATCTCTTTTCTCCCAGTGTTCACTCCTGTGTCTGACCTGATCTCTGGCTTCCTCCGCTGCATCCATTTTGTCTCGCAGGTGCTCTGGCCTTTTCTCTGAATCTCGTCTGTGCCTGGCCCTGTCACAAAAACCCATATTGTTTGTCACATGACATCCCAGCAGTCAAAGTAAGCAACGCTGACAAATCTTTCTTCCACGCACTTCCTACGCATGGGACAGTCTTTCATGAAGTGGCCGATCTTGCCACAGATGCGGCAGCAGCGATCATTGGGAGCCACTTCCCCCTCGGTGAGAACTTCGGGGTCAAAGAAATACTCCTGCGACAAATGCAGGCAAATGCCGATGTCAGTGAGAGATAATAAAAATACAATTAAAAAGATAAATAGTGAAAGTGAAAGCAAATACTCACCATATGACTGGGATACACTGGAGGCAAAACTTTGACCGGCGTGCCAAACACTGTTCTTCCATTAATGAACGCCTTCATGATGAAGTTAGTCACTATTTTTAAGGGAAAAAAGGTCATATGAGAGGACAGTAAAAGCTTTGCAAAGACTTGAAAATTAAGAAAGAAAAGAACAAGTTGAGAAAAAAACAGAAAGAAAGAAATAATCATACTTTTCCTGGACAGACCAGCACCCAAATTATGATTCAGGTCAAACGGATCTGTGATGACAGAGAACAGATGGCAAGATAACTTCAGCAGACAGTGTAACAATACTGACTGATCATGACACTTAATGTCAGATATGTCATCGTGAAAATATATTTATTATCATTGCTTTTATTGAGCCAGTTTGTGTCACTCAAGCCGACCTTCAATGACGATGTATTTGGACGTCCACTGCTTGTTGAATGTGGTGAGACGGGCATGCTGTCGGATGCACACAACGTGCTCCTTGAAGTCAAAGTCCTCGGTGTAGAAGCGGAGCAGGCCCAGCCACAGCTCCCCCACCGTCTCGGCGTTCTGCCCATAATGCGCCCAACGACTGGGCTGCAGGTGGAAGAGGACGATGGTGAAATACGAGACATTTGTGACGCATTTATTTGAAATATAGTACTCACTAGTGTTTTTAAATCATCAAAGAAGTACACGTTCCAGCCATCGACCAAGACTTCCGGCTTCTTCTTCCCATCGTAGATCTGCGGCAACATTAAAGCCACTTGTAATATTTGAATCCGAACATTGTAACTTAACGTGCCATTTGAAATGACAGCGATAAACGGCATGATAAATTAAGTCTTTAAAGTCTGCTGGAACGTTTCATAGACACGCCAACAGTACCTCTTGGAGGACAGGGATAACCGGTGGGTTCCTCTGCTGAAGAAAGAACAGCACCATCAGAGTGTAAGCGTAGGACGAGAGGCTGCCACGTGATGCATCCCCAATATCACACATCTGTAATGGGAGGAAAACAAAAATGTCTATACATTCATGATGCCAATACAGTAATAACGAGCAACACAACATACTGCCAATAGTTTACAACGATGCCTTGGCTGTGAGAGTGCAGAGCGTTATCACCTTGGCAAAAACCTTCATGACGTAGCAGAGGAGCTTCACTCTTCGGTCAATAGCAGCGTATGAAGCTAGTAGATGTGTATTATGCAGGGCCTGGAGAGAAAAACGTTTTCCTTAAAGCATAAGCAACAACGGTCACTCAGAAGCAATTTTCAAATGTGCGTTTCTTTATATTCCAAGTGGAATAGAGTGCACATGAAAAAGGGAGGAAGGAGCCCTACCAGCGTGTTGTAGAGGCTGATGTCTCCCTCCAAGCCAGTGTGAACATGGTAGAACTTAACGATGGGTACTTTAGCTGTAGTGATGGGTAGGATGTTCTTCAGACCTGATAAGAGAGACGGCTTTAACATCATATCCCTTCAGTGAACCGATTATGGTTAACTTCCCATGAATGTGGTTATTGTAGTCAGAGAGACTAACCGTGTCTGTTGCAAAAACAGCGCTCAATACAAAAATATCTATTTAAACAATCATTTTCAAGTAAATATAAAAAATATAGAACGGTAATAATGAGAAATTTGTTCCGTTAAAATACATTAGTCATTGCAATTTGATGTAAAACTGATCTAAAAGCAAGAAGATGTTGGTCCTAACAGACAGGTCGGCCATGATGTACCTGGGTGTTTCTTCAGCAACCTCGCCAGGCTTTCAATGATAATGATGCAGTCGATATCCTGCGAGAGGGGAAAAATAATAATAATAATAATCAGGTTGAATATTCAAAGTCATGCAACAGATAAATCCATTTCATTACATTCACTGGAATGAAATTATGTACAAAAACAATTAAAAAAATATTTAAAAAAGAAATCAATCACTCACAGCTGTGGTTTCTTTCCCCTCCAGCACCATACAGATGTCTAGGTCACTTTGCCTGAAGCCGAAGCCATTTTTGGACGAGCCAAACAGCTGCAGCCGAGCCCCTGCGCAGCAAAAACAAAGTGTCAATACTCTCCTTAGTCTTAGCCGTTCTCTGTCGGAAGAGGACCACCATCAGCCGCCCCGTGGCCGCCTCATCAAAGATCAGGCAGTTCATCAAATTACTTACATGTCTTATGAAATAAAGTCAACGATAAACAAGGTTGATTACTTCACCGGCAAACTGTCGTCTGACAAAGGTCTGCAGGTCTTTAAGGATGTGCTCTCTTACACCGACTTCCAGCTCATCCGGGGCAAAGTCACCTGAAAAAGGGAAATGAACAAAAAGAACAAAGGATTTAAGAGGATTAAATATGTTTATGTATTTCTTTTTCACATATTTATTTCACAAATAAAAGCGTGTAAAACGAACAGGTGGCATTCATCACGTTAAAACTAGCAATCACAACAGTTTAGAGGGAACAATTAAGAGTTTGTTGAACAGTGAGCCTCATTAACAGACTTAGAATAAGAAAAGGAAAAACTTCTCGTACTAAACCTACTGTTTATGGCATATAAAATAATCAAAAGCCTTCACGTTTATCTTAAACCTATTTATTTGCATAATTTCATTACATTTTCAGTCAGTCTCAACTTTTTAATATCCACTAAGACTAAAATTGGCAAACCTAACAAATAACTTGTGTAAGTGGTGCATTTTATAATGATTTTATAATGATTAATGTCACCTTTGACCCAAATTACAATGACAAAGACTACTTACTGTAGCACTGCTCACACACTTTGTTCAGGATACCGAGGAACTCTGGTGTTACTGGTGGCAACGGGTCCAGCTCCACTTTCTTGAAATCTTCTGGACAGTCTTTCTTTAAATGCCCATCACGCTTGCACAGGCTACACACGACCATGTGTGACTGAGAGACATGGAAAGAAAACGGTAAACACGAAGCTTGCTTGTGATTTATGAACATGAAAACAAGCTGAGTGAAACTAACCTTTCCCCTAGTGAAAGCTTGCTTGGTGAACTTGTATCGGAACTTGTTCTCTTTTTGGTTTTCATTTTCTGGGCTTTCATCTTTAACTGCATCCTCTGAAGGAGGAGGTGAAAGCCGGACAGGCGCAAACTCCACTTCTTCTTCCTCTTCCTCATTGACTGAACCAGGTGTGTCCAAGTCTGGGCCCTCCTCATCCGACAAAAGCTCGTCCCCTGAGATCTCATCAACTTGGAAAATCTCCTCATCTTCTGTGGTAAAACTGTCCAAGTGCCGTCGGTCATGTGAGACCACATCTTGCTCTTCCTCCTCTTCCTCGTCATCCTCATCCTCTGAGAGACTGCTTTTTCCCAGGTCCACTTTTTCCTTCTCTCTCTCTTCATCCGAGTCACTGCATTCCTCGACTTCCTCCTCTTCCTCAATAATGCAGTCAGAGTCCTCAGGACCATTTTCTGAAGCGTTCGGGTGACTTGAATGTTTTGACTGAAGGGTGAGCCGACCGAAATCCGACAAACCCGTGATCTCTTCACTGAAAGCCTTAGCGTCTGCCCCTTCAATAGGTCCCTGCTTGGCCTCGTTTTTGAGTCTCGCAGCCGACGTATTGAGAGGAAGTGCAAAGTACTTGAATGTGGATTTGAGGCAGTGGAGGATATAGTCAAACATTTTCTGGCTGTTCACGGTGCGAGCCACATTTCTTTTCACAGCAAACGGGTCTAAAGAAAAAAAAGAGAAGAAAGAAAAGTGAAGCATTTATTAGAGTCAAGCCATCTGTGAGTAATCGGGACCATTTTCACAAAAAGGATCACAACATGAGGGTGTTCACTAAATTCTTTCAATAAAACGATTCAACGGAGAAAGCTTCTGACCCTCAACAGCGATGCGTTTTTTTGGCCAGTCTTTCATCTCTCTGGAGAGGACAGCGTTGGTTCGGACGCCGATGACGTTGTCAGCCAAGATGAACTCCAGCGAGTAGAAGCGAAGCATTTCAACCCAGAGGAGCCCCGCATCCACTGGTGGATTGGGGTTCTGAAACACCAGCGGGACCTGCAAGACAAAAAAAAAAAAAATGTGCCACAATCTCCAATTGCTGGAAGCAGGATCAGCTGATAATTTTTAAAAAAAGATTTAAGAAGTTAAATACTATTTCTAACAACATTCTGCAAGTATGAAATTAATAGATGAGAAGGTTTTGTGATTTGGCAGCAGGTTATTTATCATCATATCACTCCCACAGCTGCTATTAAGAACAGCTTTAGAGCTTAAAATAAATACAGTTGTTCTCTGATTATATAGAAAAAGCCATACTGTAGGAAATATGAATTAGCATATAAGCTGCATAAGAACAACACACCTAGCCAACAGTTACAAAACTGGGCAATCAAATTAAATTAAATTTAAAAAAATATATATACTGATTTATATACTATATACAGATTTTTTTCCATTTTGTTTAGTGTAATTTTATTGTTGTAAGGGCCAGGAGCCCCCGACCATAAAGAGAAGCATTTACTTTGAAATGAGCATATATAGTAAAACAAAACAGTATCTGTTCTGTAATGTCATCGAACGCATCGTGTTGTGCCGTCGTGATATTGAACGCAGCACCATTTGTCACCGTTTTCACTGTTACATGCCACCGTGTCTTTGTCTCTTACAGTCTCACAATGGTGCCGCTTCCCACTGATTCAAAGATGTCAGTGAGTTGCAGTTTTAACCATGCAATAAAAAATAAGAGCTTTGTGCTTATCATCACTGACATGCAGAGGTTGAGAAATATCTTAAGTACTTCTTTTTTGTTTATATCATTTACTCAGGTCAGTGTGTGTGTGACTCCGGCTCTGAGTGCTCGTATCACTTTCTAACAGGCTTCACTCTGGTGGAGCTTCTGATCGGCTCTTTTAGTGACCCAACTATTTCTGGCGTATGTTGGCCAATCAGCGCCCATCTATCAGAGCACCCTTAACAGCTTTTCTCTGTAAGATTCAACAAACAGATTTTTTTTTCTTGATTACATGTCAAAACTCTTTTTTCTACAAGAACCATTTCCTGTAGGTAGGTTGGTTTCCATTGCACAACCATTAATTCAGACAATAATAAATCTTAAGATGTTTGCTATGACGCAGCACTCATTCTTGGTTTCAACTGTGGGGGAAGAAAAATCATCCTAATCTAGAAAAAGCTAAGCCATTTTAAAGAAAAACCAAAATCATTCAATCAAGTTGATGGAATGAAGAGCTGAACTGACAGTGAAGCTATACTTGTGTCTTAATGATTACCTTCCCCTTTATACAGGAGCCCGCTGCTGGCTGTGATGATTCTTTGGAGGAAGGCGTGTAGCTCCAGTGTAAGTATCCATCCTCTGTCTGTGTGAGACTGAAGTCTGACAGCTTGCTGAGTGAAAACACTTTAATCTGAAGACAATCAGGTGGTTAGATTAGTCTCCGTAGCATGGGCTAAACTTTTACTTTCCTTTGGCCTTATTCAAGGCAGACGATGAAAAGAGACACACCTCCTGGTTCATGTACGTGGGCAAGAGAGGCTCTCTGCGTTTCTGTAAGAAGAAGATAACCATGAGGGCGAAGACATACGGCGGCAGCCCTCCTTCCTCTGGACGGTCAATCTCGCAGATCTAAACCAAAAAACAAGTGGAGACAAAAAACTTTTGTTTGCCAGGAAAAAAAACTGCAGCCTTTTTTGATAAGCTGCTTGTCTAATATACAAGTTTAAACTGGAAACATACCCGAGCCCAACGTCTGAGGCCCAAAACCAGTGGGAGGAGAAGAGGCTCCCTTGTGGCAAGTGCAGAAAGGTAGGAAGTGGTCTGGAAAGCGTTCTCATTCCCTGCACTCACCTTGCAGATCAGCCCACTGTTGACACAAGTGACAGTTGATGTTTTCATAAGAAGTTTGCTACTGTAGTTCATGTGGTAATATACAGCTCCAGACAAAAGCATTCACAATCTTAGCAATTTTCAAACTGTTTTGCATTACAACCAACTTTTGAAGCCCTTAATTAGGATCTGGTGCTGCCAAATACCTTCACATATCAAAAAATAAACACCTGTACAAACCGTGTCATATGTATCTACACATTTTGTTAAATGCAGCTCCAAATAAGAAGCACAATAAACATCAAGAAACCCTCCAAAGTGAATACAAGGCTGGGTTATAAAGTAAAACTTCAAACTCTGAATATCCAAACAAACACTTTTTAACCCACTATTGAAAAGATCGGGACAACATGGCACCTTATCAAACTCGGCAAGAGAGAACACACAGCCAAACCTTGTGGGCATTAATCAGAGCAAAACAGACATTGCTTAAAAGAAAAGATAGAGAGAAAAAAAACGGCAAAGAAAGCAAATATGGAGCGCATCAAAAGGCTCCTAAGAGACACCCCAAAACATGTCCAAGGACGTATTCTTGTCTGTTGAGAGTGAAATCAAGTAAAACACCATGTCTGGTGTAAAGCCCTTCACTGCCTTGAGAATGCCATCCCCACAGGGAAGCATGGTGGTGGCAGCATCATGCTGAAGTAATGATGGATGTTACCAAATACAGTCTTGAGGGAAAACCATTTAGGGCATTTTGAGAATGAAGACTGGGCTGGAGGTTCAGCTTTCAGCATGACAATTATCCCAAGTATAACGCTAAAACAAAGCTTTAGAAATGTCTTGGACACAGCTCAGACTTCAATCTATCTGAGACACTGTGGCATCACTTAGAGGCTGGTAGTGGAATATGTCTAGTTTGAAGTCGGCGGAGCAGTTCTGTGTTGAGGAATAGACAATAATCCCCTTGGATTTACAGAGATTTGATTTACCTGCAGCCAAAAAACATCTCTAAATAGTAATGATTTTGGGGGTTAATATTAATCCACAGTCAAATTTTCTGTTGTTTTTTTTTTAGTTTCAGATAATCATTTTGAAGTTTTCTGATGTTTTCAATAACAATCGAATAATCCCAAAGATTAAGACTTCAAAGCTACTTCAAATCACTGAATTTGATAGACACATAATCCATCATCTGTTACCAACCTCTTCTTCTCTTTGCAGATGACCACTGGCACCCTGGCATGGAAATCAGCTTCCAGATTAACGAAGAGAGCTGAAAACAGTGGGAAGACATGTCAAATTTGACTCTTCCACAACAGTCGACCACGGAGAGATTTCCTAATGCAAAATAATCTTTTGACTGAATGACAGAGATGTGACTCACGGCTCACAGAGAGGCTGTCCTTAACCAACAACAAGACGTCTGGCTGATGCATCTGTGAATACATTCCATTTCAAACCCTTTATACAACATAAATACAATATCAAAAAGACATGAATGTGGCAAGTTCTATAAGCACAATGTCCACAAAAAAAAAACATCTTCAATACATCATATTTCTGGTCAACAGTGTCAACATATTTGATGACTGTTTCCTGTAACTATTCTCCTGGGAGGTGTGGGGGGTTTTCCTAAAACTAACACAAACAACTTATTCGTACAGATCCAAAGAAGCGCTGTAATGAAACGGTATTAACACTATCAAACTCACACTTAGCTACTCACGTGAGGTGGATACTGAATGTCAATGTTGACATCAGAATCCTTAAATCCAAATTTAGTGCAAGATGATCCATATAGCCTGAGCCTTATCTCTATAGATGAGAGAGGGAAAGAAAATCTATCAGAAAGGTATCAGGTGCGGAAAAGTGAAGCAATGTCATGCATTGGGGGGGAAACATGTTCGGGGTGAAGAGGTTATACTGTCAGAATACACTCGGGTAATGATTCAGTTGCAAACTGAGTGTGTCTAACCAGGCTGGACGGACAGAAGGAGGTCCTGCATCATGGAGACGACACACTGTCTTCTTTCCACATCCTCGTCGCTCATCCCATGTTCCTGAACAACAGCCTCTAGTGCAGCAGTCACTGCACTGCTATGCTCTGGACCAGGAGGCAGAATCTCAGTCAGCATCTCCTGCTCTTGTCTCTCCTTTGAACACAAAGACACAGAAGCAAACCTTTTTTTCTTTTTTTTTTTAAAGAGTGACAGACTAACGGCACCAAATTACCATTGTAATAAAATAAAGAGCAATTTGGATTTTAAGAGCATTTCTCACCCGCGCCCTTTTCTTGTGCCGTTTGTCTCTGATATGCCTATAAGCATCAGACAGAGATTCCAGGAGAATATCACACAGAGCGCAGGTGTAAAGTGCACCAGGGTTGCTGTGGGACTTCTGAAAATAAAAAAAGGAAAGCACAAATGTCAGAAGGACAATCCTATTGCTTTACATGTTCTTAATTCCCTTGTACCTCAAAAATATTTAAAATTCTGTGTTATTGAAACAAGAAACTCAAGGTCCAGTACCTTCCTCAGGCAATAGATCTCCTCCCTGTTAAGCCGCTTCTCTGCTCGTCTCTCTGCTTGCCGCAGGCTGCACTGCTCTTTGACTGAGAGCGTGGACTCTTCAATCATGACGCTCCTGTTGTCTTCAGCAAAAGCTTTCTTTCTGTTTCTGTTTCTCCGTCTCCTTCCTTTGAAAAGAGCAAATAACCGTGTCTGTAGTCAGTAAAGCGTACATGTCATAGATGGAGGGTGTTCGGTTCCTACAGAGCGACTAAAGCTAAAATCACGTAAGGTAGCCTGTAGCTAAGATATGGTCTTTCGCTCATTCCCTAGAGCCTGTTTTCCAATTCCTCACCAGATTTATGAGCACCGTCTTCTGTTGCCTCTCTCCTCCCCTCCTCTCGGTCCTCTTTTGGACCTTCTCCCGGGGTGCTCCTCCTCCAGTGTTGCTGCTGCTGCATGCGCTCCCTCCAGTTCTCCTCCCGACTCCCACCGCTGCTTTCAGGACCTGAGAACCACCGGAGGTCATCCCTCTGAGAAGGGCTGTGACCCCCTCTGAAGCCACCTGGGGAGTAGCTCAGGGGTCCCAGTCCTCCCCTCTTGGGGCTCGGCCTGTAGGGGCCACCCTGGTTCTTCTTGCCTTGCTGACTTCCTTCAGAACGGAAGTTCTGTCCTCGAGCCTGATCCTGCATCTTCCAATTTTCTGGCACGTCTGTTGCTGCTGCTCCCTTCTCCCAGCCGCCTTGCTTAGACTTGTAAGGCCTGCCAGAGTTTTCCATGCTTCGCTTTTGCTAAAACTACAGGACAAATGACAGGTAATGTAGTCTTTATGTACAGGTGCCCCGAAAAGCAAAACATAACATTAAACAACAACAAAAATACAAACACTTTTCTTACATTCTAACATTTCATGAAATTAAGTGATTGAATTTATGTAATGTTGCAGTGTCTTCCGCAGCATTACACATTTTTTTTCTTCCTTTGATGTGTCTTTTGAAATGTAGTTGTTTTTTTTAAAATGCTGCTGCTTTGATTTCTAAAATGCTTTTTCAAATGTTTAAAGCACAAAACACACAAGAAACCTGTTGCAAATTCAATTAAATGAAGTGGAAAAGGTACCCATTCATCCCAAATGGAAAATTATATTCTTGCAGTAGATCTCTTTTTCTTTTAAAACAACCATCACTAATCTTTCATCATGAAGAGTTCTTAAAGAAGCCTCACACTGATCATGTTATGAAGAGGATGGGCAGTGTTGTTCATTACATCCATTAACTTGTTCAACATTCTTCTTTTCACAATTAAATGCCCACAATGTACACAACTTGTCACATAATTCAGACTGCTGCAGCACCTACAGATGTGACCCCATTTTGAACTCTGCCATTGCTTTATTATGCTCATCATGCAGTTAACTGATTATATTTTTAGTATTTCAATCTCCATAAAACATAATATAGCTTCTATAGACCATGTTAATTGTTAACAGACTTTTATAGGCCATCAATGTTGATAGATCGTGGGTGAAACGTTGCCACATTTATCACGAATGAAAATATGTTATCATTTTTTTTTATTTTTGTTTTTAATCACCGCTTACTACGGCTACCAATCACCCTCGGAATCACGTTACGTAGTTAACTGTAACGTAAACCCTCTGACTGTATGTAGCTTTCAGTAGCATGGTGTTAGCATAGGCTAGCTTACAGGCTTCAGCAGGCTGATTTCCCAATAACGTTATTTATCCCACTTTCTCTGCTTAACGGTGCATGTCTTCATGCAGCTAAAACATCTGTAACTAATCAGAGTTAGTCACCGCATTTAACTATAGTCTCTCTCACCACACAGTTTATAGCAATGCTAATGTTAGCTACCAGTGTTTAGCCTTGTAGCTACGACGCCGAGCGTTCTCAACTAGCTGCACAGCTAGCTCTACGGCTTCTTTGGTATATTTTCGTTGAGCTGTTTATCCGGCAGCTACGGTTAAGTTAACCATTAGTTAAACGACAACGATAACTATACACAAACTCACTGAATTACCTTTTGTAGATGCACACAGGACATACTTGAGGGCTTGTTCAGCTCTGACTTTGCATGATCTCTTGTCTTAAACTGGAGTTTGAAAGGTGACGTACGGAATGTCTGTTTTCTAATCGTCAGCGTTAAAGTTCCGCCTACCGCCGAAAAAGAGGATTAGTTCCTCTGGTTTTTAGTAAGAAAATCAATAACGACAAATCATTCTGACAGTACAATGTGCTATCATATTATGAGACGTAACCATGGACCCTGATTCAAACCATAACAATTGTTAACTACAGTTTTCTATCCTGGCTTTTATTTGTTTTGTTATTATTTTCATTTTATCTTTTATTTCATAAAATTAACACATATCGGGTAAATTAGTACTGATATATGTTCAATGATTAACAAAGTTAATAATGATCATATAATGATCCACATCAATAATAATTCGTCACATACGTAAAACTTGTTTTTGAGTGCAGCTGCCACATATTGCACATGTGAACACTCAACATACTGTACATGTAATTTTTCATTAATGTTGTTGTGAATTAGAAGTATCACAACTAACAGTAATTTATATAAACCTTAAAAAACTCAATGGGGCATAGTAATTTAGTTAACACGCGTGTCAAACGGGATACAGAACATGTAGTGACAAATTATTTCTCCATAATTTTAAGATACATTGTTTGTTTAGCCTTTTTTCTATGTTTCATTAAATAGACCACCAAACAACAACTCTAAAGCCATATGGCTAGAGGTTTGGTAATTAATTCCAGTGTGGGATAAGTGATTGTTTGGCTCAGTTGCCCGGAGCGACGAGAGAAAGGTGAGCCACACGAGCGGGGAAGACCCCGGGAAAACTGACGTCACAGACGGAGCTCCCTTCTCCATCCCACAAGCGATACGAGACTGCTGTTGGTGGAAGGCGAGACTCAACAAGCGGAGCTTCTGCGTGAAGGCTCCACCGACAGCGAAGCCACACCGGAGATGGTGTCATTTGTGAGGAGCGAACGTGGTTCCGAAACTGTGCCCAAAAGAAGACGGATAAGTTCCGCGTCTCCCTCAGCAGAAGCTCTCGCGCAATTTGAACAGCAGCAGGCAGCCCGGCACAGAAAACAGAAGTTCATGTCCAAAATGAGTGATTCTGGTTTTGAGGAAGATTTGGTATCCTCTGCGACTTTATGCGGATTTCGGACAGATGTGTCCCACAACGGGTCAAACAAACCGGAACTTGTGGCAGGACAGCTGTCCAGCTGGTACCTTCAGTATGGAGACGTTGGTTTCAAGATCCAGAGGGAGAAAGAGGAGGAGTTTCATCCCTGCAAAAGTCTGGCTCACCAGCCACAAGTAGGCTATGACACAGTGTTGAGATTATATCTAAAAACCCATGATTATTATGATAGGCCTGTTTTTACTTGTATATATGAGGCTATGGGATAAAATATTATACTGTTCACCTTCAGACTAAACAGTCGTCTGACATTCTCTGTCGATGATGTTGTAGAGAGTTAGAGCCTTTTGAAATAGTAAAGTTCTACATAATTTTGAAAATTCTCCATTATGTTGGAGGCGCTATAGTCTTTAGTTCCATTTAGCATTTAGAGGAACACAAGTGGCAAAAACAGGAATCCTTCTGGAATAATATGATCACATTTGTAAAACAATTAAAACAAAATACTGGCTACATGTGGCTAAAACTGGCTAAAAACATGTGCCTCTGAAATTTTTTTTGGAATAGTCGCATTCCATAATCAGTTTTTCAATCTGCTTGTATTGATGATTGTGTGTTTTTCCTGCAGTTGACTGCAGGGTCACGATGCAAGCTGATCAGCTGGCTGATCCCTGTCCACAAACATTTCCGCCTGTCCTTTGAGTGCTGCTGCCTGACGGTGACAATCATGGACCGGTTCCTGGCGTCCACTCCCATTGCTGCTGACTGCTTCCAGCTCCTGGGTGTCACTGCGCTTCTCTTAGCCAGTAAACAGGTATGTCCTTGAAAATGATGAGCTTGAGGAGCGGATTCTTTTTGATTACATTCAAATGAACTGCTTCCCTTTCTCCTTGCAGGTGGAGGTATGCTCCCCGCCGGTCAGCCATCTCTTGTCAATGTGCTGTGATGCTTTCACCAAGGAGCAGCTCTGCAATCTGGAGTGTCTCATCCTCCTCCGTCTTAACTTCCGCCTTGCTGCACCCACGCTTGCCTTTTTCCTGGACTATTACACCAACTGCATTGAGGCTACCCATCTTGTAATTGAGAACAATAGTAGTATGTTTTCAGATGTGAATCCAGGCACAGCAAGTATCAGGCAGCACAGCAATCTTGCACAAAAAGTTTGTGAATTGACTCTAGCAGACTATGCTTTCCATAAATACCCACCATCCCTGACTGCCAGGTGTGCACTGACACTAGCCAGCGAGTTACTGAAAACTGATCATGGTTTCACTGAGCATGTAGCCAGACAGTCAAAGGAAGACCAGTGGGATAGTTTTGCAGATGAACTATATACACAACCAGTTTCTGTCCAGCCGCCTGTGGATCCTGGCTCTGACAGTGACTCTGGGGCAGTGAAACATGATTTCTTGTCTGAGGGTGAGGTGAATTATTACAACTGCAGTCTGGTACAGGAATGCAAAGACAACTTGAAGCTGCTGGTATCACTAAACCAGGAGATTCTGAAGGCAATGTCGACCCAGTGACTGTAATTGCATCAATGTCAGATTTCCTTCTTCTCTGTGGTTATAGATGTTTCATTTAGAGTAAAGATTAGGGTCATGTTGAGAGGTTGGTGTTTATAGATCTCCTGAAATTCCTATATACCTCATATACATTCAGATGTTTTCAGTCCCTTGAGGTTTTTCAGCTGAACATGACTGTATTTCTTATTTATTATCATGTTACTGACTATCCATGGAATATATTAATATATTATTTTCATGTTTCATTTTCTGTATATGCACTGATTTGCTGCTGAGTTGAGGTGCTTTGCAACCTCTTTAATGAAGTATCTGAAAACAATGTGTGTCTTTTCTACTTCAAAATAAATCATCAGTCAATTAATTTGTGCTGGTCTTTATTGATGTGAAATATGAAATGTGTTCGTTTGTTGATCACGGGAACTTTCAATAGTGTCTACGGGTTTTCAGGGTGTCTTTATGACATAAATAAGGGCTTGTGACATAATAATAAAATCCAACTTCTGTAAGCAGCTTGACAGAGAGCTTGTAGCAGAGGTGTCTTCACAGTACTGCGTTTTTTTTCTGACGGGCTTAAATGATATGAACGTGCTGTAAATATGAGGCTATTGGCAACACAGGATAACAGTGGATAAAAAAAATACTTTCGTAAAAGTAGCGATGCATGTGGCTATTGCTGCCTGAAAGTCATTACACCAACTTTCGTCTGTTAGCTGTAGTATTTGAAACCAAAGTGTGACGTCAATTGCAGGGCTTTATTTGATGATCCATTACGCGTGGCAGCTCGACCTGCTGACACAGTATCGACCACACAGGTGCATTCAACCTTATGGACCAAGGAGACATCTGTTTGTTTACTAATAGAGGTATTTGTCAAGAGTGTGTACTGAGCTGTCTCCTGCAATTGCCCTTTTCCTTTTCCACTTCGCTTTTACTGCGGCAACAGGCTTGGGTTTTTCTGAAGCATGTTTTACGCACAGTTGAATAACAATTACGCACAGACAGCTCAAGTCAGATAAATCCTTATGAGATCAAAATAATAAACAGTAGAATGAACAAAAGTCTCATGTCCTTCTGTTGTTCAGCTTATGTTTCAAATTTTCTTGATGTTTACTATAAAAGCTATTTTTATATATGCACGTTTATAACGCATAAATGAGTGTCAGAGGACACGTCAAGCTTGCGGCTAAGGCACATTTGTGGACAATTTGGCCGTAGGGAGTCTGCGTGGATCAGAAGGCACCTGTTCTAATGGCGCCGTTTTGCGCGGCACCATTTTTGCACTTCAGACCAGAAAACCGTCTGTACCAATTTAATCTCCGAGGACGCTGTCACTCCCTGGAGACCGAAGAAGTGCATTTGATTGGGTCTTAAGTATGAAACCGCGGCACAGAGAGACGCAAACCGGGAGAATGTCGACTATATCAAGTACAAATCAAAACATGTCCCTTCAGTTTTACAGATGGAACTGATGGAGATGCGAAGAGACAGACTGGCGTTTGGTGCTGTTTGTCCCAACCAAATGGAACAACGTGGGCGGAGAGCAGCTGTTCAGAAAATTGTATGATTTCTGTCTTTTTAATAGGTTACACAACTCTCAACAGTATAAAAGTCTAATCAATCTTCCTGCAGGATAAAACCCCGGTACCAAGATGTAGCAGCCCGGTCACGGTGTACGTCGAGTTGCCGTGCATCGCTGATGAAGGTAGGCTGCCTCTCGCATGGATGAACTTCGTGCCCCACATTTTTCGTCTTTTCACACTGTTGTTGTGTTGCAGCTTTTTCGACAATTGCATGGGAAGATTTGGAGGACTGCGCCTCCGAGGTCAGACGGGAGAGAGATTCGCTCAGCTCTCAGGTTGGTATTAAACCTGATCGGAAAAGAAATGTCCATTTTTTTCATCTTGATATCTCATATTTCGTGACTCCTGATTTGTCGTATGTGATAAATGAGTTAAAGCCCACCAACCGGAGAGTGATTTTTATATGGTGGCAGGTCTGAAGCCCCCTGTTAATGTTTGACACGATGTGCTGGAATTCTGCACGAATGGCAGTGTGGTTTACTCATGACACACAAGCTACTAATTGGTCGGACCTCACAGGTTTTTTTTTTCCCACAAACTACCCTTTTGGCACACATCAGTGAGCCCACATTACTCATAAAGCGACGGCACTTTTCCTGAAATGACCACCAATATATATCCCGTTAACAAGCTTCACTGTCCTGCCTGGAATTGGTGGGATTTTCAGGTAGAAATGTTCTATTATAACCAATGGGAAAAAAAATGCGCACAAGTGTTCATTGTGGATTTTTTTGCTTACAGGTGAATGAATCTGATCCAGATGACCAATACTTCGGAGATTATGCGCTGGATTTCATGGCAGGTGAGATAATTAACCTACAGTTTGGACATGGTGACACTCCAACTGTAACTGATGCGCATTTTTGTGATACAATACTGTTACTTATTATTATCATCATCAACTGAGATCCTCCAAACTCACAGTGACTTCGCCCTTGTTTTGTCTCCTCTGTCAGATTCTACTTCCATGCTGGAGAGCAGTCTGTCTCCAGCTGAACTTGTACCATTTCAGGGATTTGTCATACCTCCCCTCACCCCTCAGAGGGACTTTGCTCCAGAGGATAGTCTAGTTCACTCAAACACAGACACAGGCAGCCTGCATGCCCAGGATGGAGCCCCTTGGAGGGGGATGGCAGAGTGGCATGGAAGGGCATTGGGACATTCAGTGTCTGTCAATAAACAGGTAAAACCTCATTATGAGATATATAGCCTCTGTAAGGTGGTGGTCTGTGTTTCAGATACATCGGGTGTTGCCAGTTTAGGCAATATTTGTGAGTGATTTGCCTCACTATGGGGTAATATTTTAGACTTAATACATTTTTGTTATATCTGTTTTTGTTTTTTTCTTTTAATCCAACCCAATTTGATTTGTAAAGGAGATTTTGTGTAAAATTATGAACCTACATTTCTTATGGTTAACATTACAAAATGCTCAGCTTTACTATAAGTAAAATGCCAGTTTTACTGCATTTCGACTTTCGGATTCAGCACAAGGTTTGTATACAAATTGGTGATGTCATGGTAAGAGGAAGAATCCTCAAAGCCAAGAGCATAACTGAGGGGATCTCTGTGTGCTTGCAGCTCCATGACACTCTTCACAGACAGCAGGAAGAGCTTGACTCCCTTGAGGAGAGGAATCTACACCTCAGGCAGCTGGCCAGTCGAGCAAAGCACCTGGCCTCAGTGCTCGAAGTGAGTACATGATTGAGACAAGCTGATTACACATACTTCCATCCAAGATTTAATCTCTGTTGCTTGTAACGTAATAAGTTTTGTTTAATTCTAATTTCTGGATGTTTTGTACTTCTGCAATTTATTTCCAGAAACTGATGACAGTCAGAGACCCACATGTAGGAGCACCAGTGATGCCCTGTGGTGAGAACGACTCCTTGGGTCCGCTTAAACGTCAGCGACTGGATGTAGGATATGAAACCGAGTCCTCTGACACAGTGGAGGAGATGCTCAGGGACATCAGCACACGCTGCAATGCTGTCCTGCTCAACAGCGCCACAGCACCGAGGCAGCAACAGGAATCAGAGACAATACACATGCATGGTGCTTTCTCAGGTCTACAGATGTCTACACCCAGCTGCCTGACTGCTGATGGAGCTGAGGCCGGAGACAGTGTCTCATCTTTTAAAACATCTATCAGAGAACACTGCACCATAAGAACTCAGGCCTTCCCTCATGGATATGCATTTACCTCGAGGACTCAGCAAGGCGGATACCGCTTTCGTTGGGTTCCCAATTGCAGCTGAAATGTGAGATGAGGGCAGTGACTTTAGTTATGAAGGTGCCGTAAATCTGTAAGAGAATGGAAGGAATTGTAGTTGGGCAGCAGCTGTTAATGCTTAACTTTTAATCTATAGTTACATCTGTAAATGATTAAATGATGTCCTCCTCAGGTAGCTTGTGAGCTAATCAGTCAAAGGAAATAATACTGCCCTTTCTGTTGTTTACATTGTGTGTGTGTTTACACTCCTCTGTGTTTGTTTATTTTTGCATCTCACTACATATTTTTGTTGTGGAAAATATCTATTTTACGCATATGGAAATAAATGTGTTGTTTTTTTAACTAAAATAGAATGCAGTATTTTTTTATGATATTTTGGAGACGTAATGATATGCAGGACCACAGGTAATATTTAAGCACATGGAAAATAAACTTTTTATTGTGAACTTTCCATGTTTGAGCAGTGAAACAAATGTGACCCCATGACCTGCTTTAAGGGCAGGTACTTCCTTCCCTTTTGTCTCTGTCTGAGTGAATGTGTGGTCTGAATGAAGACACTGAGTCTGATGTATTGCTGCCCACATCTCTGTTTATGTCCTTTTTGGAAATTTAAATAGATTTTGTTTGTCCAGATTGCATAACGTGTTAGCCCGCTGGACCAGCTTGCAAACAGTTTTGCTGTACAAACACCAGTCCTGCTAAAGAGGAAAAAAAAAAAAAAAGATTTAAAGTTTAAACGCTACCATGAATGAGAATTTTAAAACTTTGCCAAAAACAAAAGAAGTCTAACCCTTTAACCTTTTGGAGTCTCATGTTATCTTCTATTGACCCCACCATTGAGATTTTCAGCTATAAAGAGCTGATCCACCAGATAATGTCAAATCTCAGTTTCGGCACCTGTTTAAACTTCCACAAAACTGGGGCTGTTTATCTTGAAGCAGTGAAGACAACACTGCAGCTTCGGCCCAGGTAGTTTACAGTATCAATGCTGCTTCTGTCATGAACGCTTTACAACTCAAACACAGATAAGAACCTGAGCGATATGGAGGCCTGGCCTCATTCAAAACCATAGAAAGTTACATAGATTCAGTTCAATTCAGTTTATCTACATAGCAACAAGCATCATCTCAAGGCACTTTAAAGATGCAATCTAATCAATTTCGTTGTGATCAAGTTATAATCTAATCAAATAGATTCAAATCCATATTAGTTCCATTCATACAATGCAAATTCATGAAAAGTTGCCTAGCTCAAGAAACCAAGGCATTGCACTGATTCTTGTCTTTGATTCAACTCCTCGCCCTGAGCATGCACAAGGCAACCCTGAATGAGAAAAACCCTTTTAACAGGAAGAAACCTCCATCAGAGCCGGGCTCGGGAAGGGCCCGGCACATATAGCATTACATATATCATTACATATAGCATTACATATATCATTACATATATCATTACATATATCATTACATATATCATTACATATATCATTACATTTTATCTCCACAACTATACAAGACGTTGGAGTTTTTGATCACTTACAGTGAGACTGTTTTTGCATTTTCCAGATTTGACCTCTGTAAGTTAAACTTTGTGACCTTTTTTTTTTGTGTCATAGTAAGAACCTCCAAACACAGAAAAATAATATTAGTTATGTGAAAATAAAGGTATGGTCTATGAATGAAAGGATTTTTTAAGACAAGATTTTATGGAATCTTGGCAGGCTTGCATCAGCTCAGTTTCTGCTACACCACATCAGAACCTGAGGAGTTTCTGTTTATCTGTAAATCATATGGCCTGCAATGCTGTTTATGCTATTCAAACAATAAAAACACCTCAGAAATACCTAGATGTATCAGATCCTTTTTTTCATCCCTTCTTATTTTTTTATCAAATTGAACAAGAAGAACCTATGTGCGCAAAACGAGCAAAGCCATTTTCTCTGAAAAAAAAGGCGTTTGCCGTTGACCTGGTGAGAACAGCTGCAGAGGACGAAGCTTTGTTAAGCTGACTGCGACGCATTTGACCGGCTAAGCTGCCGCCAAACTGCAGGGGACGATGTGGGAGGAGAGAATAAAATACAGAGACAATGAAGTTTCTAAGGTGACAAAAACCAAACCTTGAGGGAGGCTGCGAACCGGGCTGAGTCTCGCGGGAAAGAGGATGGAAGGGAGATTATTATTTATGCCTTTCCCGTAAAGGGGTGTTGGTGTTGGGATAGACGAGCTCAAAGCTTCGGGCAAATGCAATCCGAAACATTTTTATTTAAGCCTATCTCTTGGCTTGTTGCACGTCTAACTTGTTTGTGTTAGATACAGCCTGCCTTAAAATCCTACTTACGTAAGAAGAGGCTATGAATGAATTCATTAGAGGTTCAAAAGTTAAATGGAAACCTTTCATATATACGCGAAGATAATTCATGTGAGGTATTAAAGGAGCAGAAATTTGTGTTGGTTTTCAGCATGTGTCGGCTGCTGCATGCACCTGTGGTGAGGTTCGAGGCTCGAGCTCTCAGTTTGAGCCCATATGGACATGACAGGTGGCGACAACGTGCGCACACTCGCGCCGTTCTGCACACTTAGCGCCACAGCAACTCGTCGCCAAGTCAGTGTCTACCGAAGAGCTGCTAAACAGGGGTGCATCTTTCACTCAGTGAAACTGATTTAAATCTCCGGTGTCAGCTCTCTGTTAAAGGTCAGCTGTTGACTGAATTTAGGAGACAGGAAACAAATTTGATTGGATATTTAGCGAAAGACGAATGCGATGCTCATTTATCCAAAAAGCACATAGGCTATTCTATGTTATTTAGTATAACTGTATTTTAATTTTAACCTAATTTTCAGTAGGTTAAAAACATTTGATTAAAAGTGAAACGGCTTCTTTTTTTAATATAACACCATTGTAGTTCAAATGTTAAATAGGGGGCTCTTTATACAGTTCTGTGTAATTTGAAACTTTTTGATACTTGATTTGTATCATTAACTAACTGTTGGTTTTTCTGGTGGCTTTTAGCATTATTGCTGACTATTTTAAACTTATTTATTTCCTTTTTAATGAGACTATTTAACTCTGAATCCTTTACTTGACTTTGTTACTTTATCACCATCAATATCATCGTCGTAATATTATTCTGTTCAAATAAACCACCTCTGTGGCTTCAGTTATGAGATAACCTGTGTCAAATGACACCGCCACTCATAAATAAATGATGGACAGTTTCGTCCTTGACTGATAACATGTTGCCGCCTCCACTCTTAAAACGTTACCGCGTTGCTCTTTTTGGCTTTGTCTGGCTGTTTGTTTCCAGTAGAAACCAGGACGCGGACTGCATCCTTGAACGAGAATAATTAAACGCAAAAAAACTACAGCAAACAGCCAATAGCAGAGCAGAGGACAGTGCTTCCCGCTCCGCTGTCCGCCCTGCAGGAGTATTTAGGAGAGAAGAGTTGGAGCAGGAGGAGCAGACCCAAGGTGCAGCAGGCAGCAATGACCCGGTCAGTTTAGGGTAAAGAGGAGGAAAAGGCGTGTTTTACATAGATGATGGGGAGTGAAGCTGCACCGGAGACCCACAAATGGAAACTCCAGCAGGGTGAGTAAATCCTGAAATTGCACTAAAATAGCTGAAGTTGAAAATGTGGCGTCACTTCTCAGGTGTTGCTGCTGCAGCTACCAGGCAACCACCTATAAACTCTAAACAACCCCACTGCTCCGGTCCGGTTTAACTAACTGCGAGGCAGCCATCACATGACAAATGCATCGGTTCATGTCAGTCTGATAGAATAACACACATTACTGCAAGCTTTCATTCATATCACTGATTACAATGCTTCAACTTAAACCTTTAAAACTCATAGAATGCTGTGTTTTTTTCATACTGTTTTCTTTTCTTTTCACACACTTTTTTGTGTCCTTGTTTTAAACTTTGGATTTTTTTCCTTTTGTTTTTGTTCTGTCCCCCCACTTCTGCAACAATGTGAATTTCCCCACTGAGAGGCTGAAAGGATTATCCTAGTGTGTCCTATGTGAGAAAGCTCTTCTCCGTGACCATGAACTGAGATGTTTCTTTGTTCCCATGGCCACTAGGATGCTGAGAAGTTTTACTGGTAAAAGGAGACCCTCCCCTTTCACGGTAAGAGCAGCAGATTTCACACACCTGTTAAGTCCATGCGCTTGCAACCATTACAGAAGTCCTGTGAGTTGTGACTGGTTGGGAGGCAGTGTAATGTTAGCTGACGTCTCTGTTCTGCAGCTCACACTGCTCTGCTACCTTAACAGTTGCATTTGACGGTGTCATTTCCTCCAAACAGGTTTTTCAGTATATGAAGTAATTTTGCACAGATCTGTTTGCGAAGAAGCAGATGTCCAGTTTTCAGCATCTGAACCACAAAGAGCTGGCAGGGCCAATTTCTCTGTGTTAACCAGGTGGCAGTTGGGTGGTGTGAAGGCAGTGTCTCGTTAGCTGGTTGATTCTTAAGGTGCCAGCTTACCTGCTGCTGCCCTCAGACTATCCATGAAATCCACAGCTTCAGAACCATCTGCAGCCACTTCTGGCATTTTTGATTTTTTTTTCTTGCAGCCGTTTACATTTTTTTTACCAAAAAAAAGAAAAAGAAAAAAGAAATTTGAAAGCTTGTTGAATGAAATTAAATAATTTAATTGTTGGATAGATGGAGCACAATTATCCAGGCTCATACCAGTCAACACAGGTTGAAATAGTATGCTTCATCTTAAGAAAGAGATTTTTAATATAAACTTTAGAAAGAGATGGTAGCAGGTACAGCAACAAGGCAATCTGAACATCTGTAAAAAAGTCAAAGGCAAAAGGCAAAACAATCCTTTGGCTGCACCAGTGGTCACTGTAAGGAATGTTCATCACATCTGTCATTATTAACCACAGGATGGTTACTCACACACACACACACACCGACAGCTCTCAACAAATACACACTCCGACCTGCATTGAATGACTACCACTACCTCTGTGTGACTGACACTAGTGGATAATCCTGTATGTTTCTGGAGCGACTCATCTCCCAACAACACTCACTGGTAACAGTTCAGTCATTCCCGGCTGTCAAAGCTCAGGGAGCACAGACATAACTTGACAGTATGTCCAGTATTTATCAACGAGGGCCATCATAGCTCCACCCGTTTCTTTAGGATAATCTCTCGCACCAACGCTGTGGCCTCTTGCCGGACACTCTCGATGGACTCGTCTGTTCGCCAGAACCGGACCACTTTCCCTTCTGGATTCACCAGAAACTTCCAGAAGTTCCACTTCGGGGTTTTCTGCACAGAATCTAACAAAAAAATAAGACATTACAGTGCAGTTATTAATATTGCTTTAACTATGTATTTATCTAATCTTTATCCAGTCACCAGGAAAATGCTCTTTTTTGAGTGCATGCAGTGTGTCATGAATTCAATTTTTTACAAAATATTGCATCTTGGAGAAAACAGTCCTGAAAACATCCCATTAAGTACTTTGATACATAAAAATAATTGAAGCATCTCAAACTGGTCTAAAACGAGCTCACATGAAACTCCGAAACACCACAGAAAACATTGTCAGTCAGGTTGGGTATATTGCAGTCAATGCCAGAAGTGTTAAAATAAATATTCCCTATTCAAGCTCAATTCCAAAAAAATTGGGACATTGTGTAAAATACGAACAAAAACAAAAAGCAATGATTTGTAATTCTCAGAAACCCGTCTTTTATTCACAATAGAACATAGAGAACATATCAATAGCTGAAAGTGAAACATATTTTTCATATTTCATGAAAAACATCAGCTCATCTTGAATTCGATGGCAGCAACACGTCCCAACCCAAGTGATTCTAAAAAAAGACTGCTGGAGGAACAACTAATTAGGTTACTTGGCAACAGCTCAGCGAGGTGATTGGGTATAAAAAAGACTACCGTAGAGAGGCAGAGTCTCTCAGAAGTAAAGATGGGCAGAGGTTAATCAATCTGCTAAAACAGTCTAGAAATTGTGGAGCAATTTCAGAATAATCCTTAATGTAAAATTACAGTACAAAGTCAAAGCTCAATTTTAAAAAATGGACTGAGGCAAAGACCTCTTCTGCAGTCAGACCAATCCAAATTCAAAATTATTTTAGGAGATAATGAATGATGCAACCTCTGGACTAAAGAGGAGAGGGACCATTTGGCTCGTTATCAGTGCTCAGTACTAAAGCCTGCATCTCTGATGGTATGGGGGTGCATTAGAGCCAATAGAACTGGCAACTTGCACATGTGTAAAGGCACTACGAGCGATGAAAGGTACCTACAGGTTTTAGAGCAACCTGGGCTCCCGTCCCGTCTTTTTCAAGGAAGGTCTTTTATATTTCAGAGAGACAATACTGAACTGCATACTGCAGCACGGCTTCTTGCCTGCCTGCAGTCCAGACCTTTCACCGTTCAGTGCATCATGAGACTCAATGTGTGACAACAAAGACCCAGAATGGTTGAGCAGCTAGAGTCCTATATCAGAAAAGAATGGAACAACATTTTCTTCCTAAAGGTCCAGCGACTGGTCCCCTCAGTTGGCAGACATTTACAGATGTTAAAAGAAGAGGTGGTACCACTGGCTCTGCCCCAACTTTTTTGAGACATGTTGCTCCCATCAAATTCAAGAAGAGCTAATATTTTTAAATATTATATTTTGAAACAACTAAATGTCTCACTTTTTGTATGTTTCTATGTTTCGTTGAATAAAGTATCAGTTTATGATGATTACGTTCTGCTTTCATTTAAAAATTCAATGCAATCTTCAGACTTCAAACAAAGAAAAATAACCAAGAAGTCTTTATTTGCCTACAACAGTAATATATTATAATTGTGTCAACACTGTAAACAATCATAGCTCCTCAGGATTGTTGAATTAACCAGTTATGTTCTACTTAGAAAAAAAGATGACAATTTCCTCATAGATGTGGGCGAGATAGATATCCTGGAGCTGTTACTTCAGAGTAGATTGAGATTTGGACATCGACAAGTTTTCTGAAGTACTTATTTCACAATATGTCTTTTCACAAATTCGTTGCATATTTCAGCAATATAGCCACAAAATTATTAGAAATTACCAAAAGATTTCGTTGAGGCTGTGTGGCGGCTGCAGGAGTGAATAAGTAGTAACTTATTGGTTATTACCGAGCATCACATGAGGTTTGATGAAACTTAGGTCCAAACTGGCAGACATTAGTTAATTTGTTCCCGTAAATGCAGTAGAAACGTGCATTTCCAGGACATAATGACTGTTTCTGCACTTTCCTGCAGTGTTTGTGCGCTTGAGTTAAAAAATACTTTCTTGCCAACCTGTGAGGAACTTGAAGGCAGCGTCTGCCTCTGTTCCCATGATTTTGATCTTGCTGAAGAATGGGAAGGTAACACCGTAGGTGGACTTGGCGAACGTCTCGATATCCCGACTGAACCCGGTCTCCGTGTCCCCGAACTGTCCGCAAGGGAAGGCCAGGACGTTGAAGTGAGACGTGCCCAGCTCCCGGTGGAGCTCCTGCAGAGACCTGTAGTTGGCCTCTGTGTGCTCGCAGTGACTCGCCACGTTTACAACCAACGACGCCTGTGCAGAGGGGACAACCATGGTATAAATACTATGAAAATGTACAACAAAGGAGATTTTAAGCAAAGAAACCCGCCTTCAAGTGGGACTTGTGCAAAGTGTGCGCAGATTTATCCTCAAACGCAAACGGCTGGTGTGATGATGTGGACATACTTTTCCTCGGTACTTCTCCAGAGAAACCGTCCTCCCCTTCGCGTCTTTGGCCTCGAAAGAATAAAAGTCATTCGGTTTTCTGGGTTTCACCAGTTGAGTCTGCAAGAGGAATAAACACCCCACACCGACTGTCATGCTCAGCAGAACTCTTAACTTTTTTGCCTTTAGTTTGGAGGACTTGGTGGGATAACCTCCGAGTGCCTCCATCTTGGAGGGGGTGCTGTGAACGGACTTGAGGGGGAATCCTGCCAGAAGTACCGGGGCGGATCGGAGGAAAGAGCTGCGTAAAGTTAGCTGGAAAACACCGGAATTACACTGGCTTTAAAATAAAGAACAAAATGCGCATGTTAGCGCATGTTGCTTTATTTTTCATTATTAGATTCAGAGTCATGAAATTAGATTTCAGATATTCTTGAGGACGTCAGGATGCTATTGAAGTTGAATGCTTAAATGTTTGAAAAACTTGAATGTTGGCTTTAAAATAACAAAAAAAAATCGATTGCATACTTTTACAACAGATGAAAGAGAGCAAGATGTTCAGGCGGCCTTGACTTACTCTAGGCATAAGGTTTTGATATGAATGTTTTCCATTTTCCTGCCACCAGACTGAACAGTAGCTGGGTACTCACGTGTTTCTTTGATTAATCTAATGATAGCTGATAACTGATTTTGGCTGCTGGCTGATGAACACAAAGTAAGACTCTTCTTGTAGCAGCAAACATGACGCACTTTTTCACATGGGCTTATTATAACCGGTATGCCTGTAACACGTGTCCTTTGCTTTTGCTTAAATGTAAAGCACTTTCTTACCCAGACTTTGAAAGGAAATAAAAATGCACTTACTTTACTGTAGCTGCAATGACATGAACTTTGTCTATACACCCGATAAACTGTATAGCTGCACAATCTACCTTCTGAATTTAAAATAAATATGTTTGTAAAAAAAAAAAGAAAATATATTATGCTGTTTAAAACACTGAGGACTGACAAAAAATATGTATTCTCAAACTGAATAGGATTATGAATAGGTTTACTGAATAAGTTAACACCCTTAATGCCACAGCAGCAGCTTAGCAACCAGTTAACAGTATTGTAGCAACCATCTGTAATACTTCAGCAACCATGGCGTATAAACACAGATGACCTTGTGACCTTTCCGGAAACCACTGAACAGCATCTCAGAAACTGTAGTGTCTAAGCTATTGTTTGGAGAGAATAGTTATCTATGACGTTATCAGGAAAAATTAGGCTAAGTTTGCATTGCAGCCTGTGGATTGATTGTTCAAATAAGTCATTTATGTGTCATCTGTGACCTAATGAGATCCGACTCATCAAGTTAACAGTTAATGAAGCTTTTGTTTTGAAAGTCTATACCGGAAATATTACTTTTTTTTGTTGTTTCTTTGGGTATTTCATCAGTTTCACGAAGTATGAAATTTATATCAGTTGTCAGTATTAAGCCTTGTTTTTTTTTTGTTCAATAATCTCCTCAGGGACAAAAAGAGTCCCATGGAGTAAATTACAAACGCTTCAGAAGGTGGATCACCCAGAGGAGCAGCAGCAAGGGTCCTGTTGCGAGTACACCGGTGGCCCCTGGAGGGCAGTGTGATCCAAGCTTTGAGTTTGACACCGTCTGCAAGAGGCTGGAGCTTGAATCTCCTCCAAGAGTTCATGAACAGAAGCATAAAGTACTACAGGGAAACCTTCAAGGTATCACACTACTGTACAACAGTTTCCCCATCTAAACTCTGGAGAGGAAACCCTGAAATTATTTTAATTCTGCTTTTCAGTCTTTTTTTATGTGGTATAAAAGAATACCTACCTGTATATCAATCATCCATAAGATTATCACCACCTGTTGACTGGGTTCCTCCTCTCTCCATAAAACCACTCACCTGTCCAGACTAGACCTGACTAGACCTGTCCAGACTAGACCACCAAAACACACATGTTTTGGAGTCTGGCTCAAAGCTGTCAGTAGCAGATCTATTAGGTTCTGTGATTTGTGAGTTGGGGCCTCTATACACCTGACATGTTTGTCCAGCTTGTCTCACTGATGTGTACTTGCATTGTTATTGGAGATTTGGAGGATAAGCCAACACTTTGAAATTCTGTTCCACTAATTCTTTAGGCCATTGAAAAATGAAACAAGCATACTTTATTTATCCCAAAGGGAATATATATAACCACTTTTCTTACAATGCTATCAGGGAATACTATCTCTAGAATGTGAGTTCTCAGTCAGCAACAATGTTTAGGTGGGTGGTACATGTCCATGTCCACAAGAAAAGGCAGCGCTCAAGGCATCCCAGCAGAACATGGCATCAAAGTTGCTCAAATCTTATGAATGCCTTTTTTTTCCAATATATTGACTTAAAGGGTAGAGCATTCACTTGCTGCCTATTATATGCCACCGATTGCCAGACATTTAATTTATATGATCGATCTTTTTCATTTCACCTGTCAGTCTTCATAGTGTTATGGCTGACTGATGTATAATTTTTCCGTTTGGTGTGAAAAATTGCAACAATGGTTACGTATTTTAGATAAATGTTTCAATAATGTATGTGTCAGTGCCTTGTGTGTCCTGAAGCGTGCTTCAGATGCTTTATTCAACCAGCACTGTGGACAATATCTAAGCTATCAGAGTCACAGCTGTGGACATGGTGCCCACATGTCACCGTGTCTTAACATATGGCTTGGTAATAACACTTAAATGATCATTTGCTACAAAAGCTACAAACAATCCCTGTCACAGTATTTCTATTCCTTTCCTGCTCTTGACATGGAAGTTTTCTGTGATATTGTCTCGTTTTGACAGACGCATCAGCTGTGGAAGACGGCAGTGTGGCAGTTGTACCGCTGAACACCACAAATACCACTCAACACTGTACTGTCAGAGCCAGAGGATGGTCTGACACAGAAAAGTCCCCAGAACAGGTTTGTTTAAGGAAGATCAACTAGTTTCCCTCTAGCTGGATATTTGTGAGTCTCACATGCTCACAGGAAAAAGTAAAAGATAAAATCAAACATTCTAATGATTAAATCTGAGCTGAACAAGATGTCTTTTTCACAGCAAGTGGCATGGGTGTGGGGAGCTGCAGTTCAATCACAAGGAAACCCTCAACTGGCTGGTACGGCATGACTGAGCGATTATAGTGTGTGAATAAAATGTAGAGTGATACTGCCTAATGTCATACCAGGAAACCACAATGAAGAGCTTGATCAATCTGTAGTTTTTGTAAACTGCTGTTGGAGGTGTGTGTTTACATTTAGGCTCCCTATCATTAGAATTATATTTCCATATTAACTCACATTTGCTAATCAGACATCCATCTTGGCTCCTGAAAGATCCAGAGAACTTTAAAACAAAGAACATGACATTTGAGCTGCATAAGACGTCTCACTTTGACAGAAATCATTGGTTAAATCTTCTTAGTCATCCATCGACACCTCCTTTGATTAGGAGCATCTAAGCACACACTTGACCATATTTTTACCAATGACAATACACACCTTTTCAGTTTTATTCAGCCTTGCTTGTGTGTCTCTTGTGAGTAAATACGAACAGTAACCATTCACTCACCGTTTAGCAAATCTATATAAGCTTTGGTATTCTTATATATGCAACGCTACAAAGTTATTTCATTTTAGTTTCATAATCAGTGGATCCATGATGTCTGTGTGTTTTGCAGTTTATTATATTTCACTTTTGCAGGTTCTGATGAGAAAAGGCCTGATTTTCAGGCCTTTTCCATTCTGAACAATGCCTGTTCGAGTGTGCAGGGACAGTCAGTGATGACGTTGGGAGCTCCATCACTCCTAAATGACTACTGTAAGAGAACATACAAGTCCTTATAAAGTTTGGAATAATGAGGATTCCTGTACTGCTTGTGAAACATAGTTTAAACTTCATGTTAGCCATGATTGCAGACAAAAATAACATACAGAATTGTACTTGTGTTTGCTGAATGCATTTATTAATCTGTCTCTGTTTAAGTTAAAGATGAATTTCTTCTTCAAAAGCTACTGGGAATCGGGTGTTCGCAATAAGGAGATGAAATTGGAAGTGTGGGTTGCAAAAGCACCCATCATTTTAAGTGAACACATAATGCATGGTTACCGATAAATTCTGTTCTTTGCAACACATATTGGGTGACGTTAACCTTGCCCTCTTCTTGGGTCTTACAGGAACTTTTATAGAGATGCAAGACAGAAAATGCCCTTCTTTTTTAGTCCTCTTTTTCTTACTCTTTCCTTTTAGACACCAATCTTCTTGACTGCAGCTGTAATGGAATGATCGCTTTAGCGCTGGGCTCGTCTGTTTACCTTTGGAATTCAGAAACTCGTTCCCTTGTGGGACATTTTGAGCCGAGTCTGGATCCCGGTCAGCCGCGCAGCAAGACTCTGTCCATCTCCTGCCTGTGCTGGAGCCGAGATGGCAGAGCTCTCTGCATTGGGAACAGACGAGGGGAAATGCAGGTACATTTCTGGAGGCTAGGAGTGCAAAATGGTCATGAACTGTTTCACAAGAACTCTGGTGGTCTCTGTGAGGGGAAATGCAACATTAAGCTGAATCAGCAGGATGACGGTTTGTGGTGTTTCATTTTTTTTTATGTGACATTTAGTTGTGGGACGTTGACCACAAGCACAAAATGAGAAACCTGCGATCACACCTATCTGTGGTGTCAGCACTTTCCTGGAAACAGCAGTTACTCAGCAGGTACACGTTCATATGCTACGCAGACAATGAGTAAATAAGATTCAAAAGAACTGTTGGTTTATAAGCCATAATTATGAAAAAGCAGAACAGCGACTATCAAATTAATGAAGTGTGAGGTAAAAGCAGTGTTTTCTCTGTGAGCTAACAGTGTTCACAATCTCACAGTGGGTGTGCTCTAGGACACATCCATCACCTTGACCCTCGGGTTCCTACATCCGTGGTTGGTGCAGCCGTCCAAAAAGAGTCGATCTGCAGTCTGCAGTGGTCTCCCGGCGATGACCGGCTGGCTAGTGGCTCCACAGAGGGCCTTCTCCATATCTGGGACAATGACATCATAGGGATCAAAAGGTCTCGTCAGCCAGTGATTACAATGGAACAACCAAGCGCTGTTAAGGTATTCAAAATCAAAAAAAGGGGACTGAAAGATTTTCTATTTCTAATAATCTGAATCAAAATATAATGGACCATTTTCACTTACCTGAAGGATTTATTTTTGTTTGTCCCCAAATGATTTTGTCATAGTAAACTAGATCATAAGTAGTGAGTTCTACAGTAAAACCCAACCTGAACGTGAATTAGATTTGTCTCACTTGTTGATTTGTTACAGAGGACCTGAATCACTCACAATGTATGAAAGGTTTTGTGATTTAGAAGACTGACACAGCCACTGTCATAAGTTGCAAGTGTTCAGCTGCGGGACATGATGATGACTCATTCTAACTCCTGCAGACTCCTGTAGCACTCAGCTTATTGTTATGCTTAGATGTTGAGCTTCTATCACTCAGGTAAAGTATGTTTTGTTATCATGCATTGTGGATACGCTTGTGTTTCTGTGTGTCTAGGCATTGGGATGGTGTCCATGGCAGAGACATGTGATTGCTACAGGAGGAGGATGGACAGATGGTGAACTGAGACTCTGGAACACACAGTCAGGGTCTTGCTTGACTTCTGTCAACACAAATTCACAGGTGCTTATAGCTTGAAGTGTATCAGAGCTATTTTTGCTATAAAAAATGCTGCATAGTTTACCCGTATGATTCAATTCTATAGATCTGTTCTCTTCGATGGGCTGACAAGAAGCAGTATCTTGTCACAGGTCACGGTCTTCCTCATCACCAAGTCACCTCCTGGAAGTGGGAGTTTCCCTCCCTCAGACGGATCTACCAGCTCACAGGTTAGAAAACCTTAAATTGCATTAAGTGTACTATTACTGCAAAAAATTCTGTTTAACAGATTCACACCACCCTCGTTGTGCACTGCATCATTATACGCACTGAGTAATATTACCATAGCACATCTTCCACTGAGATAGTTTATCCTCAAGTGAGTTTGCGCTGATTCATTCATGTCCTGGGCTTTTAGTGAATGTGAAACTATGTGTAGGAGCCATGAATGTAGGTGTAGTAGGTGTTTTTCTACTATTAAGGTGAATGGATATTGCCGTTCTTCTGTGTTGTTTGTTTTGGTTATAGCAGGTCACATACTAATGGGCGGGGATTTTAGTTAATTTATTCACCTGTTCATTTCTCATGGGGAGCCATAGAGAAGAGGGGGTGAGCTGGGTCGCCGTATTTTTTGTTGACTGCTATTTTCTTTGATCACTGTGATTACTTTGAGTTTGTGCACTTTATCATGAGTTGATCATCTTTCTTTTGGTAATGAAAGGTTAAACTTATTTATCCCAGTTAAGTCTTTTGTTGAGCGCGTCAGACAATCAGGCCCAACCTCAGTCTCTCAGCGACTCATTCTGTGCTCCTGTTGTCTCTTTTGTTACTCTGAAATTATTAATGATACGTAATTAAAGGTGGTCATCTTTTGTTCTCTGAACTGTTTACTGGTGCAAAAGGCTTTGAGAAGGGGTGGCAAAATGTTGGCGATGTTACTGTCATTACCTCTGCTATTCATTTTAACAAAGAGCCACAAATACTAATCAATGTTCCAATCTTGCAAAATTGTGCTTTTACTTTTACTAAACTTTTCTATTTTTCTAACACAAGGCATTTAAGGTTTTAATGCAGTTTTTGTCTTTTCAGGTCATTTACAACGAGTTCTGCACTTGGCCATAAACCCTGACAATTCTCACATCTTCTCTGCTGGGGCAGACCAGTGCTTTCATATCTGGGATCTGTAGTTACCAACATAATTTAATATGGGTGGTGAATGTAGTCTTCATCAGGTTGAACCTTTGTAAAATGTGTGTTGACATGGCTCACTATCTTTGAAGAGACTTCACGTTTCCTGATCTCTGTTCAGAACAAACCACAAGACTTCGCCGATCACAGAAGGCTTGGTTGTGACTTCCTGCCATGCATGAGGCACATGCTTTAATTTATTAAAAGGACAAAAGCACAACACTGTATTTTTTCATCATGACAGATACTTACTGTCAGACTTAAAAGTTAAATAAGAAGTGGAAATGGGGAAAAATTCTGGGCAACGCTTCGACTGGAAAACATAATGAAAAACTGCATGAAATGTGGCAAACTGAACAATAAAATGAAATCTGGGAACAAAACTGTAGCCTGCAATCTGTCAACATGACTCTGTTGTTGCTCAGCTTTTTGTTTGAAATCTACTGGTGAGAATTGGGATTTCACCCATGAAACTAATTATGTCTTAAGTATTCCTGGTTGGTTTGACATGACAAATAAATAGAGGGCATTCATTTAGATTTATTTTAGTAGATATTTAACATTTACAGCACGTCAACTTCAGCTACACATTAACAGAAAGCCGAGTAAAGTCCTCTTGGCAAAGAAGAGGGTGCTTAAAAATTCTCACCCTTAAGTATGTTACTAGACATGACTTAGTAGAACACTTTGTGCAAAAGAACTGTGGTCAAGACTTAGCGCTTCATGTCTCATATGGGTAACATGTTCACAGAAACAGATGCATAAAAGCGAAGGTGCAATATGCGAGGTTTAGACTTCTTACCACAAACAGTTTGCACAGACTAACATTTGACAAACGTGACATAGATTCCAAACATTATAGCTCTGTATCATCATGAGCTTGCTCTACCCCATGAGCTTGCATCATGAGCATGCTTGGTGACATTTAGCGCAAAGCATGTCTTAAGCACATCCTCTCTGAATCAGAATACAGAGCTAAGTAAGAAACATTAAGATCCAAATCTGAAATCCCACTGTGGATCAAAACTTTGAGACACTACTACACTACTACTTATAAGAGAGTATAATATCAGGTAACCAGAAACAGGATGAACAGGTTTCACAAGAACCTGTAGCCAAGAGTAAAGATCGGGGCGTATAATGTAACACAAATAATGTGTGAGTCTAAGCATCATTTCTAGTTTGTTCTTCAGATCCTGATTACTGAAATGTCTATAAAGAGGTGAATTGTGTTCAAATTAACACCTCTCTTTCACATCTGTTCCAGATAACCTAGAAGGGCTGAGGTCAGCCTGCATGACACTCTCTTTGAATGCTCTGTTTCTTTATGGGCATTTTAAGGTTTCCTGTAAGCTGTTTTTGCTCTGTTAACTGATAAGATTGATATATCAAAGCCATGAGGACACTCAAACTCCGTTATCCAAACATCTACCAAAGCTGTTCTGAAAATAGCCTACGGGGTGGAGCTACCTCACAGTATTTTTAGAACCTCCTATAAATGCTAGTCCACTTTCTTCCGGTGTTCATTTTCAAAAACTTTGCTGAGCCTGTTCAAGTGCTTTTGGCTCCGTAATCTGCTGTTTTCAAGTTTTTCAGGTGTTGCACGAAGATTCAGTGATGGTTATTTTGGGAAACGGAATCATTGCAAGGCCACGAGAACCTTAACACCTTTAAAACATTTGCAGTTTGAAAAATGATCAATGACCTCTTCGTGACATGGTTGAACTATTAACTTTAGACACTCCCATTTTCTCCAAGTCTTGCATCATTCTGCAGTGTGAGCTGATTTTATAAACTTCCCTAGGAGCGGAAGTTTTGGGCAGACGACAAGGAGAGAGCATGGGTTGCACATTGCAGAATGCTCAAAAAGATTTGGAAAATTCTCCACAGCTTATGGTGAGAAGTTTGTCAGAGAAAGAGGGAAACGGTGCCCATCATCTTCCACTAAGACCCAAGGAATCTACTGCATGTTTGCCAATGAGACGCAGATTCTGCAGAGGCTGGCTGTTCTGGGTAACTGTCACTTAAACTTGTTCATCTTCAAAAACATTTATTTTATTATTTAGGTAATAAAAACAGAAGTGCAACAGTTGAAAGATTGCATAATTTATACCAGTTATGCTATTCCGAACAGGTTTCTGAGAAAATCACATGAACTGTAATATGTTGTATATGACAGACACAGCGCCACCTACTAAACATTACTTTGGTCTTTACTCTTTGTCAAAGGCATGCTTTGTCTGCAACAGCTTTAGCCAAGAAGCCAAGACTGCAATACGTAGGGGGGTTGGACAATGTATTGATGTCTTGGATTTAGTTTATCTAATAGTCACTACTCAATTCCAATTAGACTTAAACAACCCAGTGCAACTACCATTAACTGATTTATTTCCCTCTCTGTTTCTGTATCTCTCATGTCTCAGTGGTCTGCCACAGCTTAGCAGCAGGCCAGATTACTTCACACTTCATCTTGGTCCAAAGACCCATGTCTTGGGTCAAAGCTCGGGAGTTCTGCCAGAAGCACTATGTGGACCTTCCTGTCCTGAACTCAGAGGAGCAATACTTTGACCTCCTCAATGCAACCCCTGCAAACAAAGTCAGCTTTTGGCTCGGTCTACAGCGGCAGAGCATCGCCAGCGACTGGAAGTGGGTCAGCGGGGAAGAGCTGAGCTATGAACGCTGGTACAGGAGGAACTATGAGGGCCACTGTGCAAGTTTGGAAGCCATGTTAAAAAAAGACAAGAAGCTGCTTGCTCGCCACTGTGACGAGCTACACATGGTTGTCTGTCAGGGTAGGTACTCGAAGGTAGATAGTGACAACATGCTTAGAGCATTTAGAACACATAAACAGGATAGACAATAAAACATCAAAGCTCCTTTAAACATGGTGTGATGACAAACATCTTCTTCAACTTGTCCTAGCTTGTCTCACTCTTTCTGTTTAGGATGTTTGAATACATGAAGTCATCATTGTAAGCAGAACTTGTGCTTTTACTGTCTTGAATAGTCCAATGTCGTCTGTGGAAACGGTGAGTGTTGAGCTCATCTCCAACATTCTTCTGACTCGTTTACTCTCGCAGGTCCAGTGTCCCCGCAGTCGGTGACAGTGGAGTCAGTGGGTGTCGATCATGCGGTTCTTAGCTGGAACGTCTCAGCATTCATGCTGATGATACCTCACAGCTACAACGTGACAGTATGCGACTGCACATGTGAAACGCTCCTCTACCCTTTCACCAATGGCTCTTCCCTCATGAACATCAGTATCTCCAACCTTACTTCAGCCACAGAGTACTTCATAGAGATATCAGCTGTTGTTGTTCGGCCCGATAACGTGACTGGTGGGAAAACAATACTTGGAGACAGTCCTGCAACTTTACAAGTTAAAACAGGTAGGAAGGGCACATTGTAACCAATGAGTGGTGAATTTTGTGTGTTCACACCCAACAGCCAACAACACCCTGATAGGATCAGAACATTTATCTCTGTCTGTGTCTTTTCTCCGACCCAGTGCACTCTGAGCTGCGCAATATAATCATCTTGTTGAAGTTACTCAAGCTTGTGTATCTGGTTCTTCCACTCGTGTTTCTTTATTATACTCTTAAAAAAGGCAAGTCTAATTTATCTTGTTAAAAATGTGATATACTAGAATGCACCTTGAATACTCCTAAGAACATTCTGTTGTCATTTTCAGGGTTCACAGAGACGGGCCATGACATCTCTCTGGTGGAGCTCTCCGTTCAGGACACAGTTTTCGATCCATTCCCACAGAGAACCAGAGGATTTGGATAAAAATGTGGGAACACCATATTTTATGTGAATATATAGATTATATCAACATACTTTGAGGCCATTGTGTAATAGTTACAAAAGAGAACTTTATTGTAGAAGTATCCCAGTTTAAGATGTCATGATTTTCATTTATTTAGTTTGTATATTTAGTTTAGTATATTTACTAAATATATACCTGTAGCAATAGGAAACACAAGTTTCTAACCTTCCGAAATAGTGTGGAAAAAGATACAATGTATCAAAACTGACATAGCTAGTCAGTTTAAGGACAGGGAAAGTTTGAGAATTTGACCAGGCATGAAAATTATCATTACAGGTCATGCTTCACTGCCCAGTCTTCCAAACCGTTTTGCTCCGTTACAATGCGTCTGCCAGCAGTGAGTACACAGTAAGCAGCCCGGTATCATGAACTAGCATTTTTCCAAGTTGTTTCAGACTCACACTTTGACCAACTTTTTGCCATAAATATTTTGTGTGTCATTTAATGTTATAAAAAAGTAACACAAAAAGATTAAGCTACGCTGATCTGTCTTTAGTGGACTTAAAAAAAGTGCCAGAATGCGATCATGAGCACATGTGATGTGATTTTGGTGAAACACAGATGATCAGAGTTTTTTTGACAAGCCATTTGCACGCTTGTGTGTTGTTTGCATTGTTGTTTTAATTTTAACATTGACTCTCTTTAGTAATTAGCACATCGGAGTCTTGTTTTCTGGTCTGTTTTAGTTTGTCCCACATCACAACTCCTTCTGAAGCCATAGACTTCATGTCAGAGACAGATGTAGCCACCTTGATGTCAGCCACTGGATTGGGAACTGCTTGTTTAAGACCTCGATTCTGGTATTTGTTCATCTCTTCTTTGGTCGTTTCAGAGCAAGATATCACAATATTTGAACCTGTGGCTGAAGAGCGATACAGGAAAGACCATCAGTGACAATTTAAAATTCCGGACAGAAGATTTTCATCGGTGTAGAATTGTCGTATTGCTTAAACTACATGGTGCGCCTCTCTTGTGACCAGGAGCTTTGGAGTTGTGTTAGGTTGTGGTCCGTGGCAGGAGGTCACACAGTGTGAGCGTTTTAATAGACTTAGTCTGTGACTTGTGTGATTTTTGTCCATAAAGCAGTTCCAGCTGTCACACAAACAGGTTTCTCTCTAGTCAGTAATTTTATACTATGCAAGATACACAAGAAGCTCCTGGTTTTCGGTCTGTTTTGTGTTCTGCGACCTTTGAATTTTCTTGTGATGAGACAATAGGGTTTAAAGTCTTGTAATGTGAACTATTCAAAGTCACTGCTCAAAGGTCTACTTGCTGCTCCTTGAAGTTGGTATGAGTCGAATATAAAGGGGTTGAATGTTTTTTTGGTGTTTTTGTTGAAAGATTGAAAGGAGGAAGTGGACTTTAGCGTATACAATAGCCCATACACAAAAAAACACCCAGATTTCTGTCTAGTGCAGGAGAAAGTTAGATTACTGATCACTGACACAGTTGGTTGAATTTGAAGTAAAGTAAGTGGTTTAATATGATTCAGAATTCAGTGTCATTCTGAGGAAATAGCTGGATACTGATACTGATCCTCAAGCTCCAAAGTAAGAATAATCAGAGGATTTTTTCATGTTATTGTGTAATCTCAAATTCATTAATTCATTTTATTTAGGAATTTCCGAGTTAGACCTGTCATTCTGTAACTCACCACCTGAGTGTTTGCATGGAGCAGTGGAGTGAAGTATCACCTCGATGATTATAGCCTGGTATTATAGTAAATATTCTATTAGTAAGCCCATTCAGTGTCACACTGAGGAGTAGGTTCAACTAAAAGCAGCTAGATACATGTTATTGAAGTGTGGTTTCACTGTAATTCTGTAGGTGGTCGAGCCAGCATGGTTGTACCTTCATGTGGCTGCTGCTGAGAATGAAATCTTCAGGTTTTTAATGTGAGGATAGATTCAGTGGCAATAAGAAAGTGCAAATTATTACCTACTGTGTTTTTGTTGGATTTGTTTTGTTTTTCTTTTTTTTCCTTTTTTTCTTGGCACGAAACGGGGATATTTACTCATTTGTTTCTTTCAAAAGTCAGAAAGTAAAAAGAAAAAGCGAACTGGTCGAGCGTTTGTTATAAACAGGAAATTTCATGTTGTGTCTCTGATCGGCAGGTAAATGCGTTAAGATGGGACTTCAAGTCAAGAGTAAATAAATTTCAAATTTAAGCGGAAACATGAATGTGAATGCAGCAGCAAATTCAGAAAGTATTAATCATGTCACGAGGACGCAGCTTGTCAAAGTTTCATTTTATTATTTTTTGCACTTTGTTTTGAAAGGTTTTTATCTCACCATATTTGAAATGTTCTCCTGGGACTTATGCTGACAAAATTACATAAAATTGTATGTAGTTTCTTTCAAAATTTATTTGCTGCTGCAAATTTTTAGCAGATTATTTTGATTCTCACCTTCAGTTTCAAATGCAGTCAGGCCTCTGATAGTATTATGCCTATTTTAATGTTTTGGGCCTAAAGCAAATTCTAATATTTAATAATTTGAAACAAAGGATACTTGTCACGTTCTGTATATTTTGCGTTTTTTTTTCTGTCTGCTTTCAGTTTTGCCATTTCCTCACTTGTTTCCTCAGTTCCCTCCTTTCAGTCATCAGCTCCACTCCCCTCACCTGTGTTCATTTATCCTCAGCTGCAGTTACTCAATAATAACTCTCCTCACAGTATTTAGTCTTTAGACTTTGTGTCTTGTAGTTCTCACACTCTGAGGCCATTAGGCTTAATTTTTAAAGGGGACCTCTTAATGCTTATTAACGTATCTTACATGTTACAGCCTCCTAATTTCATAGGACAAAAAATTAAATTACTATATATACATATATATAGCATGTGTGTCTAAAGCTTAGCCTTAGCACTGCTATGAACACTTGATTACAATGTTTTTTCAGTTCTTGTACCGAGTTAATGTCATCACAGGTCACAGCCCTCATATAGAAGTATACGTTGAAAAATTGTGTATTGATTGCTTAAACACTCCATGTTTACATGTTGAACCTTTGTGTTCTAAGATGGGTGCATTATCTGGCTTGTCCAAATCTACTTCCCTGTTGTACAATAAGCACCAAATGTAACTTCGACCAAACAACATCGTCCCATAGCAGATTTTGAGGATATATGCTCTGATATATCGGACTTGCGTGCAAAGTTTGGATCTATGAAGCTGCCATTTCTAATCAAGAAGGAAAAATTGAGTTGCTTAATGGTCTTCAGTTTAAAGTTTGCTTTCGTAACCTCCACACCAGAAAGAGTCCTAGAATGAAAATATGGAGCTGTCATTTAGCGTATTGATCCCTTTTAATATCTGAGGTGCTTTTAGGTTATTGACTTTAATTCTGCTGTCAATAAATCAACAGAATTACAATTTAAGCTCATTCCTTGTTTTCTTTTGTTGCTGTTCGTGTAACCACGAGTCATTTGAATAAAACATCTGTAGTAAAATTGTTAGCTTAATGACTATTTTTTGCTGTCCAAAATTTGTTGAAAATTTGTCAACATGCACTTCTAACCCTGAGTCACGAACACATTATATAATTTCAAATCATCTGACGGAAACTGACGGATATGAGTGGGGTCCACCTCTTGAGTGGAAACTATATGTAGATGTTGCGCTGATACTGGGCACGAGCACATGATTTTTCCAGTTGTAGTCTTACAAAGTATAGGTGTTACAAAAGACAACCTGGTCAGAATGACTGAGCAGTGCAAGATGCTGCATTAATATCACAGTTTCTTGTGGAGGTTTGGGTTTGAATCTGTCCTCTGACAAAACTGGCTTTCATTGGACAATTTCCTCAGGTATAGACTTTTATTTCGGTACTTTATCCGTTTTGTTCACATTTCATGAGATTGCCAATTGTGTAATGTGTGTCACTTTCACCTAACATATTATGGGAACCCGATTTGAAAATTGGGTAGAAACATGCCTTCATTCAGCTTCATTTCAGCATTGTGAAAATAAAAGATGAGGATATGAATGATGCAGCCATCACTACAGACAAATCCCCCGAAAATCTCGAAAATGCATGTTAGAGTGACTGGATGAGTAAACACCACTTCTCTTGGATATTCCCCAGACAAAATTCCAGACAATGATCAAGCGAGACATTGGATGAACACAACATGTAATTCTCTGGATGATTTACAGCGAGCAAGTGTGTAAACTGATGAGAATTCTTGCTTCATAACTTTCTCTTCTCCTTCTCCCTGCCTCCTGTGCGCTCTGCCCAGACGCCGCTTTGGACCACCTCCAGCTTTGAGAATATATCAACCAAAGAATTGATGAGCAAATGACTGCAGAGGAAGTTGTATTTATGCATGAGAAGCATAAATACTGTCCATAGTACTGGCGAGAACTGGATAGTAACTTTTGGTCAGAAAAGATATGTTGCAATTTATAAGACTATCATTGGAAAACTCATATTTCCAATTCAAGTAATAACAAACCATGTCATCATCCCTCATTTTCTTGACTGAGAGCATAGAGGTGAGGGGGGTGCATGGTGTAATGCTAAACACTCTTGAATCTGAGCAGCCTCAAATTACACTGGCTTGATTTCAGATGCAAATCTTCATTTTACAGTGTACAAAATTGACAGAGATGTGAGATCACCTTAAGATCATTCTAAAACTACTTCAGATAGCTACATTTTAGCAGCAGCACACCAGAAGCTATTGAAAAACATTTTAAAAAATTGACTCAAGGGTAAAAGAGGGTGCACTCTTCTTTCCACCTCTGGGTGATATTGATTCTCTGGTTCAATTTATCTGTCTTTCAGGTGACCCAAGAAGCATGTTCTCGTTTTCTCTTAGTTATGTAGTTTACCTTTCTTGATTATTCACTGCATCGGCCAATGTGTGTCACTCTCTCATGATTCCATCTGAATCATAACATTACAAAAAAATGCTCAACAATGGTCGTCAGCACACCTTTCATCCAGGGATGATATGAGAGGTGCTGCTTTAAAATGAGTATGATCAGTGCTGGTAAATGTCACCACATCAGCGTGAAAATATGCATCGGTTCTGATGTCATGCTTGCCTCTATTTTGTTGACTCATTTCCATGGTCAGACCACATCCTTTAAGACTAACAGATAAAGCATCGAGCTGGGTATCAGCACAGTCACTATCAGATCAAAGACAGAGATAAAAAAAAGATGTTCTGCCTCTCTGCTTTCATCTCATGTGTAATTCTCCTTGTTGTCAACTCAAGTAAGTAATATTTTTTAAGTTAAATAATTTCATCAGTCATGTTTCCATTTTTGAAAAATCGTTTACTTTTTTTTGGGTAAACGAACAATCCGGATTTATTTTTGTCCACTATTGTGTGTGTGTGTGTTAGGTCATGGCTCTGAGATTATTAATGGGAAGGAAGTCAAGAAACACTCTTTACCTTTCATGGCTCTGCTGGAGACAAACAAGCCTATCTGCGGAGGGATTTTAATTGATCCAAAATGGGTGCTGACTGCAGCCCACTGCAATGAGTAAGAACCTGAAAGCATGCATTCCTGAAGCTGTCTCGTCTAAAGATATGTGATGTTTAGTCTTGATTGATTATTTCAAACATTGCACGTAATGATCCCATTTAAAATGCAGATAAAGTTTTTCATTTATGTGAAGAGAAAACACGCTCTAAATGTTTTTCTTTTCCCCCTTCTACTAGTTTTTCCAAGATGTTTGTCTTTTCTTGCAAGCTACTACTTCTTCTTATGCTCTGTCTCTAAACTTATAACAGAGGCCAAATAAAGGCAATGGCAAAACATCCAGGCTGCTCCTTTTGAGGTTGGCCATTGTGGAATTTGAGGTTTATTTGGGTTAATTACTCCAAAGTATGGGTATGGCCACTGATGTTCACAATTCCATTCAAAAGCATGTCGCACAAGCAAGATAAGCCACATATTAGTGACGTTCACCCAGTAAAGTGTTTAAAATTGTACTTCTCAGAATGATATGTTCAAACATTTGCTGTTTAGCCCTGAAACTATTGTCTCTGATCTTTAACTCTCAGTTTCCACTTTCGCAACAGAGTCTAACGAGAGACAAGCTTGAAAAGAAATGTAGCTCATGGTTTAAATAACTTAAGTCATTTTTATACAGTACAGACAATGCGTTAATTTAATTATTGTTTAATCTTTGCTGCACAGTGAGACAGCAACACCTGCTATGTGGTGCAAATCTACAAAAGCTAAATTCAAATGAAAATGTTGTTTTTTGGAAGATTTAAGGCACGTGATTTTGTATAAGGTCACACTGTAAAATTAAATGCTTAACATGTTTTTTGCACGTTATATCTCCATTCAACGCTATGAAAATGTGGTTTGACACACTTATTGACAATGATATAAAAGCTATGTCGTTATCTAAGTCTCAATGAAATATATAACATCCCAATCTTTTATATACTGTTTATCATAACTGTGATAACTCAAGTAAATAAGGTAATAACTTAACTATTCTTTCTCTTGAAGCATTAAGAAAGTGTTACTGGGGGTGCACTCCATCAAAGAAAAGGAACAAGATTCCAGGCAGGTCCGAAAAGTGACCAAACGTGTTCCTCATCCCTGTTACGATGAGACTGACAGAGTCAATGACCTCATGTTGCTAAAGGTAAGTTGACGTCGGAGTGTGGTAGCTTATATGTTAAAGCAGAAAATTAATCATAATTGGAAAAAAAAAGTTGAAGATGACTGAGAAACACACCCTCGGTTTTGTTGCCTGAAATATTAGTTATCACTTCCAGAATGTCTATTTCAGTGGTTCTTGTCGTAAGAGTTATTTGATCAGCATGCAGGAGCTAAGATTCTGACTGAGATGTGTATGGTAATACTTTTTTTAAATTTCAGCTTGACAAGCCAGTGAAGCAAACTGAGACTGTGAAATGTCTCAAACTGGGCAAGGTTGTAAAACAGCCAGAAGCTGGTACCAGCTGTCAGGTGGCCGGATGGGGAAAAACAAACAACATAGCCAAGCAAATGTCGGATGTTCTGAGATCGGTCAATGTGACTGTAATCGACAGGGTGAAGTGCAACTCTCCTGATTATTACAACCTCAAACCTGTTATTACCAGCAGCATGATTTGTGCTGGGTCAGATGGCAAAAGCCCTGCTGATACCTGTCAGGTAAGAGGGCCTAACAGCCTTTCACTTCCATATTAACTGAAGTGATGACCTGAAAATGACCAGAAAATGTCACTTGTTTATTCATCCTGCAGGGGGATTCAGGCGGGCCTCTGTTGTGTAATGGAGTTTTAGTTGGAGTCACCTCTTTTGGAAAGAACTGTGGAGTGATGAGATACCCTGGAGTGTACTCTTTCCTCACAGAAAAGAATCTCAAGTGGATCAAGAAGACAATGAGCTGAAATATAATTCTTCTCTTTGAGTGCTTCTGTTGATCTAATCATTGCATTGTTCATTGCATTTTCTTTTTAATTATAAAAGTGACTTGTACATACGGTTGACAAATTAAAGAAAAAAAAAACAAACCTCTGACCCTTGCAGTGACTGCATCCAGACTTTCTGTGTGAATCCTCTTCTGCCATAATTTACGTGAACTTGACCCACTGCTTTTTTTAGGTTAAAGGTGGAGTGATAACTTCTATTAAGTTGTGAAACATTTCTATCCTGATGGGAGTAACGTCTTCCAGCATGATAATGCACCCATCTTAGAGCACAAAGGTTCAACATGTAAACATGGAGTGTTTAATGTTGGCTCACAGGAGATATTCAACCACCTCATTTACCACAAACAACTCCATCATTATGTATGTCTAAGTTTGTGTATTGTGGAAGGAATTAGGGAAGGTAGGTTAGTGTGAATAGATGATGTTAATGAGAGAGGGTTCTTAGTAAATGGATAGTCCAAAGCTCTTTTGTGTAGCTGACAGGTTAAGGAAAACAGTGAATGTTCATAAGTTTATGATATCAATGTAGATGGATAAATGCTCTTGATGGTGTAATTGATATTATCGATCTTTAGTGTGGACACTTTAAAAGGGAGAGCCAAAAACAAACAAACAAAAAACAAAAATAAGTATCCACACATATTCTGTTTTTAAAAAAGAAAAATCAAGAGCACTTCTGACCAGTAGGTGCTGTCTTATTCTTCCCCCGATCTCATTCAAACCGCCATCATATGATGTCTGACATAACTGCAACATATAGCAACTAATCCATAGGGTGCCAGAGTACCAGTACTGCCAAACTACATCAGTGCAGTCCTCTAGTCAGAATGGTGTTAGTGTTTACAGATCTATGCTGCTTGCAGTAGTTTGTGTGGTCGTTCACAAGAGTGTAAAAGAGTCCTTAAAGAGACAAGTACTGGAATACAGCATCCCAGACAGACAATGCCAACAGGTGCTGCAGCTGTGCACTACATGTGAAAAATAATGTGCTTCCGATCATTAAAAATATGTTATGCAAATGATTATTCTATGGGTTATTTAATAGTTGTGTTCAGTAGTGGCTATGAGCGCCTGCACAATAAAATTACAATCATTGAACACTATCTAAATAAGACAATATTCTCACTATAGCATTTGCACACACGCAGAAGAATATTCCATTCATAGTCCTGTACATGTCAAAGAATATTGTCTGACTTATGCCTTTACTAACTCCCCCTATGCAACTGTAATGTTTACACACAGCCAAAGTCTCATTTAATAGCCCTAAAAAAAAAACTCATTAGCTTACACTGGTGATAACTCTCCACTTCTTGATGGTCACAGCAGTATCTAAATATCTGGATCAGATATATACTGAATGAAATAGACATGATTACTGGACAATGTTACAGGCTTCAAAATGGTTCAGGTTTCATGCAATAAGTGACTAAGACATGCATTTGCATGCAGACCACATCCGTCGAGTTTAACACATAAATATGACAGAGGACATTGAAGTGGGTTTCTGTGCATTCACATAGAGATCAAAGATAAAGATCAGAAGAAATGTACTGGTTGAGAGATCTAGCTGCCTTTATCTCGTGTGCGGTTCTTCTGTTTGTCCGTTTGTGTGAGTAATATTTTCTGTACTGCAATGATATACTTTGTTGGCTCATTCACGTAGTAAACCAGATTGCTCGTGCCTCTGTATCAAAATTCCACTTGGTGCAGGGTTTCATTTGAGTTACCTCGTCTTGACTTGCAATTCTGCTTTTACTGTTAGGTCACTTATCTGTGTATTTTTTGTGTTAGGTCATGGTTCCGAGATCATTGGCGGGACAGAAGTCCAGCCACACTCACTGCCTTTCATGGCTCTGTTAGAGACAAACGCACCAGACTGTGGAGGGATATTAATGGATCCAAAATGGGTCCTGACTGCTGCCCACTGCACTGGGTAGGACTCTGCAAAACTGTCAAATGTTTAAAAAAAGTCCTCCTGCATTGCACACTAGAATGTATTTATTGGTGTGTTTCAGGTCAAATGTGTATATATATTAGTAAAGGTTTTATTCTATTTTCTATTATAAGATTTACAAGATCATAGTAAATCAGAATGCAGGTTTTATTGAGATGGATTAATTTACACAGCACTGCCCTCTGGTGTCAGTGAAGAGAAAAAATATGACTCAGATTTGTGGGTTTGATGTAAAACATCAAAGCTCCCCGAGGTGAAATCTTACCGGCAGAATTGCACTTTTTTAAAATTCATTTATTTAATTTTTTTTACATCTGATAGTAAGAGGGAGTTCCTTTGGCAAGTAAAAATGTCTTTGTCCTGTGGTACATTTCTCCATCAGCATAAAGAAAGTTTTGCTTGGAGTGCACTCCATCAAAGGGGAGGAAAAAGGATCCAGGCAGGTCCTAGGGGTGAAAAGAGAGATTCCTCATCCAGAGTACAATGACAACAAAAAGGTTAATGACCTCAAGTTACTCAAGGTAAGAAAAAGAAAAATCACACTAACTTGTAGTCAATCAAGCAAAAGTCCACACATCTAACCTTCAAAATGCAGCCTTTGCTCAACAGCTCAATTTTGTTGTTTAAAACTTTCAAAGGTCAAATATCCACATCTAGATCTTATCTGTTCCCACAAAGCAGACTTTTGATTTTTGCTTTAAAAATTGCTAGTTAAATTGGTCATCCAGTGTTGTCGTTACAAATCAAGATCATGGACAACTGTATTATCCCCAAGAGGCAAGGCGTTTTACAGCCAGCAGTACAAAACAGCTATCAAACATGAGTGATGAATAGAATGCTGTCAATAAATACACAGCCTCTTAGAGGTTATGGATACAAAATACACTAAATCTTACTGGGTATTGTTGAGGAAACCAATAGCTGCTGAAACAAAATAGAATGTGAGCTTGTTGGTGCTAAATATGTGCTAACTGTACATCATACATCTTCGATAGAAAAAAACTACCAATAATCTAAATTTAAAGTTTAAATTCAGTGTGCATTAAATTGGGCTATAAATTATAAAAACACCTAATATTTGCACGAACATCCCTTGCCAAGTTGAGCGTCAGACCAATGCCTTTAACCATCAACAAGCTTCTGGTAGAATCATGGTAAGATATCTCCTTATTCTTCATGGCAGACGTGGTTGAATTAAATTAGATGTGATTGTTTTCTACATGGACCCGACTTACACACACAAGAATTTTGCAGTCGTATTCATATCCTTGATGAGTGTATTAAGTTAGAATGAAATGGCTTTACAGTGATTGATCAGCCATTTGAAGCTTTCTCAATAATTTTTTAAAACGTGCAAATCAGAGGACCTCTAAGCAACTGAAGAAACTGGGATGAGGCCCTTGGCTTTCAACTTTATCCATGAAGTACAACTCTGAACTCTCCCAGGGATCTCCAACATCTTAATTCATGTGTTTAGAAGACTACTCATTGAAAACCATAAGAATTTCCTCTTTATATTCTAACCAAAATGGTACACACTGATGCTTCTATAAACTGGGTAGGAGCTTATCACATCCTGTTCACCAGTTTGGATCTTCATCCTGTTGGCTACAAGGAGTATGACACATTCACTGGGCAAAAATTTATTTAAATTAATAAATTATATAAATGTGGATGTGCAGTGTGCTGTTATTTCTTAGAAATGTCAACGATTGATACGCAAAATACATAATATGCGAATCAACATAAAGTTGGCTAAGTTAGCATACAAACCCTGTGTTCCCTTGCTCTGCTACGCTACCTTTTACACGAGCCAAAGCCGAAACATCATCCAAAGTGTGTACTTGTGTATTGTGACTGATGTGTGACCTACACACTGTAGAGGATACAGGTTGCCTCCTTGACAATATCATAAGATTCCAATCCAAAAACAGTCGATTAAGTGTAAGTAACATGCACTATAGATGTTTGCTCAAACTCAAGCCGTGGACAAAATGATATGGAAGTCCATCCAAAGTTATTAAAATAGGAGCTGTGATAAAAATCAAATTTTATAAAAATAAATTCTCTTCAAGAGGAATGCTTGATAAGAAATTCCCATAAGCTTAAGCTGTCCAACTGTTAATTTCTTATAAGGTCATTTAGATTTGTGCTTTTTAAATTTTAATTTTCAGCTTGAAAAACCAGCAAAGAAAACCAAGATGGTGAAGTGTCTCAAGCTGGGGAAAAAAACGACCAAAGAGCCTGCTGGCACCAGCTGCATAGTGGCTGGATGGGGAATAACAACTGCCAAGGACAAACAGATGTCAGATGTCTTAATGTCTGTCAATGTCACTGTGATAGATAGAAAGAAATGCAACTCCCCAGAATATTACAACAACAAGCCTGTTATCATCTGTGACATGATATGTGCTGGCTCAAATGGTAAAAAAAAGGCGGATACCTGTAAGGTAATAATTCTTTTTTCTTTTCAGTTAATGGCTCCACACTACCACTTATCTAATGTTAATGAGCTGTGACTGTGTTGTCTGTTCTCTCCATAGGGGGATTCAGGGGGGGCACTGTTGTGCAGTGGAGCACTAGTTGGAGTTACATCTTTTGGAGGTAAAAAGTGTGGCAGCATTAAAAAGCCCGGAGTGTACTCATTTATTTCAGAAAAACATCTCAAGTGGATCAAAAAAACCTTGAAATCCTAAAAAATATGTGTCAGCCTGTTTTCATATGACAAAACCTCTTAAAACCAAATAGTGGTGGCTACAACAGAGTATTAGCGCCACATTTATAAAAAAAAACATTTTTTTTGGAATTAATACGAGATTAAAGTTGTTTTACTTAAAACGGAAAAGACGAGAGTGCAACAGTTAGCATTTAAGGTTAATGTAATGTTATAGGCTAAGCGTTCAATTAAACGGTTCTGCTCACTGATAGAATATTTAAGACTTTATTCTCGTAATTTCTTCTTGCCATATTTAATAATGACTTCATTCTCGTAATTAATTCCAAAAAAATGTTTTGTTTTTTTTAATGTGGCCCTAATACTCCGTCGTAGGTGGCAGAAAATGCATTTGAATTAGGTGCCAAAATTCTATGACCAGATTTAGGACTGGCTGGTGATAGTGCAGCTCATGCACATCTTCAGCTTGGTAGGGGGGAGGGTTAAAAAATTGCAAGAGTAGTCTATCCCAGGTTGATTTTGATTCTGATAAAATACTAGAAAAATCTCCATTCAGAAAGTAATTTTAAGACATGATATGTCCCCTTTATGTCTTAAAAGGTAGTGGTTATTTCAAACATATCTGTGAGACAAGGCTGAGCAAGGTATTTCACTCATGAGCTACAGTTAGCTTAGTTAGCTAAATGCAGGACAAGCTAGAAATGACTAAAAGAGTCATTTCAGAGTTATTTAAAGTACTGCTGAATCTGCCACTGTTCTTATTTTAAATTGCAGACTTTAACCATTCTCGCTCGCAAAGGCACAGATATGTATACTGTAGCATTAGCAGCATTTGGTAGCATCACAAAGGCCAAAAGGTCGTGTAGTAGTTCAGTTACAGGGATGAAATGAAAATTCCTCATCATCTTTTTTTTTTTAATGTTGTTTTTTACGTTTCTGTTCTGAACACATATGAATATCATCTGTCTGTTGCACATGCAGTACAGGGCAAAAGGGGACTTTTTTTTGTATTCACAAAAGCCATTTTTCTTTTATGGTAAATACATGAAAGAGAGACATTAAAGAGACCTCGTTCAACCAGTCAACCCCAGAGATTTACCGCTTCCTGCTGTACAAATGTGAATTGAAATGCATGTTCCCACAGCCTTCATTTTGTCAACAATATCTGTTGTGATGCATTCAGTACGGTTCTCCTCATCTGGATTATTTCTGGTGATAAATCATAAAGTACTCAACTACTTATTGACATCCCATTTTGTGTTTAATCTCTCTGATATCAGTATAAATTTTCAAATAAAACTCATAATACAACATATATTTGTGTGTGTCTGTCTTCTACCTGTTTGGGTCATGTATTGTATAAAAAAAAGGAAAAAATATGATAGTTACCTTAATATCAACACAAAGGGACTCTTTCCAAACAGACCCGAAGAATAAATCTTAATTACTAGAGCACCACCTAGGGAAGACATTCATAAAGATAAGTTTGGTTAATAAGAATACTGGACAGACACATTGAAAAAAAAAAACTTTTTGGTCCCTACTAGTGTAGATACTAGGGAAAAAACAGACAGATGTCTTTTTGTTGGGTTGCTTTGCAGTGTAGGCAGCTATTTCCAATTATGAAATTGCAACTTTTTCCATTTTTACTTAGGTTTTCACTAACTTAAAAAAAAACTTAAAGGTTTTTGTCAAAGTGGTGGATCAGGTATCTTCACCTCTTACAAAGCCATGCTCTTAAAATTGCTTGCCTGGCAACCACATTAACTATTATAAAATCAAAGTCTGTGTTGGAAATTAAAAATAAAAAACAAAGGAAGACCTTCCCTGGCAACTAGTCTGCTCCCTTTTAAAGGTGAAGGAAAAACAACTTTACCACACCCTTGCAGTTCCAGCATGTTCTTTATTTGCGTTTGAGGTGAATTATCACTGACCAGCCATGTACCTGTGTGTTTACTCTGTTTCCATGGTCACCCACAAAAGCTCAAAGGCCCACCTCAGTGACACAGAAACTACCAAAGCTCACCACACCCATATTAACTTATTTTGTGAGATGGATGAATGAAGGTGTTTAGGAATGTATTTGGGATGTTTAAATTGTCAGTTCCACCATAGAAATCACTGTCTCTCTCATACACACACACAAACACTCTCACACATCAACGGACCTACACGTGCACACACACACACACACACACAGTGTGAGAGTAAATGTTTACCTGGACTTGCATCACCTGTGTGTGTTCGGTGAGCTGTCCACTTTGCCTCACCTTTTCCTCACTAGTGACGTAACGCCACACACAAACAGAGTGAAACACTGTATTATAAAGATAACTGGAAGCTGATGTATTTGAGCAGTTGAGCTGGAGTTAAGATATGCCTGTTAAAGTTGAAATTCATTACATGTGTAATACTAACCCAACATGGGTTTTTAGATTAAGACACCAAAGAGGGGTTCAGCTGGGTTCAATTATGAGATTTCAAAGGAATCTCATAATTGAAAACAAAAAATAAAAAAAACTTTTTATGGGGAGTTTAACAAGATACAAGGCTACCATTCTTACCATTGTCAGAGTACAAAGAAAAATTACAGTATAAATTGAGATCAAAGAATACTGGCATTTATTTTCTCACCAAACGCTTAAAAAGAATGAGTGAGGAGTGAGTGAATGATAGTGTGAGTATACTGTGAGTGATAATGAGTGAAATATTCATCTATCTATTGGTAAATATCTCGAGACTTGAGCCCTTACAATCACTGACCAAGTCCGTAACCTTGGAGTGTTGATAGACTCAGATCTGACTTTCAGCAGCCACATCAAAGCTGTCACCAAGGCAGCTTTTTACCAACTCAGAAACATCAACAGAATTAAAGGTTTTCTCTCCCAAAAAGTCCAGGAGAAACTCATCCATGGTCTTTTAACTCGACTTCCCGAAAAGAGCATTAAACATCTGCAGCTCATCCAGAACGCTGCAGCTTGAGTTTTAACCAGGACTAAGAGATTTGAACACATCACACCAGTTTTAAAATCTTTACTCTGGCTTCCAGTCAGTCATAGAATAGATTTCAGCCTACTGATGGTTTACAAATCCCAGAATGGTTTAGGCCCAAAATACATCTGTGATAAGTTCAGAGAATATAAACCCAGCAGAGTAGCTCACTAGCATATCAGACCAAAGTTTGACACAACATGCATAAAATGATGAAAGTATTCTCAAAAAGTTTTGGGAGCAAATATCACAGTCCTAATATTGTGTACAATAGATCAAATGTCATACAGCTTCAGTGAAGACTTGAACATTTTAAGCATGACTCTGTGGATTTTGGCTGTGTCAGTGTCTGGTGTGTCTGTCTCTAATCTCAAACAGACTCCATGATGATCTCTGATGAACCAACTACCTTTGATTAAATTTGATGGGGTTTTTTCTGGCTATATGTTTGCTGGATAAGTGGGAGAAGTGTTACAATTCATGGCTGGAGCAAACATCTTTCCAGTTCTCCTGCTCTTATGTTGCTCTCAAATTTCTTTTAAGGTTTTAGACGTCTTTTTTGAGAACTTCCTTCTGGATATTCTATGTTTGGCCAAAAGTAGAACGTGTTTGCATGAGCAGTTGTTGAAGGCATAGGATTCATCCAGATATGAGAATGTAAAGACTGTATGGTGATAGTGATGGACCGACAACACTTTTATGTAACACTGAGACACTTTATTAAGAATCAAATTTCATCACTTCTCCAGAGTGAGATGGAGAGAGTTTCTCTGACCTATAACAAATGCAATAAATAAAACTAAATCTGCAGAACAATAAAAGGCTGAATGCTCAGCATTCGCATATACAAGACATCATAATAGTAGACCAACATACAAACATTTATACGGTTGTTAGCAATAAATATTCACACTAATAAATTACATTCTAACTAATTGTGTAAAGTGTTTTTACACAGCATCTACTGAAGCCATCTACTGCTCTCTCAGGTCCTCAGACTCCTCTTCTCCTCAGATCTGTGGCTGTGGAAAGACAGAAACTTATCAATTACAGTGGAAATTACAAAGAACCATACATGCTGCATAACAAACTTCATGGACAAGATGTATAGCACTTAAGAATACATATTTCTGTTGCTTCATATTTGCTTTTGCAGTGAGGGCCATCAGAAAGTCATTTTTAATGTAACGATTTCTGAATTCAATAGTTTGAATTTTGTTTTGCGTATTTCCTTTATATTTGTGTATTTATTTTTATTTTGCGTATTGTTTTGCGTATTTCCAGAATCTTTATAAAGGTACACGTTTGTTGGAAAATGAGACTATCATTTTGAATAATGTGCCTATATTGCTGCCTCTGAACTGCCTACTTATTCTTTTTTATTTTCATCTATTATTCTTACCTGGAACAATGTTGCAGAGATCAAATTTTTCAATATTTCCTTTTGTGAGAACAACCAGATTATTGTTTACATGCATCAATTTAATAAATGATAGGTTGCAAACCACTAAGCATCCCATGACTGTAGATTAAAAATTTGCCAAAACTGCTGTGACAAAAGATACATTTGAGCTGTCACTTTTTATCTGTAAAACACGTTGTCTAAAGGTTCGAGATTTGTGCATCTAAACACATAAAGTCTGCATGTGTGTGTACATACATTGCTGGAAGGTCTAGTCACATGCAGATTAAGCAATATTGCTCTCACAACAAGTTCATCACGTGTAAAGTAAGTGAGTTAGTACTGTCGTTTGGTTTTCCTTTACGCTGGTATGCAGCGCAGAAACGCCACAGGCCAAGACACCCCTGGCTAATCCAGCCTAATGCCTGCTGTGGGGATTCCTCATTGCATGATGCAACTTGCTGTGTGCACCAACAACAACAAGCAAACGGGTTCTCCCTTCAGCCTACTCATTCCTGTTGGCTTAAGAGTCGCGTGAGCAGAGGCTAGACAGACTTAAGCAAGACTTTTAGAAGACATACATCACCTAAATATACATCACCGGAAAAAAACAGGAAGGCATGGTTACATGTCCTTCTAACAGCATAGAAAAAAAGCTTGGTGTAGGTTTGATTTTTATTTTTGAGTATAAGGAATTGACCTCTTACGAAGTCCTTGCCTCTCTTAGTTACAGTTGCTGCTCTGCAAAATCCATTCTAGAACTGAGACAAGGTGGTTGTAGTTAGCTTAAGAGCCAGGTAGGCTAATTTATAAGTTTAACGCGAGGTTTGCTCAAACTAAATGATTTCTCATTTTAAAACATAAATCTTTTTCTACATACCATTCAGTTGATTTTACTTGTGTACAACTGCCAGCAGGACAAAGCCTAGATTTATGCTTAATTGTCAGTTTTATGAGGAAATACCTTTAAACGGAGGCCTAACTCATATTTTTGAAAAGCTATCTGAAACACCTCGTGGCTCTTGTGTAAACCTGTCCAAATGCAACAGAGCTGTTAATGTTAACAGCTGTGTTCAGGAAATGTGCCCAGACATTTGGGAAATACCTTGAGTTAAGTTTGGATATTCTTTTTTTTGATCAGATACAACAAAAATAATGTCCCTGGCCTCGAAAGCAACATACAGTATAATTCCTGCTGAGTTGATGCAGTATGGACTCAGCGTGTACTGGATGCATGTTTGGACACAAAAAAAAGAAGGTCATAACCTCAGCGATACGTACCTCGTCAAAACAAACCCTCAGACCACAATGTCACCGATAGATTTCTGTAGCTTCTCCTGCTCTGATCCAGTTCCAAGGTAGGATGCCATGAAGTTTTTATGTGACCTGTAACTGCAAAAGGGTTTCAACATGAGCATAAAGCAGAGTATAGCTCTTGTGATTGTCAGGGGACTGAGGTTGGTTACTCTGAGAGGTAGACAGCTGGAGCCTGCAGCATGGCTTTTAATCCTCAGAAACAAGGCAAATTAAAGCCATTGGCAGTCACACATATATAGACTCCAGCCCATAACCTGTTTGATTTCTTAGCCTTAACCCCCACTCTAACCAAAGTGATCAGAAATAATACTTGAGATAGTTTCACCTCTCAGTAAGAGGTTCTGCCTCAGTAGTTCAGTCTAATTGTGGCTGTAAAACCTTACAGCAATTGCACTGCGGCACACTGTGTCAGACAAGTGACGTCTTAATCAATAGTTGGGATTTGGATATTGATAAGGAACTATGATTATATGACCTGTGACACAGTTACAGTAAGTGATGTAAGATGGGGGGTTTAAGCATGAGTAATAATCTGATGTGACACAATTAATTGGTGAAAATTTACTTTTCACTACAGGTCACGGAAGCTGTAAAAGTCCATCCTGTGAAGGTGGTGAGCAATACCTGTATTGTATGGGTGTGTTTGGGTGTGTTATTGTGCTTTTTGATGTGTCAGTGTGTTCATATGCCAAGAAGTGTTTCTGGGCTGGATATGTGGATTGTAATATGTGTTATGTTAGGATTCATGGGTGTGGATCGTTGCCTTAGTAATCTTCTTTTTGAAATGTTTCTAAATTTCTAAAAAGTAACATCAAGGCCCAAAAGAGGTAGATCGCACTGACAACCAGTAGATTGTAATCAGGTGGGAAAAGTGTCGGGTTTCAATTTCTGCCTGAGAGTTGCAAGACTTAATAAGTTGAACATTTTTTATGATTTTTGTGCCAGAAGGGGTGAAACCAGGTTTTTGTTTTGCTCAAATCGTTTGAAGTTGTTCTTTTATTTTTAGCTACATATTGTAAATTAGACAGGAGCAACCTTTGGTCTTGAACAATCGTTCTCCAGGCTTTCTGATGGTCATTCAAAGTTTTTCTTTGGACATTGGCTGTTTTTTTTGTTTGTTTTTTTGCTCATTTTCAGTCGAGTCCTTGTATCTGACCATTTTCAGAGAAATTAGTTTGTTTGTTAAACCACTTTACACTGACCAACATAAGGGCTAAACCAGCATTGTGTCTACACATCAGACAACTTTGCAAAGAACCACATTTCTTGGCAATATACAAAATAATTTAGGTACTGCACAAAAATGGGAAATGTTGCTTACATCCTGTAAATTGAATAATTAATCGTTGCAATCCCCCTCCCTTCTTTTGGTGTACCCATGTCCACTACATAAGTAAAAGTGCACAAATTTGGTATTACAGGAACTGGGAAAGTCGTTACATTTTCAAAAAGGGTTGTTTTTCGTTTTCTTGTTTTGCACAAAAGTAGCTTTCACACACATACACACACACTCAGGAAAGTTGTGACTGAAAGACTTGAAAAAAGTCAGATTTTGATAGGGCGAGAAATAAAAAAGAAACAAGTGTGAAAAGTATGAGATTCTGACGTTTTTCATCATTTTACAGACTGACTAGTGGTACAGCAATGGCAATAATAGTTGGGGTGTTAAGAACTGAAGAGAAGTTGGGAAGAAAATTCTTTTTGGGCTTTTCATTTCAGTTACTAAACTGGGTGTAACAATAACTGATACCATTAGTCATATTTTGGATTTGTCGAATAATCTTACTACTCTGAGTAAGCTTCTCTTTTTCTTTCACTAAACAGCTTATCACTTACATCTCTGTTGGGATGATGAGCAAAGTATTTGATCAGTTTACTCAAAATCCCTCACTGAAGCTTTAACATCAAAGTGTGCGTCTGTGAGTGTGGCCGTGTGACATTTTAAAACTTACTGAGCACAGGTCATGAGCAGGATGGCGCAGCAGCTGATGGATGACAGGATCACAGCAATAACCACCAAGACCGTCTGCACCAGCTCACTCTTGTAGCTTTCAGTGGGTTTGATTGCCTCCAGAGTTTGGATCCCACAGCGCTCTCCATCGTAACCCTTCATACATCTATGGAAGGAAGAAAAAAAGCTGTTCAGCCAGTGAAGAGATGAAATCAGATGCTATATCATATGTGTTTGAATGAGGTTTGAAATAGAGTTATAAAATATACTGATCCTCCACATTTGATAAAGCTGGGAAAGGCAGCTGTAATCTTAAATTTGATTACAAATTCTCAATTAAAGCACACAGTCTTGCACAACTTATGTAGCTCATATTTCTTGATTTGTACTCACACACACACTGGCTCTTGCAAGCCTTCCATGTACTTGCAGTAGCCATGAATACAGTAGCCCAGGTGGGTGGAGGTGCAGGGATCCTCAGTGGTACTGCGAGCGGATGTGTGCTTGTTTGTGAAGACCGTGTACTCGGGATTGAAGGGAGTTGTGATTTTGCTCTTATGCCTGTTCCTCCTCTTGCCTTTCTTCTTCTCATCTTTGTTCTCACGCAACTCTGTGACTAAAAATTTGAAAAGAAAGTGAAAATGCAACAGGGGTTTATGAGTTACTTATGGTTTATAGACTGAAGGTTCAAATAGTCAAAAAAGAAAGCAAACACATGGAATGGTTGCCTGTTTTATCTTTTAGATTTTAGATTTTAGTTTTATTCTTTAGTTTTCATACCATGGATGATGATATTGTCATTGTCTCCCCCTGAAAGTTCTTCATCTACGTTCAGCTCATCATCGTCAGTCAGCAAACTCTGGAGGCCCTCTCCAGAGGCTGGACCCCTTGTCACTTCAGCTAATTCACGTAAGTACCTGGCCTCAGATCCCTCAGCACCTCGAGCACTGCAGACAACTGCAAAACCAACACAACATGCAGACAAAAAAACAGATATATTAATTCATCCATATGAAATCTATAGAAAAAAGGCATTCACCTATTTATATTTGCCCTCATGGCAATTTTTATTTTGGAGAATTGCTAGAATTTCAGCTATATTTACTACACAATTTTACTTAAATTCATCGCTCACATTCATCAGTATACAGTGAAGTGAGAGTGACATAGGGTTCTTTTAGCTCTGAGACGTTAAGATTATGCCAGTGTGGAATCATGACATGTCAAAGTTTTAATCCAGTGACTGAGCTGACAGATTAAAGTTATTAGAATTATCCATGGCACGCATCTTTCTGCTTAAAATTTGCTGAAAAGAAAATTCTAAGAAATTGTAAAAGGTTTTAAAATGTTGAAAATCTCCTCTCAGCAGGAGCATGATTTGAGCAAATTTGTATTAAAGGCGTACTTAGAAATCTTGGCCCGGTACTGACCAATAATTTCACCGTCAGGTACTGATGGCAGTGTGAACCTTGTAAGTCCGGTCCAAATCCACAGCAGTATCAGCATTCATTCAACGGTTAATAGAACATCTGAAATATGACGACCCTTTGCAGCACCTGCTACTGTTGTACAATAACTTGAATTGGTCTGTTGAGAACCACAATAACTTTTCTCTAAAATACCTGACATTCTTTTTCCTGCCTGACAAGTCCTCACTGACATACTTACATTTTAATTTCACCCCCTCCCCTCACTTCACACTTCCACTTTCCATTTCATTGATGTAAGATATCTGCAGAATACAAGTACAAGTCCAGACTTACCAATGCACAGGAGACAGATGAGGATGAGAGTGTTCATATCCCAGGAAGACAGTGTGTTGTGTATGACAGTCCTGCGCTAAACTGTGTCTGAATGTGTGTGTTGGAGTGTAAGTTTCTTGCCTGCTGATAGAGACTGTGCTTCGCTCTCTTTGCCTCCACTGGGTGCAGCTTTTATAGACCAACGCCTGCCTCTAAAACTCCAAGGTGAAAGAAGGGTGTGTGTGTGTGTATGTTTGAGAGAGAGAAAGAGCAACAAATGTGTGTATACGTGTGTTTGTGTGTTTAATGATTAACTTGCCCCAGGCAACACATTTTGCACCTTGTGTTCTCATATGATGTCTGGGAATAATTAGACTGAATGAGGCTGTGGCACAGAACAGCGTGATGTATTCTGACTTGATTTCCGTCAGCATTAGAGGACAGAAACAGCTGTTCCGGCATCTGTAATTATTATTGCTTCCGTATGCTTCTACTTAAGTTTACTAATGAGGCCCTAATTACATCAATAGACCTGAAGTTAAACACACAAAAATGAGGAACTGGGAACTCACTACTTTCCACAAATTTGGCCAGAAGTTGTCTTTTTGAAGGGGGGGTAAGATGTTGGCAATGGAGATAAAGAGTTTTTATAATGAACTGTAACCTAGGGTCACAGCAACACTTCACTCAGGGTACAAAGTTGGTCAGAAGAGAAATGTGAATCATAAAATATCTTTTTATGACTGTGTGTGATCAGTATCATGTGAGACGTAGACCTGCTCACACAGTCACTCCATGCCACTGAGATCATTTATTGACAAAGATTTGACCCAACTATGTCGCAAAATTTTGGATAACAGAAAGCACGTCTGTATTTCCCATTGGACTAAAAAGCTCCAGGTTGGTTAAAAATCCACAATTCAAATTTTTAAATCGCACAGGTAATAACAGAGTTTAACATCCAAAATGATATGTAAAAGCGTCAACAAATTCAATCCAAATCCAAATATTAAATGGATCCAACATATACAAAAGAAGTATCTGCGATTGCCGGGAATTACATCACCATTTAAGAATATCAAACAGCTGCAAATCACCACCAGATAACGAGGACATCCCTTTTATTTTATGATCATCTGCACGTCAATGTCCTTGATTAAGGATTATAAAAGACATTTTAGTGATTGTGTGTGACTGATGAGTAGTTTCATATACATACATGGTCAAATAGTGAGAGGCTGTCCACTACTGGTGATGTAAAATCCTGCATTAAAGTGATAAAAAATTAGTGTATTTTTATTATCATTTTGTCTTTCTATTGACTTAATGTGCCATTAAAACTAGCTTGATCTGTGTACGTGAGTGTTTTGTCCTCCCATGCTATTGGATGTGAATTATTTTGTGTATTTGTTTGATAAAATGATGCCTTGTTTTTCTATTTTATTACACCTTAACCAAGAGAGGACCTTGAGGCATGGGTGGGGAAGCTGCACAGATGGGTGTGTTGCTTGTGTTGTGTCTGTAGAGAGAGGTCATTCCACCACACAAGCTCCGGTGGAATCCCATAAAAACTTGTTTGGAATGTCAGGAAATTCTCCGTCTCAATCCTCGACCTCAACAACCTCCAAGAACTCCTGACACGTTTTGTTTATAACGGCGTGAACTGAGATTGTTTGGATTATGTGTAATGGTACTGATGACATGTGATATGAATGTGAGTAAAGTCACATGCCTGGGGAGAAGCTCCTCATACCAGCCACCCACTGTAAACACACTGCTGCTTAGTTATCAGCAGGTAGATGAAAACTTTCAGACATATATTGTTGCTTCTTTGGAAAAAACTTTGTGTAATGTCAACACTAATTAATTTTTGTAGAAAAATTACTTTTCTCCACATGAACCACAGTGTCAAATGTACGGTTTTAATGTCTACTAACACCTGAAAACAAAAGAAACTGCTCTACAGATGCTCTATCAACTCACTGAGGTTGTATTTAGCCGCAGCCAATGATTTGAGAAATGTCTCAGTTATGAAAACTTACGGCTCTTTAGTCTCTGTTTGCAGGGTATTAATGTCTGTAATGCAAATGATGCAAGTGATACCAAGACATCTCCCTGAAAACCACGAATGTCCTCATGTTGTCACTGGAGGAAAGGTCAAGGCGTCGAAGCCAGTAGGCTTCACCCTCTGGGAACCAAAAGTGCAACATTTTGCAACAATTCAAGATACTGATGCAAAAAGGTTAATGGGAAACTAGACAATCATCCTCTGGGGACCAAGAATGTCTCACTTTTGTTAAGATAGTTGGTGTAGACAAAAGTGGTCATTATTCTGTCGTAAAGGGGGTGCTACCGATATAGATTTTGCCAATTATTTAAGAATAGCGATGAGACGGGCTTTGAGCAGCAAAATAAGTTGCATACTTGGTACACGTGGAAGTCTTTGTTTTGTCATTCAAAGATGCAGCTTAATGGGGCTTCCCTTCCACCCACATTTCTCACTGTATGAGCAATCTACTATTACTTACGCAACAATTAGGTAAGAACAGTTTGATATTATGAACAGAGACCAGAGCAACAGTTCCTGATTAGGGATATGTTTATCCGCTGGTTTTATATTTAGAACTAAACGGAAACCGCAGAGTGGGTGTGTTTGTGGCTCGTAGCGTGTGTAAGAGCATGTTAATGTGTTTTTAAGTATGTCTTAACAGAGCTGTTGAGTTAATGTTTATGTGTCAGAACTGTTCATTAGCATAGAGAACATGTGAAGAGGCTGGAGTCAGGTGTGGGTCGTGGCCCATTGATTCTGGCTGAGGCAGTAATCAGGGTGCAGAGAGTCAAAATCTTACCACTGATTAACGTGACACCAGACACGATATCCAGTGCTGCAGGTCAACTGATGACTGGAGTACTTACAATGCTTTTGCCTACGCTTACTTTCCACAAATCCAAATTAGGATTAAAGGCACAACTGGTTCCACTGTTTCTTTGCTAGTAGAGAAATATTTTGGAATTGTAGTTTTATCTCAAGCCGTGGGTTATGCAGGAAGTTTCAGTAAAAATTAAAACCAAGGAACAAACTTATCAAAGTATCACAGGGTTGAATACGCATTTGATTTAAGTGCAGGTCTATAAAGTTCAAGCAATGCCGAACAGCAGCAATATAAAAAATTATTGACATGTCAAAAATATTGATACATTTCCTGTAAAGCAATGAACCACCAGTCCTGGCCCTCGTAGCATCCCACCTGAACACGTGCAGAAGTACTCCATCCGCTTCTTAAATACACCTCTTAGAACATAACAAACAGTTGGTTCCAAACAGGTTCCAAACATCTAAAATCAGACATCCAGAGGTCCCATGTCCTCAACACAGTGGGATAAAGCAGTTTTGGAAACAAGAAACGTATCTACATGTTATTTGGTGGGTGGTATTGATGTTGTGGCTGAGAAGGCCATTTTTGAATTATAGAGCATTATAGCATTATAGAGCTGAGGTAAATGCGACCTCAGATAAACAACAACACATGACATAGCGTCATTATTCATTTAATAAAGCTGAGCCAAAGGAAAAACTAATAACATCCCATGATTCAACAGCTTGTAGAACCACCTCTATCATCAATAACTTGAAACAATTCCTGTCTGCAGGAGGTTTTGGTCAACTTCTCTTTACAGTATTGCTTCAGTTTATTTAGATTTGCGGGTATTTGTTTATGTATAATTTCCTTCAGCTCCCACCACAGCTTTTCAATCAGGTTGAGGTCTGGTCTTTGACTGGAAACATTGCAACACCTCAATTATTTTCTTTTTTCTGCTGTTATGTTGCAGATTTGCTGCTTCACTTAAATTCATTGTCCCGTTCCATTATCTAATGTGGTTGTAGCATAAGCTCTCAGACAGATGGCCTCTCATTTCACTCCAGAATACTTTGTTAAACAGAGGAGTTCATGGTCAACTCAATTACTGCAAGATGTCCGGGTCCTGTGGCTGCAAAACAAGCACAAATCCTCTCGATCTCCACAACTGTGCTTTTAATTCATTAAAGATATGTTAAAGAACATTGCACGGTCTGACCTTGGAGTGAACTTGCTCAGATGTCCATTCTTGGGCCGATTTAAACCTGTCTTGAATGATTTGCATTTTGCAAGTAGTCTTTTTTCACTGAATGATGGACTCCAGATTGTGAGGAAATGACCTTACAGCCCTTCCCAGATTGATGGAAATAACAAGTTCACCCTTAAGATCATTGCTGATGTCTTTCCTCCTTGACATTGTGTTAACACACACCTGAATGCTCCAGACCCAAAGAGGTGATCACACTTGTTGATGATAAGTTAATCAAGAGCATCTGATTAGCAGCACCTGTTTTCGACTTTATCGTCTCATTTCCTATAGCAGAGTATAAAAAAAGAGTATAGTAATTTTTTACGCATTGCCTCTGCATTTTGACTTAGATTTTGATAAATGATTAATAACACTGTGTAATATAGCTTGTGGGCATGTGAGACATGGTAAGGATCAGCTTGTTATAGCAGCTCAAGCACAGGTCTGACTAGCAAAGAATAATTTGATAAACAAACATATATATAAACAAAAAATTAAGTTGAGTTTTTAGAATGAAGGGACCACCACTTCAAATCTGAAATCAAACATTTAATTCATATTTCATTGAATGTTTTCCTGCTTCCAAACAGATACAAACAGATACTATAAGCCCTGCAAGAATGTCATGCACGAAAGAGAGAGCTGCTTGAAGACGAGAAGAATGTGAAGACTCTCAGCTACACCCTTATCAGAGGACTGAAGGCGATGACACATACAGCAGCAAAACAATTCAAGTTGCAATGATTTTTTTGGCAGTAACGGAACAGACAAGATTCCATTGTATATGTTAATGCTTTAAAATAAGTTATCTAAACAAGAATATTCTGTCTAAAAATCTCTAGTAATAAAATATAGAACTGTGACACTCAGACATCATTTTAATGGCTGTAGTATTGATAGTGAGTTCCAAAAGACAATAAATATAAAAGTTAAAGCTGGATGCACATAAATTAAAAACGAGGCTTAAAAGTACAAAAAAAATCAGATCTCATACACAGAGGGGGGCTTGAACTAAAAGAACTAAAGCACGATAATGACTGTAATATACATTAATGTATATTAAACAATTGCTGTCAGCCAAATTCATCTTCAGCTGTGGCTTCTTGCTTGTGAAAACATGATGAGGTTTTACAGACAGTAGCCAAAATTTTTCAAAGCATGAATCACTACAAGTTGCGACAGTTGCACTGGTCCATTCATATCCCTCACATTTGTTCATTTTCTATGAGTTTTCCACCATCGTGTGGGTGGTTTCACCCACAGAAACCGTTCTTGTGTGTCTCTTGATTCATCTTTTCAAACTGAGTGTAACAGGTACCGAAACTTAAGAACCAGTACAGCTGGAAAACAGTCGCTCGGCTTACAAAGCTGTTTCTTTTGACCACCTTAATCTCTTTGTAATGATCAACCTGCTTGATAAATCCTTGCAACATGCGGTGCTGAAACTGGGAGTGTAAGCTTGCCTAAAAACATCATAGTATGGAAAACATTTAAATGAAAAAAAAATAATAAAATAAAGTTAATACTGATCCAACTGCAGATGCAGAGTGCGACGCTCTAAGCAGTCTGGACTCCTTTGTAACCGTGCCGCTGGCGTGGGAATTTGTTTTTCTTATACCTGTGAAAATGACACAGAACATGATTTAACATCTTTAAAAGGGCAACCATCAAATCTGAAACTCCAACAATACTTTAAAAAAGTCATTTTAAACCCATTTGCTTTCGTCAACGCAGCAGATCTTTTAGAAATGAGTAGTCGTCCTCTGTGGTTTGACATGTTTCTGTACGAAACAGGATGCTGGGGAGATTTTATGTCTTAATCTGTTTGATTTGCAATACAACTTAGATTTGCGGGTTTCAAGTGATGAAAGGTTGCGTCACAGTCACCTTCAGAATTTATCAACATGTTTCATTCAGCTGAATAAACGGACCACTTTCAGAAAAATGCATCTGCAATATGACAATAGGGCACAATAGAAAAGGTTTTGACAATTCAAGTGTAATGTTCCTGGTTGGTTTGTAAGTTTTTATGCTGGCTGATGTTCACAATCATCTTAACTTCTAAAGCACAGCTGTAATGATACCTGATGCTGTTGTTCTTCATATATCACACTCTCACAGGTAGCTAAGTGGCTTCACACACACACACACACACACAGACACACACTAGTTCACAGATGACAGGCTTACCATTTGCAGAAGAAGTACAGCACTCCAGCCAGACCTATTATCAGCAGACTGACACAGAAAATGATGAGGATTACTTGCTCTTCGCCCATTGGCTGAAAAACGAGCTCTGGGGTGCCACACCTGGGGCCAGCGAAGCCCTTCTCACAACTGCAACACAAACAGAGGAGTCATACATAATTATGCACTGTGACGAAGCAGCAGACACTGACTCTCAGCCAGCGACAGGCACACAGCGCCGCACGTGAACATACTTGCAGCTGTGTGTGTTCTGGTCCACCAGCAGCATGCACTTGCCCTTGTTCAGACAGTAGGTGTCGTACGCGCTGCCGCAGCTCTGAATCGATCGCTTCAGCACATGAGGGCGCTCTCCTCCCTGTCCTGAAACACCAGCAAAGGAAATCTTTTCACTCCGAATTCTTTTGGCTCTCTTAGATGAACCATATCAGGATTTTTAAAAGAGATAGCTTGATAATTAATCCCATCTGTAATATGTTCCATTCAATAAACAGTCTTGCATATGGTGACTGGATGCAGATTCATCATCAAGTTAAGTAACATTTACAGGAATAAAATGCAGAACATTTTATTTTCACTGCTTGTATTTTCATACGTTATAAAGAATATTATGTCGTTTTGGACTGTTTTAGACTGGTAAGTCAAACAAAGACGCCGTTATTTGTATTTTAAAAACCTTTATAGACAAAAAATGGCATATTGAAGAAGTTCATTTGCATTTCTTTCTGCCAGAAAATAGCTTTCTGACATTTCTAACATGGTGTCAGTGCTGTGAAGGCCTCTGCCTGATGTCAAAGGATGATATTTTGCTAAACCAAGAAAAATGCTTTGGGCGACTGAAAAGAGTAGATACATAAAAAGATTTACAAAACTATTGAAAATCATAATAAAAACTGAAACTATTATTTACAAACAAAAAAGAACAACACGTTGGATAAGTCTTCACAAAATGGTATCAAGCAGGATTTAATGCAAGTCTATAAGCTGCAAGTCTGCTGGTACTGTTGGTCTCTTAAACATTTACAGTGTAAGAACTAAAGTAAATAAAGTAATAAAATGGGATAAATATTACTTAAGATAGTTAAAATGATCTGCCAACAGAACATAAAAACTTGACCAGCCAAGAGTTTTCAAAGCAAGTGCGATTTTCTCTCCACAGAGACCCCTCAGACCTGTTTAAACTGACCCGGCTACATGCAAGTAGCTTTATCTTGTCTGACAAAAACGAGTATATGCTGCCTTGATTTACGATATCTCTTCAGCCACTGTTGCCTGTTAACCACCATGTTTGTTGAACCATTTATCACCTCAATGGACCCTCAACAAACTTTTTGTCAAAGAAGTTTTTGTCTCGAGGCTTCCTGGCAGAAAGCCTCGGAGGCTAACTCTCCCAGTGGCAGAAAGCCAAGTCTCCGGAGCAAAGCTTTTCTATATAAGCGTCTAAAAACCAGATGAGTCATGTCAACAGTTCTCTGACACAGATATGAATAATGTAAGTTTCTCTCTGCAAACAGAGACTGCACAACCTGGTCCCATGGTGACACTTTATCAGGAGCAAGCAGGGTGCTGAAAGGTTTCTATTTTATACCAAATGATCCCAACCACTTTGTTTTGGTGCCTGATTTTAAACCAAATAGTTTCGAACACTGAGTTGGAATGAAAAGAAAAAATAACTAAACACAGCCTTGGACTAACAAGAAACTAGAACCACTGTATCCAAGACAAGAAAAAAACAAGTGAACAAGTTTGTCATTAGTTAACAAGTCTTATTCAATAAAGCATATTCACCTGCATATTATCAGAAAGGTTTCTGGAAACATAAACAGACATCATTCATCTGTGGATTGGCTTAAAAAAAGTACTACAAATGTAAAAACATCAAAAAGACTGTCAGCAGTTATCAAGAGTTGTCATCATCCATGAGATCACAACCTGGAACTTTGTAAGGTGAAAAAAATGAAAATAAGATTGAATTCCTTGGTTGTTCTAGTGAATACCTGCAGATAAAGATGAGTTGTCCGCCATTTGCAGTCCGGGTGAAACACTTTTGGTGAGTACATAAGGCCAGATCAACATGACACCTGCAGAACGACAACGAGAAAAAAAAATCTCATTAGTAGAAGTGGATATGCGATTGGAAGGCTTATATTTATACGGATGAGCTGTAGTAAGGAGAAAAGACACAAGAAGAAAGAAAAATATGAAAAGCCAAAAAGTTATGGCAAATATTACAAAAGCATTTAACAATGCAACAGAAAAGTTGAAACTGCAGTTATGTTCTAGTTCTAGTCATTTTCACAGAAGAAATGTGTACAGTTTCCATTGAGGGTTATGGAGCTGTGTTAATGTCAATATCTGATGCATCGAGCATAATCATTCCCAAACTTTAACCGTCTGCAGCTGAGAGCGCAGTAGAAAAGTTAGAAATAACAAATGGGAGGGAGGTAGATAAGGGCACAGACTGTGGAAAAAGATGTGAAGGCCGAGTCTCAAACCAGCGGTCATTTGCATTAAGATGTTCAGATTCACGAAGGTGGCGAGAGCTGCTAAAGGGGGAGTAGCACCTGCCGCCATCCCTCCTCCTAATAAAAGTGTTTGTGGCCAACATTAGCAAGTCAGGAAGCGTGGATGTCACCATGTAGGAACACATATGGAGACAAAGAACACTGGTGGGCTGACAGAGCCAATCTTAAGCTGAAACTGCGTTGGAAACAGCACAAGGGGAAAAAAGGTGATTTAAACATTTTGGAGCCGATACTGTGACACTGCAACATTTTTAAATTAATGTATCTAGTCCTCATTCTGCCATGAGATCCGGTTGTTATTTGATTCAGATGTTTGTTGTTGTTAAAACCTGAATTCAAACTGTAGTTAAAACAGGAGAAGAAGTCATTTTCACTTGTGGATACTATGTAGTTATGTACACTAAACATGTTTCATGTTTTCTTTGTGACATGATTTACTGGGTGTGACAAAGGGAGGTTAATATCTACATTAGCTCACACTGATCAAAATGATTAATTTCTTATTTCTAAATAAGACACTCCACCAGCATTAAGGAAAAATACAGAACAAATTGATATGGTGAGGAAAAAAACCTAATTTGGTTCTAACTGTTTAAGTGCCTTCCAGCTGTCGGACATGACGTGGAGAGGCTTGTGCTGCCTGCCTGGTCCACATGCCTGTACTGGCCCGCACAGATTTACAATGCACGGCATTTGAGGACGCCCACATTCCAACAGACAGGAAAACACAGAAACCTTAATGCAAGATGTGTCAGGTTATGAATCTGCCAATTCTCCCCAAAAAAAACTTGAGTCCTTCCAGCTGTAACAGCTACAGAGATATTTCTCTGTTGTAGGCTGCTGGTGACATGGTTATGTACGCAGGAAACGTACATTGTATGCTGGAAGTAGTGATGTGTCAACTTTACTGTATGACTGATTAATCAGATTTTGTCAGCATACTCACATCAGTAGATACTGACTCACTCTAATGGCAAATGCCCATGTTACCTCGACCCTTTGAGGTGAGAATTACTCATTTTTAATCTGCACATTACCTGGACAAAAAAGAAAAAAAACAGTCACCAGCTAGGATTGACAAAGTAAAACGGTAAAGAGCCTCCTATTGGAAAAGCACTGCGGGACTTAAATTGTTTCACCTAGCAACAAGTAATCTAACCCTAACAGCTGTAATGAGCAGCTTCTAATTGCTTAAACAACTCTGTCAGAGAACACATTCTGTGGTTGTGGAAAAGATGTTTTTGAGAAGGGTCAAATGATCGGTCTGCATCAAGCAAATAAAACACCTCGCAAGACTACTGAAGCTGTTTAAAAACTAAAACTTGTTTAAAAACTGTCCAATGCATTATTAAAACCTGAACAGAGTGGTGGACCATCATCTTCGAAACAGAAATGTGGCTGGATGAAAATTTTGAATTATCGTGAAAAGAGATCATTTCAGTGTTTGATGAAATCAAAAATTAACAGTACAACTCACAGCAATAGGATAAATAAGAGCATTTCCACAAAGTAAAAAGAATCCAAGGTACTAAACAGCTGTGTAGCCTTGAGAAAACCATTAATCAGCAAGGTTAATCAAACTAAAACAGCCTCAGTTTTCAGGGAGCATAAAGACAGGACTCTGTACCAAAGGAAAAGGGTATTGTGGTCTGATTAGTAAAGATTTACCCTGTTCCAGAAGAGTGTTGCATCCATAATACCAAGTGCCTGCAGTGCAAGTCTGAGGGGGCAGATTTAGGATCTGTGATTGCTTCAGTTCATCAGGTCCAGGATCCGTATAATCCATAAAATGAGGTCAGATGACTGCCTGAATACACTGAATGACCAGATTTTTTTGTCAAAGATATTTTGGTAATGACACAGTCATTTTAAAAGATGACAAGAGCCCAGAACATGTTGGTCTTAAATCAGGCCAGACCATAACCCCATAAAGAACCGTTGGGATGTGCTTGAGAAAACTTTGGGTCCGACTGTCCCGTCATCAATACAAGATTTTGGCACTTAGCATTTCATAAGCTTATAACACTTCATAAGCTTATGGAAACAACACCGCTCCAAATGTCTTCTGTTATCAAAGCTTGCATTGGAGTGTGAGATTTTTTGGCCAGGCAGTGCAGATTGACAACAAGATTGACACATACAACTGGGATATTTTTTTTAAGAGTGAAACCTTCGGATGGGTTTCAGTTTCAAATAAACATCTCACATCTCTAAGAGATAGCAGAGCAACAAAACATGCACTGTTTGTGATTCATATGGGGATGACGAGCAGTAATAGGAAGGAAAGTTGTCTGTGACAAGCTCCTGTCACAGTGGATTACCAACTGATCACAAAACTCAGTCAAGATGAACAAAGAGAGGAATAAAGTATCATAAAACCACTATTACATCCTCCACAAACATTCAAGTGTGAATTTCTCTCTTGATTGTATGACTTTTTGAATTTGTTTCAGAACAAGCTCGAACAAGCAAACAACATATGTAATAACGCTGCTCTTGTTTTCCAGTTATAATGCTTTATTCATATTTTAATTGATAGCACCCTCCTGCATCCCTCAGGCTCTGGGCTCAGCATCATTAACTCATTAACTCAGCTATGTGGTAGAGTGTTTCATATATGTTCCGAGTTGGTTTCTGGAATAACTTATTATTGTTGACACGAGTAAGATACACACGTTGAAATAAAAATGACAATATCAAAACTAATTTGTGTAGAATTCTACAGTATTGAGAGCAAACTGAGAGTAAAACTGCTGAATTTGAATGAAAATTGAACTGACAACTGAGTCAGTAAATAGTGCTTTAACTCAAACTCCTAAATTGTGAAATTCTGTTAATATTTTCTTCTGATATTAACTGCATCTTGTAGCGATGCAGAGACATATTTTTCTTAAAAGATAATTAACGGAGTATACTCAGCTCAGAAAAAAAAAACAACAGACATTAAAGCTCCTGTATCCTAAGATTATTTGAGTTGCAGCAGAGTAGCATCTGAACTATTGATCGCTGATTTAGTGACTTGATTTTATTTGCATCTTATGCAGCCTGTTTGACCAACTGAGTTTGTTTACAAATGCACTATAGAATTCCACCAACTCAGTCATTTCTAACGATATATGGTAAAAAGCATTATACTCTCCTCTGAAAGAGTCTGATAAAGAACAATTGGTCATAAAGCAGCACAAAGCAAAACTCAGGGAAAGCAGTAATTTGCACTTGCTCTCTGCATATTTCTACTCTCTGTAGCAGAGAAACTTTTCCCTCATCTTAGACACTTGACAAATTTTGAAATTAACTTTACAGTTGTGATATATCATGTCCTCATAATCATATACCCTAAAGTAAAGTGGAGTCGGTCGTGATTTTTTTCTATGAGGTAGAAAATCTCAAGCAATTTGCTATAACTTAATACCTACATTGTGTAACTGCTAGCATTTACAATAAGAGCATCTAGAGGGACATGTTAAAGTAACTTTTAACTCCATTTCAATCATCTGGCAGCTACAGAGGCTGAAATGTGGTACATTTAATCATCTTAAAAACTTGTACACTTGTAAAAATGTATTCAATAGTCCCAACAGTGGATTTCCCTGAAACAGTAAAAGTGAACTATTAGTTGCAGTCAAGTAAAAGATAATTAGGGTGATTTGTTATTTCAAAAAGCAGGCTAATTAGGTTGAATAAAGGAACAGAAGTACCAATAACCAAATTATCATCCGTAAAAGTAGGCTTACATATTAAAAATCTCAAACTGAGAAGTAAGGATCCACTGAAGATCTTCAGTGCGCGCAGCGAAAAGTAGCCTGAGAGCTTTGCGGTCGTGTTGCCTCTGCTGCGTTTTAACTTTATCCCAGAGCTCTAAACCTGACTAAAGCAACACCGTCAACCCACATCAGACGCACCAAAAGTTACGGCAGTAACTTGAGTTTTGTTTTTTTGTCCTGTTAAATATATCCACAAAAACAGACGTTACCGATAAGTGAAAGGAGTGTCGATGGTTTGCTGTTCCCCATTTCAGAATCGACAGGTCGGGAGACACGATGAGTAGCTGAGCTGGAGACTCTTCCGTCTTGTCCAAATAACGACCAGGGAAAGGTGCAAGACACCAACTGGAAACCAGTGGGCTCAGTCCTGCGGTGTGGGTGTGGTGGCACACTCCTTTCTCTTAGATCATTTCACACTTCAAATATGCATATAGACAACACAGACCCCTGCATGCAGCGGGATCAGAGACAGAGGCATTAGTTGGACATGCGTCATTCACATACAAAAAGAAATTGGGAAATGTAGTTGGAAATCCAGCTCATCGTTGGTACTGTCACACATAAACAGTGCAGGAGAAAGTGCACAGATTATGAGTAAAAGTAGCTGCTCAACAATAAAACAACACAGTAATCATCTAATTGATGTAAAAGTTCAGCAGAAGAATGAAACGTTATGATGCAGAAGGGTGGCTTCTGTCCAGCAAGTCAAGAGATCGAATATCATATTTTAAGACATTAGTGATTTTTAAACATGGCAGAAGAGATTTCTGTTGTTCTCATAAACGTACATAATGTTATATCTTTATGTTTTGTTATTTTAAGGGTTCAAATCAAACTGCAACAAAAATACACCACACTGTGGTTTATTGGTTGTACAGTACTGCGCAAACACCCTGTGCCACTGCTCATTTATTCATGTATTGACAGGAAAACAGGAAATGACATGTTTAAACATAAATAGAAATATAGAATATAAGGCAAAAAGACACATTTCTATGTGGCCTAGTATGTGGTATGAGCATATCTATTATTTAGCACAGCCTGAACCCTCAAGACAAAGGAATAGTTATCAGGAATAGTTATCCAGGCTTCTTAAAGCTCTTCCTTGAATATTGGCTTCTTCCTCTGTCAAGATGATCCCACACTGCTTAAATAATGTTGGGATCCGAGCTCTGGGAGGATTCATCCCTCCATAAGACCTGTTGCCACTGATTTTCAATCCACTTCTTGTGTCATTTGGCATAGCTCAGCCTTTTCTCCCTGTTTTCCTTCCTTAAGAATGGCTTCATGACAGCCACCAGGAGATGGCTCAACTCAAGGTCCAGATGCATCTCTCAGGTCCCGTGTCAGGTCTCAGCTGGCTTTTTTCCTTTCACTGAAGTTCACTGAAGTTCATCACTTTCAGATAGTGTTCATCTACAGTGGATGTTTTTTTTTTAGGCCTGCCACTTCTTGTCCTCTGCTTATTCAGTTTCCTCAAATGTTTTAAGTAAACACTGCACACAGTGCTGAGATGGGCCAAGTTTTCAGCTAATAGCTCTTTGGTAATGACCTTGTTGGCTCAAAAACAAAATTCTTTGCCTGTCAAACTGTGTTATCTTTGTTATTTTTTTTGTAGCTGCAACAAAGGACATGGAAACAAAGTTTATGTGACAAGCTGCTGTTAACAACGTGTCTATACATAAAATTTATTAAGTTTTCTTTTCTTTTATATACGAATACAACCCTGGTCCATCCCAAAAATTGGAAGCAGCTTAAGTAGCTTAAGTTGCTTTAAAAAAACGTTATGTTCAGGTATGGGAACTTGACTGAAAATGAGGGGAAAAGCAGCCAATGTCCAAAGAAAAACTTTGAAAAAACTTCTGAAGGTCTGGCTGCTTGGAAGCAAAAAAAAAAGATAAAAATGAGGGATGGCTCAAGACTTTTGCACTGCTGTTCTAAGTAGGATCTTTGGAAAAACACTCACTTGTGGTTATAATCTATGGCTTGGAGCAAGTTTGAACTGTTGAATGCAACACATTCACATCTCAGCTTGCAGATAAAATGCTGTGTAATCAGATTTCTGGGAGACTTTTAGGCTTAATAGACATCTCTCTCAGTTTGTCGGTGGATTAATGAGCATAAACCCTTGAAAGGAATAATAAGTAAAAGTCAAACAACTGTACACCATTTTTCAATTCTATGTTTCACGTTATGGTTATCAAAGCCTATTTGAAGTAAAAATCCAACTACATGTTGAGCCTCCCACTTACCAAACTAATGACTTACAAACACAAATATATTTATATATATATATATATATGTGAGTACACAGAAACGCAAGCAACACAGAGATATTCTTTTTCTATGAATTTATTACAAAACTTTAAATAAACTAAAAACTAAATAATTTAATCATCATAACATAACAATAAATAGGTGTCTTCGGGCCACTCCTATTCTTTTAATGATAATACTGTTCAGTTACACTTTTTTTTACATACAATATTCTATCAGGTGTGATACAGCAATCCTGGTCCAGATTCCCTCACTTCACCGAACAGCATGTGTGTATTCAAATTATATCAAATTTTCTGTGCCGCGGATTATACAGCAAAGTTGTATCCTGTTTTACAGTTTTTTGGCTTTGAATGGTGATAGCAACAGAGATGAAGACGATGACGAGGAGCAGGGGCTGAAGAGGTCACACTGAAGTCTCAGATGATGCTGATTTTATCAGTGGTGCTGATTTTACACATCTGCAAATGAACAAACATCACAGTTATAAGTTATTATCTTACCCTTACAAATCAATACATTTTCTGCAAGCCACCGGTTTTCATTATGCCGCAAGAAACAAACTGTATAAGGATCCATAGATTTCTGTACTCCTAGGTGCCAGAATACTTTTATATAAGTGCAACAGAAAGCTATTAGATTCTTACCTCTTATAGGCACAGCAGTAAATGACAATGAGCACGAGGAAGATGACCATGATGACCCCAAAACTGATGGCAATCACCTCCTCTAACTCTGGTGGAGTGTAAGTGCGGTCACTGAAATGCATGCAGCGTGGCCCACTGTATGAAGACGTGCAGCTGCAGACCAGAGAAATATGTGAGTACATTCCAAAGGTGAACGGGAGCCAACATGTGCGAGAGGAAAAATTTTACTGATAACTACTCATAACTAATATGATTAGGACACACAGGACACGCACGTGGTGTGCTGTGTGTGTAAAACCACATTCAAGCTTACATGCAGGAAGGCTTCTCGCTGTCTTGGGGTAACATGCACTGGCCACCGTTTCCACAATATGTTGAATGTTCACTCCCACATGATCTGTGTATCCTCTGGACCCGAGGTTCCTCCATGTTGCCTGCGGACAGAAAAAGAAAGATGAATTATTTCTTCAAATTAGGTTTTATTTGATGCATTAATTAACTAAAACAAACAAATTCAGGCACCCGTAGAGACAACTTTCTCCCACAGACCCTCAGCAATTTAAAGACAGGCTGATCTTGAAATTTTTGCTTGTACAATAAGAGCTATATTGTGATGTCTTTCGCATTATATAGGCTCTAGATTTCAGTTAAGTCACAGATAATCTTTTTCAAAGCTCAATGTCTGTTGAAGCTTAGAAAAAAACCTCAGATAGAAGACACTTACCGGTGATCTGTGTAGTCAGAGATGAATTTGAGACAGGTGGAGCTGTGGAGGTCTGTGGGCTGTTACTCAGGACAGCAGACTGCCCATCTGTAGTCAGGAGAAGCAGCACTGTCACTGCTGACAGGAAAGCTGTAAAACACAGAGAGAAATATCAGAAAATATGTAGAGTACCAGTGTAGTATTGGAGGTTTTCTTGTAATATTCTTTAAAAAATTGCCTGCAACTGTGTCACCTCACAATCCAAACTCCACATTTCGGTTATGTTGCCATTATCAAGAGCTATCAGTGTGCATCAATAATACTTTTAATCAAGGTGCAGGTAAATAACAAATTACAAGTCTAAAAGCAATGATTCTCACCTCATTTTAGCAGTTTATGTAGAAAATAGAATAAAGCAAACACTCACCCTTCTCCAGGTACGTCCGTCTTTGTGTAAACATCTTCTCTTCTGACAATGTGAAGTTTGCAGCTCAGATCCGTGTTCCTGTTCAGACTTTTGCTGGGCTTTATATACTGTGCACCAACCTCTGGCAGGTTTCCCCAGCCAATCAACATCCTTAAGGCTTTTTGAAAGGAATTTCCTTCCAGAAAGTCCACCTGCCTCACTTCCGTCTTTTGCATAGGCACTGCATGCAGAAACAAAGTCTACAGGCTGGTGGGTGAGTGTGGTGGTGTTGGTGTCACGTGATTGCCGAGAGGCTTCTTAAATGCAGCTCTTTCTTAGGAAGAGCCCACGCCGCTCGATGAAAAGGTTGCTTCACCGACAATTACAGGTGTTGCAAAAGCCTCAGTTGAGTTTTTCTATGGAGGACAGGGCACTACGCAGTATAAGACAGACAGACAAGAGTGACAGAAACTGTAAAGATGTGAATTATGATTTACTAAAAAGCATCTTTGGCTGACGTTTCTTAAAGTTGGCCTCCAGTCTGTTGCCTATTCATAAAATGTGTATATATGTATTTATTTATTAAATTTGATTTTTTTGTGAATTTTGGATAAAAGCATAGAAATCAAACAAGGAGGTTACTATAAGGGCAATTAGAGGGAGAAGGGGTATGAATAAATAAGTTTTGCTTCTTCATACCCCTTTTCAGACAATTTGCATTAATTAATAGGTATAAATACTTACTAGTTTATTCGATTGGAAATTTTGTTGATATTATTAGTTTCTATTTATGTTCAAATTTATATATGAATATGTAATGTGATGTTGAGTTAATACTGGTGAATATGTATATGTTGTTTGGGATTGTTCTTTTTGTAACTACTGTTTACCAGTCACATTTTTTTTGTCTGAAATAAATTAATTCATTCATTCATAATTACACTGCCACTTTAAGGTTTATGAGCTGTAATTAATAGCTTTATATCAGTTTCTAGATTTTTGTAGAAATGTAGAAACGTATACTCAGCTAATAATGACTTATAGATCAGTTGTAAGCCATTTCTTTTGCATCATTTAACAAGAATAACCAGAAAAAAAGTCTGGTTTGCTAGGTTGGGAAAAGCTTTGCTTTGTATCATTAGTAAATGTACTGTTCGAAGTTTCCTCTTCAAGTCTTTTGTTCACTGACAGCTTGTCAACACCTGCTCTGTCAAACACTTGCAAACACAGGCTCAAGTGCATAGAGTCGGTGTTGTAATTCTGTAGTTTACATCTCAATTATGATTGCTAAAGATTAAACAGTTTACATCATCAAGAAGTGTAAAAGCCTTCAGACGTGCTTTTGTGTAACTTAAACTGGAATTCCCTCTGACGCAGGACTGAATTTTGGTCTTAATCTTCGCCAAGTGAGGAAATTTGTGCCTATTCTCCTTTCAAGTGATAAATGTGATTAATTCAAACAGGAATGTTGAATTTACATGATTTTTTTTCAATGGGTCTCAGTCGATATTGATTTAATATAAACTGACTAACAGTGAACCAAGCGGTGCATAATGTAACCAGTTTGTTTGGCTGGAATCTCAAAGCATCTCAGTCTCACAAGAGAATGTGCAGCAGGTGCATTTGTCCACATGTCCAAAACTTAGTAGTTCACAGAAAACTTCATACGCATGTCACAACTGAAATAGTAATTCTGAAGTCATTCAGTCCTATGGATTAACCAGATGTCTGCTGTAAATATTCTAACCAATGAGGAGATATTTCAACGAGGACTGTACCAACCAAAAAGAAAAAGAAAAATGTTGATCCTGAGGCCAGGCTAATGGAGAGATTTTTTTTTTAGGAGAAGGTATTAAAGATATTATTTAGTAGCTCTGTTTTGATTTCAACTCTTTAACACGTATTGGGATACGAATATGTAGAATCTGTATAGTAGCAGAGGTGTCGAGCATTTACATTGTGGAGGGCTTTCACTTTGCATGTAAATGGCCATCATACCATATAGAAAAAATGGCCGAAGACATTTACTAAAATATAATCCGGAAACCCTGATTTTTGTTAAATCAAAGCAGTAATAGATGACTAATACAGGAAGCTATGGTCCAGGTAATTGTTGCTTAGGTAATTGTTATACTGGAAGCCCAAAAATATTGGATGTTGTCATGTAGTCTTCCAAACCCAAATCAGGAATAAAGCATACAGAGACAGACTGAGGCACTGGCACAGACTCTTTTTTATTACGACTTTTTTCCCCCAGTTGTTCTAGAATGCTATAAACAAACCAAACCACTTCAGTAGAAAAATAAATTCTTAAAAAGTGAACTCTGAAGAAAATTATCTAAATAAATAATAATATAAACACAGTACTTAAAGAGTAGATTCTTCCAGCAGTTACAAAATTCACAAAGTGTTTAAATAAAATAAATAAAAGTTCGATGTTTGGCAAAACTGTCTGCATATGCATCAAAATGTGTGTTTTATAAGCTGCTTGCTCTGTCAAGCATTAATCAAAATGAATGAGTATATGACGCGATTAATGCATCAGTGCATTTCTGGCAGCAGTCACAGTGTTCCTCATCAACATGGCAACTGTTACCGGACCCACACCTCCAGGCACAGGTGTGATGAAACCCGCCTTTTCTTTCACTCCTACAATAAATAAAAAAAATTACTTGGAATTAAGCATTGCTCTTGATATGCAAAGTACTGCGGACAGGTATCAGCTCATTTATATGCAAAAAGAGAATCTAATAAAGGAGTCACACTTTCATCTGTCAGCAGATAGGGGAAAAAAAACTTTTAAACTCACTGAAATTTGTGAAACAATCTCAATAAAGGTTTGCCTTTCTTTTTTCTTTACCTTCAAAATCCACATCACCAATGAGTCGGACCTTTCCTGTTTTCGGGTCCTGGATGCGATTTATGCCAACGTCAATAACTGCTGCGCCCTCTTTCACCATATCTGCTGTGATCAGCCCAGGAACCCCTAGATACAGAGAAAATATAGAAATAACTGAAATAAGTCCTTGATGAGCTCATAACTTGGTAGCCAGCACGACACTCAGCAGCCACCATGACAGTCACAGTGCAATCTAAATAGCCCGTATAAGGGCTGAGACAAATTGTTCTGCAGTATCAATGTTTTTCACATCAAAGTCAGTGTCTTTTACTCAGATTCTTATCTTTTTTTTAATTTCTTAAATCACAGGTTCTCATACCGTGACATGTAGTACTTGATTTTTTACTTAGAAGGTTTCATATCTAAACAAGTAAATAGCTGAGAGTCTGAAAGGAAGAAAAAGATTTAAGTGACGTCTCTTTTCACGATGGCCTACAAGAATTCACTAGATTTTAACTCCCAAGACTGCAATTGAAGCTAATCAACAATGGTATCAAGTCTGAATTAAAAACCAACAGAAAAACATACTGTCCATCCACAGTGCTTTAACACTGGGGGGGCTCGTGACTAACCCTGTACTAACTGCTTTAAGTGCACTAAGTTACACTTAGTTTCCAATAACTCTGAATCCAAACGTGCTGCTTTCTGACTGATAAAGACAGAAGGATGGGTGGTGTTTGGTTGATCAAACAGTAGAGTTTAAATACTGTTCATTGTTAGATCAGAACATGAACATTTTGAGAAGAAGCTCAGCCAATCTAATCATACTTTCTGTCGTGCTGCTTTTCATCATCACCACAAAGCTCATTCAATACAAATAAAAGTTCCACTTGACACTCCCAGCAGCATCGTATTACTGACGAATCTGTCAAACGGGTTAATGGTCTCACATTCCTGGTGTCTAAAATCACGTTTGTGCTTCACTTAAGGTGTAATTTGCAACCACAAAAGAGGCAGAATGAAAGTTTAACACACAGAAACCTCCAAGTTGATTATTTAGACTCCAGCAGGATCACTTAAAGATACGGCTCATTAGAGCATTTCACAATCTCTGCCTGAGAGTTTCAATATTCAGAGGTCGTCTAACACAAACCTAACTACTTATCGCTGTGCTTATAATACAATGGACAATCACACTCAACAATGTTCGTGTTACTATATTACAGCATCATGATGGGCTTTAATGAAATTTCTATATGCAGCAATAACACAAACTAACTTATTCAAGAAAAATTTCAAACAACAGAATTTGAAGAAACTGTAACTGCAGATCTCATAAACCAATGTTTTATTCACAAGAAAACATGGCAAATCTCAAAAAAGTTGGGACAGACCCATGTTTCCCACTGCATTCATCGAACCTGTATGGTAAATGGACTTGTACTTGTATAGCACTTTTCTAGTCTAATTGACCACTCAAAGCGCTTCACTACATGCCGCATTCACTCACACACATTCATGTCTTAAGATACTTAACTACATGCTTTTTTTTCTAATCATTCATACACATTCATACCCCAGTGATACACTGGGAGGCAACGTGGGGTTCAGTGTCTTGCCCAAGGACTCTTCGACATGTAGCCCGGGGAAGCCAGAGTCGAACCACCGACCTTCCGATTGGTGGGCGACTGCTTCTCTCTACAGCCGCCCCTTTTATGTACCTGTTAGCGTTGATGGTGCCTTTCCTAATGGGCAGTAATGCACCCCGATGCCATCAGAGATGCAGGCTTTTAAACTGAGCGCTGATAAGCCAGAGACTTAGGCTTGGACAAAGCCGTCATATTTCTGCATCACACATGGGTTCTTCTTTGCATGATATAGTTTCAACCTGCATTTCTGGATGGTGAACTCTGTTAAAAAACAAGGATTTCCAGAAGTGCTCCTGGCCCCATAAAGGTATTTCCATGAGTAAATGACGCCTGTTTTTCATGCAGTGCTGCCTGAAGGCCAGAAGATGACATGCATCCTAATTTCAGCCTATGTCTCATTTTCCCTCAGGGGTGTCCCCAGATTCTTTCAATTATTTTGATTATTTCTTTCTATAACCAGCCCTTTGTTTCCCCCGTCACACTTTGAAATGTTGCTGCCATCAAATTCAAGATGAGCTCATATGTTTAATAAAATGTCTGTCTGTGTCTGTGTTTTCTACATTCTATGGTAAACAAAAGATTGATTTATGAGATTTGCAAATGATTGCATTCTGATCTAATTTACATTTAACACAGTGCTCCAACTTTTTAGGAGTTGGGGTTGTATAATCCATAAACACCGCCTCCACCAACTGAGGTGACTGGGGCATCTATACAGTTAAAACAGTATGCAGATTATGCCCACTAGGTACGCCCACCATATCATGTATGATATGAAGGAAACACTAAGAAAACATTATTTGTTAAATTAGGAGCTTTTTACTGCTTGTTACAACCCTATAGCTAATAGTTCTGAACCCTTCACACAGTAACTTCACACAGTATCAGATATGTCAATCTGGTAGTGACATGAATTGCAAAACGAGTGCCTTACTGGTTGTTCTGGTTGTAATTACCTGCAGCTGCAATGATGATGTCAGCCAGACTTGTTAGCTCTTTCAGACGTTCCCTCGGTGTACATCTGTGGGCAATGGTAACTGTGGCATCCCCTGGGAGGTAAAAAGACTTTAAGGGTTAACAAGCCCACATATATACACTAGAATATTTACTCATTTCCATAGTGAGTTGCACTGCAGAGAACTCTGGATTAATGCTGCCTGTATATAGCCATGAGCTATTGGTCTCTTAGACAGGTAAATAACTATTTGATCAAATTCTGCTGATGAATACAATCATGAATTTTAATACTTTACCAGCTGAGACACATAAGGGGCTGTGGCCATGCACAGACCATTTTTAACCTCAGCACCTCCACACCTGGAAGAGGCCTTGGACAATGACCACAGCATGTTCATTGGTGTGTGAATGTAGAGAAAAGGTGCTGCATGTATAGAATGCAACTATACATAATAAGAGGTGCTATGCAAGTGTTTGTAAATGGGTGAAGAGACACAGTCTAAAGCAGTTTGTAAAACCTAAACACGGTTAAAAAGTGCTACTCAAGTCCAGATCATTTACCATTTACAGTCTATTAAAAAAAAACAATTAAACCTGAGCACCAAAGCGAGGAGAACATCAAAACACTCCACAAAATGGATAGATCCAGATTAGATTGAAACCAGGAACCTTGCTATTTTATCTTAGCTTGTTGTATTTTACTGGTGGCCAAGGTTTCATAGGCACAAGTAAAAACTACTGTTTTACTTTACATCCGAGTCTCCGGGTCTCTTACAAGTTGAGAAAAAACAGAAAATTTAATACTTGATTTCAACATAAATTAAACGAGGAAATGAAATATCAGGAATGCACAATCTTTATCTAAGATCTGCAGGCACACGATTGCCGCCTACTCAGTGTGGTTGGAGTCCTGACAAATACCTGCTATTTCATAAACCCTATGGCGTTTCCCTTCAACTTCAAGGATATCCTACACTGGTCTTATTGTGCTGGCACACATAACAGAGGTGTGGAACAAGATAAAAAGCCATGACACAAGGACGCATTCTTAGAAGATAAGAATTAGAATCAAGGAAAGGCAAGTCCCAGCACATCAAACCCGCTGGGTCGCATACCAGATGAAATGTGTGTGTACTTGTATCACCAGTATTGTGGGGATATAAATCTGTTTACACAGTCATAATGTGGGGATTTAACTTCTGTCTGGGACATAAAACACAAACAGAAAACAAAACGGGTTTAAACTTTAGCATTGTAATACTTAATATTACTGTTGTGTATTGATCTACTTTTAAATATTTGTCTTTAAGGGAATAGTAGAGCACATAAAGTATCCAACATGGACAATTTAATCTAAAGCCACAATATGACGCTATAAAAAGGATTTCAATTGTACAAACTTTGTAACGAAGAAAGAAACCTTTCTTCTGTATTTTGCTTGAGTCTAATTTAGGATGCCTTTACATTTGCATGTTCAAAATTTGTAATTGAATTGTTTGTGGTGGGGGGGTGTCATTAATTCAGTAATCTTGTATCGACAAGCTGATTTGAAAATAACAGTGAAAAATGTGGCTCCAGGCACTTTCAGAGTTGCTATTTAAATATTTTAACGTCTGAAACAATTCACAAATGGTAGGCCAAAGTATGCACATATATTGGTAAGTCACCTTGCCGTTATATTTGGAAGGTGTGTGAACGTTATTTGGAACACAAGATTTATAGAGAGTTGTAGGAGGCAAAACTAGCAGCAGGATCTTTGGTAAATCCCTCTAAATTGCAGGGCTTCTTGCAAGATAAACTGCAATGTTTTTATTCTATTTTTACATGTGTTAATTACACAAAACATGACAACCCTTTTTTTTAAACAAGCTGGCACAATATCCTATGTTCTTACTGAACCGTATGACACAGGCTGTGGTCGAAACATCTGCTGGTTTAAGCACAGTGGCTGTTCTCTCACCCCTACCAAAACATCTCTCCTGAGACCATCTGTTTTGAGGGGCGGAGACCGAGGGGTGTGGTTTGGGTATGGCTTCTCCTAACCATGGCAACTGCTAAGCAAGCAGTGAGAAAGAAAGAACGTTTTCAAGCAGAACTTTACTGTCTCTGACAGAATCAAGCAACTAAATCAGTTTGGACCCTGTACAAGGAGCTCCTGGAGATTTTCAAGCATCCAGGCTTTATCAGGACATCAGTGAAGGGTTAGTTTATGTATGTTTGCATGTTGGCTAAGGACACACTGTCTTGTGAGCAGGCGGGGCTAAGAGGTCAAGGCTGAGCAGAGGAAATGGGGTGAACTTGAGGATATAAACATAATTTTACTCGTTGAATGCTGAATGAGATATTTTTTAAACCTAGGGGGGCCTAAAGCAAAAATCCAGGGTTGTGGTTTTTTTCTCCGTGGTTGAGTTGGTACTGACTTCAGACCCCCAAATATATACTCTTTCTGTGACTTTTCCATAATATGTCCTCTTTTTAATACAACTTTTAAAGAGCTGTGCTGAGCAACAAATACAGTGACAAGTAGCAGAACAAATGACTTTTGTCATCAGGTAACACGTAAAACTGTCATACACAATTTTTTTTTCCAATCAGTAATGTTAAATCCAGCTAAGATAACTGAAACAACACTTCATACTGACATTTCTTTCCATGTTTTCTGTCCTACAACTGAGAATGGCACGATATTGTGAGAACTGCCGTATCAAAATAATAGAAACACGTACATTAAGCAAAATATGAAGAAAAGAGAAAGGCAACATCCAAGACTAATTAAAAAGGAGCATGTCAACAACCTCAGCATAGCGTATCTGGTTGTTTTTCATGACTCTACCCTGCAATATTGCTCACTTAGTCGAGGGCAACACACAATTTTGGCACAGGATTTACATCAAAACACCCGCACCATTAGTCAAAGCAGGTGTTGCACCCGCTGGAGGTGCCAAATTTGGCATAAACAAGTTCTTACAGAAATTAGGTGCTACCAGATACTTACCCAGTGACTGCCAGATAGAATTGGCACGCAACTGACACCTAACTGACATCTAACATGACTCCCTACTCATCGTGTGGTAATGTAAAGGGAGTAATATGAAATAAGATTGTAATGCTGCATCTATGAAACCTGAACACCATATTTTTCTAATAATACAAACAAATAATACGAACCCCATCCATAGCCATTCAACGGTTAAATCGCTGTGCTATTCCAATATCAACATTTAAATTTTTCAAAAATGAATGACCTTAATGCAAGTGAGTATTTATGATTTCCAGTCCATTACTGCTGAGAGTAATAATTCACCACATTATTTGCCAGCCTCGACACTATCAGAAAGTGTTCTTTTAATTTGAGTTTTTTTTCACCTCAGTGCATTCAGCTGGTGACATCTAAAGCCAACTAAGCGTACAGTTAAAAGACACAAATAAAAGGCAGGTTGTAGTCTATTGGTACAGTTCAATAATAAAAAAAGTACTTCACATTCATTTTTGATTAAAACACTTTTCCTTGAACTTGTTGGGAAACATCATGAGGTTGATGGAAGACGATAGAGGGTACTGGTACGGACTTAGAAAAAGACCATCATGCCGCAGCGAGTATCCAACCACACTTGTAGTAGGCGCCAATCGACTGCCTGCAGAGGGGATAGTCATGGTAAAACTACAACTGATTCGAAGATGAACCACAAAAAGGGCATTTCGTACTCTGTCATGTGCATTGTAGCATGCAGCATGAGAGCATATATTTGGGTATATGAGTTAACTTCAGACTCAAAAGAACACAATCTGTCTGGAAGAAATTAGCTGGTAATACTCTATCAGTTCTTTGTTTAAGGTCCATTCGTCCATCCGTCCATTTTCTATAGATAGAGGCATTACCATATGACTTGAATGGAATATAAACCTGCCTGTACCGGCACTTTGGGTGGCCAACTAGAAAAGTGTTAGTCGTTTTACCCAGTCGATTAGTCCTATGTCTGTCTGAGCATTTGAGACGAAAAAGTGTATCTAACAGTTTATTTCAACCTTGGTCTTTCAGCAGCAAGATTCCCCCGGACTCCCTGAATCTTTTCTCAGTATGTCGTACCGTAGATGCTGAAAGGTTTCAAAACTTTTTCATCAATAATTCTTGAGTAAACTCTGGCACAAATTGGAGAGCCACGACCCATCTATACTTGGCCCTTGTTTGATGCTCGTTGAATATCCAATTCTGACACTGTCTCCTGTCATCAAACAATCTGATGATTGTGGAATCGTCCAGAACGTCAAGTACATTTTTTAAATAGAATAAAGTTGATCAGTAAAGACACTGAAAATGATTTCCTGTGTTTGTCAAATTAGGGTTCAAATGAACTAGTAAAATACAGATTTTAGTTTAACTGTTTAAAACTTCTCAACTTGTGAATCTCAGAGATTTGTCGTCTCAGCACAGCATTCAGCTACTTGTGATAAAAAAAAAAACCCTCACATCTCTTCATCATCATTTCCTTTTTTAAGTTTATGGGGCCACAGACGTCATGTTCACTGCTCAGTCAAATAAGGACACAGGTGTCAGCTGGCAACTGATTTACACAATGTTAAAATCTACATTTTCTTTTAATGGTACGTAAACAAGTCTCACCAGTTTGAGACTAGCTAACAGTAACATAAAAACTTGGGAAGGACTTGACCGACAACTTTGACGGCTCTAGGAAAAGTTTTTGCCAGCTAATACAGGACATTTACTTTACATTTACAGGTTTTTCCTCTTTTTTTCATTCCTTTAAGGTGGTTCATGGTTTTCATTTAAAGCAGTCTGACGAGCAGAGACTGCCACAAGCTAGGTGTAAATCAAACACTTTTCCCAAAGCAAAGCACTCCACATCTATGACAAAGCCCTGAAACCTTAACCTGGGATGCATATCTTGTTGCTTAATCCAGATAGGTATTGCCTTTTGAAATCCAATTCCTTCTTCCTATGCCCTTATAAGGAGTTGATCCGTCTCCCATTGGCGCACAGTGCCAAAGGTTTCACCCAGTGAATTTCTTTCACACTCCCTGTTTTTTGTTCTCTTCCAGCAGGACATGCATCAGCACTTTTTTTGTTTGACAAAAAAGGCGAGGAGTCATTAAAGACTTTGTTTATTGTTCATATCCTGACAAAAGCTTAACAGTGTCAAATGTCTTTTAGGGATGGTGCAATTTTCTTTTTTTTTTACTGAAAGCAGCACAAACTCACCTGCACAGATAGCACAAATAAACCCACATGCACACACAGACAAGATCTCTTACCTCCGGGGCGTTCATGGTTGCGATCAGTATGCATCAACATTGCAATGGGCATTCCAACATTTTTGGAGCGACCAGCAACCAGGACATTCTTTCCCACAGTGTCAATGCCTGCACAAACAAGGGGAAAAAAAATTGTTGACCAGTTGCCTCATGTGCATATAATGACATCCCAGGCTGGAGCCCTTCGCTGTATGTCACCCACCCCACATTTCTCCACCTTTCAAAATAAAGGCCACTCGTGCTCCAAAGTACCTTTAAAGAGAGGTTTTCTAGTCAAAGTCCAGACAAGAACCCATTACAATGCTGTGGCTTGACCTGAAAAGAGCTGTTCATACTCGTAAATCCTCCACCATTGTTTACATTAAAGCAGTTCCACAAAGTAGAGTGATTTAAACTTCTACCAAAGTGATGTCAGACACTCATCTTAAGTGTGTGGAGTCAGTTGCTGCTGCTGTGACATTTAGACAGGTGATTACTATTTAACACTGGAGATTTTTAGATTTGAAATTTGTGTAAACAGAAACAATCATCATTTAGAACTTTGATATTCTGTTTTCTCAGGCTTGATGTTAAATTTAGTTTAATTATCAGACTCAAGTTAGCAGGAGATATAGACTAAATGAAGAAATCAAGAGGTGCCAAATACTTTTAAAGGCATGCAAGATGTTAAAATATACTATTCCAATATCAACACTAAACCTTTCTGTTCTTTCTGTCTCAGTTCTTCATTCAGCTGAGGTAGGATATATCACTCAAACAGTCTTAGTACTCAAGCTCATGCAAGGTTAGATTTATCCAACTATGAGTCTTTGAAACATCCCAATCCCTCAGACAGACAAGCTTCATTCTTCCAATCAACACATTTTCACAATGGGACTGTAACAGAGCAAAATTAACAAAATGTACAGATTGCTGATAGCAAAAAGCCATCAAGGTCTCACTTCTCCAAAGCATGTACTTATCATCACCAACAATGCAGTCAAAAAAGCCTCCAACATCACGAAGGTTCTTCCCTGCCCTCTCGTGGTTTAGGTATCTCCGATTCCTGGCAGCAGTTAGCAGAGCATGTGAGCAATGCAACACAACACCACACCACCCATCAAGCAACACTTACCTGAAGTGAACTTTACTGATTAGCAGTCAAGTTTTGGCTGAAGGTTTGGCACCTCTTGGCCATGAACAAAGCATTCTTCTCTTTGTTTTTCTCATTCATTTCCCATGCCAGCGAATTTTCTCAAACCATAATTTGACAACTTGGAGTATTTCAGAGTATCCTCAGTGATGTCAGAAGGTTTTTAGAATGTTAGAATATACAAATAAAATGCTTTGATCAAGAGGATGAATGACCGGCCCAGCTGAATGGTGCAGTGGAGAGATTTTAGGAAGTAAAATGCTGACAAGCCCATCAAGTGGGCTCTATACTATAAGAAATGAGCTCAAATAAAAAATGTTGTCACTCAAGATCGAACACTTGTGGAAATATGATGACTTTGCAGCATGCTTTACAGAACTGAAACAGCTTCTTTTAAAAATATATTAACATTGCTAAACAATCATGAACTGTATCATAAAAGCTTATTTCATTTTCACTGATCTGTAGTGCCCTCTAGTGGTTCATTTTTTGCTGCAAATCTGAAGCGGAACGAAAATTGGGTGGTTTACCTGCTCTTTTGATCATCTCCCAGACAGCTGCAGGTGTCGCAGGCACCATGGATCTCTGGTCCAGGCACAGTTTCCCAATATTCACAATATGGAAGCCATCAACATCTTTCTCTGGAGCTATGGCATTACATACTGCTCGCTCATTGATATGCTCTGGAGAAGGTAGAGAAAGGTTCCATGTTGGCATTAAAACTTTGATGTCATGGACTTCATGACTGAATGCTGATTACCACAAATTATAATTCCACTACATGCTTTCTTTAGACATACATACATATATCATAGATACCTATTAAATAAAATATTGTTTCCAAAAAATATTGAGCGGGGGGCTGTGTAAGAAAATGCAAAAAGAGAACGCAGTCATCTGCAAGTTGTTTCAATATTTACAACAAATTCACGATTCAGTCTATTTAACTGAAAATAAAAACTCGACAACATAATAAAAGTTGAAACTCAGAATCTTAAGCTCCACTCTTTGAGGCAGGCATGTTTGAACATTTTATTATTATATCTATTTATTATACTTATATATTTATTTTTCTATATGCACCAGACAATTACACAAGGTGACATGGGTCTGGTATGAAGCCGGGCCAGATCAGCACCTGGTGGCCTTTTATTCATCTCATTGTGTGCAAATAACGACCCTGATGGTCCCTGATGGAGAAGAGGATGGAGCCGTTTCTGGATCTTTTTTTTCTTCTGTCTTTGCATGGTGACGCTGTGTTCACCAACAATGTTTTTTCAGTCATAATCTTGCTGCTGAAATCACACTCACAATGAGGTCATATTCTAAATTAATATGACACACTGGAAATGCAATGCACTGTAGATGTCCAATTAGTCATCATCAAAATGGACTTATAGAGATGCTGAATAACTACAGTATCAAGACCAACTGCTCTGTAAAGATCAGGTGACATAGGTGGAATTATTTCAGCGAGGAAGACTCATCTGCAGCAGTGGTTTACCTGGAAGTGGCAGCTGCACCAAGAGGCCACTGACCCTCCAGTCGCGGTTCATCCGGTCAATTAGCTCCAACAACTCCTCCTGGGACACCGAGCTAGGCCGCACCACTGTGTCACTGGAAATACCTGGAGAACACGTGTACATCACACATATAGCAGGTTCAAAATGTATTTATGTCCATGTGTTATGACATTACACTACATTAGTTTTGCTTTAAAAAAAAAGAGAAACTCTTATCCGTGTTTTTTTGTTTATCAGCACCGTACACACGATACAAAGTGTTCAAAAAGGCACACGTTGTTCATATCTGACCCAGGATGCTGGCTGCCCGGGTCTTGTTCCTAACATAGGTGCGACTGGCCGGGTCGTCTCCGACTAAAACCACTCCCAGGTGGGGTCTCATGTTACCCTGAGCTACCAGCTCTTCCACGTCACGCTGGATTTCTCTGTGGAGCTGACGAGCCAACTCTGTTCCCGAAATCAGCACGGCCGCATGCCTGGAGAGGACGTTTGTAAAGACACGAAAGAAGGCCCATAAATACAGCACACACTGCCGACATGTTTAACACAAACAACGCTGAAGGCAACAATTGTAAGAAAATAGATATTTTTAAGCAAAATGCTCGACTATATTTCACTTTATTTAGAGCCATAAAGAACATTAACAACCCAATAATGTCACTCATTCAATGGGTTACAGCAGGAACATGGTAGCTGACGCCTATACCATGGTAGAAAAAACAATATTTGTCATATTGTGCACATTTTCTTATTTATAGTAGGGAGAGGGGGGGGGCGGTGTCAAATGGAGAATAAGCCTTTTTCAAATATTCTCTCTTCTGTGACAGTCCATCACACACATACAATGAGTACAATGTTAGTGCCCCACACAAAATATTCATAAATAAAATACTTATCTGTGTGAATAACTCTCCATTAGTTAATGGATCAACTAACAATTGTCAGACCATTATTGGAATCAAGCCGAACTTCAGAGCTCAACACTTTGTCCATTACATTGTGACTACATTAAAACTACAGGCAGTCTGTTACATACTCAGATCATTGGAAGCAAAAGACTTTGGAGTAAAGTCCGCATTACAATATCAAGACAGCACGGTGGCGAAAGATTTTTTCATTTTCATTTTTCATTGAGTAAATATGTCAGAGTGGTAGTTCGCAGCCTGGGAATGGTTTGCCTTCGAAGCTGTAAAAGAAACGGTTAATAACTGAAGACACGAATTACGTCTTCCTTTTCTTGTCTATAATATCAAAGTACCGCTTATTCTAAATGGTGGTGGTGGAAATTAGTGGCAGTCCTGTCCAGCTAAATGGTAACGGTGCCTGCACCTGCGGCGGTTCACGTAAACGGGATAACCGTAGCTAACCGCCCCCCTGCATCCTCTGCCAGCTCACACGAATGCAGTGCATTAAACTGCGGTGAGTTATATGACGCTGACACATTTTTAAGACTGTCGATTCAATACTTGAATTTAATATCTTATCGTCCTTCGTCCGTCACACCAGCGGACTCTACAGTGAACGGTGAAACCTGCTGTCAATCACCATCCTCTGACACGTGACATACACCGGCTCTGGAGCGTCCCACCGCCAGATAATACCGCGAGATGCCGTGTATTTAAAAGAAAGATCAACTGTATTTTAAGCGCAGAGCCTTTTACCTCGTCGCCGACTGGTGTAGATGTCTCCTCTGACTGTCATATTTTCTGTGTATCCGTAGTTTGGCGAGACAGCAGTGGTAGTGTGCGGTTAACGGGATGCAAATCCTTACAGAGGAGCGTAGGGGTGAAATAGAGGCCGCCATGTTTGTGTGCGCGTCGTAGAGCGTGTGTACGTCGCGAGGGTGCGTCGCGAGTGCATGAGTGAGATAGGGAGAGGGTGATGAATGACATGCAGTGCTGCGAATACTGCACACATATTTTAGCTTGTAGGGAAGAGATAAGATAAGCACCTTACCGTTACGTTCAATATAATGGCATGAAACCAGTGTTTCAGTGTTACAACATAACTAATGTTTTCCTACCTTACAACACTGGTTTCATGCGATTATATTGAACGTAACAGTAAGGTTCCCACTTAAGCTCTATTTTCATTACTGTTCTTCATTTCAGTCAGTTTACATACCAGATATATATCTACAAGTTATCGTGTGAGTGTATATACATACATATATTGTTCGTTTGGTTCAGGTTAAAAAAAAACATAGATTAAGAGCTAGTTCAGCATGTTTGGAGAATGCGGTTTTTTTATCGTAAGTGTTAAGATGAGAAAATCCATAATACTCGTGTTTGTACTGTAAATAGTCAGGTACCACCAGCATCGTGATAGCTTCCCATGAAATGGTAAGGACAGTGCTACATGTTTACGTGTTGCTGATAAAAAAAAAGTAAAAAACAGAGACTGTAGAGCCCAACGTCCTTCAAATTAGTCTCCACTTTTACAGGTCACCGTGACTGTGTTTTATTTATTTATTTCTCTTTTTTTTTTTTGCTTCATCTGATTATTCTAAGAAAAAAAGGAAATACATCAACTCTTCTCATGGTTTTCCAAGAAATTACAAAATGCTTATGCAACTTTTATGAAATTTCACCTCTTAGATGTTTTATCTGATCTTGCTGTAGTCACGAGCTCAAGGAAAGGCAGACGGGTTGCTGAAATATCATGTTTTACCACAAGATGGCATCAAATATTCGGCTCATAAATGGAACGCTCCCAGCTTCATTTAGTTTAAAGCACTTGAGATTTCAAGAAGGGGGAATGCCAGTTTTAAGTTTACCACTTAAACTATGTATCACATCTATGTTAGATATTTAACAAATGATCGTCTAAAGTAGATGATCGACATTTCGAGTCTGTAGGTGTCAAGAGGAGCTACACCAAGCAATGATTCTCAACTTTTTAATGCAGATTTAAATGAGTGTATGCTTTTTAAAGTGCTTTTCTAACAATTACAAATACACTCAGGGAAAACAATAAAGGCACCTTGACCACTCAGAAACCCTGTACTTATTCTTTAACTTACATTCATATGCAACAGACAAAGATGGTAGTCCTAAAGGGGGGAGGGGGGTTGGGAATGAGGGAGAAGGGTTCATATACTGTTTATATATATATTAATCAGGAACACAGTTGTTTCTCTACTTTGAAGCATGCATTAGTTCCTTCAACATAAAGAACAGGAAAGACGATATTGCCAGAGATGAGTTTGTTCATTGGGAACAATTTGTTGCAAAACAAGTGAAAGGGTAGCCAGTTGTTCTTGGACAGAGAATACAAAGTATTGTAGCAGAGGTGGGTCAAATAGAATCATGAAATCATTATTTCAATGTAACCTCCATCCATTGATTATACTATTTGAGGTTACGGGGGCTGGAGCCTGTCCTAGCTGTGGTATGTCGGGGTTGCAGATTGCCAGTCCACAGAGACAAACAACCATCTACACCCAGTCCACACCTACTGGGAATTCAGAATCTACAGCTAACCTAGCCATGCATGCTTGTACGGCTCCAGCCAAGTTTCGTAACAGGTGCTAAGTACTGCACCAGTGTGCCGGCCCTTCCAGTCTAAATGCTGAAATGAAACATCCCCAAAAGGGAAAAATATAGTTTTTGGACATTTTATCACACATTTGGTATACAATAACCCACATTTATGTCATTTGTATATTAAACTTTACTCCACATAAGGAACAAATGAAATTCCCATTTGCTTGTGTCAGGTTAATCCATGACAACTCACAAGTCTGAAAACAGTGAATTGAATTTTTCCACAGGTGAAACCAACTCAATATGTGGGACAAGATATAACAAGACGGGAGGGGACCAAACTTGCATTTGTAGTCATTTGGGATGGCAAAAGCTTTAAGATTTTGAGTGGCGAGACAATCAATTTCTTGAGAGCAGATACAAATATTGATTCAGCACAGAGCGTGCAGCACTTATTATATCTATGAACTAATACCACTCTACTATATAAGATTATGAAACCCATTGCCTCCATTACATTCATCAAGAGGCCAAGTCAACATTCACCTGCTAAAATTTCACTACATGTATGGGTAACAACATGCCAATGTCCAGTTTTCATTCAGTGGGGCTAAAAAAGTAAGAGAAGATGAAAGTTACAACCATTGAGGATGACATAAAGAGAGTGAATAATAAAACTTGCATTTTAAAATACTGATTTCACTCTTTATCATCAAGCTTGGCACACCTGCAAAAACATGCACTTATTACACAACTGTTAGAGATGATGTTTGACTTTAGCTGCTCATATCACTTCTGTATGAAAGCAAGTTGTTGATTTTCAGAAGCCATAAAGATTACATGCAACATATTTGGAGTAAAGGTTTGTTTGAGTGGTGGGAGTGTATTGAGAAAATGTGGTAAACACCGCACCCAACCAGGCCTGCCTGAGCATGAGACTAAGAGAGAGTGGACACGTTATGTCATGTGACAAAAAACTAATGTGCAGTTTGCAAATCCATATGTTGCAATCTGTGTCAAAGTGGCCCTGGGAATTTTTTTTTCATATTCAGTGGTAACAGCACATACTGTACAGTTAATACTACAGTGGGCAACTGGAGTTCAAAAATAATGAGAGAACTTCAAGATAGTAAGAACAATTACCTGTAACTGTGACAAGGATGTGACATTTGTTGCGTGGCTGTTAGAGGGCAGACAGTACCCCTGAGGCACAGAATGCTGACCCCTTCGTATTTGGACAAGTGCTGCTTTCAGAAGATGTTGCATGTAACCTACTGAACAAGGTTGCTTTGGTTAAGTGATAAAAATGAACCTTTCTCTTTCATTTTCCTAGGATTTTTTTTTAACATGGGAGAAAGACTGTTGAGCAGGTCCATGGAGACTAAGGCAACCTATATATATTTGAGAATAAAATAAATAAATCAAACCAGTCTTTCGAGACTGGAAATTCAACACTGAGGCTGTGCACAAGAAGGGACAGAGCACACTCACAATACTACACAAGAACTTTGCACTATTTCTAATGACTGTTCTTATTATCTGTTTATCATTTAGACTGCAACAAAATATTTTCCCATTGAGGATTATCAGTTCTTTCCTTAATTGAAAATATTTCACTAAATTAATCTTTTCTGGAAGCATACTGTATACCCCCCCCCCCCCCAAGTTTGTATCTTATCTCTCATTAAAAATTAGGAAGACTTTATGCATGCAGAAAAACAAGAAAAAAAATCACGGCACAATAGTTTTGATTCACATAATTCTAAAAATCCCACTCTATGTGTTGTTGGAGATGCTTGCAGATACATTTGGCCAATAAGCTAGTAATATATCAAAGATATGTAGCCTTATTTAAGTCCACAAGAGTCAGCGTTTCCATCCTACAAGTGGCTTTATTTGGCAGTCATGTCCCAACAAGACCCATTCAAAAACACAACTCCCACGCAAGTCCTGGATAGCTTCTTGGGATGTTTCAAACTGTTTTTTTTTTTTGGATTTTCCGTGTCACATCACGCAAACTTTAGCGTAAGAGATTAGGTCTATTGTGGGTTTTTCCATACCTTCGGTTCTTCAACAAATTCGTGAAACTGAGAAATCACCACTCTGAGGCTGAGAGTGGTTTAACTCTGGTTTTCACGGACCCCACCTTCCTCTCTCCCACCTCCTGCTGTTGACTGGTTCGGGCAGTTGCATAACAATTATGCCTTGAGCACGTGGCCACAGTCATTATAGATGGCAATATCCAAACCGGTTTAAACATTACCATCCACCCTGTTTAATCTTTGGGGTGTAAAATTAGAGCTAAGTACATAGGAATTCGGGACAAACAGACGATTTTCCTGCATAATAATTAAGGATTGGATTCCTCCACTCGCCACAGATTCTTCTCTCAGCCACAAAAGATCATTCACAGTGGGCTGAGACACACGACTGTGCGTGTGCTCTTCACTGTACTGCTGTGTACGGGTTTCTCATCCTTGCCTGGAAACATTGCACTGACAGGGATTTTGTTTCCACAGCCATCTTCAAAATTTTCTACATTTTTTTTTCTCGGAGTAAGCAGCCACTGACTGGCAGTGAAGTTAGACACTGGAAACACGCACACACTGTAGGCGCATCGCACAGATGCGTGTTCTGGTTTCATCTTCAGACCAGGGACAGGCTGCAGAAATGCATGCAGCTTCAATCAGTAGTACGCCTCTTTTAACACACCTTTCACGCGGAGCTCTCGCGCATAAAAGGGTACTGAGCTTCCCATATGGTGGTGTAACCTTGCAGTCATCAGCTTGACCGCGCTCTCTCTCGAGCTACTCCCCCCTCCCTCATCTCAAAGCTGTCATCCTGAGCAGCATTGAAACGTCGGATCAACCCCTAAACGCCCGGATGAGAGAAGCAGGCGACGTCCAGGGCTACATGGTCGCATGAGTCGGCTGAGTGGAGGGCAACCATTCTGGGGGACGACAGCCACTGTTGGAATCTGACATTTTCGACGCAGCCCACGTTGAGCGGTTCTGGGAAAATACAGACAGAGGCGCGGAGGCGAAGTGGAACGGCGGTACATTTCTCCTCCTGTGGTGTCCTATTTCGTTGGTAAGTACATTTTGTGGAACAACCCCCCCCCCTAAAAAAAAAAAACCGAGTGAGTCTTTCTTGCTTCGATGGGGTATCTGTCTCGCTCAGCCACTTCCCCTGCGCATTTATTTATTGTGTGTTTATGTGCGGGATGCCTTTAAGGAAGCACAGGCCTGTGTAGTGTAAATACAGCGTAAAATAAACATGTATCCTGGCTATTTAGATAAGCCACTGCAGCCCATAACCACCCTTTCACTCTCGGATTCGTGTTGCTTTGGTCAGCTCCAGATGAATGTGCTTTTAACTACATGTGGCAACGTTTTTGTGTCGTTGGAACATCATTGTGACCACTAGTCGAGCCCAAACTAAATGAGTGAATTGTGCTGCTACACGTGTGCGACTCCACATCTAACAGAGTATGACAATAGCTCCAATTGGTGTCGGTGGTTCCGTGGCTTTTTTCTCGTCGTATTGAACATACGGGAGTAACTGGAAACAGCGAGAAACAGCGAGGGCTGGAGAGCCTCTCCTCTTTTAGCGTGCGTTCGAACATTTGGCTGTTTATCACTCGACTTCATTTCTCGCTGTTGAGCTGTTCCGAATAGTTTCTAGTGACTACTGGGCATGCGCACTATGCGACGCCTCATTGCCCAATGTTTGGTAGTAAGTTGGGGACCAGATTGTTCTAAACGTGTCGGGAACGCATCGACTCACCCCTGTTGTCTCCGTCGACAGCGACGTCGATTTTGACGTGTTAATGCTGATGTGACTACTTTCCCATGAATCAATGCTCGTATCAATTCCCTCGCCAGCCAGTCAGACAAGGACACGAACAGAGCCTGTTCACTTGCAGTTGCATATCTTTTAGAGCGAGCCCGGCGTGTATTGTGACATATGATCGTGTCTGCCACTGAGCCCTCTGCAGGAGTCAAATCCAAATGTATAATTATTCAAATCCAACTTTTTTTTTTGTTTAACAAAAATGTCCAAGAAGTGGAGCATACCCACAGTGAAAACATGTGGTTATAGGAACAACAAAAAACCCGTGAACTGATACATCAGTGTAGCCGACTTAACATGCGGAGAATAGAAACTATTGCATTGCAAGATACGTTTTTTTTAAAAGTTCTGATCGTTATCAGCATCTGCTGTAACAGGAATAATTAAAAGTACTCCCTGCAGAATCTACAGTCTCTGTGAAGGTTTGCGCTTATTTATCATGGCATCACTTGAAGCTGTAGAGGCTGAAGTTGATTTAAATAGCATATATTGATGTAATGACAGAATTTATTAAATAAATGGAACCCAAAAAATCAGTTTGTCCGTTTCCCTCCATTTCAGTTTTTGTTGTTCAAATTAATCTAACTTTTGCTCAGCTGGTCAGATTTAGTCCTTGTGTTTTATTCTCACAGATAACCCATACTAAACCTGTCTTCTGTTATTGCCGACATACACTGAGGAAGTGGATAACAGTCAAGTGACCAGAATGGAATCTGTGAGTTAATAATTGGTCAGGTTACTATGATAAGAACTAGTGTGAAAGAAGAAGAATGTTGGGGACTACCTTGACCTCTGTATTCCCCTTCGCTTGTTTTCTCTCATAAAGGCCTCTCTTAAAAAATGTAACCTCGGTGTTTTCACACAGCAGGAGCTCACAAGTATGAGAGCCAGTTACTCATTGGAGTATCTCGTCTGGTCTCAAAGGAAATAAAACTGATATGGAGCACTGTATGATAAGATAGGCCTATTGATGACTTCCTTCTTTTTTTACATCCACCTTTTATGCCTGGAACAAACATAGGCGTGTACAGTCTGGTGCTTTTGTTTACAAGATTCTGTGATGAAGGACCGTGTCGCCAGCCTCTCCCACTCCCACTCATAGTTTGAAAACCTATCACCCTGGGCTTCGGAAAAACATGTTTTTTTGTGCTTTTGTGGAATAGAATGCAGAGATGGACAGGAATGAAAGTGATGCTGGCTGGGGACTCGAAGCTTAGGGCGTTCAAGCTCTTGTGGTTTCTGCATTAAACGCTCAGCTGCGGTGGCATCCCCTGCTTAAGTATTAATGAGATGGCTCTAGAAGGTATTTGAATCTCAGGTCACTTCTTTTTTTTACACCTCAGAACAAATAAATTGTGAGTTCCCTGGAAAAGTAGCTGCCTGCCTACATGCGGTCTCAAAGCTGGCTCCAGTTGTTTTCACGTTCTTGTGTAGGGTGGATAATCTGCTGCCTTGGATTTGAAGCTGTCTGATTTACTAAAACGGCCCACTTTCCGGGAGACACCTCAGTTCAGCTTAAGTTTTAGCAGCCAGCTTTGGATGAGCTCGTGATTGGATATTAGTGTTGTTGCCCTCCATTTGACTGTGCATTACTAAAGAATCGTCATCTCTAACCTGTGGCTTTAAGGTGGGTTCACAGCAACATGTATGAGTTGATAAAATTCATGTTTGACTGTACTTTGACCTGCCTTTTGTAAGAGTAATCCCTTTGGAAAGGGGGAGAGAAAAAAAACACAATTGAGGCAGAGTGATTCACACTGAATTGCTCGTTCTGTGGCGACAGGGCGCAGCCACAGCTTAGACTACAAGGTCATTCGAGTTAATACTATCCATAAATCCAAAAGCTAAACAACAGACACTGCATTTCATATTTTATATGCCATTTGTTTGCGCAACTAAGCCTTGTTTCTTTTAATTTCTATCCTGAAGCCTGCCATCAGAGGAGGAGCTGTTTATATGCACGAGAGCGGTATGTGGCCACTGCAGTGTTTTCATGTTCAACAAAATGCTGAGAGAGCTTACCGGTTTCATGGGAGTGTGCTTTCTCGGTACAGATGCATTTAGGAAGTTTACATTTTCTACGAACCTCCTGCCGTCTATGACGGTATAGTTCTAGGTCAGAGTTCAGTTCACCTTCGGCCCTTTGGTTTGTACCACGAACGTCCTCCGTGACGGGGCGGGGGGAGCAGGTCACACTACATTACCTCATAGCCTCGCTCTATTAAAGCTGTACATGTCTATGAAAGCCCTCTGACGTTGTTGTTTTCATAGACACACTGTCGGTCGGTTGGATTAATACAACAAGTGTGACGCGTGATTACAGACTTGAGTTCAAAGACAGATTTCAGCAGAGCTAAAATGGCTGTAAAATATGTTTTTGATTAGTCATCAGGTGGACAGAAATAAGACTCCACATAAAAAAAAAAAAATGTTGCTCCACAAGTGTCTCTTTGAAAAGACGTTCAGTTGTGTTGTTATCAGCTTTTTTTATGTTTCTGAAATATCTGCATTACACAGGGTGATGGTAGCAACAACAGACTCTCACATTCTCACTCACATATAGTCCCTGCTATTTTTTTCACGATGGCATGGCCCCGTGCAGGCTGGTCCTTCTGCCAGTGGGTGCCTCTGTATCTGTGGGCAGAAGGGCAGTTGGCACTGGGACTGGCAGCGTCACAGTCGGAGAACAGTCTTCTGTCTCTGATCAGCCCACCTCGCCCTGAGAGCACAATCACCCTGTTATGTCTGAGCCCTCCTTCGCCATGGCAACATCACATGATAGCGCAGACTGATTGTGAATCTTCGTGTATGTGTGCGCTCCATGTGTGCTTGTACCAGCGACGCTTATGGCATGTCATTGCAAAAAACCTGGTTAGGCATGTCACTGATCACGTGGCGCTGATAACGCGTCTTTTCTTTGTTTTCAGTTCACAGAAAGAAAAAAAAAAAGTCAAAAGAAGCACATTTTCGGATAGAAAAAAGCAGAAAAGGTTGACTCGTAAATGTTGTAAGAGGAAATTGAGAAGAGAAAGCATATTGAGCAAGATGCTAGATGTTAGTGATAGAGAAAGAAGCTGAGGAGCCTTTTGTCAACCATTTCGCCTACGCTGTGGTTCAGGGTCAGGGTATCATCAAGGCTTGGGGAAAATGATTGTCACCGTTTCACCACTTAATGAGACCAAATTAGAACCACAGGTTCAGTTTAAGTAGTTTGGACACAAAGATACTTGAGGCTGGATTTATGTATTGCTCCGATATTTGTGGTGTCTACACATGCACATGCATGCATCTGGTTTCATGGATCTCGTGTTTGGTTCCAGGCTTATAGCCACTGAAAATGTTTGTGTCCTGTGAAACATATTGTCTTGTTTCTGCTGTCACTTAGGCATGCTTTCTTTTTTTGACCCATAAGTAATCATCAATAAGTCATTATGCTGATATAAAAAAAAAGTATTTAATTTTTTTTTCTTTGACTGTGGTGTTGTTCTGAAGGTTTATTCTATCTTGATTAAAAATCGGCATTTACAGCTCACACAGTGTTATTTAATCATGCCGCCAGCCAAAGGCTTCCTAGTTTTCCTGTCGAGGCTGCTTTGAAGCAAAAAAAGAGATTCATACAAAAAGAATGTAATTCTAAACTTAATAGTCCTCTTAAAAATAAAACCCTGCATGTGTCATTCTGATCAAAGACAGCCATGCCATCATATAGTGAAACAATTAGCCATTTATTACCTAGTTAGCCCGTTACTACCCATGCTTATTGCATCATTTTCTTTGAGCTATTGTGTGTTTTTTGGCCCTGTTTGTGCCCTCCACTCGGGCCATGAGAGGCCTTTTGTGGTCTTTCTGGTAGCCTTCTGTAGGCAGCAGAGTCTGTATCAAAGCACTGTCACACAGAGCTGCTCTTGTTTGTGTGCTGGCCTGGTGTTAACTATGCTAATGCAAAGCTTACTCCTGAAGTGTGAAGTTTGTGGGGGGTTTTAAACTTTTAACACAAGGTAGAATGGAGGTTATTACTCTTCTTTTAGTTTTTTTTTCTCCCTCAGGTCCATTTTCTAAGAGGACCAATGCTTTGCTTGACTTTAATGAGACATAAATCTGCCACTAAGGCCTGGGGTTAGTTTGAGGTTTTGGAAAATGTTTGATGGCAAAACATTAGAGAAACTACAGAGGGGCATGGGAAAAGCTATTTTTAGCATTATTTGTGTTTATTGGTATGTGTATGTGTGGGGCGGGGGTTATCAATGACAAATGTAACAAGTTTAGTACAAGGAAGACATGTTGAATATAATAAACTCTGTCTATATTCAAAGGGAAATCTCTTTCACCTAAGAAGAATTAGAATTTTTAAGATCATGTCACTGTTTAGAAAATGGTGTGCTTTAACTGAGATTCCATAGCTTTATTCTTAGTGTACTGTGACATGGGAAGGTTCTGATATGCCTGTGACACTGGTTTTTGGTTTTGTGTTAATAATGTTACCACCTATTTGCATTTGACTGCAAGGATGGGGTTGTGCTCCATGTAAGGATGAGCAGCTGGTTGTCTGGTCACTGCACACACTCATGTGACAATTCTATTTCTAGCCAATTCATTCCTCCCCCCTTTAGCAACAAGAGTGAGTGGTGGGTATGTGACACCTCAGAGCAGTGAGGCTGGAAGGTGAGGGTCAGTTGTCGGAAACCAGTGGTATCCATCCAGATGCCACCTTGTGGGTTAGGAATGATTTAGGTTGAGCAATGGCAGGCTGGACAATCGAGTGCAAATGACTGAGCATGGATCTCCTTCCTCTTTCAGTTGGTACCTTGCAAATGCATGTCTACATGTTTTTGCATTTTGCTACCACTTTGGTGCTGTTTAATAGATGTGTGGGACAATCTTAAGTCGTGGGCTGCTCCTCGTTGTGCTGGGGCTATGTCTGGTCCATTAGCTTCACTCTGCTGTTGAAAAGCTAGAAGTCCAAGTGGACAAAGATCTGCTTTGTGTTGGAGTAAATAGGAACTGTGGAGATAGTGAAGATTGTCCATTGCTACTGTTGTCTGTGCTTTTCACACGTGCTTCTTTACTATTTATGGTATTTGGCGCTCCGTCCTTTTTGTGGTGAAATTGGTTGCTGTCGGCAACCACCCATGTTTAGCCAGGTCGAGCTGTCTTTCAACCAGTCAGTATTTGATTAACATCTAGCATCAGCTCTGGAGCCTATTTGTTGTTGGCTTTTTGTAAGACTGCACAATTGCCTGTCTGCATTGGGGGGAAAAACCAGCTGTATGCAGAGGCTGACAGTGCTGCAGACAGATACCTCTGGAAGTATAAAATGGCTCTAAACCGTTTGTTCAAGGTTATTGAGAAATGAGGGTATGCACTAAGCCATACAGATGAAATTTTTCAGATGTGTATTACACTTTTTTAATGGCCCTTTTTTTAAATTTTCCTTACACCCTGAAAATTTGAACATTAATTTAAGTTTGACTTGACTTGACATTGTGCACCTATAGATATATATGTAAAATAAAGGTTTGGGGGAACTACCATTATTACAGTGGTATTTAAATATTCAGTCGACCTCGAATCACTTATGGCTACTGCCTTGAATTGTGCTATTATGCTCTTGCAAGCTAAGACTAAGTAATATAGTCTTAGTGAGCTTTTCTTTTTACAGAAGAATTAATCAGGGTGTTTGAACTGAATGGAGGATATGACTAATGGTCCGGTACAGGTCTCATTGCCCTCTGCTTTGGATAAATTTTTGTAATGGGTTTTGCTTAGATCAGTGATAGAAATAAGAACCTTTTTGGAACAGTGCCTGGAAAATACACTGATGCAAAATTACTTCTGAATTCCAAGAAAGCCGAGGGAGGACCCGGTTCACAGAAAAACTGAAATAACGGTCCTTCTGAAGGGAAATGTCAGCCTGGTAAACTAGGGCAGATGAGAATAAGATATTATTGAAAATCTCCAGCAAACTTGGCCTGTTCTTTACTTTGTGGCAAAATAATGCCACCTTTGGTGTAACTCCGAAGTGTGAATTTGGTAAATCGAGTCTTTTTAGATCTTGAGACTTTTCTCATATTTTATTTATTTATTTATTTTCCCCAACTGGAGATTGTAAAGTTTCCACTGGTTACTGAACACAATAACGTGAGAAGTCTGGGTGGCAACACCCATTCCGACATCCCACCATTCCGACTTCGCGCTATTACGACATGCAAACGTCCCACCATTCCGACAAGGCTTTCCGTATAAGGAAATGTGCGTTACTCAACAGGTGAGTCCCTTCTTTCTGTTCAAGCAACTTATATGTTTAACACATGTTTACAGATAAGCATTATTAAAAACACAAAGTCTCGGCAACTGGAGGAGGAGAAGACTCGTTATAAGCTTTAATGAGCGGACATCTCATTTATTCTCAGTCCCTGCATGTTAATGATGCTCACCTCTGTACCAGGTGACATGTTCTTGCTGTAGGCAGTTATTTCTGGTATGTAACTGGAGCGCTGTTATTGATATCTGTTATTGCAATTATCACTTTTGCATATGATGATAGCGTGCAAAAGACGCATGGGCTCTGTGGAGAGCTCCGCTCCAGCTGGCTGCTGTGACAGCTCACTGACACTGTATTTCTGCTTAATCAGTTTCAGTCTCGCCAGAGTTACATTAATGTCTGTATTTTGATATTTGAAATTTCAGGGGATTTTGATAATAGAATATTAAAGTTTGTTTGCGAGGCTGTGGGCCTAAAGTTTGTGCCGGCATATCATTAGTGCAAAATATTTTGGGTAAAAAATAGGCTATTAAAAGGAACTGTCGGAATGGCGGTATGTTAGAAAAAAAAAAAAAACATAGCGCCATTCTGACCATAGGAGGAAAAAAGTGTCGGAATGACGGGACGTTTGATAAAAAATCAAGTGTCTCCGACAATTGGAGGCCAATGTTGGAATGGCGAGATGTCGGAATGGCAGCATGTAACCGAGAAGTCTTTATGAGGAACGGAGAGATGAGTGGACTTCAGTCAGTCACATAACAAAGCAGTAAATCAGATAAATAAAATCAGTTTACCAACTGCAGTTTCATTCTAGAGCACAAATAAACATGATTACACCTCTGACCTATAACCTGATGGAAAGGTGAGCGTTGGCAGAACTTTACATCCTGCCAGCAGGGTGGTATAGTATGTTGGATGATTTGAACTCTAAAACCATTGCGATGTGTTAACTTGTGTCTACACACAAAGATTTTAGCCTACAATGTCCTGAACAGCATAAGAGGAGAAAGGAGAAATGGAGCTACATCAGTGCAGAGAAATACACCGACGCACATTTCTATTGGATCACATGACACGATTGAGAGGGAGTTCTTTTGTATATTGTCGTTGTGGTAATATCCATCTTAATACACCTGTTTGCATTTAACATCAGCATCTAACATGCCAATCGGTGAGTGTTTGCACTTTAAATAGCATTTCCAGGAATGGAAATTCCATGCCTTTAAAGTTTTATTGAGACACAAAAAGGAAAACAAGACGATTTGAGCGTCATTGTGCCCCCTCCTGGTCTGGCAGGATTATGTTCTGATTTGAGGTAATGGGTGGAAAAGTCTCAAGGAAATACTTCATCCCAGATGGATTAGAGGTGACCCAGGCAAACAAACCCTTCATCACCGGAACAGCAGCAGACCACTTGTCACGATGAGTTTTCCTCAGCATCGAGCATGCTGCGACAGCATTCAGACCGAAAAAAAGAAGCACATGCCAGACGCAGCCTAAAAGAATGCTGTCCCCAAAAATATCCGCCCCTGGAGCCGGTGTGACAGCTGTTTAACGATATTATGTGGAACATGTTTGATCAATGCGAGTATCATAGACTGTCTGGATATCGCCTGATTTGCAAACTTGCCACACAAATGTTAAAAATTAACCATGCATTGTAAATGTAAAACATTTTAACACTGAGCCATTCATCTTTAATATTTGTGGTAGCCCCATAGATTTGTTTCCTGTATTTTGCAGCTGACCAGTGTACTTGCTTGCTCTTGGCCCATCCTTTGGGAGGATATCAGTTCTTCAACGAGAAAGGATCACTGCTGCACAACACAAAAGCTTAAAGAGCTTTTTGAGATCTACTTCATACTCAGTCTGGGTTTTTGGTTCAAACTAAATATTGTTGCTCGCAGTCTTAATTGGGTTGACTGTGTGGTTTATCTTTTTTGCTTGAGGATTTCTTGTTGAACGTACATTCTGAGGACATGGTGCAGAATATAACACGCAGTTCATCTCCCATGTTGAAGACATGCTTTTCAGAAATCCCCAACAGTTTAGTCTACATTGTAATTTAATCTGACCATAAACTTTTTTACACAAATAAGGAAGTTCTTTGTTTTGGATGGTTGGTTTCTCGAAAAGTTTGGTGAATCAATCATGAGTCGGGGCCATGTTATGTTGTCTTAGACTGTTCTTTTTTTAAATTTGACAGTTTGTGATATTTGATCAGGCACACAATACTTTTGATACTTGTCCTTATCTTAGTAGATGTTCCACTTAGCTTTACTCTCAGTTTTCACCTAGAAGAACAGTGCCAGGGTAATCCGCTGACTCACTGACTTGCAGGCCTAATCTGGCCCATCTCGTGCCTTTTCTTCCGCCATTGGTAAGATGTTAACACTGAGGCTAAAATCATGGTCAATGTTATGTAAGTTTGTGTGCATGTGTTTGTGACTTTGCAGAAGCCTGGCAATCCTCTAAAGTCGTGGAGGAGCACAGGACCCCATGTCCGCCCCCCACCACCATCACGTCTTTCACTACGTGCGCACAGCAGCAGTTCTAATCAAAGCACTTCATAATGCTGTTAGCTGGGTCATGTGCTGGAAGCCAGGATTAAGAGCAGGAGGGCACAGGCCACTAGATCCAGCTTAGGAGGGGCCGTTCGCTCTCTTTCCCTTTTTCTCTCCCTCACTTTCTCTTTTCTCTTTTTTTATACTCATCTTTTCAAGTCGCGTGCGCTGAACGCATACCGTGTTATACTGTAGTTACTGGAGATTAATTAAATGGAAGCAAGAATGCAATTTCAAACCACAGTATAGATGATATGTCCAGTTTAAAATAACCACACAGATACTTAAAACTCTGTTTATGTGCGTAATGCTGCCCTTGATTGAACTTTCGGCACACACTGTTTAACTGGCAGGACTCTAGCACCCTGCAGAGCTTTCCCAGACAGATAATACTCCAAAAAGATTTCACAAATATAAACGTGTGAGACGATGGATTTGACTCGTGTGTCTTTTCAGGCATTGAAGTTTTTTTTTTTTTTTTAATCCTGATATTAGATTTGCATTTATTTATAACATAAATGTGGTTTTGTTTGTCATTGTTAAAACCCACTCGATTTTTTATTCAGTACTTTAGATTAATAAATGCTGAGCAGGTTTTTTTTTTTTTTTTAATTCAGATAAACAAAATAAACATTTAAATCGTACGGTTTCAGTCAGCCTATTAAGCCCATGTGTCAGCTTGTCACTTAAAGCTTCTCCAGACTGTCACTTTGCACTAATAAAATCCTAATTTTATTAGCATAGAAATCACTGTTGAAATAACTGAAAGAGAACGTCTTTGCAGTGAATTCGACCAAACTACACGTACGATAAACCCCTGCAGGGAAAGTTAGAAGCGGCAGAACGTCTGGAACATCTATTCACATAGTCCCCAGCATCACAACGCTTCAGGTCAGTAACTAATCTCTACTCCTGCGCTTTTAAAAAGTAAGTCTTATAAAGCTTGTAAATCCAGTTTTTTGGATGGATCCTGTGTCACACAGGAGCATTATAACATAAACCCAGAATTTTCAGGTTTCACAGGGAATCTACCTAACATAACAACATGCATTTACTCTGGTTAGCGTGGAAACGCCTAAAAACGTTAAAGATCGTTATATATGTTGGTACGTCACTTCTTTCCCAGAGTTTTTCACCGTTTTTGCACTATTTTTTCAGCACTCACTAATACCTGCACCCACTTTGCCCCAGTAACACAGTTTAAAACCTTTGAGCACGCCAGGAGTAGATTAGCGGTCTCAGTAGTTGAGACAAAGGTGGGAAGGTTGGTAGTGCTTTTTGAGCACAGAACCAAATCAACATTTCATTCTTTCCATATGTAAGAGGAGAACAGATCGGGACGCGTTGGCAGAGGAGTAAAGAAGAGGAAGGGCAGGGGTGAAGGAGACTGGGTACCAGCGCTGATTCGTGGAAGAGAACTGGAACTGTCTGGCTAAAGCAGATTGTGGGAGGGGGGTTGAGGGAGGAGAGGAAAACAGAGGGAGGGTCAAGGGTAAGATGACTCCAACGTTTAGGAACATGGACACGGATGGCAGAAAGAGGGGGAAAAAAGTCCGCCAGCAACCTTAAAATTATTGGTAGGTACTCTGCTTAATCGTGTCAGTCATATGATGTTAAGCCTAGCCAACAGTCCCAGCTCTTGGTGTTGCTTATGAAGTTGTTAGCTCTATATTACGACACAATTTGATTTGATCTATTGAGATCTTTTTGTAAGCATGGGTTATTCTAAGAGATGAGTAATAGTTTCTGTCAGTGGAAAAGGAGTATTGTGAGCAGCCCATCCTTTGTGTTGCTGCTATTTTAGCTCTGGGTTTGTTTGTTTTTCTTTTTGTGTGTCCGCATGTGTGTACATGGACTATGGAAATGGTTTAAAATCACTGATTTATGAGCTTGCAAGAAAAGACTTTATGTAAGATCAATGTTGATCATTATAAATGATAAGAAATCTATTTTCATCTTCCTTTTCATGTTGCTCACATTGAATCGATCTAGGCTGACTTCCTTTTTTGGACACCTTAGAAACAACCATAAGACAGACAGACAGTGAAAAGATAGTACAGTGTATCTGCCTCAGTTGTTTAAAACAGTCAGTCATACAGACACTGAAACGGGGAGGAGCTGCTTCAGTCTCTTTGCCATTTCGGGGTGAGGGAGTCAAACCTGTGTCCACTGAAACCAGAGAGAACTGACCTTAAGAGTATTTAAACATAAGGCTTACACAACTCTGAAAGCCATGGGGGGCTCAATTGTTTGCTGTTGTTCCAAAGCTTGGTTTAGTGTTGCTTAAGGCTTTGATAGTTGGTGAGTGTAAGAAGTGTGAGACTGTTGTCTCTGACTCCATCATTCTGAAAAACTAGATTAAAAACCCTCTGTGTCAATCCACAAAAAGGAAAATATTAAGAGGCATGAATAGCCTTGTCATAAACATTAAACAAACGTAAGAGCGGTCTCTGTTAAAAACTCCAACCGACATAAGAGAGGTATCACAAGCAACAGTGATGGAAATATTATCTATTCAGCCGAGTAAACAGGGTTAAGAAAGTATGTTAACACTATACTATGTTTACACTCTGCTTGACTTTACAAGAGTTTATGGTAAGGTCTCAATGGAAAAGAAAAAAATGTCAAATGGCTGTTTCTTGGCAACAGACATAGCTGCATGGAATGCAATATGATACATTGTCTCATGTGATGTTAGTCACTTGAGGGGACCAATTTGGGCTGAAGACTGAATCTGGATAAAGAAAGATTTTTGGGGTGCGGAGTTGAGCTTGATTGGTGGTAGAAAAACGTGCTAATGCTCACTGTTGCTTGCGCTTGGTACTTGTTGGGCACGTCCCCGCCGAAGGATCCTCACATGGCAGAAGGAGCTCATCTGTTGGGAGTTCCATCTCTACATCCCATCAGTGTTTGAGTAACGGGATTTCTCAAAGGCACAGAATCCCACCTAAAATTCTCATGTCATGTCGTATTTCCTTTATAACACCTTTATAACACCTAGTCTACTGCTATTCCACTGATGTCTCAGTCAGTTTTTCACAGCAGTTGCACCTGAGGAGAAAACTTTGAGTCAAGTGAGAGTATATGTGTCTGTGGCTCTATCATTATTGCAACCCAGCCAAGTTCACACTACAAGATTTTAAACGATTTTTGTGAGGAAGACAAATGAGTTGCAGGCTAATGGCCACGATCTGAGATGAATTGAATTTGTTTGATCAGTGTGATCATCAGTCACTATATGTAAATGCTTCATAGGCATGATTTGCCAGGCTGGCAGAGACATTAACGTCTCTGACTGAATATATAGTGTTTGATATTTTTAATGATTCAGCAGGGCAGGAGTAACTGAATGAGCCATGAGAGGTGAAGGCACTGGGTCAGGAGTCAAGTGATGGTTCACGCAACATGCTAAAGGTCATAGCAGATGGGTAGGAACAGTATTAGGAAAGCGTGCAAAATGCAGTAACATTGTTGAAAATTGTAATGACAATATGACTTGTGATATAAGAACAAAGTGTATTAAGGAGGGCTGCGTTCCACTTTTGCACCTGCTATAGAACATTCGTAAAAGTGGAATGCAGACCTCATTAATGTAAACGACACCTCTGACCGATCATTGGAAGGAAGAAAACGAGCTGGAACTTTAGTCTCATCAAAACAAACGAAACTAACTGCAGCTGGCTGTGACTTTGGAAAAGGACCATCTGCAAAGTGCCACACTGAAAAGAGCGGTCGTACATGTTGTGTACTGAAGTATGCTGCAAACCCCATTTACTCTGGGATGATAGCTGTGGCTTGCCGGTCAGTTCATTTCTTTTAATGATGGGTTTAAGTGGTAAATTGATAGCATAATCCCTTTAAGGGATTCATTAATCAGTGAAATTCCACAGTAACGGCATTATAGAGCAATTGAATGCTGATGGGTTACTCTGAGTGATTGATTACATATCTTTGTGCTTATAGAGAACCGACGAGACAAAAAGAATCTAGTTTAGTGACATGATTTAGTGTTGTCAAATGAGAATAGAAAAAAAAAGTACACATTTGAATTTGATTTTTTTGCTGGTAGATGTTCCATTTCTACTTTGAGACTTAGGTGATATGAGAAAACATGATTTGCACTAAGATAAAATGGCTAAAAGTTTAGTCTGAAAGTATACATTTGTGTGTGCTCGGAGATACTTGCGTTTTGAGAGCCCGACTTTGTGCTGCAATGCAGGGGGGAGAAAATGCAACGAGAGGATTTATGGAAATGTGTGTGTCTTTTGAAGATGGTTGTTGAGCGGCATGCTCCTTTATGTTGTCATTCTTAGGAGGCCCCCCTCCCTCCCATCAAAACAGACCGATGTGAGCATTGTACAGTGTGTGTGTGTGTTTGGGTTCTTAGAGACGACGTTCCCCGCTGTGAAACACAGAGTCAGAGGCAGCAGGTGCAGCTGACGCAGATAGGCTTTTTCCAGTCAGGGACAGTTGGGGGACAGAAAGGGAGATGATGAGTGAGAGCTGATAGAGGAGAAAGCCACAGGAACTCAAACAAGCACAAGATCAAGTCTTTGGATGAAATGATTTGTCACCACTTCTCTAGTTCATGCACAGGATGTGAGAATGAAAGTAACGGGACCCAAACTGGCTCTAGATTCTCTTCCCATCAGTGGTGTGTGTGTGTGTGTGTGAGTAAGATGTTTTTTTAATGACGTGGTTGAAGAAAGAAATTGACGCACAGATTTTGTGTGAGGCAGGTAGCTCGGTGGGCTTGTTGAAAGTTTAACTTTAGTTAAGGGCAAAAACTCTTTCTGATACAGTAATCTTGCCGTTTCTTCTCAGTAATGAAGTCTGGTCGTGCTTGTATTTTGTCGCCCACAACAGCTCCAGTCTGTCCTCCTTATTGGGTCAACCAGTGCCCCTGTCTGTGTCTGCTGGAGCCCAGTGACACAGAAGCATACTGTTGAGCATGTCTCTGAAAAGGACAATTGTGGCAAATGCAGAAAGGCAGAGAAAGTGATGAGTGGAATGTAGCCAAGTAACGACGTTGAGATGATGCGAGTTCTTGTGTGATCCGCCTCTCTGTTAGCGAGAAAAATGGTCCCATCAAAGTCCATTTCTTCACACATAATCCTTCGCAGTGGCAGATATCATTATAGATGATAAACTCAGAGCCCAGTCCCTAAGCTGCATTCACTGCTGCTCTCTGCATCCATCTGAATCTGTTTACTGCCTGTGTTGTGTTATGACCAAAATATTAAAGGGGGGGGGTGTTGGTGCTCTGAATGCCCTTGATCAAACTGCAGACTTTTCTGTCTGTAAAAACACACACTTCACACTGGTCCATCTCCTTTTCTCTTCATCCCCTCCCTTGTCAGTTATCCACCTCCATTCATTGGCTGCCTCCCCTTCATCTTTCCATCTTGTCTGCACACAGACAACCGGTCGGCAGTACACCACAGCTTCATCCGACATTTATTTGTCATTGGCTGGCGTGTGCTGTGAATGCAGATCCGTTCCTTTTAGAAGCAGTCTAGACTCAGTCGACTGCACTGCTCTCCTTCTCCACCTTGCTTGTTAGCTTGTGCTCTCCTTCTCTGTCCTGCAACACCACCACAACCTGCTGATTTCTCACTAAACCTCATTTGCTCCTTCCCCTCTCCTCCTGTCATCAGATTTTCTCTTTCCCTCTTCCTTCTTAATCATATTTTCCCATCATTTACAGGCTCACCCCATCTTATTCCAATTGTTGTTTCTTTTTTTCAAGGCTCCCATATCCCTCTTTCCATTTCTCACCGATCCTGTTATCTTGTCTGACGTTCATTCATTTCCATCATTTCTCCACCTTCTACTGATGTGTCGAGACGTGAAGGTGAGTGGGAGTACATTTACAGGCTTTGAGGCTGTGTGGCTTTGGACTTTCCTGCTCATTTGCTTTCATTCTTATCCTTAAACATGACTCTTTCATTTTACTTGGTACGCCATCTGTTATATGTGAGCACCCTGTGTCCTTGGAGGCACAGAGCGCAGTTTTGTTTTCTGGTTCTTCTTTTTTTTTATGCTTCAGGTGAAACAATTAGCCAGCACTGGTAGGATGCTGCTGTGAGTCATCATGTGACACTGTGTATGTCCTAGTTCCGCTCCTTTCATCATGTGCAGAGAGACGGTGGGTTAGTTGCTGACTGAGAGCACGGGGGTTGAATCAGTGCGTGGAAAGTGTAGCTGCATGTTAGTGCAGACTGTGGCTCGTGACACTGTTTTGCAGCAGCTGTGGTGCAGTGGCATCCCTGGCAGATTAATGAGCACTGTGCAGCAGCGACAGCAAATGGTTAGAAAAGTAATCACAGTGAGTAGTTAGCACACAGGTTTCTCATTCAGCTGATGGCACACAGCACATGCCACAAGAGGCTGACGCTGTAACAGGCTAAGGGCTCCGGTGAAATGGTGCAGGGTGTCAAACTCAGGAGTACATCATCAGTTAGTATCTTCATGAGAAAATATCAAGTCTGTGAAAATAACTAGTCAAAATGCCAGTGTATATCGAGGTGCCTACAGAGTTTTATCACCCCTTTGTTAACTTTTCAACGGCTCGATCTGCAACTTTTCATATAAGGCAGCTTTATTCAGGTAAATGACTGTTGCAGATTTAAATTGCACGCAGTAAATGAAAGATGGATGTAGTCAATGGGAAGTTTTCTCCACTATTTTGAAGTCTGACATTTGGCCAGCACCAGCTCGGGACCAGAAGTGGTTATATTAGGCACGAGCAATGGATTCTAAGGTAATGCTAGGGCTGCCTTGGTTTGCAGATGCCATATATATTCATGATATTAATGCAAATCTAATCCAACTGTTCCTATAGATCAAATACAAGGATTGCAGAGATGCAAGTTCCTGTCCAGAATACAGAAGCAGCAGCAAGTACCAAAAAAGAATGACCATAAGGAACGGCTTGATTTACAATTTTTTTTTAAGAAAAGTAAAGTTTAAGTCCATATTAATACAACTGACAAATAATTTTTAAAAAAGCTACGTTTTTGTTTGTACTGATGTGGAAATGTGCTTTTTGATTTCTATGCGATTTATAGTTTAAATTGAATTAGAAATGTTCCAGCACAGAGATGAAGACCAAATCTAGTCTTTGTTTGACAATGTTGCGTCTCGTGCTCTCATTAAGTGAACTGTTTGCCATCTGACACCCACAGGAAGAAAATTGTCTGTCCAAAATAAGCCGAGGAGCATGGAGATTTAAAGCGTATGTCACTCAAGCGTTATTTTAAGTAGAGCTTTCCTTTTTTGAGAACTCTCAAAAAAAAACCTGCTGCTGTCAAAAGCTCCAGGCTGCTCGTCAGGATCAAGGTGGGGGGTTTGTCTGGTGCTCAAAGCCGTTTCGACATATTGGCTCGGGGGTTCAAAGACGAAACCAAAAATAGTTGGTTCTGATTGGATTGATTTTCACAAAATGATGTCGGTTGTGAAACATAAATAGCGGGATCATTTGCATGCATGCATCTCCCTGATGGTTTCAGGTTGAGCATGTTGGATGAGCATGCAAATTATGGTGAAACAGTCAGTGGATTATCTACAACCAAACTAATCTTTTATAGAGTGAAATAATTCAGTCTTTTGATCCTCAAGCTTCCAGATGAAGCTTTTGTCATGTTTGCACACACAGAGCAGTGCCCCTGGTTCCACATTGGTCTTACAAGTAACCTTAAATTCCTTCTGTCCCAGAGATCGCTAGACTTGGAGCCTCTTCTGGACTGTGAGTGCAGCTAGCATGCAATACGTGTGGGTCAAAACTAATAACTATAGATTAGTTTGACCCCCTATGCTGCTTCCTGTTATCGCCAGCCCATCACCCCAGGCATTTCTCCTCATTTTCATTTTTTGATTGAACAGCCGTGTCATTTCTACACTCTGGCCAAATAACCGCTGCTGCCAGTTTTCAATTTAAATTCAGAATAGCACCATTTCACTCGGGTTCATTTTCCTGCCGTAGACCAGAAACATGATCAGTTTGTGCAAAGAGTTGGTATCACAGTGAATGTTTATGCCAGCCCTGCTTTCTTTTCTCTTTTAAAAAAATTCTAACACTTAGCCCAAATTTTTCCCAGAAATTTTGGTGAAATGACAATTTCTCTCTTGACAAAATAATTAATCCAGTAAGCATTGTGTGAGGACTTCCCATTAACCAATCAGCACCACCGTTGATGAATGGTTTTCCTCTTTCTTCAAGCTGTGTGCTGCCACTGGGATATCTTAAAATACGCAGTCCTCACTTCATTTTCTGCACTCCTCAGGCATTCGGTACAGAACAACAGCTGGAGGAACATGCTGAACCTTTTTTTTAAAGCCTTGCTCCACTCCTTAAACCCCAGCAAAAACAGGTTTGTTTGAATGTCTGCAGATCTGCACTGACTTGAAAGGATGTTAAATGCTGCTGCATATATCAGCCTTAATGATGTAATTGGAAAATTGTGCCCCCTTCCCATTTGAATGTGGCTAAAGTGGAGGTAATGTTGGACAGAAGCGGGAAGCGAGAATAACCAGTTGCTCGGATAAGCAGAAGGCAGGCTTGGCTGTGCTTTTACCTTCGTGGTTTCGTAACCAAATCATTTTCACAGGTTGGGGACAAGAGGGAAATCTGTGCGAGATTTAGTTTTTGTCTTTTAACAACAGAAAAGCTAAAGAAGATCTTTCCTTTAGACGTTAAATTCTCTAATTTGAGATCTGTTTAGCTGTAGATACTGAATAAACATTTTGGCCCAGCAATGAAGAACTTGATGTAATCTTGTGATTTGTTAGTTTTTCGACGTGCCGATTTGGGCTCATTAACTGGAAACGTCTGGCTGAATTGGACAATGGGTGTTCTAGTGAATATCTGCCCCAACTGTTAAGATTTCATCGAAGAGCCAGCAGATTTCGGTGTTGGTCTCGTTAATTTATGGCACTGATGGTTTAACTCCTGTTCTCACCTCAAGCAGTCGTTGAACCCCATAATTCCGTAGATTATCTGTGAGTGGTGACACTAACATTACTTCTGGCTGTCACCGGTAATGCTGACTGTATATGTTGCTGTAACCTTCGGACTATTCCAACGTTATTTTGTGGCTGACTGAGGACGTTTTTGAAACTCTTCTTACAAAGTCTGCTTGCGCGAGTTAATCAGTAGTCTGCAGTGAATTATAAGAAAGAATTATGTTCACAACTGGGATGGGTGGAATATGAGTCTGTGTGTTTCAGAAGGATGAGGTCGTCAGAATGTGTCGAGTGCAGCTGTCGGGTTGAGTTTCCCTGTTTAGAACACAAAAAAACGACTGGCGCTCGTGGTCACACCCACTCTCCAGCAAATCACTCGCTCCATGTCTCCTCCTTTGACTTTCACGCTTGCTCACAGATGCTCCGAAGGTTTCTCTGTTTGAGCGTTTCACTCTGTGGAGTGTATGTGCGGCTGTGTTTGGAGTGTCGTGTTTGACTGCGGAGAGCGGTTTGGTCCCCTTGTGGCGGCGTTGTCCCCGACTTAAACATTTACACAGCGTCCCGTCGGTCGGCTGTAAAGTATATTTATTTCTCGAGAACTTCACCAAAGTGCTGCAGAAGTTGACGAGGAGAATATAAGATACATTTTGAACTAATTATTCAAAAAAACGTAATATCAATGTAGGAGTAAAACAACCAAAAAAAAACCTTGAATGTCTGTTTTCAGACATTGAAATCCTTTTTATCCTAACTTTGAAAACAAGAATGGGATTCATTTAAGTGTCTCGTGTAGGTCCCGATTTCACCTTTTTTCTGTATGTTGTTATGGTTCAACAAAGGATAAAGGGATGGCTGTGAATGACCTCAACTGTTCCAGATGGAGCTCTTGGTCGGGAGGAGGGAGTCATAACTGGCTGGGGGCTGTTTAGAAAGGAGTGGCCTGCCCCCACGAGATGAGGAGCACACAGTCACTTCATGCAGAGAGAATGTACTAGTTTGGCCTTCGTGCTGTTTACGTTTAATGCTCCCCATTAACAACTGGGTTAACCATAGAAGGAAATGTGCTGTCATTAACTCCTATGAAATGACTTTGATTATGTTGCATAGACAAAAGAAAAGGGGAGACGGAATCCAAACAAAGTTGTTTGTGGTGTGGGTTTTTAAAAGACCAACAGATGCTTCATTGTTGGTGGGCTCAAGTTTTTCGACCTTTTTTTTGTTTTTATTTTGGTGAAAACAGGCGTTATGAAACTCTCCAGTGACATAGGAAGCTGTCTACCTGCTGTTTCCAGCTGATCTGATGGCATCAGGTAATGTCAGACAAACTTAAGTAGCGCATAGCAAGAGCGCCGTATGAGACAACTCTAAAGGAAAAAGAAATCACTGTCATTACTGATTGATATGTCTTTGTTTTTTTTTTGCCTGTGTAGTCTGGGGACAAAATATACGAGGAGTAACATCTGTTCCATGTTGTAGAAGCTTAAACTAGGAAAGGTTTTGTTCAGCATTTAGCCCACTCTGATTCGAGAACCTTTTGGATGAATGTGTTTTCAAAGGTTAGCATTTAAATTTGTATAATTAGATGCAGCTTTTTATTTGCCACTACGGGGATCGGTCACAAGAACAATCTGACAGAATGCTGCAGTCTGAAGTGGACTGAATGGGCTTTATTGTCGCAGTTTAGTCATGTACACCCGAAAAGTAAAATCCTGAACCCAGCTGTAACTCCATGTTGAGCTGTTAAAGAATTTCAGCGAGTTTTCCTCTACTGCATCATCGGTCTTGTTTGTCTGACCCACAAAAGTGCTTTTTTTTGGGGGGGGGGGTTACTACTTTTCCACTGGTATCACAGGTGCTCCTATGGAGCACTAGCAGAAACATTCGTTACATCAACTTTATTGCATCACTCTTGAATGAATTAAGTTGTTATAAACGGATACTTTCCATTCGTTTCATTTAAAAGGAAAACTGTTTCAGAGGAAGAGAAATTCCTAAAGTTCAAACTGTTATTAGGGAATATGTCTGCAGATATTCAGTTTATTCATGGAAATATTGTAAATGCCAGCTCCCACTATACAGTGCAGTGGAATGTACAGATATTGATTTCTTGGTGTATGCATTATGCAGCCGTTGCACTTAGTGTTTAAGGAGATCTGTACAAGAAATGCATGACTTTTCTTTACCTGATAAACTTAATGTCCTTTCGTTTTTCAAACCAGGATCACCTGCTGATTCTGCATCATATCCTCAACAAAACTGGCGACTGTGTTTAAAAAAAAATGATTCTTTCGACCCACGACAGCCACCTCTGAACCTGTTCCCAAGCCTCACCGCTGCGCTGTGCTCACTGCGTCAAAAGACAGTCACACAGTGTGTCTAAAAAGTTTTTGAGTTTTATGAACTGTCCGCAGCTCGAGCAGCGGTGAACACCACTGCTGATGTTCTTACTGCATTGCAGTCTTAACTAACTATCCATGCACCAAAGTTTTTCTTTTTTGTGCTGCACCAAAGCCTCCGACGCTGTTTTGAACTTGTGCTCAAATTCTTGTTACAACACTGTTGTGTAACTTTGACTGTCAGTCGGTGAGCACTGCTGCAGCCATGCTGAGGCTGAAAGAGCAAAGATTAGTGGGGTGACTGCGACGTAATGTTCCAGGCAAACATCCACATGTCCGTCTGTGAGATAGCCTCTGTGTTAACATTTCTGTTTTAATTAGATCAGCTTGATCAAATTGCTTTCAGGCACAATGTTAAAGCATTTAATATCCTTTGTAATTCTCTCCATTATCTCTGTTGGCATCTCTGTGCCAGATGAAAGTAATAGATGTTGAGATAGTTTGGTCATCTGAAATTGAAACTCAGTAAATTAGAAATTCCTGTCGAAGGCTTTTCTTAATTTAGAAAGAAGGCAAGGAAAAACCTGTGGTTTAAAGAAAAAAGAAAAGCGGGATTGTTGGGTTTTTTTCGCATGTCGGCTGCCCTCTGATTGTATACAAGACTTTTCTAATGTGGGAAACATTGCTTACATCTCCCTCTGCACGCTGTGGGCTTTTCATTGTGTCAGTGCTGACGTCAAGCTTCCTGAGCGGTCCGATTTGATTTATTTGAAGTGCAGACTGATTTCCTATTGGGGCTATCGGAGAGCTTCCCCCACTGGAGTCCTCTCGCTGTTTCATCAAAGTCAATTCTGCATCATCATCCTGACTTTTCTTTCTCTTAACTTTTGTCTCCTGCTCTATCCTCCTCTTTTCGTGGTCCTTCGCCCCTCCTTTGTTTTTAGGTTTTCTGAGGAAGTCACATGGAGGTGTTGTCAGATAGTAGCTGGGTAATCATGGCTTATGACACTAATCTGCTTCTCTGTCTCCTCTCTTTTGTCTCTGGCAGGTGAAAGACTGTGCAGACAGGCTGCCTCACACTAAGCTATGGAATGCTCTCTGCTCCCACCATCACTAGTCTCCAATCTTTGGACTGAGCTTCAAACGCTTAGTTAGCAGCTGTGATTCTCCCCTCGAACTCTTTCTAACCAGGGGACGAAGAAAAGGAGTGGACTTAGCAAGTCCTCCACCTGAATCGCACAGAGCACTTGTCTTTTTTTTTTCTTTTTTAGAATATTTAAGCTAGATTTGAAATTTTTTTTCTGCTATCTTTTGTTCTGGTAAAATCATATCAAGATGGATTTGGAGTCGTATCTGTGGATGGTGATTATTGGCTTCATCATTGCCTTCGTCCTGGCCTTTTCAGTGGGAGCCAATGACGTGGCCAATTCATTTGGCACAGCAGTGGGGTCCGGTGTGGTCACTCTTAAGCAGGCCTGTTTCCTGGCGTCCATTTTTGAGACGCTGGGCTCCATGCTGCTCGGGGCCAAAGTGGGAGAGACCATCCGGAAGGGTATAATAGACGTCAGCCTCTACAATGACACGGTACCTGTGCTCATGGCTGGGGAGGTTAGCGCCATGGTTGGTAAGTTGGACAAATTTTTATTCTTGTTGTTGAATTGGGTCTCTTTTATGTAACTGCAGAAAACTGCGATGTTTCCACGGTGACTGAATAACAAAGACGTCACTTTAAGAGATAAAAGAAGCTGGGAATCTTACACGATTAATGAACAAGGCAGACGGATATCAGACAATAGGTGGGTTAAGCAGGCCTTTTTAGTTTTCCCAGGAGCACGACACTTGCTTTTATTAGTTTCTGAAATGGAAGGATGTTGCATGTATAAGTTTTTAAATCAAATTTCTTTGGTCAGAAAAAATTACATTAGACAGCATCACTACTGTGCTTAAGGAAACTATAAAATGCAGTTCTACATGTTTTATGTCACATGGCCTAAAATTAGTTAAAGTTCTATTATTGCTAACAAATGTGTCCTGATCGCAGCCAAGAAAATCTCAAGAGAAACTCTGTGATTTACACATGACAGATGCAATAGTTGAACTGCTTACAGATTATCCTTTTCCATCAGGGTAACATGCTATTGGGGAAATTAAGTATTTTTTTTATTTAGCCTAAATTGCTCAGCACCACTTGGTCTTTAGATTCTCTCAGCATTGTCCAGTCTGTCTGGGATTGCTTGAAAAGATGGTAAGTTTTCTGTTAAATAGATTAATACAAATGATTGCTTACATAATAGTGTATAAATGTTTTGCACAGTGTTTCATATGCTATTAGTATTATAAATGTGTTGTTTTTGGCCAAAAGAAGGGCAGAATTACCTCCACAGTTTGCTAAAGCCCAGGTTTAATTTTTTTTTTAACCCACTTAGACCACATACACACCAGACCAGATTTTATTTGTTAGCCCTGAGAGGCTGAGATAAAAAGATTTTAGTGGGCAGAAAACCCTGTTTTCTGAGGCTGTCTTTGTGCGTCTCCTTCGAACTGATGTGACTTTAGCAGCTTTTGATTTGAATAACATCTGTTGTATTTCACGTTTCTTTTTCCATGTTGTGAAAGATGTAAAAGTCGTCTTTTCAAAGTTTATAAAGAGACTTAACGGCAAAGAGAGCCAAAGTTGTTCATATCTATTTTCAGATGACATTTAAAAGCTTGTGATAGTATTAGCTGATGTTATAGGGTTGATTTCTGTCACAAAGCGCGTCTAAAACATATTCATGGCGAAAGTCAAACATGTTTTTCTGACTTTCAGCAGCTCTACACAACGTCACCGGCGCAGAACAAAAAACAATAGGTCTCCCTTTGAGACAATGGCATTTATATGATGCAGAGACTGCTGAATGGGACGAATAAGGCAGCACTTTGCACAGGGGATTCCCATGATGGGGAAAATGTGAAAATCAGGTGTGACAGCCGAGTGTTTGGAAAACTTTAAACATTTTTTTTCCTAACCTCAAACAGGAAACATTACTCAATGACATATTGTTTATACAAAATTGGGAGACGTTTAAGGTGTTGATTTCATTAGATAAAAGCAGGAAAATGCCTCCACACAAGGTTCTGATGTCCGACCGGAGGTTGCAGAGACAACACGGTTCAGTGTACACAGTCTTTGTCTGATTTAGGCTTTGAATATAACCGCCGAGCCTGACGATGACAAAGCGAGTTCTCTGTGGACTGCGTGGTTTTTTTAAAATAGGAAATATAAGTTTAGCTGTAGGAAGTGGTTGGTTTGGTTTTCTTAAAAAAGAGAATAGTTCATTATCAGTACACATTTACACATCCTTTCCACACATGAAAAGTACTTGAATTTCTAAATGTCATTTAACCACATGAGGTCCTTATGCCAGTGATTATGGGACAATGGCTTTGTAGCCTTTAGATTATACTGGAACTGAAAAATTAAACCAAACAAAGATTAGGCCCTAATTTAAGTTATTATATGTTGACTTTAATCCAGCAAGGGAAGCAATAAACGATCACTGATTAACTGCGCACAAAGATAATAAGAAGAAAAAAAGCTCCTTTGTTTGTTTTCTTTTAATATAGAAATACATTTTAATTTAGCGTGCACAGTTTGATATGAGAATTATCTGAGCTTTATGTGTCTGTTTTGGTCACAGGGTCAGCAGTCTGGCAGCTAATCGCCTCCTTCCTCAGGCTGCCCATCTCTGGAACTCACTGCATTGTTGGAGCCACCATCGGTTTCTCCATGGTGGCCATCGGCACAAGGGGCGTACAGTGGATGCAGCTTGTTAAAATTGGTAATAACTGTAGGAGAACACATCATCTAATATGCTGGTACTAATATATACTAAAAACACCTTTAACTGAGTTAATTCCTTAACAGCTCCCCTGAGGTAGTTAGACATTAGCTAAATAAAAACCTAAAGGGTAATAATCAGATTTGGTTGTTAGATAGGACGAATCCCTTGGCTCCTTTTCCATTTGGACAGCAAGTAATTTATTTCAGAAGAGCCGGATGAAACCAATTTCTGCCTCATTAAAGCTTCTTTTAGCCAGCACAAAGCAAGAAGGCATACTTTACAGGCCAGCAGAATCTCATTTCACCTCAGCTATCTAAAGAAGAAAGTAAAAGCTCCAACCTTTTCTTAACAGTGTCTTTATTTTCCTGTTCCAGTGTCTTCTTGGTTCATCTCCCCTTTGCTCTCCGGACTCATGTCTGGAATCCTCTTCATGCTCATCAGGCATTTCATTCTCAACAAGGTGGGCAGACATCACTTCAATAGTAATTCACCTTCACACAAAATACAGATGAATGTAAATGTGTTGTTTTATTTATTGATTAACTTAGCATTTAAATCCTGAATATGTTTGACTACTTTGCCATGAAATCTAAGTATGGTGTTAATGTATGTCGGCACAGCACCACAGAGGACTGTCCTCTCCACGTGGAGAGGGAACTTTCGATTTGTGTTTAAGTACTAAAAGTTAAACATGCGCTTACATGTCCACATAACTTGTCCAAAGAAGTTCAGTGCAGATAAAATCAATTTGATTTGGCAACACACACAGATCTGTTATGTAACGGACAATCTCTGGCAGACGAGGAGGAGAACACTGTTGCAGATCCCCGTGAGGTCACCACTGCAGAATTATGTATGAGCAAGTCTGTCATGTGGACTTGTTCATACATAATTGCACTGGGGAATTGGTACAAATCGTATTTTCTTTTACACCACTGCCCCATCTTTGAATAAAACTGAGCTACTTTTTTTTTTTGGTTTTAGTTTATATTGACATACCACACGATTATATTTCAATATGCCTAATCGGTGAACAGAATACTTACTGTACACAAACTCAACTAGATGATTAATTGCAATTATCTTCACACACACAAGTTTGCTTTTAAAGGATCTTATTAGACACTCTGGTTAAAATCCATCTGTGGCTTTTCTGCACAGGATGACTCTGTCCCAAATGGCCTGCGAGCGCTGCCCCTCTTCTACGCCTCCACCATCGGCATCAACACATTCTCCATCATGTACACTGGAGCCCCGTGTAAGTCCTGGGTGACGGCTGTTCCTGGCAGAAATTTCATCAGTGTTTATTCAGCTGATGAGATGATAAAATTGTCTTGGCCATAAGAAGTGATGAGCTTAGTTTTTAATCTCATCTGAAACCGCTTTCCAGCTGTGATCTTTACCCGTGTGTGTGTGTGTGTGTTTATGAACCGTAGTGCTCGGGATAGAGATGTTACCGGTGTGGGCCATCTTTCTCATCACTTTGGCTGGGTCGCTCGTCTGTGCAGCTTTGGTCTGGATATTCGTCTGTCCTTGGATGAGGCGAAAAATAGCAAGTAGGTACACATGTCTGTGTCCGGTCTTTCTCACGGCGTCTGAAAACTGAGCACTCTGACAGACTCTGACAGACTGGGGCTTTACAACACATCCACAGGCCCTGCACTCTGTGCTCTGACAAACCAGAAGTCAGCTGATGTGTTCTGCTGTTGGTCTCTTCCAGAGCCACTGAAGCCACCAGAAAACCCCTGCAAACTCTCCAGTGCTCCTGTGTTACTTTTAAATGTTGGTTTTCCTCTTAGGACTGATTAAAAGGGTTAAGATCATGCCCTGCAGTGGAAAAAGCTTTCAATTCAGGGTTAAAAATTGTTTCCCCTAATGGGAAAACCAGCCCACAGCGAAGCAGATGGACTCTATAAAACTCACCACACAGAAAATGAAAACAATGGAAAGCTAATAAGGAATAATAGCTAAAAAATAAAAAAAGAGCTGGACGTAGTCACAGTTTGTTGGATTCGGCTTTGTGCTGGATGACTAAGAGCTTTTACTTAAACTGACAAACCTAAATAACACTTTGCACTCTAAAAGAAGTAAATTGAGGTTGATCTAAAACAGTGTGGGCTTGAGTGAAGCATTATTGTCCAAGTGCAGGCTTAAAATAGAATGTCTTTTCTTTCGACATTACCCAGGCGTTAAGGTCGTCTTGACCTGTTGCTTAACATGTCATAACTCCAGAATGCCTTTCAGGATTATCTGCAACATTATCGTCCTAATCTGGACATTATCCCATCCTTCAAAATGAAACGTGATGGCTGAGGTTGTTTGTGTTCTTGAGGAGTAACAGGGCATCCAGGGTATCAGCTGTAGGATTACTTTGGATCAGCTGATGGTTGTATGTGTTTCATGATTGTTTCTAGTAGTTTCTCTCTGTGGTTTGACAACAGCTTTTTTTTTTTTCTATTCTTATTGACTACCCTTGTGACTTGAATCCATCAGCTTGCTCAACCTGGAAATCATCCAGCTCACTTTTCTTTGTACCGATGTTTGAAATGTTTTGTTTCACATTGTAAGTGCTCACCCACTAATGTGCATACACCAGTGGCACTGTTATCGTTAGTATAAACAGCGCATTTGTAGGAGATGTTTTGTCATTGACGAGTTTCATTAATGGCTGGATTTCCTTCAGGTCGTTTAAAGAAAGAGCAGGCTCTGTCCAGGATCTCTGATGAGAGCCTGGATAAGATCCCTGAAGAGGAGGAAGAGAGCCCCGTCTTTAAAGAGCTGCCAGGGGCAAAGGGCACCGATGAGGCTGTGCTGCCGCTCACTGGAGGCAGCAGTGACCGGGGCACCCGCGACTTCAGTGGGGAGCTCACGAACATGGCGAACGGAGGCACAGTCCTGCCAAACGGCAGGGTGTACGGTAAAACTGGAAGGCCTCATTTTTGAAAAAAAAAACATAACTTTTCACTGCTTTTACATTTGCCAGTCAATAACTAAAGAAATAAAAACATGAACTAGTTTCTGTGTCAGCTGAAGCCTGATTTTGTGAGGTCAGAATGTGAGGAAGAAAAGGAGGACAGAGCAAACAGTAATGTGAATGTTTGAGATGCTTTCATTTGTCATAAACCTCACAGTCATTTGAATCTTTTCTTTCCTAGGTCGGACCCACTCGATGACCAATGGCTGCCTCAAGTCTCCCGTCTCTAATGGCAGTTTTAGCTTCGATGGGCACATGCGCAGCGACGGCCAGGTGTACCACACCGTGCACAAAGACTCTGGTCTGTATAAAGACCTGCTTCACAAAATCCACCTGGGTCGCATGGATGATAACGAGCGTACGGTCTCCAACGCTGGCCCACCTGATAATAATTACCGCCTGCTGCGCCGCAACAACAGCTACACCTGCTACACAGCAGCAATATGCGGCATGCCCGTCCAGCCGCTCATACGTTCAGAATCACGTGACGACAGCGAAAAGCTAGTGGGTGAGGGAGGCGGCAGGAGCAACAGTGTGTCTTACTCCAAAAAGCGGATCCGCTATGACAGCTACTCATCATATTGTAACGCTGTTGCCGAGGCTGAGATTGAAGCAGAGGAAGGTGGGGTGGAGATGAAGCTGGCCACTGAGCTGGAGGGGGTGGAGGAAGAAGGAGCGCCAGCTCCCTTGCCTCTGGACGACTTGGCAGAGGAGGATCATGAGGAAAAGGATAAGTCTGAAGTGTTTCTGCTCTTCCACTTCCTGCAGATCCTCACCGCCTGCTTCGGCTCCTTCGCCCACGGAGGCAATGATGTGAGGTGAGAGATGTCAGCCTGTATGAACCACCATCATAATACTTGATAACACGTTTGTTATTCCTGAAGCCAGTTCTCTCGCATACAGTACATTTTCCCCCACCACCATACCATAAATCAACTTTAAACTGTAGCAGAATTCAAGCATAGGTACTAGAATAGTTAAATGAGTTTAGTGTCCGTTTTCTCATCTTTGCAGTAATGCCATTGGACCCCTGGTGGCGCTGTGGATGATTTATGACCAGGGAGGTGTGATGCAGGATGCTGCCACTCCCGTGTGGCTGCTGTTTTACGGTGGTATAGGCATCTGTGCTGGCCTGTGGGTCTGGGGCCGCCGCGTCATCCAGACCATGGGGAAGGACTTGACTCCCATCACCCCCTCAAGGTGAGAAAGCCACCACACAAGAGCGTCTGTGCAGTAGTGTGTGAGTTGTTGTTTCTGCTAGCATTTGTGGGAGAGGTGAGCTTTCCAACATGAGTGGAATTCCAAAGAGCCCGAACACGCTGACACAAACAGGTTCATCCAGTGCTATGGCGTCCTTGGTGAGTACTCACATGCACACAGCTGTGTCAGAATGACCACACACAGTCTTTGAGGTTGTTCTACGCAACTGAACATTCAAATTGTATTCAGTAATCCACAACAGGCAGAGAGGAAAATGCAGACACCAAGACTTTAGTTTGGTTTATTGCACCCCGGTTGCCTCATGAGCGACATGTTAACAGTCACAGAAAACTTGTTGGAATGATGACGGCTGCTTTGTACTGAAAATGCTCTGATTACAGTCTTTATCAAACAGAGCAGCAGTTGCGAGTAAAACTCAAGTTTACTACATAAACTGCATAGTAATGTATTTGTATCATCTGTGTTAGCTTCATCTTTGAAAGTATATGAATTAAATTAAACTATATGTGTATGTCTCACCAGAAGAGAACCGAATTAAACTGCATTAGATTCAGATCCATTTAATTTGAATTCATTAAGTACAGTAGGGTTGTACGTGGGTACAGAATATGAATAAGTGCAGTATTAAAATGACTGCAATGAAATGCATTAATTCCTCCTTAACTCATGTAAACAGGTTGATAACAGATGAATCACAATCTCGGTGATGAACAAACTAATTGTTCTTTTGACAGTCCAAACTCTTTTGGAGCATGTTCAGAAATAAACTGCAGTAACTGTCTTCGCAGTAGCTCTGTGCAGAAGCAGTGAAATAGAAGTGCTATGCTCTTTGCATTTTCCCCTCACATTTTTGACCTATTGCATAATGATTGTGAATAGATAAATAGCTTGTCAGACTGCAACAAAAGCCCTGGAGCTCATTTTATCCAACAGCCCCGGCAGCAGACATTACACATCCTTTAACCTCTCGCTGCTCCTCCTTCGTCCATGCCTCCGATCATCCCCATTTTCTCTGTCTCTTGCTGGCTATTCGTCTTCCCACGCAGTAGCTCGCAAATTTGTGTGTTAAGAAAGCCAAGCTCTGTGCACAGTGTGTTGAATTTACTGTATGAGTGCTAGTATGCATATTAAGGGCTAATTGTTCCGGTGAGCTTTTTTGGAGAGTGTGTTTGTGCGTGCGTGTGTGTGTGTTTGTGTGTGTGTGTGTTTGTGCGTGCGTGTGTGTGGGTGTTTGTGCGTGTGTGTGTGTGTTTGTGCGTGCGTGTGTGCGTGCGTGTTGTTGCCTGGCAAAAACATCACACAGCGTTGCAGGAAGTTGTTTGGCATTCTGGATGAGGGGAAGTAGAGGGAGGGGCGAAGCCACAGTGGGAACGTTAACTTCTCTTCTCCAGCCGCAGGGAGGGACGCCAGCCTGACTCCTTCTTTTGCACTTTTCTTTTTCCCCTTTCTTCCTCCTTTCTCTTTTCCACTTTCTCCTGTAAATTTCACTTTGCTGTTAAACTGCTTCACCTCCTTGCCCTCGCTTCTTCTGGTCTTCTTTGCTCCTTCCCGTTCATTTCCTCTTTGCATTCTCTTTCATCGCTGTCTCGTTTCTAAAGCTGTCTCAGTTCTTCTCACGCTCACCCATTCTCATTATTTTCTCCTTTATATTTGTTTCTCCACTTTTCTTAAGCTCCTCTCTCTGTGTGCCCACTTTCTTGCTTAATCTCCCTCCCTCCGTCACCCACTGACTGCTGCCAGAATCCAAAGACAAATTTGCTCTGGTTCACAGTTCTAAAGAATTTCTTTTCTCCAGTGTCTGTCTCCATGCATCAGACTGGGAAAGGAGTTTGTTTTGGGCGAGAACAGAAAAGTTTGTGTCTGTGTGTAGTCTGCAGTACATGCCCAGACAGTATTTTATAATCACCTCAGCACTTTTACTTTAACATGGCAGCAAAAAACAGTTTTTAATATCTTTGAATTATTCTGGCATTAAGCCACCACAGAGACAGATGGATACCTAAACAATCCTGTCTCTTTGTGATGACACCGCACTGTGTGTGTTTTATCAGTTGACGAGCTAAATGTTTTTTCTTGTCTTTAGAAGTAGAATGAATTGTGCTTTTTACATTTTCAGCTGACTAGGAAGGTGCAAAAACTGTCCGGAGAAGCTCCACTCTGGCATTTTGACATAAAAAGTTAGGAAAACACTTGTAGATGAACTAAAATGGAGTTAATGAACAGCATGTCTTAAATATATCTTCAAAGACAGGTTCTAAATAGCGCCCACTTACCCGAAGGGTTCGGGTTATGCTCAAAATTGACTCGGGGGTGGTGGTGGGGTAAATCATTGGGGCCCCGCTGTGACAGAGATTGGCTCCTGCTGTTGGAGAACTCTACAGCAGCAGCTGGAATGACAGTTTAATGATCATGTCACCCCAGCCAAATGAATTTCAGCAGTGTCTCTTCCCAGAATCTTACCTCCGAGTTGCTGCTGCTTTTCATTTAGTAGATATCTCGAGGGGAAGAAGTTCTAGCTAATGCTCCAGTTTCAAGCCATCTCTCCACTTGTGCAGATTCTTGCATTTTCTTTCTCATTCACTTCTGTTTTTATAACTTACTTATAGTGCAGTTATTTTTTCTTGCGCGTGTGTGTGTGTGTGTTTTAATGATTTTCTCTTCCAGTGCATCCACTGGTCTGAAGTTTAAGTGTTTTTGGAAACAGGGCTTGACTTTGGAGAAAATGTCTCCTACTAAGTGCGAGACACAACAGAAACACACAAAGCTGCAAACATTTACCTGCAAACATACAGGACCTCGCAAAAAAAGCTGATTTATTTATCTTTTTTAAGGAAGGGACAATGTGGTTATTTGTGCTTTATTTCAGTGTGTGATGGGCAAACATTTAGAGAAGTGTTGCATGTCCTGCTGTGGTTAATGTGAATGCTGGTGATGCTGCCATCGGCGGCACCGTCCTAGACATTGCAATGAAGAATGTCTCTTTGCCCCCACCTCCCCTCTCCCCTCCCTACCTCCACAGTGGGTTCACTATTGAACTGGCTTCTGCAGTCACAGTCGTGTTGGCTTCCAATATCGGAATCCCTGTCAGTACCACACACTGCAAGGTATGATGGAGTGGCCCTCCAGCTGACCTCTCAACTTCCCTCCAGGCCCCTCCAGGGGACAGAGGGCTCACACTGCCTGCCAGGGTACCGGGCAATAAAATGCCCGGGCACGTAGATAGCTTGTCTCCCAGTAAACTGTGAAATTCGTGACATTATTTGCAGCAAAGTTTAAATCATCGTGTCAGAAAAGGATACTCCTGTTTATTAAAACTGGGATGTTATTGCTTTTGGACATCATTTCTATCAGTGACAGGAATGTGCAAGTTGAAGATATGACTGACATCTTGGAACATTTCTACTGTGAAGTCAGAAAAAAAAAAAGATAGGTGTTATTGCCAGGCATGTTACAAGAGCCATGGTGTAACCATGGAGATTGGAGCAAGTCTCCCTTACATTTAAAAGGCTACTTTTAGAGTTTAATTTCCACAATAAAGTCTCTAATCTCATAAAACCAGAGATTAGCTGATAAAATGTCGATGGACTAATCTGACTTGACTTTTATTACTGCTGCTCTCTCTTATCAGACAGATTTTCAAGTAGTAGAGAGTGATATGCTGTTTGTTTCTTTTTTTCAGTTCTGATTTTGACCGATAAAGGAATGCATAATTCCTACATCCTTGCTGGTGGTTGTTGAGGCTGTATTCGGCCTCTGAGGCTCCACTGATTAGCACCTCTTACGCTTAATATTTATACCGAAACATAAATAATGTAACCTTTAATTTTTTTTGTTTGCACTGTCATTGCGTACCGTGGTTCTCTCAAGCCAGTTATTTGCATTAATGATTGGGAACTTCTCTCGTTGGCTGAAGAGTCCTGCTTGGGCTTTGCAGAGACACTTTTTTCCATAATCTACCAATTAATTTAGTGAGCACAATAGATGCTTGATTATGATAATGGTTGCCAAAACAATCTCGATAACACCCATGTTATTGTAATCCAGAATATCCTTTAATTCCGTGCTCCTGACGATCCCTTTTCACTGTAGAAAAAGACATTTACAGACGTGTGCAGCCCCAGGCAGCAGTGTGCAGCCCCTCTCCCCAGTTTCTTTCAGGAACATCAGATCCAGGCTGAAAGTCAAAGCGGACAGATCCAGTCCCGATGCTCCCCTCCCCACCCACACAGTGTCTCATTCTCTGTTTCATTTCCACCAACTCTTTTCCATTTTGCCCTCTCAGCACTGGCATGGTTTGGCGTGTGGGTCCTCCACCCTCCTGTGCTTGACTGCAAGCCGACTCCCCCCACCACCTCCACCGCCCTCACCACCAGCCTCCTCCCCGATCCCACTTGTCAAACTTGTTTTCCACTTTTTTACCTCTCACTCTCCATCTTTCTGTCTCTCTACTCATCTGTCTTCACAGCGGATTTTGCATTGAAGTAATGAGTGCGCTAACAGTGCTTGTTGCATCAAATGTGGGCATCCCAATAAGCTCCACCCACTGCAAGGTATTGGAGTCATTGGTAGTGAAGCTGTTCAAGAGAGCCCTCTCAGAGCTCCTCTCCATCGCTTCACCTCTAGCTGTCAATCACCAAAACCAATCGCAACTCCTGAAGTTGAAGTTTTGACTTCTCCTGCAGTTTTCCTCCAGCAGCAAAGCCTCTCTTTACTGTTGAAAACATTTGACAGCTGTATCTCACTACGTCATAGATATTCAGTTATACAGTTTGAATTTGCCACCCTGAGAGGTTTTTTTGCTGTTTTTAGTTATTCTTTTCTCACAATCACTTGTTATATTGTTCGAATATTAATTGAAAATTTTTTTTTGTGATTCATTTCTTATTCATTTATTTTTTTAAATAAAGCATGATTTTGATTCTGGAAGTATGAGACTCGAGCTTTTGAGCTTTGTAAAAAAAGTTAAGATGACGGGATTGATGCCACTGTTGCATTTGGCTTGTCTTTTAACTCTACAGCCTAAACTTCTAGCCCTCCTACTTCTACAGACTCTATTTGGAAGGACATGAAGTATAAAGCATGCATGTCAGTGCTGAAGTGAGTCTTATTAGTTCTTTGTATTATGTTGCTGTATATGAATAAGTAAAAAACATGAGAGCGTCATAACCTTTATTCCAAAACTTCAGAAACCTCAAATCCACTGAAGGGAAACTGCAGAAGATGCAAAACTGGTTTTCAATTACTGGTGATCAGTTTGCCTAAACGTCAACATCACCATTCATTTCTCATTTTCATTCCTCACCTCCAAATACTCTTGTCTTCTCCTTAAACCTTCTGATAATCAACTGCTATGCCAAAACACTAAATCTAGTGATGGTTAGAGGTATATAACTGAAGTGGTGATTTAAATGATTAAGTGACTGTGTTTGGAGGTGTACAGATGTTTTTGGATAGAATTGTTGCAAAACTATCCAAATCTTTTTAGGAGAAAGGGATGCTGATGACCCTCAGTGATCCTTGATTTTTTTTTTTGTTTTGTTTTTTGTTACAGAAAGTAGCCAAAAGCATCTGTCTGCATCTCCGGAATGGCTGTTTGTGTGTGAGAGAGTAAGCGGTGATGGGCTTTGATTTGGTTTTCATTAACTCCTGTCAGACTTAAGTGATCCTTTTTTGCACTCATTTTTACTTCTGCAGAGGGGAAATCAAATCAATGCCCAGCCCTGGTGTGCGAGTCTCTATGATATGATCATGTACAGTGACTTGTGGTTTCAAAAGCTCTGCAGGCAGCTCGAACACCGAGGTCACTGCATGCTCTAGATACTATAAAGGCCTGTAAACAGACTTCCTGGCCACAAAGTTTAGATTTTGTTCCACATGGACTCTGTTTTTTAAGAGGAGCGCTTCGTAATGCTGACTGCGCCTCAGGAAAAGCATCTGAGACGTTTTAGCCTAACAATCGGCATCCTGTGAAGTAGACAGTCAGTTTGCATCTCCCTTCTGGAAGATATTTTCATGCGGTCAGGTACTTGGGTTGCTCAGAGTAAGACTGACCTTTCAACTACAAACGTGACGGACTAAATGTGGAACATCGGAGTGTGGCAGGCGTCTCGAGTTTCTGCGGCCGTATAAGAGCAGGGTGACCTCTGTAACTGCTGCCCGACAGTAGCACCGAAAACCCAGCTGAAACCAGTCACTGCACACGATATGCCAACACGCTGAGGTGTCTGAAATTCTTGCTGTGTGTTCTCCTAAATGATTTCTCACTCAGTCGTATTCTGATCGGGTCCCTTTTCATGAAATGTGTTTGTGGAAGTTTGACATTTGCAGACCTTAGAAATGGAAATCTCCAAAATAGTCTCTTTATGATGTGTACAGCTTAGTGGGAAGGTAAGTACTAAAATTTAGATATAATAGGCCTGCCATTTTCAGACTTTCACATGTAAAAACTGTTTTGTTTTTCTGATTGGTGGTAACCTCTACATACTCAGCTTGCTGTAACTAACAGACATTCTAATCTGACACTCGAGGAGCTGAAGGCTGCACAGGCTTTTCTGTTCAGCTGCCGACACGAGTCTCCTCCTAAAGTACTTTTACTCAAGCTTCTCATTTGAATACACTTTCAGGTACTTTTCTGCCACATGTAGCTTCTGAACCTCATCTCAAAGTGGAAATACTGTGCTAGGAGCATGAGGTATCAGCAGTAGTTAAAAGTTTGTAGAGAACATGTTCAATCAAGATGGGCACAGATGCCCAAATTTTTAAAAAAATGCATCGCTATTGGTCATCCAGTTGTTATAGAAACACTCCAAGCCAGGGAGTTAACAGCTTTAACTGTTGGAAAACAATTGCTTCAAATTGTTATGGACTTATTTTATGTCCTTTTAATGTTACTGTGCAACATTTTCAACCCTGTCCACCACTTTATTCAATATTCTAAATGTCACAGTTGGCACTTTGTTTAATTTGCTGTTGCTGTTCGAAAATGAGAAAGAAAGTTAGAAAACAATGCCTAAACATAACTTAATAGAAGAACTGAGCTATTAAAGCGATGCATGGAAAAACAAGTGGACAAATCTGACCACAACAAACTTCAGTCATGAGGAAAGCATGGCCAGCCTGCAGCTCCTCGCTGTCTTCACCACTGTGAGCACTGTGTTCTGTGCTGCTGCTGATTGTTTTTCTCTCCGGCTATGGCCTCCAGGTGGGCTCAGTCGTGGCCGTGGGTTGGATCCGCTCACAGAAAGCCGTGGACTGGCACCTCTTCAGGAACATCTTCCTGGCGTGGTTCGTCACGGTGCCTGTGGCCGGCCTGTTCAGCGCTGCCGTCATGGCTCTGTTCGTCTACGGCATCCTGCCCTACGTCTGAGGGCACATGGCTGGGAGGGTGAGCAGAGGAGGAAGGAGAGTCAGAGAGGGAAACTTGGGTAAAAAATAGCTCAAGTGTCGGGGTTGCAGATGAAAGAGAAGGAAAAGGAGATGGGATACGCGGAAGGGTAAAGCGAAGAGTGGGAGGGAGCTGCAGAGGTTTACAGATGGACTTGGTTGTACTGTGGATGTGAGGAGGGTTGGTTCACATGCTGCCTGGCTCCGTTGTCCAGAGATCTGTGTGACTCGTTTGAGTTATGATCGATGGTTGTTTTTTTTGTTTTGTTTAGTTTTTTTTATTTATTCTTTTTATTCGGGCGCATAGGAAATGCACCATTCAATCTGCTGTACATAAGACAATAATGGGGAACATACCAGTAACCTTTAACAGGAATTACATTTGTTGGAGAAAAATGGCTGCAGTTTTCAGCCTCATTTTAAAAGAAATCAGATGGCTTATTATGACTAAAAAAAATGTATTTTAAAGAAAAAAACGTTAATTCTGAACAGGCTGACAGACGCCTGCAGTCAATCTGTATTAATCTTTCTACAGTACCAGTTAGCATAGTCGGTCAAGTGCTTATCATGAATAATATTCCAAAAAGAAAACAAACTTGTACATATTGCTATTCTGGATCGAGTGTGACTTGATGTGTTGCGGCTTGCTTTAAAACAAAAGAAAAAGATGTGCATTTGGTCAACCAACCCATCCATCATCTCACTTTCAACGTGCTAGCCGAGTACAGCTGGGGCCAAATGGAAAGCACGCCTCAGACAGGGTGGTGCAACGATCACTCTGCTTTGTTTTTATTTTCCACGACACCACAGAAACCTAATTTACTAAAGAGTTGATTTTTGTCAAGAGCTCCTGTATGTTTTTAGAGATGCATCTCATATTTTTTAATGATGTAATATACTGTAATTTGTACTGTAAATACTGTCCTTAAAGAGTTTGGCAGTGGGATGGGGATCATGGTTTGTTTTTAATGTTATAGTGGGGTGGGGGAGGGGATTCTTCACCTCATCATGACGGAAGTCATTTACAATATGTTTCGTGGCCATGGCTCATAGTGGAAACACAGATTTTTCTGGGGTTGGCACACGTCTATTTATTGGAAACTTTTCAGTTCAAAGTAACGAGCGGGATCTGTTCACAGTGCAGAGGCGGAGCTCTTCGGTTCTTTCTGGTTTTATTGCGTCAGTAAATTCAACAGTGTCGACAGAGAGCTCTTAGTTTAAAGGTTCTCTCCCAGAAAAGAAAAAAAAAAAGTTTTCTGATAACCAGGGACAGAGAGGTCGCTCTTTTCAGAGTAGATCCATGCCAAAGTAAGTTACGTTGTCAGCATTTCAGCATGCCAATTTACTGTAATATAGAAAAAAAAAACATTAGGTTTAGGTGCAGCAGATGCCAAAACACTAAAACAAAGCTGAGGCATACGATTACTTACCAACAAGGTCTCATGAAACGCTCATATCTTCATCCGTATGCCTTTTGTTTTCATACATAAAGCTCAGTAATTGGAGTCGCTGTCATATCAAAGCCACCCCCTTGTCAGTCTCCAGGGTTTTTCTCTTTCACACAACCCTGAACCTCTAACTCCTACTATCCTGTGACAAAATTGAGGCATATCTCTCAAGATGCCCAAGGAAAAAAAAGAAAAATGAAATAAACAGCTGAAGTTGCGATGCATATTAAACACTAAAACATTAAACTGGTGTGTTAAAACAGAGCCAGTTGTGCAGATGTGGAAAGGAAGGGGATTCAACCCCAGCCACATGTAGCTCCTCAAAATGGGCTGGTGTTTGAAGGTAATTTTTTATTTTTTATTTTTTGCACACCTGTGCTTCAGTCTAAGTGCTAAAGGTTAGCCAGATATCGTTTGGTCAAATTGAGGGCTCAGTCAAAGCCAGATGGGGGTGTCCAGGCTGCTCGTGTCACAAGATATCGAAGACTTTTGTCTGTAGAAATATTCCTGAAAAATATGTTGTTTTTTGGGGGGGGGGGGGGGGGTATTGATCATCACCAGCTTTTAAACGGGGTCATCTGACCTCTGGATGAACAAAGTCTAAAGATTTTTTATTTTATTTGATCAAACTAGGTGTTTCAAGTTCTTTTTGTTCTTGCGGTGTGTCTCCTCAGTTTGTCGTTTTCTCCATGAACAAATCTATGCTTAAGTAGCCACATGCCTTGTAACGTTGTGTTTTACTTTGTGCAGATACAGTAAGATAATTAAGTACCGTGGTGTTTACATCGTAACCATATTGTAGAGTATCTGTAAAAACGGAAAGACAAAAAACAAAAAGTCTGCCTAATGATGCCAATGAAAGACAAACTATTAACCATGAATTTTTAAGTGCAAGTAAAAAAAAAAAAAAAAGAAAATAACCAGAAGTGTCTAGAAAGAGTGAGAGCAAGTGTGTGCGCGATGACTTGTGTTTCTTTTTTTGTTGTTGTAGTAGTGCTAATCATGATCCCTGTCACTTTACACTGCTACTACAATGTGTTAACACTACACGTATGGGTGCAATTCAGTAATGAAAAGAATAACTAGAGAAATTTCATCAAAACTATATATTTTTCTACCATATCTGAGTTTAAACCTGGGTGAGCTTCCTGACACTTTGGAGGAGACGCTGAGGGCTTGACGGGGGGGGACGGGCTGCTGGGGGCTGGTTAATGTGAGACCATGATGTAATGGTTTTATTTCAGCGTGTCGCCTCGCTGGTGCCATGTGCAACACTTCCTCAAAGCCCAGTGTGCTCCTCTAACATGTAGATTGACGTGTCAGATGCCAGTAGATCAGATTTTGAAATTACCATTTTTATTTTTGAACTTTAGATGAAAACACTTTGTAATTTTGTTTCCCTACTGCTTTTCATCATGAGCTGCAAGAGGGGGCCAGCGTGTCGCCGCTGACGTTGAGATGCAGAAGCTAGGTAATTGTTTTCTTGAGAAAAATTCAATTTTACGCTAGAAGTTTAGACGCTGAGCACATTTGTTGCCTTGGTTTTTTTTTTTTGGCAGCTGACCTCTCTTGAAGCCCATGACCTTTTACTCTGCCACAAACTGCGTGTTACACAGGGGGCTGCACGGAGCTGGTGTGTTCATGTCCTCTTTGCACGCTCAGGCTTGTTGCAAGGTGCCTGGATGTGGAGGTACAGGATGTACATTTTAAAAATTAATGATGCACAAGAGATGAGCCTTGTTTCACAAAGATGACTTTTTTTCCCCTACATTGACTTTAAAGGGAGCCAGTGTAACTGCTGACTTGTTGCTAATCCACTGTGGCTTCAGGTGACTTGTACAAGATGATGAATGTGTAAACTGTAAAAGAAGCAGCATTTTATAGCCGGCGAAAACTTCTGGTCAAATCTTCCGTAGCAAGAAGGTATTTTGTTCTGAATGGATGAAGGTTCCATCGTTTCTTTTTGTAAACGGGAGAATTGCGTTAAAGTAAACCCACTTCCTGCCCCCGGGCACCAGTCAGGCCTAAAATCTGTTGCTGACTTTAAGGAAAAAGGTCATTCAACTGTGATAAACGCACACTGCTGCACATTCTCTCATCTTGCTGGGATCTTTCCCCCTGTTCAACCAGCTCGGTCTGTTTCCCCAGACATTTAACCTCTTACCTCGTGGTTTATGTAACCTTCACAGGAAAGGTGCAAAAAGAAAGAATATATTATTTATGGTTGACATTAGGTCTTCATTTGTTTGTGAAACCTGTGGGAGAAATTAGTTTGATAATGAGCAGTAACTCAGCAGCCAAATATCAGCGGCTGCTGCAACTTAGTTGCTCTCCAGGAAGTTTTAGTCAACAATGAAATCGATCCATTTTTTTTCTCCTCTGCAAATCTGAATCGTGCATCATCATCATCACCACCACGCCCTGCAGGCCCCCCTCTGTGATTCGCACTTTTTCTATTTTTTTGTTTCTCCATGCATTCTTAGCCCTGATAGGCCAAAAGAGGTGCAATGCTCAAGATGGGGAGGGAAAGTGAAAATCGCCCTCTGGTGGCAGCACTGAAGATTGCTCAGACACTGCGACGTCAAACAAAATTCGATCAGGATTTGTTTTGGGTTTTTTCTAAACTCAGTTAAAACATGTTAGCCGCACTGGTTTGACCTAAATTAGGTAAGCAACGCTTCAACTCCCCTCACATAATCAGTCAAACTCTGATTTAAAAAAAAAAAACTGTACAAAAATGTGTCATCTTTTGTAAACAGTGTCACTGCAAACCAGTGAGAAAAGCACAAATACAGAAACATAATGGATTACATGCAGTTTTCAAGATGCACTTGGAGCTCTTGTTTTTGATTAAATGTTAAAAAAAAAAATTAAGAAATTTATCAAATTTGGTTTGGCGTGAACGCTGCCACTAGATGTCGTAGTTTGACACTTTTCCCCCCATGAGGAGGGACAGCATTTTTAGACCGAACATTTTAAGCATAAATCAGTGAGTGGTGGAGTTGCCATTGAGGGAGTTACTGTGCATTTGATGCATTATAACCATCTTGTAGAGAAACTAAACAGACTGTGCCATTTCCTTCTCCCTGAATGTGCAATGCAAGCCGTTTGTTTTGAGGGTGCAACTACATTGCTGTCACTTCGTGGTCATGTAGCTCCACCTGCCATGGTGTAATAGCGCCCTCTACTGTTTGTGTGGAACTAGCACCACCTCACAGTGGCGGAGGGTGTGGCGTGCGGTCTTCTCTAGTGTTCTGGTCTGTTTTGTAATAGAATGTGCTCCATGGCCGGCCTGCAGGCTTTACAGCTCTGTGTTGTCTTTTTACTGTTTACTGCTACTTAACTGTCCAGTCCTCTGAAAGTACATGATAGAAAATAAGCAAATTCAAAAGAAACTGTAGCCTGCTTCTGCAAAATCTTAAAGCTCTTCTGATTTGCAAATATCGTACTGTAATGTTTTATTTAAGATTTTAGTGGAAAAATGTCTGCATTAAAACTAAATTATGGGAATTAAAATTACAAAGAATACCTAAAGTCCATTGAGTCGTGTCTTATTACTGGAATGGTGTGTGCGTGTGTGTGTGTGTGTGTTGAAGTTGTGTTCATGGAAAAGCATGGAAATATTAATGGTTGTCACATGTCCCACCTTAGATTTTCATTTTTCTTTTTGAGAGGTGGAACTCTTTGACAAAGTCAATTAAAGCCAAGTATTAAGTGAAGTATTAAGCGCGGAGAGAGCGGATTTAAACAACTTTGTACATTTTGCCGAATTTCTGAGCAATTACAGGTACATCTGCCGTTATGTCCCGAGTAGTTTGGCACATTTCATAGTTAACAAGAATCGGGCCCACATAAATTGGCTTGAAGCAGTTTTTTTGGTCACTAGTGGCCTTTATTTGTCAGTGAAAGAGAGTAACATTAAAGTGGCCAAATATAGGGAGGGACGAAATGCAGCAAATCATCACATGGGTCAATGAAATGACGCAAGAACGTTAGAAAATATGTTCAGAAAAATCAGAAGAGGGAGACATTACAGTATTGCATAAAATTTCAGTGTATTGAAATAAACAGGTGTGTATTTTAACATGACCTTTTCACTTCTCAGGAACTATTCTTTGCTTAATGTAAACTGAGAAATGTACTCAAAGGTCTGAGGTGGGACCCGCTGCCTGAGCTGCTTTGGAAAAACGGATGACTTCTAAAACGACCAAAGTAAAGCGAAAAGAGGAGGCAGTGGGGTAACATTTGGGTTGTGTTGGTGAGGTTGATTCAGACTTGATTGAGAGTGGAAAATGCATAAGCTGAGTGTCGCATTGTTTTTAATGTGTTGAACTGTGATTGATACGACTCTATACAGCAGATCTCTTTTTCATGCAAATGAACTAACCAGCAAAATGGGGATGTTTCTATAATTTATCTCCACTTTCTTTTCTGCTTTTGATGACAGTTCACTATGTATGTGAAACCCGAGGACAACATCTATTATTTGCTGCATTCATGACATGTTAACCTTAATCTTGTGCCTCTTCTCCTTCCTCCCCCTTCTTCTTTGCATGCATTCTGTCTCCTGGAGCAACCAGCCTCCTTAAAGACGTAATGAGCCTGCCACATCTTTTCAGGATGCTCTTATTTAGTGATCTCAGCTCAGATAATAATTCTTGGTGCAGACTTGGCACAGATTGCAACTGTAAGTTCCCAGCAGTGTGGCGTCTTGTGCTGGCTTTAATTTAAATCTCCAGCAACAGTATAAATAAATAAATAAAAAATGGTGGATTAATAAGTGGGATAATGGTTTCCATTTCATCTCGGTTAAATCAGTAACCAACAAGAGATGGAAACCGCGACCTCCCTGTAGTCCGGGCTTTCCAGAGTTTCAATAACGGAGACGCTGTTCATGCTCTGTGAGAGGCATGTGTTCATTTATTTGTTCTTATCCTCAACTTAATAAACAACAGAAAGCCCTTCAGCTTTGATAAAACATGGCTCCTGCACTGAATTAAAACTCTCCAAAGGGATCAGACTGAGATCCATTTAAACTAAGCTCGAGGGCATTTAAAAAAAATGTTGGCCGTGCTGACTTAAACAGATTGAATTCCAAACATTTCATTTTATCTTGCTGCAAATCCCACACAGTTCACCTTCCATCTAGACGTAGAGCTTGTTTTCAGATGGTTTCATTTTAAGCTCGAGCGGTGGCATCTCCATTCTGCGCATGCTATCCTATTTGCATATCGTTCACCTGAAGCCATACCAAATACCGCCGGTGAGAGTCTTTCTGAGGAATAACACAGCTGTGCTCATGTCAGACTAATAACCTCTGGACGTTTGACGTTTTGTCACCTTACAATCCGACTGAGCTCACTCCAGCCTCCAGCACAATAAGTTTTCTTTATTTCAACTTTTGTTAAAGAGGCTCCGATGCAAGAACTCATGAGGAAATATGTGGAATTATGAGGAATCTTGACTCACGAGGCTCATTTATCAACTCATGTGGAATTCAGCTCTTTGAAGTTATCTGTGAAACCTCAAAGTGAGGTAATAAATCTCTGAGATCTCCATTCTGCAGGTAGCTGCTCCTAAGTTTGGTCAAGCGACCTGATCCGATGCAGAACATGCGCTTACCGTGACTGAGGCCGTGCATCAGGAGAGGACAAGACTGACTGAGATTGAACTCAACCTGGAGTTTAAGTGTTTATTTTTTTTACCATATTATGTACATGCTCGCTGAGCAAATAAAAACACAAACCAGAGAGCAGGGATTGGGTTAGTTAATTTCCATCCAAAAACACTTTTATTGTCCTCCGAACTGAAAAGGTTTACCCTGTCGTTTGGCTCGTCCGATGAGCCAAAAAACATACATTGCATTTCTTCAGGTAGCAGTGGAGGCATACAAAGATCTTCTTTGACTGAGAGAAATTAATGGAAAGAGCAATACAAGATTCTCTCCTTCGAGTCACATGATGAGTAATCTTTGCATTCATGAGAGATTAATTTCAGATCACGGGAAGAAGCTTGAGGAAGAAGCGTCTGGTCTTCTGTAAAAGACGGAGAGGAGGAGGAGGAGGAAGAGGGGGAAAATAAACAACCGTATGAAGACCAGCGTCGTGTTTCTTCCACATTAGAAAAGGCCTGAAAATGGTCACACCGAAGAGATTGTTCATCCGTTTGCCTCCGAGTTGCTTTAATGTGGAACATCTGTAGTGTACACAAATGGACACCGGATATGCAATTCCAAACCAAAGTGCCCATAGTCGATATAAAGCAAGGTCACGTGACCCAAAACAGGTGATGTCACACAAAGGGGGAGGGGTTTTAAACTGGACATGAAGGTAACCAAACACGGTCGTCATCAGTTTGTTTGTGTGTGTGTGTGTGTGTGTGTGTGTGTGTGTGTGTGTGTGTGTGTGTGTGTGTGTGTGTGTGTGTGTGTGTGTGTGTGTGTGGGGTGGAGACATGCCAGTGATATGGCACTCAGCACCGTTCATTTACAGTTACTCAGGTGTCCGAACAAGAGAAAGACCTCCCCGTTTAGTGACTGTGCAGTTAAAAATGGGCACATGGTGATTTAAGCTCATGCTTAAGTTGTGGTAAACCATCCAAGCACTTCTTTAATTTATATCTATAAATACACAGCAGCGTTTTTTTTCTTTTTTTTTTTTTTTTTTTAACCGGAGAGGTTTCAGTCGGTCTCCTCTCCCTCGGTGAGTGTGTGACGAGTTTGTCTCTTAAAACGGCTAACTACGCTTTGCTCATCTGCTAGAGGAAACACGGGTTATGTGGAATTGATTATCAACTTTCATATAGATTCTTCTATAATATATTTATATAGTTATTTCTCCTTTTGTCACACTCACCCACCACGCTTGCTTGCTTTCACATTCTCTCGTCTCACTACTTTTATTCAATGTACACAACGTAAAACATGGTGTGGAGTGGGGAGCGACTGAGCTGAAATGACAATCACTGAGAAAATGGGGGGGGGGGGAGCCAAAAAGAACTGCGGTCTTTTTTTGTCATCCATCGACAGTTGGACTGACCGAGCAGTCAGCCCGTTACAATGGGGGTCTTAGGGGAGGGAGTCGCCAAGTCATCAAAGGGGAGGTGGGGGGGGCTCTTTCTTCGTCGGTGCCGTTTTAGTTGTCATTTTTGTCGTCTTGGTAGCCGGGGCCATCTCCTTGAGGTTGAGGTTCTCCAGTGCCACGTCTAAGGTCATCACCTCAACGCAGCCCATGGCCTCGAAGTCAGCGAAATTCCGCAATGAACCGTGACAATCATCCTCGTCCTCGGAGGAGGAAGCCGAGGCGTCCTCGTCGGGCAGCAGCGTGGACAGCAGTAGCTCCGTCACGAACAGGCTCCTGTCGGCCCACTGGGCCTCACACGCCTGCCGCTCTAACTCAGACAGCCGGGGTTCGCTCAGTCTGCGTGAAAAAAAAAGGACTCGTCAGCTGACGGAGCAAGTAACAACCAAAAAAAAAATCATCCACAGACGTATTTCAGACAGTAGAGTCCTTCTACCTGATTGGACAACCCTTAATCTGTATTCAAAAACTAATAAAGAATTTATTCTCAGTGTTATACTGTATTTGCAGGGAGTTTTGAGGTTCAAACATCAAAAGAGACCACGACTGACTCAAAGTTTACTGCATCATGAATTTAGCCACAGCAACAGTTCTTGGTTTTCACCCAAATCAAAAAGAAGCGCCAAATAAATTTGGATCAGCAGTAAAGGTTGATGGTTAAAGAGATAACTCAAAACACATGAGGACGCGCTATATGACTCATTTCTTTCTCATAACACACAGGCAGCCAAACAGTAACACACGAGGAAACAATATGCAAAGCACACCCAGCGTATTGAGCTAAAACGGTCCTACCTGCTGAGTAAAAACTGGGAGCTATGTGCAGTATGCTGTGTGTTGGGCTCAGGTGGACCCGGGTTGGGACTGGGGTTGTTGGTGTGGTTGGCGCTGGGGTTGGGGTTTGCAGCGGCTGAATTTGTGTTGAGGATTGCGTTGGCTCTGCCGCCTCCCCGGGTGGCGTTTCGGGCCGTCTCCAGCTGCTGACGCGCCGCCTGGGCCTGTTGTCGCTCCAACTGGAGCTGCATCTGAAGCTGCTGGAGCTGGGAAGCAGAAGGGCCCGAGCTAAGCTGGCCTCCCGCTGAACGCCGCACTCCTGACAACTGGGAAAGAAGTTCTAGGGGAACCAAGGACAAAGGCTTACTGTCAGAAAATCTGATTATGGTTTGGAGCAAATAGCTGGCCAGGCCAGCTGTGTGCTGCTCCTCTCAAACCATTAAAAAGCTAGTACACCTGATCAAAGACTAATGAAAAACTCAGATCATGGGAAAATTGTATGACAATAACCAATCTCCTAATTCTCCTAATCTAATAAAACAAGTGACAGCATAAACTTGGCCACATCGTTGTTCTTTGAAAACGGGCATTTTGAGAGCCACGTTGCCACAGAAGTATGGGAAAAGTGCAGGGTCGTGTGTCAAAGCCCAACCAGTCAGATAAAGGGCTCAGCAGGTTTAGCGGGCCATTAGAAATAAGGCTGGTTCTGTGTTTGTGAAGCACAATGAACACAGACCCTCATTACGACACAGCTGGAGCTGATGTGGCGAATGCCAAGCACTGAACCAGATGCAAATTGGGAACAGGATAATCAAGGAAATGTGACTCCAACAAGTCTTCACAGACGTTACAGGAATCAAGGCCAGTTCAGCACCAGGTCTTTCTAACAACAGAGCCATGCTGTTTCAGTCTTTCTTTCTTTCTTATCATACCATGTTCACTAACTGATTGGAATTAGTACTGGCTTACACTAAATAACTGATTCCCATCTGATTTTAATAATCATGTTTTTTTTTTCTCCTGTCCTGACTTAAATCTGCCTCCACGGCTTTTTGCCCAGCAGATTAATGCCTGCGGGGGGCTGTCTGAAACTGTCAAAGAGTGACTGACCTGCTATGGGGTCCATGGCCTCTCTGCTGTAGTTGGAGCTCTGTGAGGAGCTCTGGCTGGTGGAGAGCCCCCCTGTGGTGCTGCTGGTGAAATGCATGTTTGACCTGCGGGCTCGCGGGCCCCCCAACCCGCGCCCAGGGTGAAACATCCTCCTCACATGCCGCACCCCACTGGACTCATCGTGACATTCGCTGTCAAGGAATACATTCGGAGTAAAACGGTGCAATAGCTAATAAAAAAAAAGGACCGTCAGGGTTTAAAAACTAAAGATTACTAAAGACCTAAAGGATACTCATATTTAAGGAGCTAATGCTTGTATTTTTTCTTGTAGCAGCTGTAGGATCACTGCCACACCTTTAAATGCTCTCATACATGCTCTTTAAATGCTCTCGGGGCTTTTGAACCAGCTGCCTTCTGACGATATATTTGCATGTTGTTTTCATGTCACGACAAACCAATGCAAAAGACACCACACTGGCTACAGTGGCAAACAAAACCTGTTATGTGGATCTTTCGATGCACTTGTTCTGAGTTTCCTTTAGTACTTTTCTGCTTCTGTTGTTTTTCTCTTCTATAAATAGACCAGACTGCTGCTGCTGCTGTTGTTGTTGTTGTCACTCCCTTGTCTGGAACCAGCTGAAACACTCACAGGTACAGCATTAAGTTAAGTTCAACCCCTACAACAATCTGATAGCTACATTCAGCTCCCTCTGCATTATAAGTGGCTGTGGAATTCATCCAAGTACCAGAATCTGTATTTTCAACCACAAGGAACAAAGAAGCCGAGTGTTCATTTTAGGAGTATAATTAGCCAACATTTTCCAGCAGAGCCTCTTCCAAAACTTCCAAACAGTCTGACTGACACCGAAGCACGTTTCTAATTTAAGACTCAAGTGTCATTCTCCCTGCCCTGCTTTTATGTTGTTCCATCTCTTTTTGAACAAATCCCCAACACGATGCTTCCTTCTGCAGGTGTGTCTGCTCAGTGAGGGACATACCATTAGAGCAGGTAATGAAAATCAAGGCAAAGTCACAAAGAATGTACTGAGAACATTTGCTACTCAATTTGAAAATCAATCGAATTATCTGAACTAAAAGTGAGGCCTATCCTTCCAGTGGCAATCTGTTGCCATTTGTTTAAATTGCATTCATCAGTTTCAGTGAACAGAGGTCTCTTTGGTGCACACATCTTTTAAAATAGAGGACAATCCAAATGACACAAAGTGCATCACTTCTCTTACAAAGCATAAAAATAAAAAGCCAATGAAACTAGCAAATGGTTAGAGTCATATCTGTGGAGGTTGAGGCACTACTTGAAAAGGATATCAAGTCTCTGGGGGCTCTGTGTTCAAGTGTGAGATGAGCAGCGAAGTCATCTGTCACATGATTTGGGTCGCCACCTGGCAGTGCTGCACATATGGGGCAGATCTGGAGGACAGGAAAGAGAGTGTGGACAGGTTAATGTCAGCCAAACTTTGCCAGACATTCAACATTCACCAGATGGTGCTGGACCCTCCTGAACAAGCAGGAGGTGGGAATATCTTCTATACAACAGCTGCTTTTACACATGAAGAGAGGCAGTCTGCTGAAAGCTCCACCTCAATGCTGGTATTAAGAAAATACAACAGATTATGGCGCGGGTTATCTTGAATTTGAGCTGCTGATTGAGGACCTGTTAAGTTATCTGTCCAAGCAACCTTTCAATACACATAGAATATATTAGAATAAGAGAAATACTTGATACATCTTCCCTTTTTTATTCAAAAGACTATAGGCCATTTCACACCCTCCCGAGGTATGGGCCATCTGATGATCTTTCATATAGAGCATCTTGAAAGACAGAGTACTCTCACCTTTTCTGAGGAATTTTGCCAATTAGGGGGCCACATGCTAATATTTTACACTGAAAGTTCAATCTTTGCTGATCAGGTAGACCTGGCCTTCTCAGTAGGACGACTGATTTTTTGGACAGACCCCTGAATTACATGAGAACTGCCAAAAGCACACGTTCAGTAGGGTGTCTGGACACCTCTCCAAACAAAACCTGGAGCAGGTGGAGCTGCCAAGCTCATCAAAAATGCTGTTTAGTCTGCCTGTGGTGAAACAGCCGACTATCAACATCCTGAAAGAAGAGTTAAAGCAGCAGAAATGCACACCGCCACATCAGCGGTCTGGGATAAAAATCGAAGTGAAAACTGGTTACAGCGGTTTGTGAGTCGTGTGTTTAACAGATCCAAACAACTCTAAGCTCAGCCAATAAGAGGATGGCTTCTGTTCAAATACATTTTGCAGATCCAATTTCACATCAAAACCTGTATTTTGGTACATTTCACAAGACAATATGAAGAAGTGGTTCCCCTAAATGGATCGTCTCAGGCTCACTTCTTCCCACAGTCTATTTCTGTCTACCTCCCTTTCTAATTACACTCACGAAATCAAGTCTTTCTGTAGCTATAAGTCTTACATAGAATCTCAAGACAAGTGGAAGCTGTGATTTAGAAATGCTTTTAAATCAGCAGACCCAGCAGGTAAATAAAGCATAATATGGTGGCTGCAGGTACGTGGAAAGCATGGAGGGTTCAGTTTGACCTCATCTTACAGGTCTCACTGGGATAAACAGATGAAAAAAGTGATAATAGTGACCACTCATTAACCCTGTGAAGACCCGAGGCAACTTCGAGACAGACGCAAAAGCATATACGTAGCTGCATGTGGTATTGATGTTTTTTCAAAAAGCATTTGCATTCTCAATTACTGAGCACCATGGCAACAGTGCAGCCTGATGCAGAGGCAGCTGCAGTCTCTCTTTTTTTTTTCCGGCCTTTTTTTGTTTGTTCTTACAGATGCAGTATGCAGTTCTTGTGATTACTTAACACAAAAATACATTCATTAACTTTGGAAAAAAGTTAGCCCTGAGGCTATTTCTCTAAATAAGCTACTTCAGACTCCTGTCCCGAGGAGGAGAATGAAGTGGATAAGATGAGGACAGGAAATCAGGAACTGTCCGAGCACATATGTAGAGAACTGGCTCCATCGAGGCTTCATGGACGGACCTTGTTATGCAGTGAAACAACCGTGTTGTGCCAAGATATCTTACCAGTATATTTGTTGCTGCAGTTATCATTCATCAGATAGATTGCACGAGGTCATCTTGTGGAAGTAGGACTCTGCCATTTAATTCCATCATACAATCTAGTGTAATTACAAATAAATCCAATCTAGAATCAATCTGATCAGCACCAGACTTCTCTTAATTCTAAATTAATTGAAACAATATTGTTAAGAATTGGAATCATTCAAATGAATAATACCATGCATAGGCTACAGTAGTAGCTTTGTTGTCAAAACCAAATCAGGGAGAATCTATAAATGGAGCTGTACAGTTCACCTGACTTCACTTTTAGTTTAGTTTTGCTTGAAGAGACATAAGCTGACATCAGAGCTAGGCTTCGGCTAAAAAATACCCTGACAATCATATACAGGAGGTCAACCTATCACAGCTTATCACACAGAAACTGCGTATTCCTGTAACGTGGAGGACATTCAGCACCACCGATTCTTTTTATTCAGTTAGGGTAACATTCTCAAGTATGTGAGGGAAATAAAAAGAAAAAGAAAATGTAAATGTTTACAGCTTCTGTACAAACTTCTCATTGTGGTTTCACATCTGAGCATGAAAACCTGCAGCGCTGACTTACCACTTCTGTGGAGGTCTCTGTGTGCTCTGCAGCCACATGCTCCTGCAGGGAGATCTCTGTGTAGCCCATCCTGCCACAGTAGGGACATGTGAAGGCCTGCGGCTGCTCCACCGAGAAGGCCTCTCCACCATAGTACAGATCTGAGAGAGACAAGATAGACACTGCATTCAGTTTCGGTCTGTTGGCCTGTTTGAACTCATTTCAGCTGCTGGCAGGGCAACGTTTTTAGCCTCGTTGTGACCTTATCAGACCTGATGCAAGAGTTCTGCTTTTATCTTCATTGCCTGATGGATCACCCATGTCCCATCAACATTTTCAAGACACCCAAAATAATTACTACTTCTATTTACTTACGAGCAAAGTCAGAAACACAAAGGAAGACGACTGAGGTTTAACATCTCAAATGAGTACGCTTCTAGTTTCGCCAAGGGCTGAGAAATAAGAAGGACGGGTAAAACTTTGTATGAAACTCTCTGTAAACACAACCAATGGACCTAAAGAGGTTAAGCAATCCAACATTCCTGAACACAAAATTGATCCCACTCACATAAACCCACCTGTAAATAGGTCACCTACAAACACAGCAAACCTGTGGCAAGCATTACAACAATCCATTTAATAACAGGGAGGCAAACCTGCTTTAGAATGTTTTTTAGTCACAGTCTAGTATCTTAAGCCTTTATTTACACTGGTCAAAATACTGCAAAAATTCTGAAAAACATCTGGCTTTTGAGTGCATTTGGGTAAGTCTTTAATTGCCATCCAATCCTTCATCAAATAATGGACGGGAACACAACACCTGGGGGCCCGGGATTTTCACTTAGGGTGCTGTGGTTTGGGCTTAAAGAGCCGGCACAGCTCACTTTTCCATTACAAAAACACACGTTTACAAACTGTAATGTCTCAAATGGAAGCTCTGAAACTAACGGCAACAACTTGCACGCAAAAAGAGGAGAGATTCATACATTTTACCAGTCTGCAAGGCAGCTGACAGCGCACTCGACACCGCGGTGTGGGTCGGATATCTGAGGTCCACTCAAAAACAATAAACCAGCTCGATAACCTCAGAGCAGTAATTCTCAGAAACTGTAGTCCCACGCAGCCCATAGGATGCAGCGTTGCGCCATCCCTTCATGTTGTTGTAGTTAGAGGCCTGTTCAGTGGGAGGTTAATTACTGGACGAAGTCTGAATAAGATGTAGCCCTCCCAGCGGTAAAAACACTATTACTGTCAATGGGAGAAGATTCAAGGGGCTTGTTCTAGCACGCAAATCTATGTTTTAAAAAGCTACGCTTGGGGTAAATAGCATTAAAAAGTTCCTGCCAACAGTTGCATGTCAACCTAAATTACATTGATTTTGAGGTTGCGCTTGTGTCCACCTGACGGCCTTCAGTCTATTATCCATGTTTTTGGTGAGAATGCTTTGTGCATGTTGCGCATGTTGCCAGACAAAAGGAAAAAGTCAAGAAATTACAATAAAAGTCAATGGCTTGACCTTTCAGATTTTTTTATTCCAAATTCATAGATTCAGAGGCAGAGCAGTAAAAGGTCTTCGTGAACGGATTAAAGTTCTCCAGGAACTTCAGGTTTTTGGATATGTTCCCATATATTGCTCAGATTTTATAAAGCCTTTTTAAACAAAGCTTTAGGTCTGAATGGATTAAATGACAAACAATTCTTTGTGGTCAGATGTTACTGTTGGCATTAATACCAAAGAGTTAAAGGTCTGAAACTGAAATGAGGACCTCTCAGCTTGTACCCTATTTTGATGTTCCGAAACCAGACTTTTACAATGCACATAAACATGTTAGTCCAACCATAATCATACAAAATTCAGCTTCTCGGAACCAGACTAACACACCGAGATCATGCAGATGGGGGTCGAATCACTCCTGCAGGTAAACACTCAACGAAACACAAATGGGCCCTCGCACATGCTCCGAAGTTTTCTGTAAATGCATTAAAGCATAAGAACAAAGCTAGATTTTAGATAAAGCTGCTCCCATTTACATATCTCTCTATTTATTTAATCAAACGCACCTAAAACTGTGACTGAGAATTAAAATTCCAGCAGATGTGGTTGTCCAAAGCTGAATCTTACAACGTTTCACACAATAAGCCGCCTACAATAAAGCCAAACTAATTATGAACATTACAGAACACATTTTAGAATCCAAATTGATGCCACTGCAATACGTTCCTGTTACACAGAAATAAATCAAAACCAAAAGGTAAAAAAATTTTTAAAAAAACCTCCTCTGGTTATGTCAAATCCATCCTTGCCGGGCTATCTGGGAGCAACCTTCCCATTTAAAAACAAAGCCAGCTGGTTTAAGAAGACTGCCTGTGTCGGACCTTTATCCCGATTATCAATCAAAGAAATTCCTACTCTTGGTCATTTGTGACCGGGCTCTGCAATGCTTGATTAAAAATAAAAAAAATCAGTGTGAACGGAGGTAAGGAAATATCACAACTCATATAAGAGTATCTTGAAAGAATGTTTTTGATGTGGCTGCCCACACTTTGGTGCTTTTTTCCCTACTAAGCCAGAAACTAATAAATACCTCAGGACAGACCCCTTATTCATTTAGTGTTGGGCATGATGGATGGATGTCAAAACAGCAACATGAGGGTATCTTTGCACACTTGCTAAGTGTGTGTGGGATTAAACAGCGTAATCACGGTCCTTTTGGTATACCCATGCGGAAGGTTTTTCCTCCAAACTTTATCCGAGGTCAGGCCGAGTGCCTTAAACTTCGAGAAGCTGCATATTTGTTTAGCTCTGACTCAGAAATACTCAGTCATTCTGGTGATAAACCACTATGAGAAGCAGCTTATAACACTGCATGTGGTTTTTCATGGTAATTTTAAATGCAGTTTGTCAAGATGCAGAAATGCTCACCCACTGTGAACTACCTCTACACTTTATCACTCGTTCATTGACTATGAACATCTTTACGCTGAGATAAAGTGCGACATTGAAGCCCTTTATTCCAGCAGATAAAAGCATTACAAAACAGTTTGACTCACAAACATTCATAAAACAGAGACAGCTCACATAGCACAAATAAAGTTGAATATTAACTCTACTTACCAAAGTCAACTCGTGTTAATATACACTGCATGGGATGCTCTGTGGTGTGTCTGGTTGTCGTTGCACCGCTCTCGTAGCACGATGCGCACAGATCATAGTCATAGCATATTAAACATTTGTACCGTCGACCTCTGAAGTTGCCTTTTAAACATGCATCGCAGCTCACACCTGAAAGAGGAAAGGTAAGACACAACAAGAGAGGTTAGAGATGTGTGCACAACTCTTTTCCACGTCCTTGGATGTTTTTCCCAAACTTTGTATTCAGTACATGGGTTACAATCAATGTAACCTTCGTGCCCACCCATCAAACAGAAAGAATTGTTTGAATACATTACCATTGGCATGCTTATAAGCTCAGAGATAAATCGGGATGTATAAAATGATGATTGTTCTATTCTAGCCTCATTTTATTTCAGGTTGGACCATCCAAGATGACCACAGGATAAAAACCTCAAAAGACACGATGTGATCGACAGATCAACACAATCAGCTGCAAATGTTCGGCCAACTCAATGACTTACAGTAAACTGATTGTGATGATTTGACTAAATATATGCTTTTACGGAGATAGAGGTAAAGAGGCATGAGAACTGTCATCCTATTTGCTAAACATAGGCATTTAAAGGAAATGTCTTTATAACTATCAGTCTTTAATTAATGTAACATGTTGTGTAATTGTTAGAAGGACACTGGACTATAACTGGTGTGTTACTGTACTTGTGGCAATATTTTATTCAGGCTTACCACTTCTTGCAAAAAAAAAAAACTTTGGAAACTACAATCACAATGCTTAAGTCGTACATAAGAGAGTACTATAATAATTCAGACTTTTCATTCAAGACGTTTAGCCATTTTTGCGTCACGTGGCGTAAATGGGACCCTCGGTGCTGAAGATTGACTGGGACAGTCGTGCAGCCCCGGTGTATTCAGTGACACGGGACTGCCCTAAGTCCCCCATATCCACACTCAAAGCCAGGAAGCTGTAAAGCTCTGTACAAACCTGATCCTGCTGCTTAGCGTCTGCTAACGAGACGACTTCAACAACGATAACCACTGACATCTAGGAGAAAAATAGCTTGACAACTGCTGACAACAAAGTTGACAACAACAACAACACACGCATGGGAAAAGAGGCCGCCCAGGCCCGACTAACCCTTGCAACTAGCTAACTAATTAACAAACAAACCTGCTATCGTTAGCTTACATGTTAGCTGAAAATCTAGTCTGCGGTGGGGGGCGTTGCTCGAATCAACTTTTTAAGTGACCGTAGAGTTGAAACACGTATTTACAATGTTGAACAACACTAACAACGAACTCGCAGCTCAACAAGGTTGGCCACAAGGACGGGGTGCATGTTAGTTTGCTATTTGTTAGCTTACAAAACTGGAATTCAAAGGCCAACTTTCACCAGGAAGGAAGCTAAAATTGGTCAACATGAATCATAGACAAGCTTGGACCCTGCAACGTCATCTGGGAATCGCTACCCTCTTCTGTTGCCTTTTCTCGGCACTCCCCTTGCTTTTCGGCGATTACCTACATTACCAGATTGCTGGCATGCTAATTAGCATTAAGCTAACGTTAACTACCGTCTTCCGCTTATGTGACAATGCTGAGTAATGTGAAGTTTGGAATATTTACTTAAACAATGATGGCACGCGCAAAGTCCGTTAAATTAGATACGCATTTTGGGGCCTCCATAACGCGTCCCCATGAACTGTAACAGCAGCGTTGCGTCTAATACTTGCCAACGTTAGCTAGGATGAGCTGCAAAATAAGAAATTCTCGGCTAGCCAGCGTTAGCTCGCGCTGCACTGTCAACGTTTTTTTTCTCAAATCCTGACATGCTCACAGCTCGGTGTTGAGGCGTATCATTACCTTCATGACGGGACATCCTACGAACACTGACGCAGCCCCCTGCTCGGGCTCCCGGGCTTGCAATATAGAATAATTTGAGAGAAGAGAAGAGAAGCCGGGGCTGGCTGGCTGTCCCTGGCCTCTTCCCTCATGAAGGATCCGGTCTGGCTCACTGCCCTCCTCCGCCTCCTGCTGTGTCACTGTCCGGCGTGCTGCCGCTCTGTCCACACGGCGGCGCTGTTGTCTAATTTTTAGTGCGACTGTTGTCTCAGCTGGTGGATGTTTGCTCTAAAGTAACCCCAGCACGTACATAGCTATTTTTGAAATGATACCAAAAAATTGTTTTATTGAAAAAACACACGCAACGAGACATAAAAGAAGAAAAAGGCAAAATCCACGAAGAAGAAAAAAATCCAAAAATCTATTTATGGCTCAACAGACATAGAAATCAGCTCCACCCATCAAATGCACACCTGTTTACATGTAGGGAGCATCCATCAAGTGTATTAAGGATTAATATCTTAAAAGAGATTCCAAAAGTGAAGACAAATGTACTTTAAGCTATTAAATCAATGCAAATCGGGTAAAAAAAAAAAACAGCTCACACTAAAAGCTCATTTCTAAGGAAACAAGCCGTCAGCAAATATTTCAGTAGATTAAGAGAACAAAACCTCAGGTGTCAACACGTTCCTTGACTTGAGAAATTGCATTTTTATGAACTGACTGTCACTGACTGACTCCTGTAGCTCATATCAGTGCCATTTTGTTTTTTAAAACATCATGAATTGTGGGCTGTAAAGCTGTCAAAGCTGATTTTGCATTGAACTGTAACAAAGAAAGCCCTCATGTTCATTCAGTTGAGAAACTTTTCTTGCCAGCGCAGTGTTTTCTCTAAATCTCAGGAATGAGTAAAAGCTGTACATGATGAAGCTGTTTAAATGACTCTCTTCCTGCTTTCCCTGCAGATTAACAGACTGATTGTTTTAGTATTACACCCTGTTGGTCCTCGACAGACAGACCTAAGCGAGCAAACTGAAGACTGGTCAGCTCAGTGCAGAATCAGTCTGGCTCTCTGGATAGAAAGAATAACAGTACTCTTTCATGGGGAGCTTCATGGAAACTTTATGTTTGAAGCTGAATACAATTTCTGATATCCTACTCATTCTGGGAAATATTGGTGTTTTTTTTTTTTATCACTGTCCTTTTCCTGTCAGGCAAAACTCATGACACTCCCTTATCTTGAACCTTTTCCTCCCTGGTACGTCCTGCACTGAGCCTGGCTGTATTCGCCCAAAAGAAAGCAATCATTACCATTTCTTTTAGGTTTTGGTTTCCATCACACATTCGGGTTAATGACGCTTCACTTTACAGCTTGGCTTCATCTTTGTTGCAACAGATTTGGTAGGATTTCGAGAAATTTGGGGAGCAGGTGTAGTTACAGCAGCGTGACTGACTTGTTCAAAGGCTGCTTGATTTACAGTGTTGGTAGACAGAAAATCCCAGCAATGTTTTCAGCAGCTTTTCGAATCTCATTTGGCCTAGTGACAAAAATAAAGATGTGAGGAATTCTCAGAGTGTCACGTACCAATAGAGCCAGGTGTTGTTTAGTTTCGTCTGACAGTTATGGAGCCGTCACTTGATTATATCTGAGGATGTTTTACGGGTGGACGCTTCTGGGTAGTTGACTGTTATTCTAATGCCACAGGCACCGGCACTTTCAAGAAAAATCCAGCCTCAAACTGCGAAAAAAATTTTTTAATTTGTCTGACAGGACCCATTTAAGAAATGAATAAGTTAATGTCTCCCACACTGTATAACTTCACACTTAAGCTGGGTCATGGTCTTTTTTTGCCAGTTGTTTAAATGGCATATTAGTCCGTCTCAGATTTGGCATACAAATGTAACAAACAAACACATGGCTTTACCTTTCCTTTCCCCCAAAGACACCCTGTGCACAGACGAGCTCCATTTAGAATTTGGAGGAAAACTGAGCCATTTGTGCATGATTTCATTCAGGTTCCCTGCGTCTGCAGAAGTTTATTGCTGATGGAAGTAGTAACTTAATTTGCTGTAGTCGCTGAAATCTCTGCATCTTCTACAACACTCGTTATGTTACACTTTCAGTTTAAAGCAGTGAAGTTACTATCATGTAGAAGATCCTCCAGCGTTTCAGAGTTCTAAATGTACAACACATTTTGTGATGAAGCCACCAACCATGGAGGCTCGCTTGTGACTGTTAAGAACTCATTTCCACTGTAGAGAGAGGGCTGGATCACAACACTGTGGCGTGCATGATCTTCTCATTGAAACACCAGTGCCCTCCTGTAGTATCGCACACCTTGAGAGGAACATACTATTAATTAAATAATTCATCTCTGAATGATAGTTTTATTTGCCTTTGGTAAGGATACACATTGTACAAACACACCTCAGAACACTACCTCTGTCTTCTTGTTCCTGGACAGAATTTACTCATTGCGATGGGTAGCATATTAGAATCGCTTTGTACAGAACATCATTTGCTTCCACATCTACACCATGTGACACAAGAGTTGTTACATTATGCTTTAAGCTGTTCAGTCCAGAGCAAGTTTTCTTTACTAATGTCTTCACAAACATACAGATCTTTCGACCTCTCTGTGGAGAATGTGAGGAAAAGCATGAGATCAGATTCAACAGCTGAACAATCAAATGTCTTTGTCTCTGGCATATTGGCCCCTCAGAGCCTCAAACCCAGTGACCCAGTTGTAAATGTGCTGTACATGACTCTGTTTGCAGAGATGCATAAAGGCTGTCTATAAGCCAGGTACCAGGGGCTGCTGTGGGTGGCAAGTGTCGTTTCCTTCTGATGGGCGCTGAAGCACAAAACAGTGTGTTATTGTAGCGGAGACCCCTTGCGTGAGTGCGCCCATTCTTCGCCTCATCAATTGAACCCTGGTCGGTGAGCTAAGCTGATGATTTGGCAGCCCGCCAGGATGAGGGGAGGATGCTTTCATTGGACAGACTGTCCATCCCCCCACACGAACATTGCTTGGATGCCTTTTAAATGTTCCGCGTGGGGAGACTGTCGTTTTCTTCGTGTGATGAGAAATCTTTTTTTTCTTCTTCTTCTTTCTTTTTTTATTCAAAGTAAGGAAAAAAAGTGTAGCGTCTCTGGAAACATACCCTTTTTAACCACTCGTTTACTGGCCATTTTAACACACAACTGAATCGGGTTAGAAGACAATGGCGTGCGTTAAATGACCTTCCCAGCAATACTGAGCAAACCACGGCGCCTGCGTAGCTTCCACACCCCGCAACGTGAGAATACTACTACTTCATTCAACTTTGCCACGCCTTCAACGTAAACAAATGGGGGCTTGACCAATAAGATCCACGATAGATCAGCCGATGATCAGATGACTGAAAAGGAAAAACTATTTAAAACTCAAAAGACACGCCAAGAGGCAAGTTAAACACTTCTGGTGCTTTCGGAGGCGCGCGCACCGGTCTTTGTCACCACTGGATTCAAACGCTAAATATAGATATATAAAGCAACGAGACAAAGAAGGAAATAAGACGTTTTAGACTCACGAAAAGTTTTTAATCGCTGCTCTTTTGATTGTTACTGAGAATGAATCATAAAGCCGTTTTACTCTGGATTTTCCTTCAGTCTTTTTCTGCGCTCTGCTCTTCCGCTGTTCTCAGAGGTAAGACGCTCTTCATTCATTGCTTTTTCATTCGTTTCTCTCTGTATCCAACTGAAGTGGATCGATGTGACACCACATAGAAGCGGTGCGTGAAATTGTCCAAACGAGAACAAATTTGTAGGGTCACTTTATTATTTTACTTTTCCTTTTTTTTTAATTTGCCCTAAATCTCCAAATTTCGCCCCTTTTCTGTCCGACTGAGGTGGATTTATTGTATTCCACATGAGAACAAGTGTGGCTGGCTGAGCGAACCAGAAAAACGGGCATGGATTAACGAGCCAAGACTGCGACGTGTCCTTTTTGGGCAAGCACCAGGAGTCTTGAAACGAAGCTCCAACGGGTGGAAATACAAAGCCCCGTCTATGTCAACTATTTGGAAAGATGTTCCGCTGAATCCGCGCTTTACCACGGACCAGCTCAGTTGAAGTCATTTTGATCTGTGCGGCCAATTACCAAATGGTGTTCTTGTTTGGAGGGGGGGCAATTAAGTTGTGATCTAACGCTTCTGCGCTTGGAAATTAATCTAAACAAGCTGTCAGTCACTCATCCCTCAGATGAGGTCAATCGGTTCGTAGCATCCTCTTTGAACCGCTTCACAGGGCTTTTTAAAGCAAATGGTGTAATTGCTCAGTTTTGGCCTAAAGCCCGAGAGCAGTGTGTTAAAAGTCTGACGTGATTACAAGCTGCAGCTGTGTCGGGGATGAAATGGAAGCCGGGAGGTTGTGACACTTTGGCTCTGCGTCTTCAGTCCAAGTTGAGCTCAACAGCAATTATTGTAGCAGATGTTTCTCCTCGGTCGCTCTTTGCGAGTATCAGGGCTGGCTGACCTTTTTTCTGATAAAGAAATTATGATGATCAAAGCGTCACATGAGGAAATTAAAAAAAAAAAAAAAAATTTAAAAAAAATTCTTGACCTTGATCCAATGTAATCTACAATTTTCCCCTCAGGTGACGAGGATGGGGGTTTGGATGAGTTCTCAGACAGCAACGCTCTCCATGGCGTGGTCAAGTACAACATGAGGAAGAGTTTGGATCTAGAGCAGGAGGGCTGCTACCTGCAGACTGGCAAGAAGACCTGTCTAGAAGAATGTGGCTTCAATGCTACGGCCAAGACTATCTTCATCATCCATGGCTGGACGGTACACACTTTTTTTTTTCCCCCACTTGTTAAACCTTCATTTCCAGTTGTTTACTTGTATCTTTGTGATTCAGTCCAACCTCAAAATAAAGGAAACTTAAGTTTTGGATGGAGGTACTCTGGTTTATTGAAGAGCTCAGTTTCCATGAAAGACTGACTCCTTTTTCTTCTTTAATCTCTCATCTCAGATGAGCGGCATGTTTGAACGGTGGATGCACAAGCTGGTGTCTGCGGTGATGCAGCGAGAACATGAGGCCAATGTGGTGGTGGTTGATTGGCTACCCATGGCTCAGCAGCTATACCCTGATGCAGTGAACCATACGAACGGCGTTGGTCTCGACATTGCTGCCATGCTCAACTGGCTTCAGGTATGTACAGTCGTGTGCACCCACACACTTCCTCTGATGGCTTCTGCTGAAACAGGAAAAAACAAACCATACCAATCCACCCCCCACTTTCTATGGGCGTTCATCAGTTTCTTTAATTTCACACATTCTACTAAACCCCACAGTTTGCTTATGAATAAACCCCTCAGCTTCTGCATATTTTTGTTTCAAATAGGCAACGTGTTTGTAGTCTGTAAGGTGGACACGTGTAGATTCCTAACAGTGATTTATAGAGCGCATGTGACCTAAGCTCTCTTGGCAAATAAAGACTTTAGGGAATGATGGGGGGGGGGTTTATGGGGTGGGTGATCAACTGAGTTCAAAGGCCTAAAACTCCTTTCATTTAATTTCCTACAACAGGAGTGTTTCTGCACCTTTTTCTGCCACGTTGTATTTGCACCGTGGTATACATGATATTTTGGTTTAAATGGCATCTTTGCTTTTTTCAGCTCTGGGATTACTAAGAATTTGTTTATCTGAAGTAAATTTAACAAGGTTTCATTTATCAGAACCGTCATTAATTTAGATCGGCACATAATGATAAGTGCACACAGACTTTTTCACAGAGATGAGCTGAGACGGATGGTTGCATGGAAGGAAAGGGTCTGTCAGTGGATTCTGCTTGGTTTTAATCAGCTTTTACTCAACTGCAGGCTCAACTCCTTACTGGCTGAAACCCAGGAAGTTTTCACTGTGTAGCAGCTGCTAAGTGCTTCTTTTTATTTTTTCTTTGAACAGGATGAGCTGCAGCTCCCTCTTAAGAATGTGCACCTGATTGGCTACAGTTTAGGTGCCCATGTAGCTGGCTATGCAGGAACTTATGTAGAAGGGACTATTGGCAGAATCACAGGTAAGTCGGCTGCATCATAAGTCACTGGAAAAGCGAATCTCTGTGAGGGCACTGCCTCATTTGCCTGACATCCTTGTCGTTTCTTGTAGGTCTAGACCCAGCTGGACCAATGTTTGAGGGTGCAGAGGAGGAGAAGCGCCTCTCTCCAGATGATGCAGACTTTGTAGATGTTCTTCACACATACACTCGAGAAGCTTTGGGTGTGAGCATCGGAATCCAGCAGCCAATTGGGGATATTGATATCTATCCCAATGGTGGTGAAGTGCAACCTGGCTGTGGACTTGGTGACGTGCTGGCAGTGGCAGGAAGTGAGTGCTTAAGAAAACTGGCCTTTTGTCAGATCCAGCTGTGTAGAATTGAACTACTGGGTCTAAAATACTAAATTTTACACTTTAAATGATCAATTTCTCCAGATTTCATGGAGGTGATGAAGTGTGAACACGAGCGAGCTGTACACCTGTTTGTGGACTCCCTGATGAACAAGGAGCACATGAGCTTTGCATTCCAGTGTACTGGCCCGGATCGCTTCAAGAAGGGCATCTGCCTCAGCTGTCGCAAAAACCGCTGCAACAACATTGGCTACAATTCCAGAAAGATGCGCAAGAGGCGCAACAGTAAAATGTATCTGAAGACTCGCGCCGACACTCCCTTTGGAGGTGAGCTACAAGGATATGAGAATATGTTAATCCTATCTTTTAAAAAAAGTGATAAGCAACTATCATAACCTTTTTACCCTTGTGTTTTATGATTCATGTGTTGCTACTGTCCACGCCACCAGTGGATTAAGCATTAACAGTGCTTTTTTTTGTTTTTGTTTTCTTTAAGGCTACCACTACCAGATGAAGATGCACATTTTCAACAGGAAACAGTCGGATCATGCCGATCCCACCTTTTACGTCAAGCTGTACGGTGCCCACAATGACACAGCAAAAATACTTGTTGTGTAAGTTCAAAATCTTAATCATTCCTGCTGAGCAAGTCTCTTCTCAGAATGCCTTTTCCTGAACTTGCATGAAATAACTTTGCTGCACTCATCTTTACAACCTGTCAGCGAAATTCTATGCATGCTGTACAGAGAAGAGCTTAAAAAAAAAGTTACGACATGATTTTGGAATTTGAACTAGCGTCTTGTTTGTACTGACCTTTTCAAAGTGTCAGTCGCACAGATTTGTGATGTACAACAAGCTCAGACTGAAGGAGGAACTCCAGTTTGTCAACTCAAGTTTCTATAAATGTAATGGCATGGCAATGTGTCACTTATTTCTTTTGTCTGAAATTGCTATTTGTTTTAACAATGCAGAACAGGTTGTCTTGTGTGCACTCAACTGCTAAAACTTTTCACATGGACACGTGGCTTACCTTATTTTCTCCTATTTGTACAGCCACGATGACAAAATTGGTCTGAACCTGACAAACACCTTCTTGGTGTTCACTGAGAAGGAGATTGGTGATCTGTTAAAGATCAGTCTGAGCTGGGAGGGAGACTCTGAATCGTGGAACTCTGTCTGGAAGACCTTCAAGAGCACTTTATGGGCCTGGAACGCCAAGCCTCCCAAACCTGTACTTGAAGTTCGGCGGATCCGCGTGAAGGCTGGAGAGACGCAGAAGAAGTAAGCATGCGCAGACCTGCTGTAGTGGAAAACAAAGTTTTATTACTCTGAGCAAACCCTAATTTCGCCTTTTGTGTTCTAGGTTTACTTTCTGTGCACAAGACCCTTCAAAAACTGACATCGCTCCAGGGGAGTCTTTGACTTTTGTAAAATGTCGTGATGGCTGGGAGGTGAAACCAAGAAAACGGTATGAAAGATTAGGAGATTGTGCTGTAAGTGACATTTATTAGGTAGATGTTGTACAGTGTGTAATCCTACTGCTTCTGCTCAACAGACTGCTCATGTAACAAAGCTAATTGCCGATGACCAATACACCGACACCATTGGGGACCCAACATGGAGAAGCACTGCCTTCTCGTCATTTGAGCACTTTTTCATTGGAGTATTGATCTACACACTGGGGGAAATGGGCTACAGGTCTTGGACTCCAGGTTGTTTCCAGTGGCATCTTAAACTGAGGACTATGGGGGGGGTTTTGTCTTGAGGACACAAGATGGCTGCAAAATGATGCGCAGGCTGGTATAGGTGGCAGTCTTGCATGTATCAAGATTGGTTTTTCAAGTTGCAGAAAGTTCCTTCTTTGAGTGAAGTAGAATACAGATCTTTGCCAGTGAACAGAGGCAGTTGTAGTAGAGGTAATTGCTGTTGTACATTTTTTTAAAACTATTTTATTTATGGAAAAAAAATAAATTGAAGCACTGCAAGACCAATGTTATTTATCAGAGCACATCCCAGAATAAAGCACATGTTGACTTTCTTGCAAATGCAGTATTGTGTATGTTAAGTGTGTTTGTGACCAAGAAGTGTGCCTTTCTGCTGAGAGATTACAATACACTGTAAAATTGAAGGCTGATCCGTTATGATTAAGAGATTCTGTGCATAGTATTACAATGTGTCATCTTTTTGTTATTGTTTGGGGTGTGTCTGTATATAATGTATATAGGTTTTTGTTTTTTGAAAAATAAATTCACCTGTTTGTAGAAGTTGTGTCTTATCATTTTTATATATCAGTAATAACTGAGTCGTGGCTCTCAGATGGACTTGCTGGTAGTCTGTTGCCTGTTTCACAGAATTGAATGTGCAAGCTATGATTTGTAACAGCATTTAGGCATGTTTTAGTAATCTTGAGTTCAAATTATTTGTCAATGCAACTTGATGACTTGAGCAAGGCCATCTAAAACCTTATTTTCAAAAGGTCTGCTCACCGGTTGGGGAACTGGATTTTACTTCAGTTGTCAATCATTTGTCAGAAGCTCATTTATCCAAACATCACTCACATGCAGCTTGTATGCAAAGTTCTAACTCTTTGACTCTAATGTCTTTGTTTGAACTAAGGTTTTTTTTTTTTTTAAAACACGTGGGATTGAGCAGTCGGTTCAACTCCATAAACATTTACGAGTTCCAGTGACTCATCTATTTGTTTTAACATGAGGTGGAGAATTGAAACAACCATGCTTTCCTTTTACAAAATGCTAAAATCCAAATCGCAGCAAATATTGTCATAATCATCTTGTTGTGTTCTGTTGCATTTCACTGAGCTGCTGTTTGATGAAAGGAGGAATGTGTGTAACACTTACTAAGTAGCTGTCTGTCAGTATGGCCGCTGCCCTTCTCTGGTTGTAATTCTCTTTGGTGCTTTGCTATGTTGTGCAAATATTTTTTGTCCATAAAAAAGAAACATCTGCCCATAACAGAGGATGTTGTACCCCCACGTTAATCACCATCCCACGCAGTTGTTTTAGTGACTCACTTCTGTTTCCTTGTTTGGGGTACTTCAAATCTCTCCATACCATCAGTTTCACTTACAGTCACACAGATTCCTAGGCTTGTTTGCACATAGCTGTGGGTCAGTATCGGTAGATTTAGATCAGTTAACAAAAAGATTGGGTTGAAATTTAGGCTGAACATCCTCAAAGGCTTGAAATCTAATTACATCTTGGCAGTTGTTGCTGATGGTTTTACAGTTTCCAAATGTATTACACTAAATAACAAAATAAACAAAACAAATTTAAAAAAAATCTTGTTACAAAAATGCATTTCTCTTGCAACCAAATTCAAATTAGTAATAATAATAAAGTAATAAAATAATCCCAAGAAAGAATCCTTGAGAATTTCAGAAAGTATTATTATTCACTGTTTAAATACGTAAATGTGAGTATACGTCATGATTTTGATCATTTAAAGATAATCCCTCTATGCTGACTAGAGTTCCAGCTCCTAAATATTCTCACAGGCCCCTTATTCGGTAAGAATGTGAAGGTTTATGCACTCTAATCCAACAGTATTGCTACAATCCAATAGCAAGTTCTACATGTATGAATATTCCCACATTTTCTGTTTTTGTTTAAATAAAAAGGTAATAATGAATAATACTGAGATCATAGTGGGTGGTGGTGATGTGGGGGACTGTTACAGTTAAAGTGCACCTAATATTTTACCACATGTAAAATGGAGGGGTCCTACTGTGCTACTTCACTTTACTGACATGACTCTTTTGACATTTTTGTGTATATATAATATAATATTACTGTCAATGGCTGATGAATATACAGAACTCATAAAACGTTCATTTCACGTTACATTTCATATATATGTAAATATATCTATATTAAAATGTTTATGATAAGATTTTTACATTTTCAGGCGGAGTTGTTGTAAAGGATCACGTATGAAGCCATGGGTCAACTCAAGAAGTAGAGGCCTTCACAGAACAAACACTTGAAATGAAAGTAAAATGAGGAAGTGCAAGACAACAATCTGCCTTTTTGGACTGTGCGTTGCATACTGAGGAGGTAGAGGTGTTAATATAGAAGTTTACCAACTACTGACACATAGCTCAGCTGGTTAAGTGGGCGTCCTATATACAGAGGCTGAAGTTCCTCAATGTGGCAAGCCTGAGTGTTTTTTGCAGCAAGAAAAAAAGGTGTGATTAATTTAATCTGCCCTTTCAAAGATCAAGGCAACACAGACGGAGGTTAGCCAGCTATCAGAGCTATCAGAGAGGTGCGCTGAAGAGGAAAATCCATAAGAAATACTATAAACTCTCCATATCTGAGGCACTGGAGACTGCCAAGCAATGACTCACAGCTTTGGCTACCCACCTGAGAAGGTACACTAAAGAAGCTTCAACTGAACCATCCAAAGTGTACTCTCAGTAGGGCAATAAGTTTATGATAGACCCACCCAGGGCTGAGACTGAATAATACTGCATGAGCATGTGGGAGAAAGAAGCATCACACCTAACACCCATATCACACATAACACCAATGCTCAGTGGCTGGTGGATCTTAGAGGTGACAGCAGCCTCCCAGAACAGGAACCAGTGACCATCACAGTGGCATACATCCAAGTATGTAGAGTTGGACTGTACCAGGCCCTGGCATGATAGTGGCTAAAGGAACTAACTGCACTCCATGAATGCCTAGCAGCACAAATGAACTAGCTGCTAATGGATGGGACCCATCTAGACTGGTTAATGCAAAGTCAGACAGTACTGATTCCCAGAAGGGGGCAGTTCCATCTAACTACTGGCCAATAACCTGCCACTGAACCTGCCTCTGCACAACACTGAAGCTCACAAGGATATACAGCAAGAACATCAGGTTGTAATTTGGACTAGATAAATGCGGCTGATAGATATCAAAGGGCAAAGGGATCATGACTGAAGGGCTGAACTACCAGAGGACACCATAGCAGGTGTTCAGGACAGCTATAAATACCTTAGGATCCCACAGGCAAATGGAAGCCATGCAGAGGCCACAAGGAAGTCAGCCACAACCAAGTACCCACAGAGAGTAAGGCAGATCCTGAAGAGTCAGCTGAATGGAGAGAATAAAGCCTGAGCCTGAGCCTGCCATCACATACCCCACTGACAAAATAACCTGACCAAAAGGAGGACATAGAAGCCACTGATACCAAGACAAGAAAGCTCCCCACAATGCACGGATGGTTTCACCCAAAGTCCAGCACCCTGAGTTTGTACACTAAGTGGAAAGAGGGAGGCCAGGGGCTAGTGAGCGTCACACCCACTATTCAGGATGAATCAACAAATACTCAGGAACCCATCAGGAAGATGGCCCTAAGTGATGAATAGCTGCAAGAGTATCTCAGGCAGAGAAAGAGGAGGAACCTTCTTGGAAGTATAAGCCTCTGCACACTGTACCATCACTGAAGACTGAAGACGTGGCTGATATCGAGAAGTCTTACCAGGGGTTGGAAAAGGCTGGTCTGAAAGACAATACAAAGGCACTAATCATGGCAACTCTAGAACAGGTTCTGGAGCACAAGAACAAAAGAGGCCAACCGTGCACACTCACTTAGAGTCACAAATAACTTAACATGTATGTCTTTAACGGTGGGAGGAAGCTGGCGTACCAGAAGAGAACCCATGCACATATGGGGAGAATATGCAAACTCCACACAGAGAGCCTCCAACTGGGATTTAAACCTGGAACACTTGCTGTGAGGCAATGTTGCTAACCACCTCACCACCATGCAGCTGTATCGTACGCTAGTTTAGGATATACTAGTCTGGTGAGAATCCCAATGGTCTTTCATGACCTACTTCTATTTCGTATCAACTTTCAAAAGACATGCCACACACAGTCTCTTAGCACTCTTTGATTTATTTTGTAAATTTGTATGTGTGATTTATAGTAGATAGGGATGTACTGTCTTTTTCAATGGACTGATCAATCTTTCGATTCTCTAAACTAGAACATTTGAATCAAAATTGGCATTTTTGTGTCATCTGCTGTGATACACAAACTTTATCTGTAGTTCCTCTCTCAAAAGAAGATCGCAGTGAATTGCAGTTTCATGGGTATTTTTCACATCCCTCTATGTGTTCCCCATAAACAAAATGCCAAAATCCAGGGGAACTCCAAGTTGTGGAACAGAAACTTTACCAAAAAAGGTCATCTAGGTTTTGTTTGACAGCTTCAACGCTTATGATTAGATCTTTCTTTTTAAAACAAACAATGTATTGGTAGAGCATCCCTTCTTTTAAGAAATTGCACCTTTTTTTCTGATTCTCAAAGAGCTTACACAGCACCTCTGAGAAGAAATTCTGGATCCACACTGATACCACAAAGTATAATTTGCAGATGCGGTCAGATGCATTCTCTCCACAGCTATCCAGCCATGTAACTTGAACTTGAAGAAGTCTTCTGCTCTTAATCTTACTTTTGCTGTTTGCAGAAAAGCCTGCTTTTCATATCCTTATTAAAAAGTGTTTTTGTCTGTAATCTGTTCCAAGACACAGTGTAATGATTTCTTTCCAAAGGGCAAAGAGATGTAGATTGCATCTTCATTTAGATTTATTTTTGGACAAAAATGAAAACAAAAGTAATGTCTGCATACCAACAGTTGCATCACTTTATATCTAACATATTCACTCTCTTTATCATATTGGAGGCATTTTAAGCAAGTGTTTAATCTTACACCATATAGAAGGATTATTATATTTCACTAGCTGATGGCAATAGATGAAAATAGATTGCAGGTCCTGAAGAACAGAGCAATTTTTGTTTCTCATAGTGTCTGAAGTCAGATGGGTATTTCTAGCAGGAATCTTTTTTAAATTTCTAGGCAAGTTACATCAATTTTTTAACAGAAAACCACTTGGTTTTTTGCTTGTTTGTTTTCTTATCTTCCTGTCCTATTTATTGTTCAACCTTTGTATACCTCATCATGTTGTCAATACAAGTAAGAGACTGTAGCTATTGGGTGGAAAGGGGCACAATTCACTGCAGGTATTACCAGTCAAGTGGTAGATTCAGCAAAAGGCCACATGCCTTATGATCTATGTTTATAGTTTGTGTTGCCTGTAGATACCGTGTTTGTTCACAAGAGGCTATAATTACACTTTCATCTGGGCTCCAAATTGAATTCATATGTTTAAAGATTTTAGACAAACTTAACCTACATTTGCAGTCCATCTGTAAATTTCTTTTGCAAGTTCTGTGATGAAAGAAAAAAAATGGAATACGGTTGCAAATCTAAATGCTTTTGTCTCAATCCTGCCAGTTTTGCTGCTGCAACACACCACAAGCAGTACTGTGTTGCTGGTTACTCCAGATCCATGTGCCTTGCAGATTAAAGGGCGGTGGTGAAGACATTCCCACATGTTGGGATGTTGGCTCAGTCACTTGCAGCGGCCCTGCAAATCAACGGCAGAGAGGATTGGGGGGGGTCACCTCACATGATCCCAGCAGTCCATGTACACACATGTACTCAGTTGCAGAGACTGACCACTTGAAAGAGGCTTCATGACATCAGTTGTAAAATAAACATTGACCAAACACCCTTTGCATTTACTATGTGATGTCAATGGGGTGGTTTTAGCATGTCAGAGTCTGGCAAGAGCACTCAGGTCACATGGGCTCTCTCTGTTTCCACATAAGATGCCCACTGAATTTTCCAAGTGTGGGAGGGCAGTAATTTGACATGAGAAACGTGCTTTGATGAAGGATGTGTTGTTGTGATAAAGTTTAAATAGGTGAAGGGTCACCTTTGAAATCTTAGAGATAGAATATCATTTGTTAACGAGTGGTTTATGTAAACCCAAACAAGGTTATTTTCCTAAACCTAACAATGTAGCTTTAGGAGCAGAAACCTTATTAAACAACATTAGAAACAGGAACACCAACAAGTGAATGAAAACGGATACATGACAAAACAACTACTCCAGTGGCATTTCAAAGTCGGGACTTATGTTTTGAAGCACTTTAACATTCCAACAATTTTGATGTGGACAATTGGGTTGGGCTATGTAGCAAAAACACACCTTCTGTGTCCTTCTGAGATGACAAGGAGTCTTCACAAACTATCATCGTACCCTGTTGTTGGTACAAGAGAGACAAAGCTAGGTGATCACCAGAATTAGATGGATTCTGGGTAATGTCTGTTCCCAAATGTCATGGAAAGTTGTTCCTGATATATCCATGTACTGATTTATTGTTTTGGCCTTGCACACTTCTCCTGAAGGATGCTGTGATGTCAACAAGAAAGCAGAGAACAGAGAGTGCACATGCAGGAGAATGGTGATGTTATTTGGGAGGTCAGCTGTGGGTACTGCGAGTGCTGTTAACTTATCATACGTCAAGATGAATATCCAATCAGAGGCCACATGCTGAAGGTCTATGTTTATGTTTCGCAACTTCACATTTGTTTACAAGAGGTTATATTTACACTGTCACCTGGTCCCTGTGTAAGTACAGTATGTTTATGAGTGTGTGAGGGTGTGCGATTTTCCACATGAACACTCTCCTCCCATTGGTGCATGCGTCAGCACTTGACACCACTGTTATACTGTCACATTTATTTAATTTGTGCTTGCCTCAACTGTCTGGAGTGGGAGACCAGTGCTGTGTAAGACCACAGTGAAACTGACCTAGAGGTGTGTGAGGGTCTCAGTTGTTGTTTCACCCATCAAGTTTCCTCTCAAGATAGAACTTCATATTCAGGTCAGGTACATAATCAAGGGCACTTGTTATAACTTTAGCCTTTGTACAACTGAGGTTCCAGAAGTTGCCAAAAACAAACAGAATAATTAGTTACTGAATGAACAGACTTGGTTACAATTAGGGTAGATTAATCAAGTGTGGATCATTAGGTCATTTAATCTATGCGGCAAATTTGTGTTGAGTGTTACTGAATTGCTTCACAGCAGCTGAAACACCATCTAGTTTAGCAGTAAGGATAGATTTCTATGGTGATATAGATTTCAAATTGTAAGAAAAAAATATGAAAACATTTGTTTTTGCAAGTCTTTCTCAGGTCTCTAGAGTCTAGACCCAACAGAAGCACACCTATTTGATAAAAGTATCAGAAACAAGCTACAACAATATCTATATCAACTTTTGTGCCAAAAATGGTGCCAAAAAGTACCAAAAAAAGTGCCAAAAAGTATTTTAGGCAAATGAGAAAAACATCACTTGATGATAAAGAACATATAATGTGATTGAAAAGCTTGAAAAATTACTTCAAACTTAGGTTATGTTGTGAATGAATTGGTTTACTGCAACAAATTCAGAATGTATAGAAATGGTCAAAAAAAGCAAGCTATGTCTTGTTTTGAAAAATTTGAGCTATGTAGAAAACCATGGTAAAAATTGCTGGATGGTTTTATAATGCACATTTGATCAGTTTTATAACGTCAAGTGATTGGCTAACAACTGGGACTTATAGCCAAGTTTGTGCTTAATTTAGGAGAACCTGCACTGCTAGGGTAAAAATTAATTTATGACATAGAAACAGAGACTCAGTTAAAAAAATACTAAAAAATACCTGCAATTTAACTTCTGATAAAATTATAAATCCCTAATTCATAATAGATTTAAAAAAATAGTGTTATGAGAGTAGTTGAACCTTGATTTTGTTGCTTTAAGGCCTATTGATTTATTGTTAGTAAGGCTGAAGTTTATTTATTGGAATTCAAACATATCTACTTCATCAAACAAAGAGTGGGAAGAAAAGGTCAGTTAAGGCCAGAGGTCATTGTCCTGACATACAGCTCCTACACAGCTGGACGACTGCCATGTTGTGAGCTGCCCACTCGCTGCCCTCAGTGGCCCTTGATTCCAGACAGAAAATTTTATTAGTGGGCCATGTCCAACAATGACCACATTTCTACCACAAAGTGCCAAAAGGCACTAAAAGCTAAAACTGGAGAAACCAGTCAGTCAGCAGTGGAGGATCAGGCCATTTTGGACCTTGTTAACCCAATCAGTCAGTGAGCCTCTTCTGTCCCAAGACTTTCCTTCATGACCTTCACTGAATCAATCATCTGTGTCTGAATATACACATATATACATATTCACCACAAATTCTGATAGACTTCTAAATGACTGCAAGATCTTCGAGGGAAGAGCTCTACTAACGCTCACATGTGGAATAAAGTAATATAGAGCGGGATGATTTATGAACAGCTCCTAATGCTCTCATTCAACGCCCAGAATACGAATGAGGGCTATTTAACGTTGTCTCCGGAGAGTAGAACTTCTTTTAAGTGGCTTGTTTACCAAATTATTACTTAGAATTGACTGTATTGACTGTAAGTATGAAGAACTGACTGATTTTTCCACTGCAGGAGTTATTAAGATTGATCCAGCTTTAACTTCTTTTTAACATGTTACATCCCTGTGAAGCTGCCTCTTATGGTCAGAGACAGACAGAAGGGGTATATTACAAGTTCCATATAACCGCACATCAGAGCTTTTAAACTTGATACTAATGTGGATTTTTATTGGCTGAATACCATCAGACAAGTCAATTTTCTAATCTATCAGCTCGGTTTTTCTATTAGCTGTTATACCAACAGTGTAAAAAGGATCGAAACCTAGCATGAAAAAACACATGTATTTTGTGCATAACCAGCTGACCGTATGTAAGTTCCTGCAGCTACAAGATACATATTATTCATATTACTGTATGTGTATGGTTACATTTGATGGCATACCATACAGCTCAGATCTGCAAATAAATTTGTATTTTCATAGAGAATATATATTTCTCATTTTGTAGAGAATATAAGCAAAAACAAAACTTGCAAATTGGTAGTGTTTCTTCACAGCTCACTTAAATTTAAATAAATCTGTGGTAATCTATTCAGCTTAATAGGCATTTGTGACATTGAAAACTCAGCTTTTGGCTCAACAGACCTCCAGCACCCATCAGTTGTGCTTCAGAGTAGAACCCTAAGGTGTAACAGTTACCCCTCACTCAGGTTACTCAGTCACTCAGGAAACCATTCGGAAAACAAAACTTCCTCATGGTGTCAAATTGAGCTCAAGGACCAGTACAAGCCTGTAGACAGATCCAGTGGTTTACACAAAGAAACACACAGGATTTTTTTTTTTTAATGCACTCTGAAACAACCCTGATGCTGCTGAAAGAAAGCAAACATTGTGAATGTGAAAACACAGAACTTTGTGATTTACTCCTCTCCCACACACAGAGCCTGGGATGCCAGTTATTTCGTCTGAACCCATTCTATGGTGTCAGAGAGTAGGCTAAGACCTTCTCATGGGAATGAGCCAGACGATTGTGAGAAACTCAAAGAAATTTCCCTTTAACTGAAGGAGGGGGGACAAAAAGCTATAATCTGCAGACAATGGGATTTATGTCATTCACACACGATACATTTTTCAGTTCACCCTCTATGGTGAAACTGCAGAGCTGGCACATTAATTTAGCTTAATTTGCCTGAAATCAGCTTATACATTTACAGTCACGTATACTGTCTGCCCATGAAAAAACAGGCCAGCAAATAGTTGGAACTCTGGAGTTTTCATTTATAGTGAGTTTATATTTGAGCATGCAACTTTCGTTTGGCTTGAAATGAACAGAAGCAAGTGACAAGAGAGTAATTCTGTGCATTTGACATTTGTTTCAGCACATTTTGTCTTGTGGTTGTGTGTAGCGGCATAGCTGGAGATGACCCAAATGCAGACTGAGGTACAGGAGGCAGTCCATAATACTGAGCTAAACGCGACTGGAACAAAACCTCATACAAAACTTGGTATGAGAAAACAACATGAAACAAAGACATGGATCTTGCAAGGAACAAAAGACAACATGTCTTATATAAACTGATGGAGTAAAATTACTGACACAATCCAGGTATAGTACGGGAAACTAGTGCCAGGTGTGTGGTGAGAGCAGAAAGCAGAACTAACTGTGAAACACAACGAACCAATCTGGAATACAACAAGATCATAAAAGCCAATGCAAAGAACCATAAAACCAGGATAAACTTAACACAAAACATAAGACAGAACTAATAGACCATGACACATTTAAAAAAGAATACCATGTCCAAAATCATACCATTTTCCCTGATGAAATGGTGAACCTTTATATCAATCGCAGAGATTGTTATCATTGCAAGTGATCCTCCTGCATGTCTCAACAGGGATTTCAAACCACCTGAATGTGATGCTAGTAGGTCTTTGAGGTTGGAGGGCTTCCCTGTGCCATCGGTTTTGTCTTTTGATCTCTCTTTGGATTCAGGAAATGATTCAGATCTGAATTTAAAAACAAAATCCTCATATTGTTCTTTATCATTTCCTCACCACTTCACTTGTATGCTTTCAATTCTTGTCTTGCTGCCCAAAGCCATCTTTTCTTTAGATTTCATCACCAGTGTGACTTTTTTCAGGCAGTTACACTCCATTTACTGTATACTTACTTAATGCAGTTTTCTTTATCAAACATTATCTAAAGTTGAATGATCGCCATCATGTCCATCTTACTGAAACTATGCAGCTCTGTTAACAACATCTTAAGGTAAACAATCCAGAGGGCACTGCACAAGATTGGTCTCTATGGACGACAACCAAGGACAACTCCAGTTCACCAAGACAGGCACACAAAAGCCCAAACAGACAAAGAAAAATGATTTGGTCATCAGTTCTGTGCTTGAATGAGGCAGAGACAGAACAGAACAACTAGTTGTTTACTGGCATTTAGTGTTTTTTAGAGAGAAAAAGGGTGGTCAAGCAGGGTGAGGAACTAGAGAAAAAAATACAGTTTTTGTCTTTTTTTCCCAGTCATAACATGCCAGACAACCTTATCAAAGTAAATAGCCTCTCGATTAAAAGAGAGACAAACAAGAGTGGAAAAACATCAAACTGAAAGCTTTGGCTTTAGGCAGGCACAGACCTCCTAAAAAGGCAATAATTCTAATCACAGAGCGGGTCAAGAAACTGTTAAGAGAAAACAATATCAACATTTTGAAGTGGCTCAGCCAGAGTTTAGAATTTAGTCTGGGGTGAGGACTAAAGACCAGAAAGAGCACATTTTCAAAGACTTAGAATTTCCCTTCTCAACAGTATCTTAAATGGCTTTGACATATATAATATTTACTCCCCCGATATGTTTATACATCAACATCACAACATCTGGTTTGATTTCTTTCCTGTATCATGAATGATCCAATGCCACCCACCTATTATCTGTTTTTTTTTTTTTGCCTGATCAGCCTGCTCACATGTTTCCAACTCCTATTTTGCCTGCATAACAAAATAATCAGCTTTATAATGAAGGTTTCTAAATGAGAGTCTAATCTGCATGTGGGGTTTTGTTCAGTCTGGACATATTTAAGTATAAAGAACACACATGCTACACTACTGTAAGTGGTATTTTATGGAAGGGATTCAGGTCATTGTGCTGCTGCTGTGCCAAATCCACGGAGGCTTTGATGTCTCATGATTTGATGCATATGATTTTGAGATTGATTTGTACAGTAGATCAAACACAGCTTACTGCAGCAGCAGACAGATCCCACCTCAAAGGGAACTTCACTTTTCATCACAGCTACATGGCCCTTGGGTGAGGATTTACTGTTAATCTTTTAATACCATATTGCCAACTTTTTTCTGCCCCTTGGGGAAGATAACAGGGAGCAACAAGTTCATCCACATGCTCACTTACCGTACATCTTTTATGTAATAATTCAAACTGATCATTTGGAAATACTTAGACTATTTCAGAATCGTACTAAATATCCAACTTCCCACAAATATCTTAGCATCTCCAGTTGCACCACCTCCAGCTCAGTACCCCTGCCTCCAGTCTGTATTATAGTAAGGGTCACTATTGTCCTCTAAACCTTCCCTTTCACTCTTGCTTATATCCTTCTATTACACTTCGCCCCAACAATTGTCTCCACCCACTCCATCTTGCCTGCACCTTCATCTTTATTGCTTCAGATGGTTGACTGCAGGTATTTAAACCCATCCTCCATAACTACCTCTCCTCCTTGCATCTTCATCATTTGGCCCCCATTTCTCTCATTCGCTAACATGCATCCTGTCTTCCTTCTAACGACTTTCACAATGTCATTTGTGAACGTTACAGGCTATAGCAGCGTCTGCTTGACCACATCAAACTTGACAGAGCTAAAAGACAACCCTTGATGTACAACTGCACATCTCACCACTGTCTTGCTGTCCTCGTGTCCAGCACCACGCTTACATATTGCTCTTCTACTTCTGACTTCCTTATAGCATTCCACTGCTCCTCTCTTGGCACCCATATAATTAGCTTTCTTTAAATCTACAAAAACACTGTGAAACTCCTTTTGCTCTAAACTATAGTTCTCCATTCACTTTCTCAAAGCAAACATCACACTCCTGGCCTTGGTTTCCTTCTACCATGTCACCTTAACACACAATATATCTAACTCCTTTCTCTACGTGAGCCAGCTCTCTCTCTTTTTTTTACCGGCATAGTCCCTTTATCTTAACTCTTAACTCTCAATGCTACACAGATACTGATACCTTTCTTTCTCTCTTGCACGACCTCTCTCTCTCCTCCTCCTTTGTCTTTGACCACCAGTGGAATAGTTTCCATAGTTTTCCACCACTCACAGTTTTCCACTGCGAGTCAACAGTCATGGGTAACCCATGCCTCAACAATCTATATTGATTTGTTGTTACTGAACCCTATTTAATTAGTTTGAAAAAGATGCTATGACAAATGCCTCTCTCAGTACATCCCTCAATATCAATCAAAGTGTTTTTCAGTAAACAAATTGATAATTCATTAGTATGTGGTTGGGCTCATTTAAACTTTAAAAGTATTTAGTTCTGTATCAAAAAGAAAAGTTTCCAGAAAACTGGTCCGTGTTACTAAACCATGTCTGCCATTTAGCCCATTGAGCCCACAAGAAAAATGTTATGATCTAAAGGAGAGAAACTCTTCCCAAACATCCTGATTTCAGAAATTAGATACATGTGGTTCCTGTTCCCGGCAGAAGTAAATTGCGATAATATAATCAGTCTTTGACAGAGAAACAATTGCCAAAGAAAAGAATGAAAAAACATGTTTTACAGCAAATAAAACAAACAAAAAAGCTTTATTTGGAGGAAATTACTGAGAAAAGGATAACATGCATCTTTGATACAGATGAACAGCTGCTCTAAATTCAAAGATACTGTGCTTGACAAGTATCTGTTGGGCCAGTTATTTTGCTGGTCTATTTCAGAAACAGAAGAACAAAGAGGAAACCTGTGACTGAATTGAACTAATGCCACTGCAAATATTTGCCTAATGCTATCACTGCTGCATTAACGCTTTTTTTTCACGTATACCGACAAATGACACACATATAGAAGTCTATGGAGCTGTTCTGGAGGGACAAAACACCATTCTTCCAAAAACTGTTCCCTTATTTCCCTTATTTCCCTTATGGCTGATGTTTTAATGATGGCGTTGGAGAGTGCTCTCCAACACGCTGGTGAAAAATCTTCTTTATTTGTTCCGCTGGGTTGAGACCTGGTGACAGTAAAGGCTACTGCACTGGTCAGGGATTTAGAGCAGATTCACATTCATCAAGCAGTTCAGTGCTCCTCTCACTACAAGGGACGAGGGTTACATTTATTTTTTAATATTTCGCTGATCTAAATTTGTGATGCTGTAGGTTAGTGAAGTCACAAAGAAAGCCGATGTAAAAGCTATCGTTCACTTCTTTGTATTCACATTTTTTTGAGAGGAGCCCAAAGTGACAGTTAATCTGCAAATAAATTCCTGCATAAACTGCAGCCTCATTGACTTATGAATCATCAGTTTCTCCTGAAGAAAAACTGGAAGAGCAGCGACACCAAGCCAAGTTTGGCACACAAAGTGCAGGAACTCCTTTTATTACATCAGCCTTTATTGGAGCTGCTTTGAAACTGTCAGAGGCTGATACATCAGTAGATGTTAATCTTTGCAAAATTTCCTCCACTGCAATGCCACACACTTGTTTGTTTTCACAGTAATATTTCAATGCAAAATCTGAGTTCATATTAAGAAAACATTAAAATATTTTGTTGATAATACAACTGCCCCTCAAAGCTCAAACCATGTCCACCACAATTCTTCTCAGCCTGAGAGCAAGAAAGGACACAAACTTACAGGACTAAAGGGATCATATCATTTCATTCTTCAATTTTCCAAATATATTCACCAGATAAAAGATTCTGATAGAGGTTGCTGAGTGTGGCCGGTGTCCAGAGTGATATTGACCTTTAGTGTGATTCAGCAAAGGTTTTAGCCTTTGGTTTAAATCAGTCATTCTTTAAAATGTCAAGATGGTAACATTTAAAATGACCCACAGGCAAAGAATGAAAAGAATAACAAGTCTGTAAATATAATGAAACATTATTGATAGTAGCTTCTGTTATACCACATGGCATAGAGACTCTCCAGAAGGAAACTTCTCACTCAGCTTTTCATTCCCCACAACAATAAATAGTTTCAAATTCTTTAGTGGGAATTTTGAAGCTGTTGCATTGCTGAATGATCATCAGGGAGTAAGGAATATGTCCAAAACCAACTTGTGGGTCACAGCTCAGGCTTTTCTGCTCAATGGTCTGCTCATAAAGTTTATTTTTTTCCTAAACATCAGGGGATTTGTAAGAGTTAAATAAAATCCTTTCGCTGTGAATGTAGGTTGACTGGATTGTCAGTTGAATTGGCCGATGTTGTTCACAAAGAAGACAAAGGCTTAGTTTAACATATCAGTGCAACAGGAATACTGAGGGTTTAAGCAGTGAAGGAAATTGGACAAATCTCTGTGATTTTTTTCACCTCTGGACTATTCTTTGCTCCTCTTTCTCAGCTGCACTGAGCCAGTAGAGCACCAGTAAGTTGTCTTTTTCTGAGCTAAAAGTAAAGCATTTTTTAAATATCTAAATTTGAAAACAAATTCCTCTCCAGGGAAAAGGTCAAGAACCATTGATCAAAGGTTGTCAGGTAGCTCAAATGGTTGAGCAGATTGAGCAGGACAGTTCAAGGCGTGGAGGGGTTATGGATCAAACTGAGCCACGGAATCTAATGCTATTTCATTGTGTCATTGTAGTAGGAAATTGTTTGATTTCAAAACAGACAATTGATTAGATAGACATGAATCAAATGAATCTTAAAAAAAAAGGCTGGTGACTTAAGTCAAAATATTTTTGCTCTGCACATTTAACTTGTATTGTTAAATGTGAACCCCCCACCCAGTTCTGTACAACTTTTCCTTATCTGTAGTTTTTTTAACATCTTTATCAGATTAAAACTCCAAAAGCAGATTCGCGTGATTTATTCCAAAAGAGCTCCTCCAAAGAAAACAATGACTTATCATGAGGAGGAGCTAACCTCTCAGTCGTCCCTTCTCTCAGATGTATGGGAACGGACCACCTGAGCTCTGCTGTATATTTTGGTATTCTGTGGGAATCCATATTGAGTAAGGAACAGAAACACCTGTGCCTTGGCTTGGCATGGATTATGTAACGGTTGATGTCACATGACAGTGTTCCCACCTCAAGTTACGCTTACAGTGGTACATCTGCGAGTGCAGCTTCACACTCTACCACAATCCCTTCATAGAGGAAAAGGTGATATTTAATGACATACTTTCCTGTCTAGAGCAAACACAGACATAGTGAGAGCAAAATAGACTTGGGGATGAGGGATTTCCCCCAGTATTGTGTATTTTGTGAATGAATGGGTAGCATACAATGGCATGGTACACGAGCACAAGAGGCACAAGGAAAAGAGCTTTAGGAGAAAAAAAACTGCCTGATGGGTGCACACTAACAAATGGTAACCACTTCCGCCTCTGGGGGTTGGTTGTTACTCATGAAATTGTATATTTCAAAAAGAATGAAAAGGAACCCAGGAAACTGAAAGAGAGAGAGGGGGGGGTGAAGCCCAAATGTGTTGATTGGCTCAGGACATGATGCCTGATTCTTTGGAAGATTTTGATTGGCTGAGAGGTATGGTCTCACCTTAAAGGAGGGTTACTCTAGTTCATTGACACTAAGATTTCAGTAAGCATGTTGGCGTGTCTGAGAAGCCGACATGCACAACAAGGACATGCCTTTCTCATAAGCAGTAGTCATTATAGCATGTGCAGGCAAGTGCATTCCTGCTCCTTTAGTCACTTCTTCACAACTGTCTTATTTTTTCACAATAAGTATAGGGGGAACACTTGCATATTTGCTATCAGAAAATCCTGGATGGTTTGTTATGTCTAGCTAAAGTTCCAGGCTAGTATTTGTCACAGAAAACAACACGAATCTACAAACATTTAAAAACTGAAACCCGTAGAGAAATGATTTCCCTCTCAGTCAAACCATTTAGGGATTCAAATGTGACAAGTCGTGTTTGGGGTAATAAGCAGTGGCAGGGATAGTAATTGCTTGGAAAACATCACTAAAGGACCATAAAATCAGCATTTAAGCTATATTCATTTGTAGGCATCTACACATCCCTACTTTGTGTAGCAGAGCGCCCCCCCCGCCCATGCCAATTCTAACCTTAACCCTGACCCCTTCCTCCCTCTCCTCCTCCAAACCTTTAAACTGACCCTAATCCCAGGGCTGTGACACTGTGCTCCTTTTGAATGTTAGTCAATGAATGTGCGGCACTTGCCCAAACAAAGGGACTTTTGTGACAAACCAAGTTTGAGTGCTTGGTGGGAAAGTGACTGTGATGAGTTATTTCCCAAGAAAACTCACTTTTGACTCCAAATGCATTCATTGAGTTACTTTATTACATGAGAAATGAGCAGTCGTGGAGCCTCTGTGTTCAACTTCCTTTCCTCCGGTTATTGTCATTTTGAGCTGCCATTGTACACCAAGTAATGCTGAATAACGACACTATATACTGCTGAGTCTTGTCTCAGAATTCTCTGTCAACAAAATTAACTTTATATGCACTTCTCTCGGTTCCCTGGTGTTCTCTCTGGTGCTCAGTGCCAGCAAATTCCACTAAGCTGCTTTTGAGCCAGGCTCAGACCCTGCGTCTCCTGCCGTCCTGTGTGACCTCAGCTGAGAGTGCAGCTGAAAGTGCAGCTAAACAGGAAAAACTCTCCCTAACTGAGACTAGGACCACACTATATAACTGACTTTTGAAATCAGATATCTTTACATCACATTCCAGGTAGTCAGGTTGTATGGGCTGATTGAGTGTGGACATTTGACTGTGCTCTGGCATTGACTAACTGTTGGCGAGCAGGCTCTGGTGCGGTAATGGTCGATGTTTACTGTGGAACTGTGGATTTTCAAGATTGTGCTGACAATTGGTATGTTTAGCTAGTTTGTTCAGGTTGACTCTGGGATGTCAATCTGACAGTACCTGGGGTGTTTTATTTATTCTGCATACTTCTGAAATCTGAGGGGACATGTAACACTTTAAGGCTACAGACACTTCATAAGATCTTAAACTATTTTATTGGAGCAGTTGCAGCATAGCTAATGTTATGTGAGTAACAAAAAAAAAAGAAACTAACAAATTAGTACCAGTGACTTCACTATGTTGTCCAGCCTGATTTATTCGTCCATTTGCTGTTGAACAGGTTGTGTGGTGTGAAATTGTCAGTTACTGCTGGAAAGGGGCAAAAACAACTTGCTGACAAATATTTTATTCTTATTTATTTATTGATTGATTTTGGACAAAGTTTGTCATCTCTGTCAGCTAAAAAGTCAATCTTTTCAGAAAGAAAAACTCCCTTTGAATGTTGGGTGTGTATAATTTTCATGCATCTAGCAGTATAAATTGCATGTTGCTGAATAGCCTCCCTGTGCAGGACTGTTTTCCTGATCCTGCTCCCGTCTGCTGGATTTCAGACTATTTTCCAATTTCTGATTCCTTCGCGCGAATGCTCTTCTCCTGCCCACTCCTTCCCCTTTGCTGTTTTATGCATTCTCTCCTCTTTTATTTAATGTAGGCATGATCACAACAGAGAAAATGATTTAGATGTAAGACTCATCCTGGTTCATTCCTACTTTAAACTTTTCGTCAACTTCAGTTGCTTACTCCACTGTAGTTACAGCTAGTTGTCATTGCTTTCACAGGAATAGTGCGGCTATTGTTTGACTGTTCACAGCTTCACACAGCTTGGTGAACCTACATCTACCTCCCACAGCTTTCCTTGGCCACAGGGGGGCAGCGTAAAAATCTGTGAATATGTGGAACATTTGAAAAGTAAACGACTTACTCACAACCCTGTTTGTGTTGGTTGAATACCCATAATCCTTTACTCCCTAAGGTGAGAGCTTTGCAGGTGAACACAAACATACAACGATTAATCTTACTTTACCTTTGTATAACTTAAGAGAGCCCATATTATGCTCATTTAAAAGTTTGTACTTTTCAGGGTCTTCTCGATTAAATGTTTAGGGCTTTTTTTTCTCAAACTGTGGATTGTTGCTGCATGTCTTGTCCCCTTTTTCCTGAAACATCCCATTTTAGCTCCTGTCTCTTTAAGGCATCCTCTCGCAAAAGGCTGAGGCAGAATTATAGGCTTTGTTTCTCATTCTTTGTTTCAGGTGTCCCAGGCTTGCCACTTGGCAGATATTATGCGCATTGTTTAGGGTGATGTTGTTGAGTAATGGATGAATAGCCTGAACCGCAAATGTTTCAGGTAGTTCTGCTGGAGGCAACAACCACCTATGGTGTGGGTTGTTATCTGAGCTTCAGTTTTGAATTACTTTCACAGGAAGGAAATCAAATATACTTTATTTTCCCCATAGGAGAATTTTTCTGGGGTTAAAAGATTACATCAGTGCTGTTTTCAGCATTGTATAATAACCAAAAAGAATATCAGGATATGTGCAAGGCACAGCATAATGCAGGTTATAAAAGTACAAAAAAAAATTGTACCTCCCATAAAATCATTAAATATATGTTGATAGTTTCTGGACACCTCCCAGAGGAGAGGCATCCCACCGGGCATGTCCCACATCAAGGAGACCTCAGGCTGACCTAGGATCTACTGGTAAGCTTTTATTTCTTGGTGGCTGTTTTAAGAACAACTCAGTGTCCCTGGAAGAAGTAGCCGAGGAGAGAGAGATCTGAGTGTATCTGGCGGTGCTTTGACTGGTGTTCCTCAGTTGCTGTATCAACGTTTCACAGATGTGATTTCAGGGGCTTGTGAAGAAGTCCTAGTTACGTTTTTAAGGTGACTCTTTAACACCTGTCCAGGGACTACAGATTTCAGATATTATGCATTTACAGTTATGCCTATTAATCCGCATTGACCCTGTCAAATTAATCACTAAATAGAAAAAAACTGTAGATGGCATTTTTGATATTTTCAAGCAAGGAAAGAGTGAGCTGTCAGCTAGGAGTGACAGCCAATGAGGGCACAAGATACACTGTAAGAATACACCACAGGAGTAACAGGGGAAAAGAAAATTGCAAACAACACAACCAGGAGGACAGTAATGAAACTATATATAAAGAACTATAAGAAACTATAGTCTGCTCAGGAAATTTTGGTTCAAGTTTGACAAGAACATCCATCCATCTTTGGTCTTTCCATCATGAAATAACTGAGACAGAGAAGCTATGGGGAGAAACTGCCAGTTTTCTTCAACAACAACGAGAAAAAAACTATTATTCTGTAGCTACTTGTATTTTTGGGTGACAGTAATGATGAGAAAAGAGACTTGTCAGCATGACGGCTGGAACTGCGGGACGAGGATCTGTCAGAAGTGTCAGGCGTTAAGTTTGATGAAAAATCCTGCCATGGCAAGAGAGATCAACGAAAAGGGTGAAGCAAAATCTACAAATGCACAAAAGCTGAATTACAGAAATAGTGGTTTGCAATTAGATTCCCAAGAATCATCTTGGTGGAGCAGTTACAGGAAGAGGGAGGGGAGTAAGACGGAATTCCCCCAGTGTCTAAATGCAAGTGGTGGATGAGCAGACATAAGAGGTTGTAGAGACTCCCAATGAGCACCACTGGTGTCAGGAAGAGTCGGAGATGGGGAGGAAGTGAAAAGTTGTTCTGGGGAGAGAATGACAGAACAGAAGAGAATTTGAAAGAATGCAAATGAAACTGATTGGTTTAGAGTGAAACATTTAATAAAGTCAGTGAACCAGAGTTGTAAGGACAGAATTAAGAATGAAGTAAGTTTGACAGAGTGGGAAAATGGGAGTAATGAAGTGTAACATGATGAAAAGCCTAAACACCAGGGAATAAGGGCAGAAGATACTTATTCAACTTGCCCATAGACTTTATCATGCCCTCCAACGTCTTAAATATCACAATATTTTCAGTGTCCTACCTCTGATTTTGAAACTGTAACCTCCTAGCTCATATAGAACACATTAGTCTTTAAAACACAAGAGATCGGTCCTGATCAGTTTCCAGATGTGTCTCCTATGTGTTGTTTCACAGCAAGAAATGAGGATTTCTTGTAAACTGACTCTCAAGTAATACATTTGGTATGCAGCTGTCTGTAGAGGTTGAGTATTTCAACACTAACAGTGAAAAGACTGCTTGACCTGCCTACAGTCATGATCTCAGTATTTGCTATCGAGTATCAAAACTGAGAGTGAGCACCCAAGATGTGTGTGTGGACATCAGAGAACTATGCCTCATAAAAAGATAAATAAATAGATAAGTCATGCAGAGATCCAGTCTATATCATAAAGTTTAAGTGTCTTTGGAGCGTGTGGCTTCAGTTTTGTTGAATCTACATCTTAATGCACTCTTTATCTAATTATTTTTATAAATCTTTAAATGTGTGCTTTGTTCTACTTCACAGGAAACACCAGAGACACAGAACAGGATTTCGTTTAAGAGACTCGCTGGAGTGGCATGTCTGCATACTGCTCTACAGAACTCACCAATCAAACACACCCATATGTGAGAACATTTTACAGAACAGATGGTGAACACATGAGCCGAGAGCTGTCCATTTCTGTGGATGAAAGTACTTTTTGTGCAGACACACCTCATGCTATTCTGAACACAGCTCATCAAACAGATGATACCACTAATACCAAGTCTGAGCTGTTTGTCTCTTTGATTTTTGTCATTCTATTGAAGATCTACGCGGCACCAGAAGTTTGATTGATTAAAGAGATGCTGTCCACACATAATTGGAGCAGTGTCAGCACCCTTGTCAAGGCATGACGGCTACAGATTTTTATTGTAACTTTACCTAAATAAGAAGACATTTCGACATTTGCATGGAACAGACTTGGTGTACTGCACAAATGCAAAAGCCATATTGAGATGGCCTTGTCCCATAGATTGTTGCATTTTCCAGATACGTGTGCTCCTACTTTGCGACACTTGCCTGCAAGTCTGGTTAGATCTAAAAGTTTGTTGTATTTTTTTGCATATTGTGCTTGAGTAAAGTCAACTAAGCTATTACTGGAATTACTTTGGGAGTAATAGGGATGCAAAGCTGGAACAATTCAAATTGCTTGACAAAATTAATTAGAATGCTGTTTGAATATAAGAAAATAAAGATTGTCTTGTTTGAGGAGCCAATTTTGATTATTTCCTTGGTAGAAACTGAGATGCAAGTTGTAAAACTTGCCCCAGTTTCCACAGTGAGACATTAAATGTGATTAAGGAGAATAGAGGCACACAATCAGGTTTGGAATTTCTGCAAGTTACTTCATGCACTATTAACATGCAGATCAACTGTAAGATGTAAACATACAAAGAGGCTTAATACTAATGCTTGCACTTTGAGCTACAAGCATTTGCCTCATAGCTATAATGAGCAGAGACATTTCACAGTAATTACATGGCAAACACAGCCTGTGTGCTCCTGTCTAAAGAAATGACTTGACGTTTTGAATGTTGTTAGATGCTGAAGGATGGATCATTTGGTATTAGTTCATCTTCTACATTGGTCAAGTATAGTATCAGGAAAAACAGCAATGCTACTCAGAAATTCTGCTCCCTTTCAACTTCCTCAGCTCTTCCTGGGGGACACAAAATACAGACAATTTAATGGGTAGGCAAACTGAAAATGTTTTAAAAACTTGGTTAAGGTTACCACTTGATGTTTCTGGTAGGTTTTAGGAGGATTCTTAGACAATATTCATACATAAGTGCTGTAAAGTACAGAGTGAAAGCTGGAGTGAGTGAAAAAGTGACATTTATGGCCTACTTGACCGCATTGTCACGTTTTTTTAGTTGCATATGAGATGTAATCATTGTCCCCCCTTCATTTAGCCACTTTTCAGTAGTGTACTCTTTGACAAAGGAGCAAAATACCCAGAAACAGCCAGGTCTTTACTGAAAACAATGTCTCATTTACTGTGTACAAGTATGACAAAATTGTGCAACAGAAACAAGGTTGAATTATTAAAACCGATAACAGTTTTGTTCCCAACCTTGATAATAATGTCATGAAGGCAATATGCGCAGCAGAAAGGAACGTGCTCATCAGGTCAGACTGTCCAGAAACACTGGTGTGCTTAACACCTTTGTTCTCTATAACAAAAAACTTGGCTGCAGACGAGGTTTCCCAGGAGACGAGTTATCACAGTGAGTGTACATGTGTTGGGGTGTTCAGCCATCTGAAAGAACGACTTGATATCACACCACACTGTCTGTCTGTCTTGCCCCGTAAAGCCCCTATGACAATATCAGCATGCCACCACACAACAAACACACACAAACTTCAGTCACATCGTGAGTATTACACCGCTTCTCACCAATCAGGTGTCAGGAAGTATCCAGGGAAAGGTGCTTTTGTTTCTGTGTTTGTGTTTTAATTGTGACAATGCTGTTAAGCATTATATATGGCATATTATATATGGCTATATCGTTTGGTGTTTATGACTTTTATCATTCTTAAAATATTATGGTTGTTATTCAAATTTCCCGTCATTGAAAATAAATGGAAATTCTTTCAAATCATTAAAAAAAACTTCGTCTCTTTGAAATCTAACTATTTCAGCATACTTTCAGCTTGAGACACCATTCAAAGTTTAAACAGATTTAAAGACATTCAACTATTACTGAATGATGCAGCATTTTAAAATATTCTGCCAATTTTAAACTATCGCTATTTAAAAAATTAGTAAAATCATTGATGAGTTTACAATGCATTCCAATGAGACGGAATGTGTACATATGTACAGTTGTCAGATTACAGAAAGATTCTCCAGAAAAAAAGAGTTTGTAACCTGTCACTGTGTCCACAATCTTTAACCCACAGACATAAATCTAGCATCAAAACGTAGTAAAATTTGTCCTCTTTCAGCTAATGCGACTTTCATAGCCTTTTTGTATTTTTCTTCTGTTCTTTACAAATTTTATGCCTTCATCTAGCTCCAGGTCCTTTCAAAAATACATTTTAGGTCTTTTGAAGCTTCAGCAACAAACTTTCTGCTAAAATTTCACTTTTTCATCTTTTTTAGCATGATCAGCTATCTCCATTCAACTTATCAGCATGCTCACTGACGTTTCGCAGGAACAGCTTTTTCTAGTTATTGTGAGAATGCTGTTAAGCATTGTGAGAATGCTGAATTTTTAACTTTTTGTTTTGCATTTGTTTTGCATATTAGCATTCTCACTGCTGATAAGCAAAATGTGAAAGGAACAGCTTTTTTTAGTTTCCCTTAAGCTTTTCTTGGATTTTATGACTTGAGATTGTCACTTTATTTTTGTCTTTTTTCCCTGTGGCTCTAACTCATTTCCTCTATTGTTGCTGATCTCTGGCAGTTCTGCTGCACTATACTTATACTTAAAGTGTTAACTGCGGTCATTTTAAACATGGGATTTAAGATTTCTTTAGGATTATAATAAATCCTCCATAGACATATTCAATAGATTTATTTTTTAAGTTATTTTACTTTTTGCAATTTATTATTTGATATTTTCAAGTCACTGAATCTACTATTGGACAAAAAAAAAATTCTTGCTGCCCTCACTGTTTAACTCTCTAAAATGCACTCTGCCTGTAACCACATTCACAACAATAACGTCACCATTGTTTCCAAGTCATTGCAGACAATGCTGACTGGACAGATAGTAACACTGTCAGAAACCCTAAACTTTTTAACGTCTAAAATTGGATGCCTGATGTCTTGAAGATTGTCAAAACGACAAATTTTGTAAGTATTGTTCTGAGAGCCTCAATATCTAAGTCCTGCAAAGCTTCAAACAGATTAATTGTTGTTTCACCGGGATATCCAGTGTTTAAATTTAGAGTTTTAGGTAAGGGGCTTATGTTTTAATCATAAGCACATGAAGGAGATCTCATTAAGGCACATTCCCACTTGCGTTTATAGTAGGAGAGGCAAAATGAGAGAAAGTGGATGCATTCTCACCAAACGAAGAGCCTCATCAGAATGCAGGAATGTAGTAAACATTGCGAGGTGAGGACTGGAGGGACAGCATTAAAGGAAGATTCCAAAAAAGAAATTTAAAGCATTGTGTGAGGCTATGTACGATTAAAGGTCTTAGATATGTGTTAAACTGCTCAGCAAAATCCAAGTTTTGTAGACTGCAGACCTATTTTATCTAACTCAGGTGGCAAATATCAGACAGCCTTAAGTCTCCAAGAACACAGGTTATCTGATAGGACACCAAAGCAAAATAAAAGCAGCAAAAGGGAGTGGGAAGCTGTGAAGAAGAAACAATAGAGCTTATAGTTAGAATGAGTAAGCGATATGCAGGGTGGAGCAGGCTCAGGTGATGGGTTGGGTGGGAAATATACTGAAGGCATTTCCAGAATGATGATGCACTGCATCGTATGATTGAGTTGACACCACACAAAAATAGAAAGAAAAGGAAAAAACTGTTAAGTCATTATTCAAGGGGCAAAATTAAGGTAATAAAACTGATTTGCATCATAATCGCAGTTTCGATCCAAAAATAACTTCATAGCTTCATAGCTGATCCTGTTGTAATGACTTGATTTGGCTGGTGGAACACCCGATGTGTTCAGGTCTTTAAAAGCAGAGAGGTAGGATTTAATGCTGAAGATTGGTTGCATTATTTGCATTGCCAATTTCTTCCAGTCATGAAATAATAATAAAAAAAACTTGTTGTACGTTTTTATGAAGGAAAGAAATTGAATAGAAATTTCAGTTTCAGTTTCAGGTCTGTCGGTGACAGGTCACTTATATAACCGATGGTCGCCCTACAAGTGCTTTCTTGGCATGTTGGTATGTGATATGCTTGTACTGTTCTGACATTTGACACTACTGACACCCCACAGAGTGACTGCTCGCAGTTTCTCACATTTCTGACACTGGTTTGGCTCTTAAAATATACATTCACTATGTCTTTGAAGGGGTTAGTTTGGCTTTAGTGAAAAACAGCAATTCACTCTTCCATTTCTTAATTTTGGGAGGCTTTACTTGTTGAAATTAATGTACAGCAACTTGATTTGTCTGTTTTAATGTCCTAAAGCCACATTTTAGAATGAGCCATTTGAAATGGAATCACTTCATATCAGCTTACACAGTCCTCACAGTTCATGTAATTGATTTTCATTGCATCATATCGAATAATACTTCCATTAACGGTCCTTACAAAGTTCTTAAGCTTTACTCTAAAAACTTTTTTATCTCTGAAATTTTAAAGTTTGGTGTGTACATTGTTGCATTTTATTTTAAAAGTCACTGGAGTGAGTTGAAATTTTGACTGAAATATCATGAAAATCTCAGGATAAATTCCTGGCACACAGTGGTTGCCGAATTATTTCTGTAATGAAATCTAAATGTAAAAGCGATTTCCCACCAGAAAAAAAAACATATAATTTTCAAAAATATACCTATTATTTTACCCTGGCAGATTTTGATTCTGTGTCAAGTACTTTTTATCACATGTTGTCACATATTGGTCCTGCCAACACAGTCTCACAACAGTTTGTTCAACTGCCACAACATCATTCTTGGACATCACTGACTTTTATCTCTTTTCCATGGGCATGAAAATAGTTGAATTGGAACACAAAGTGAGTGCATATTGTGAAACTGTCAGAAAAGGAGTGCTTACCAACTTTGATACTGTGGAAAGCTTCAGGGTGTCTCGGTGGCTTTAAACACTCACAGCAGTCCTCCAGAAATCAAGTTTGGTCTTGGTTAAGTCAATTCCTTTTTTAACTTTTAGTTTTAAACTCCACTTTTGCTTGCAGTTTGGTTAAGCTTAAGCGTTTAAAACTAATTGGTCTATATTCATAAAATATCAGGGGTTTCAATAAAATTTCACTGGAAAATTTTCATAGATGACGACTTCTGCCAAATCTGAAAAATCACACAAAAAAACCTTTAGCTGAAATTACTTTGAAAGATGTCCTGAAAGTCTCAAATAAAAAAGAGACACAATTTGTGTTGATCTACATAAGGAAACTGTTTGTTGGCCCATTTCACAATTCATCATAAGGCTGAGCATAAATAGAAATTTTTTTTTCAAGATGGACTATTGCAGTCACCAGCAATATTTACATATTTATCATTTAATGTTTTCTCCATCCATTTCCAATAGCTCTTAGGGACTGAGTAACAGGGGCAGGATTTTGAGCAGACATCCCAGATCTCCCTCTTCTAAGGTGTTCTGAAGCCAGCCAGTTCTGGGTCTACCAGTCCCAAGGCCTCCTCCTGGTGGGATATGTCCAAAACATCACTCCAAGGAGGTGTCCAGAAATGCAATTGAATCTCTTTATATTTCAGTTGAACTCAGTTCATTATATTGTGGAGGAACATTTATAGCTGCAGTGCAGTACAGAACACCATCACCACCCGTTATGATCTCAGTTTTGAACGTAAAGAAGAATCATCAAACTTGCTGCTGAAATGGATTTCATACGAGTTCATATCTTTTTATTTGGTATTTTTCAAGTAATTTTTTCAGCAGTCACCTTGTTTCCTGTTTTATTTGTTAGGGTCTTTCTCCCTGTGTATTCTGTTAAATTTAACTTTTCGTCTTACACCTGATCATTACTAATTAGCACTGACCTGTCTATGATTTCCCCATCACTGACTGATTATGTCTCCTAGTTTTCTGTTGTCCTCTGTCGGATCATTGCTTCTTGTTTGCTGTTTATCCTCCTTGTCACCCGTGATCTCTCGTGTTCTGCCGCCTCTGTAAATAAAACCTTCAAGGATATCCACCAGTTCTAGAGTCTCTTCCACGATGTACAGTTTTTTTTGCTTTATTTTTTTATGCAGGACCAAGTAATTTATACGTGTGAAATTATGAATATGCCACATAATCTAAACATGTTTTAAACAGAGTAAAAAACAAGAGAAAATGTATATTTGAATTAAACTGAATTAATCTATTCTTACTAATGTATTTGACTGATTAGCAAATTCTTCTAAGGATTTTGGGGATATGTGGTACAAAACCCAAAAATACTGGAGTTTTAGCTTGGTTGCAGACACTTGGAAGATGTTTTGGTATCATTAGGATTATTTAACTTTTGATAAAATCTACAACACAAACTGGAAGGGTAAGGTAACATGGAGTGATCCTGTAGGGTTGGAACATCAGCCAGCATGAGGGCATCCTTTCAGTTATGACATATCACAGACAGACATTCATGAGAGAATTGTGATGCTATTAATAAAGGTATATAGAAGATCTAATTTCAAATGTACTTGTTAGGCATTTAGCTGACGCACATCCAGAGCAGCTTAAATGACTCAGGAGTCAGTGAGCATCATATCAAGCTGACATGTGAAATGAGTCTCGAATCACCAGGTTTGGAAACTGCAACAACTAATCTAACCAGGTGTCTGGATCATTCGATAGACACAGCTACAATCATTTACGCATGCAGCAAAGGTCTCACCACGAAAAAGTAAAGATGTTAGAAAGCAAGAATAAAATCTACAGCAATGCAAAGTAAAACTGTTGGAAGGATTTTAGAAAAAGATTAAGATGGTGAGACAAAAAATGGTAAGTCAATCAATGTAAAACAAGCTCATCAAATCAGATTACCCTGTACCCCAGACCAATGACTATTCAGATAAGTTCTGCATAAGATGCATAATCGCTATTTTGATAATAATAATACTGATGAAAACCAGCACTGCAAACAAACAAATATACCAGTGTCTCAACAGCTGTAAATTTGTAATGTGTGATATTAAACCTTACAGACTCCTGCACTCACAAGCATTTAACTTTTCTTTATACTTCCTTGGCCTTCTTAATGAAAAATCCCATGACATCTTTATAACCTAGTTTATGTGGTTAGAAGCTTTACTATAGTTTTAACAAAACTGTGCAGCTGAGATGTAACTTTTACTCTTAACTGGGACATCTTCATTCCATCTTTTCACTAAACTATGGCTTTACCCATCTTCATTATATGTCCTCTGGAATAAAATGGCCCATTGTCCTCTAAGGCCTGTGACTTAAGACATCCTACAACTCTTAAAGTAACATTACCTTGGCAAAAGTCTAAACTGGCTTCAGTTTTTCAATTCAGTGTGAAATCATACTGCTGTTTTGGCCAGTCTAATACATGCCAGCGCACTTTCCTGTTGGTTTTCAAGGTATTTCTACTGTAAACCACTCAATTGTTGTAAGTAAAAATAAACTAGCTGCTTTTGTAAACATTTTACAAAGGTCCTACACGATCAAACTACACTGACTTTATTCAGATTCATGCATCAACTAGACAAACATGGATACAGTAGCTTTCAGGCTTTATACATAGAAGAAAACACAGATGAAATCAAAGAATAGCAGTTTACTGAGAGCAGAAGATTGTCTGATGTTGCTTTCATGATATAACTTTCATTATCAGAATCTACCTGTTGAGTTGTCTCCACCTGTTTCAGAGATTTACCATGTTCAAGACTCTTAAATAGGTGAAGCACAGTCCTTGAAATGTCAAGTCTGACGTGGTTAAAGATTACTAAAATCCACAATGATATTCAATGTGTGACATTGTGTAAATGTGTAAAATTCCAAAGCTACAAGAAATGTCAAGAAAATCTGTCACAACAAGTTTATTTCCCACATTAAATAGTGTCCTTTGTTCATGGGTTTTGCAATGGTCTTATGCAAGATTAGGTCGATTGTTAATCTCTTTTGATTTCCAGTGAAATGCCAGCATTTGTCCCCACAAAAATGCATGTTTTTACTTAACAAGGATATTTTTGGGTCTCTCTCATTCACAACGCAGGCACGGACGGCCCAGATTTTAATTAAGGAACTTATTTATGGCATATCAAAAGTATTCCTGAAATGAAACAACATTTTTATGAAGACACAGTATTTTCTGTGGACGCAAACTTGTAGACTGAAACCTCACATCAGACACACAGTGATATTTTCATTTTCACCACATGAAGTCTTTGAGGGTGTTGGACCATGACAAGATGGGTTTTTATGAAAGCTTACATTTCAGGGAGACAAATTGAAATTCAGTATAAAAGTATTCTTATGAATGCTGGCAATTTCTGCGCAACATAAGCATGTTTGGTTCATTTCACAGCAGCCGTAGCAGATATGGTAAGATTATGGACCAAAGTTTTCACTTTACACGAGCTTCAAAATTACAGAGAGGCCCCAGATTAGAATACGCTGCAGGATCATATATATGGCATGCCGTTCAGGAAATTAATCTTTGAATATATGGAATGAAACTTTGAATATATTGAATGAAACTCTGAATATATTGAATGAACCTTGAATATATGGAATGAAACTCTGAATATATTGAATGAACCTTGAATATATGGAATGAAACTCTGAATATATTGAATGAACCTTGAATATATTGAATGAAACTCTGAATATATGGAATGAAACTCTGAATATATTGAATGAACCTTGAATATATGGAATGAACCTTTGAATATATTGAATGAAACTCTGAATATATTGAATGAAACTTGACTGACGTCAGACTTCACGGAAGTGCCTGCAGCCATCTTGTCTAAGGTGTGGATACTGTGGCGAAAAGCGAATGACAATTAGTCAGTCCGCTCGGAATTTTGCAGGATGAATATTAAAGTATGAGGACATCATTAACACACTGGTGAATGCATGTACGGGCCAAAATCCTCCCGATAACCCTGCCCGTTCTTCTAACGAAGAAGTCGTGGCAGACTTACGACATCAGGCCAACCTCAGCATGCCTTCAACCTCTCAGGAGTGCCCCAAAACGGCAATGCAGGCTTTAGTTAAGTAATGAACGTATATGATGATCCGTGACACAATGTCCACTTTGGGCACGATGCATTTGTCTGTCCGCAATCTGCTGTGAGTAACGTGAACAAAGCTGTGTCGCGGATCATCAAATACGTTCAATACTAAACTAAATTTTCAGCCTACATTGGTCTATGAATGTGGGTGATTCTTATTGTATCTAAACAATATATAGCCTGCATTGCCGTTTTGGGGCACTCCTGAGAGGTTGAAGGCATGCTGAGGTCTGCCACGACTTCTTCGTTAGAAGAACGGGCAGGGTTATCGGGAGGATTTTGGCCCGTACATGCATTCGCCAGTGTGTTAATGATGTTCTCATACTTTAATATTCATCCTACAAAATTCCGAGCGGACTGACTAATTGTCATTCGCTTTTCGCCACAGTATCCACACCTTAGACAAGATGGCTGCAGGCACTTCCGTGAAGTCTGACGTCAGTCAAGTTTCATTCAATATATTCAAAGTTTCATTCCATATATTCAAGGTTCATTCCATATATTCAAGGTTCATTCAATATATTCAGAGTTTCATTCAATATATTCAAAGTTTCATTCCATATATTCAAGGTTCATTCAATATATTCAGAGTTTCATTCCATATATTCAAGGTTCATTCAATATATTCAGAGTTTCATTCCATATATTCAGAGTTTCATTCAATATATTCAAGGTTCATTCAATATATTCAGAGTTTCATTCCATATATTCAAGTTTCATTCAATATATTCAAGGTTCATTCAATATATTCCGAGTTTCATTCAATATATTCAAGGTTCATTCAATATATTCAGAGTTTCATTCCATATATTCAGAGTTTCATTCAATATATTCAAGGTTCATTCAATATATTCAGAGTTTCATTCCATATATTCAAGTTTCATTCAATATATTCAAGGTTCATTCAATATATTCAGAGTTTCATTCAATATATTCAAAGATTAATTTCCTGAACGGCATGCCATACATATATGCATCATCATATATATATCCATAAATGGATGGATGGATGAACAAGATGGACAAAACCAATCTCTGCCTACATAGCTTTAATTATTCAATCTTTTCATACGCATCAAACATTTTTAAAAGCAAATTAAGTCTTAAAAGAGAAATTTGACAGAACTTTACATTTGTTTGTCCTGTTTTGTTGCGATATCCAGTTGGCAGATTTGGGTTCCCCTCAGTTCTGCTTTGAGCCGGTGGATGAGCTTGTTTGGCAAACACAGACACTGTTTAGAAAAGGACCAGTCATTATTTTAGCATTTTTCATCTCTACATTTAGTGCACTCTCACACATATAGCATATCTTTCTTTTTTGGGCTCAACTGCAGTTAAATGTTGACAGGAAACTTCATGTGGCTGCACCTTGTGAGTTTGGACAACTTTGGCTGCATCTGCTCAGTTTTCCCAAATTGTCTTTGATTGTTCTTTTCATCAGTGTGAGACATCTTAGTGGAGAGCTGAGACAGAATGAGGCTCCTCTCTCCTCACTGGGAATCTCTTGCACATACTGTAAATGTCAGCATGCCTGAAGCAGGGCTCATTCTATGAAGTGTTGGTGCTGTCTCCAAGCTTTTACCGTGACAATGCAGATCAAAGAGTACAGTGTTGAGGTCATTAACTTGCTACCTCTGCACACTTGGATGTCATTTAGGTTCCCATGGTGTTTAGTGAGGAATCTAGTTGCCAGAGAAAGAAAAATTCAGTGTGAAATAATTCTCTACAAGGCAGTTTGGTGGCCAAGCCTGAATAGTTTTGTGAAAAGCAAAGCCAGTATTTATGCTGGAATTGTACTCTGACATTTCTGTGAGAAAAAAGAATAAGTAAATACAATGCACTCACTTACCTCAGTTTGAGAGAGAATGTTTTTGTATTCCAGTCCCATGGTATTTGATACTGGTGCATGTTGTGAAAAGAATTATCTTAGCTGGACGCTGCACCCAATGAAGTGGAAAGCAAACAAGAGGATCTGATTTACCCAAACCAGGCTGTGTTTGAGATGTGTGGAACCCTTCAGGCAAATTTAAAACTGGAGAAATTTCTCAGTTGGCTTTGGAAGAAGACTGGATCAGATCCCAGCACAATGAAGGGAGAAGTGAAATCACTCTATAGATTGTGTATTAAAGACAAATAAAGACACTAAGCACGTTGACATGACACTTGAATCCTTCGGGTGATCCAATCACCTGCAAACATTTTAGTCGGACACGTACAAAATCAAGCTTCCCAAAACTGGTCGAGCACACGCAGATGATATGATTGGGGCTCGAATCACTCCTGCATGTGTGCACTCACCTAGACTCAAAATGGATATCAGTGCTCCACACATGCTCTAAAGTTCCATCTTTATGTAAAAACAATCAAATGTAAGTGTTTATTTATATAGCTCAGTTCCTTGTAAAAAAAAAGTCTCACTCACACATTTTTCTTTTAATTTTGTCAGACTGAAAACGTGATGGAAACTCAGCCCATCAGGGCAACGTGTTAACTTGTGGTCGCAATCAAACAATTTAAATATATCATCGGTGTAGTAAATTTGGTTGTATTCACACGTATGATGATCTCTGAAAGAGAAAGTTAGAAGCTGCTGAAAGTTTTGAATGTTTGCTCACACAGTCCTCAGAGTTGCAGCATCAGACACACTTTGGTTGATAACATGGTTCTGCTTTGGTGCATATATACTGCGACAAGGACTGTGGGGCAATTAAACTGCCGAGTAGAACTGTAAACAGACTGTAGCTTTACTCAGCTGGGAATGCAACCATGCTGAATGGGACATTGTTAGCAAGCTTGTGGACTACCGTTTGGAGTCCACAAGCTTGTTTTGGCCATCCGCATCTTGGATTTGTTGAACATGAAGTGATGAGCAAGGTGTGAATCAAACTGAGAACCAGACACGGTGAAAATCTATAACTGTTCCCCACAGAGTCAGAAAAAGTATAGAAAACAACAGCCTGAACTGTGAAATACTCAGCAACCACATCTACTTGTTCAAATTAGCTGCTGCTATGTTTGGAGAGCACACATATTATGATCATTACTGTAATGCACCGATGCCAGGTCTTCTCTCTGTGCTTCTCTTCTGCTACCTCTCTGTCTTGGGGCTTCATGAATGCACATATTTTATGCTAGAAAACATTTTGTCACTTGCCAGAAATGAATGGCTCAGTCTGGAGTATGGGCACCTCTTGGTTGCACTGGTGCTGTTTTTGTCACAAACTGTGGGAGGGTTTTGTTCCTTTCTATTTTGAGTTTCTTGTGTTTTATGTAGTAGTTAATCATTTATTCTTTGTTCTTAGTTTGATTATCTTATTCCTGCTTTCAGTCTTGTATCCAGAATCCTAATCATTATTCCTAGTTTTCTGAGATCCTTCCTGTCTGATTCTCAGCTCCATTTCGCCAGTTAGTCTCAACTGCAGTCATTTTTTTTTTTTCAGTTTTCCTGCTCTTGTATTTCTGTGCCTAAGGTTGCAACTTGGGCCACTTTCACTTGTCTTTCTCAGTGCTAAAACATGCAGACAGGCAGATTCTTGCATGTGTTCAGACTGGGCATCTTGGCATTCAGTTCAGTCTCTGTTAACTTGATTGTGAAGCCTTTGAGGGCCTTATCCTGTAGGCTGATATTTTCATTCAGGCATACATTGACACAGAAAGTCTGGAGTTTGCAGTTGTGCAACTTAATAAGTTGGTAGTGTCTGTGAATATGATGCAACTCTAAAACCCATTTTATTCACACAGCCTTCCAGTAAACCCCGCTTGTTTGATCTCTCGGAAGACCTCACATGTCTTGGTCTCTGTCCGCCAATGCTGAGAGAAATTCCACATGGAAGAGAGAGAACCTTTCGTATACAGAATATATATAGAAGTGGTACACAGAGTAATGCAGTTGCGAGACATTTTGCAGTTTGAGTAAAGAACAACCATAATCTTAGATATGTAACATGCACAACTTAGCCGTTTGAGTCAGTCTATTCATAACATGCAGATACTGTGAGTTCACTTTTGATTTAAGCGCTTAGTGTCTCAATGAAGGCTGTGAGAATTCATAGTAAGATAAATTGAGAGGAGGTAAAGAGAAATGAGCAAGTGAACTGTCACACTGGGAAGAGTGTAGGGTTTCATCACAAAGAATCAGTCAGGTAATAACATGTTGCATTCCACTATCAATTATCTGTTTGCAGCCTTGCAAGTCTTTTGTAATACCACTGCTTTATATGGAGTTTCCTCGTGTCAGGTTCTGACTATTTCAACTGCTGCACATCAGAGGGCACCTCTTAACTTCTGTTGACTCAGATAGCGCTGGAAAGAGACACACTGAAACTTGACTCCTAGGTCTCTGCTTAGAGCTAGGACTATATAAAGATGAAACTTTTACCTCTGACCCCCTCAACCTGCACAAACACACATCCTCCCACACACACAAACACGTGCAGAGCTACTTATCATCTATTTGCTTCGTCAGTTTCCCCATCAACTGCTTTATCTTGCCAAACCTCTCCACTCTTTTTTTCTAAAGAATGCACTCTCGAGCATCTTCACAGACTTGTTAACATTCAGCCACTGCATCTGACAAGAATGGCCGCTCTGTTTCGCTCCAGTCAATCAGAGGACCCCCTGAAAAACCACTTTGCCTCCATTGCAACAACACCTCCGTCTTCGTTGCTCTTCTGGCGTCTGTGGGACTCCCTATGTGATTCCAGGCACTTGGATACCTAGAAACTAGGCCTTGTGGTCAGTGCCAGTTTCCATGGCTCTCCCTCTGTCAAAGGGATGTTCTTTCTAGGCCCGGTATATTTGTGAAGTCCCTGTGAAAAGATGGCTCTGTGTCCAGAGGTCCCAAGCACAGCGAGAGCAGAATTCCTCTGTTACTGTGGAGTTGGGCTTGTGCAGTGCAGCGGATAGAAAGGAAAGTGGGGGAGAAAACACAGAAAAAGCATGTTTTGGTGCTGGCTCGGTGCCGACCATCAGTTTGGAGCTCAGGGGACTGGGTCACAGAGGGGGTTCACAGGAGGAAGTAAACAGGCTTGTGTATAAACAATTACACCAGCAAACATCTTCAGACTGAAAAGATACAGACACTATAAGACATCTTTACAAGTATAAACTAAAAAAAATGGATTTTTTTTTCATTTATAAAGGATAACGCTGAATAATTTAGAAAATACCTCATTTATATCACCAATATCACCCATCAATAAGTGCAGTATCTTTAAGTTGTAGAGTACTCCCTCTTATGAAAACTCAAATGACTGACCAGAAGATTGTCTGTCCTTATAAAGATAAAAAGAATGTAAAAAAAGGTCAAATCCAACTAATAATCAGTGGAAAAATGTGGAGTCATTACATAAACTTTTTAAAGAAATGTCGCAGACAGAGCATGATTCATGCTAGCTTAGACCTGAGAATGACATGAGCAAAGGATTATCAAAGAAAGTCTGAGTTTCTGTGAGAGCTGAGGAAATGTGAAGAACACTGTGTGGTATCTAACGTCAAACTGTATACTTCAAGAGCTTTACTTGCTCTTTAGCACCAAACTTAAAGATAAAGCTTTGCTGGAGAGTATAAAAGAACAAATCCATGTCAAAGTTAATGGACGAGTAGCTTAGCAGAGAAACATATATAAGTAATATTATAAAAAGTGGCCGTGAAAAGACCTGGCCAAATATGTCACCTGACTGGAATCCAGTCAAACACCTGTGTGGTATTATACAGAGAGAGGTAGAGCAGCATAACCTCTCCAGTTAAGAAAAACTCAAATTTGTCTGCAGAATGACAGAATGTATTAGAAATGTGTGCAATGCAGGTATCCTCCACACTGAGAACAATTAAGTCTGAGAGTCTGAGATTAAGTTCCTCAAGGTGTACTGACTTTAGTCGTATTTCTAATATAATAGTAATTGGAAGTAACACAGGAATTGAGGGGTTATTGTATTTTAAGACACTTTTTTCATTATTTATGAGATTTTGAACAGGGGTGTACTCACTTCAGTTACCTTATTTGGGCAGTTTACATATGACTCATATCCTTATAATTCTGTTGACTCTTCCTCCTCTGCTCTATTTACCATTCAACACCCACAGTGACTTACCAAACTGAGAAAAAGGTAAGCCTACCAGGGAATGTTATGCATAACTTTCATACTCAAGTTCCCAATACTGTAATCAGATTAAGTGAATATTCCATGTGTATTCCATGTTTTCACATGCCAACTGTTGGTGGATAACATGTTTTGCAATGACTTCTCCTGCACCTGTTTATGTTATAGATTCTTTAGCATAGGTTTCTTGTGTTTACCTTGTTTTGAAGTTTTGTTTTGAGTTTTGAAATGCCTAGTAAAGCTCAACTGTCCAGAGGCCAAACCAGTACGACCAGCCTTTCCAGTAAATTTTGAGCCTACACTCCTCAGACTCAGTCTCTCAGGTCTCTGTAATAGGCTCCTCACAGCCTTTGAATTTGTAAGAGTGTTAACATTTCTTTGATTTCCAATCTCTGTATTGATGCTGGATCTCATTGAACAGCAAACAGCACATTTAGTTGTATCCCAGAAAAAGTCATAAAAAAGTTCTTTTTGAGTTCTGAGTCATGCCGCTGTGATGACATGATGTCAAGTTTTCAGGTTGGGGGACATGCAGTGACATGGCTTACATGTGGAAAAAAAAAGTCATGATTGTGACAGTCTCTTACAGTGAACTGTTACTGACATCAGCTCTTTCGCAACCTTCATAGTTAAGTTGTTTCACACTTTATTACAAAACACTATAACTAAAATAAATGCATTTGTGTGTTTGTGGATGTCAAACTTTAATACCACAATGGATTAAAAATCATTCCCTAAGGATAGTACAGTCATGTGAAAAATGTCAGGTATCAGGACATGATAAAAATCATCTGGTCCTTACCAGGTCTTAAAATTTGATAAAAACAACCTCAGATAAATAACACATGACATGTTGCGCAGTTACTTAACACAACGAAAAATATTCCAACCCTGACCAGAGGGCTCTCCTAGTAGAGCCTTAACAAAGAAGCAGTGTGTGTGTGAATAACCAAGTAAAACTAAGTAATTTGGAAGGTAAGTAAAAGCCAGGTGCTGCTAATCAAATGCATTCAAGAAACTGATCATCAGCAAGTATGACCACCTTTAGAATTTTGGCAGTTTGCTCATCTGCAGTGTGTGTTAACACTCAAGGAATTAGGGCATCAGCAATGATCTTGGAGAAACTGTTGTTGTCTTTCCAAAATGTTTGGAATAAGTAAGAAAATGAGATAATACAGTGAGAAAGATTATTCACAAGTGGAAAACTTTTATTACAGCTTGACAGAATTCCAGAATCCCTCCATAATGATGTGAGAAACTGATAACGTCATACTGAGATACTGAATCATGGGACGTACTTAGTTTTTCCATGTTGCATTTTGACTTAGTTTTTGTTCAATGAATAATGACACTGTGTCATATGTCTTTTTTCCTCATGTTAAGACCTGGTAACGACCAGATGATTTTTAATTAGGTCCTCAATCAAACCCAAGCACTGAAAGTGAGAGTATGTTCTTTCTTGACCGTATAATATTCCGCAGGAACAGGAAAATGCTGTGAATTTTTACCACAGAGTTCAAAATGGGCTGACTGCTCATACTGCCAGCTGAATGCCTGACTTTTACGCTTAGTGGCCCCATTTCCACTGTGGCTTTTAAAGAAAAAAAGAAGCACCTGGGACTCCCCACAGCGTGGCAGATGGAGGAACAACCACACACCCACACGTGGCTAAAGGCTCCGCTCCACTGCGCCAAACATAACAATAACCCTCAGGATGGTCAGCAACCCATACGCTGCTCTGCTTTCCATGAGAGCGCAGTGCTGAATCCAAGGTTTCCATGGTCAGGGCCGAAGAAACCCATGTCTGCCTCCTTCGTTTACAGAGCTTTGTTTTGCTAGGTGGGCTTTGATAAAGCAAAGAGGTGTCAGGATTGAAAAGAGTTATTTGGCGTGTTTAAGACCATTTATTGTAGAAATACTGTGCTGCATTATCTTTAAAAGCACAGGGTAATATCTGGACTAAATCATCATCTTTGAGGCTTTGTTTTTGTTTTCAATCAGATTGGTGTGAAATTAAGTAAACAAATACACTATGTCAATGCAATATCTCACGGTTAAATAAAAGGCGTCAGATCACTCTTTTCTATCTTGAAAACAAACATTGATTATCGTTGTCTGTGTCAACACGTTTTAGCATCCTTCGGTATTCCACAGTAATAGTTAGTTATCATTTAACTGAATTCCAGCCAACAAGACACTGCAACTATGGAAACTACCCAGATGATGGAATCCTTCCTCCCCCTGCTGGACACGTGCTGGCTGTGCTACTTTCCGGTGCAGTTGCAGCCGGGTTTGGGAAAGTTTCTCAGTTTTCATAAATACCCTTTTCATATTGCAATCATGAGAGGAATTATTGGAATTATTGAAGGACTACTTACAGTAACCCCTTCCAAATGATAATTCCTCTACCCTGAGAGAAAACTTGTAATAGCAGGAAACAAGTGAAAAACAACAACGACAACAGAAAAATGGTCCTTTTGTTGTCCTTTTGAGACCACTTTTAATCCAGGATGTTTTTTTTCCAAAAAGCTATTGATTTATTTTTGTATTTGTTTAAATAGTCATTAATTTACTTTTTTTTTTTGTTTCTTTCTTTTTTAAGATACAGAGATCAACTTTTGGTGCTGTGACATTGTTAAGTATTTTTGGGTGAGTGAACTTCTACAGCGGGCATTTTCTCTTTTATATTTGCTGTGAAAACATCTATGAAATACTTATAAATCTCATATAAAAAAAAAACTAATTAAAAAGCATCCTAAAACTGTGACTTCTGCACTAGATTTTTTTTAAAAACTTTCCACTGCAACATGGAGAATCTCCAAATAATTTATGTTACTGGTTGACCAACAACCAATGTTATTGTTATTGGCTGTTATTGGTTTACCAAAATGCTCTGGGAGCACATAATTGACCACAGCTGTTTGTGGAGGAAAAAGCTAAAGATGTTGGATGGATGAAGTTGTCTGAATTTGTCTTGGTTGCCTCTGCTAAAGTTATTATTATCTTTACTTTACTCTCTATGAAACTGAAAAATAAAACAAACAAACAAACTTCAGATGTTTTTGCTTATCTTTGATAGCTTTCAGGTGCAGAAGTGACATCCGGAAACTAAGCAATCTCTACAGGGGAAGACTGTGAATTTGAGCTGGAAGTTCCAGGAAAAAGGAAACAAGTATGCATAAAATATTTATTCATTTATCCATGACATCTGTTGGTCTGTTTATTTATTTGGTATTTTTTTACAGGTGGAATTTGAAGCATTTCAGAAACTCTGAATGACTATTGATTATTTTGTATGTACTTACAGCGATGTTAACTACTGCAAGATAAGAATCGACTTTTGCTGCATATCCACCATAATAATATTTCTTTCTCCGAGTTGCCAGATAAATTAATTAAAGTAATGACCCATCACGTAAGGTGTTAATCGTGTTGTATTTGCTATCGCCTAGACTACATTCACTTTCCACACAGAACAAACTGAAAATAAGTCCACTTGCTTTCTGGTTAAAAGTACCCGAGCCCTGTCAACCAATGCCCAACCTGCCCTGATCCCAACCACCAATCACAACAGAGCCTCTCCTACTTCCTGTTAGTAAAACGGAAGTTGAGGCTAGAGACGCTATTGTCGTGCTGTATGAGTCTATGTAGACGTCAGGAAGAGGGCGACTTTTGGCTAACAGGTAGAGTACTCAGAGGCCTCGGGACATCAGCTGAGCTGACACAGTGTTTTGAATAAAAAGTTATGTTATCCTGGGTTATCGGGTTCAAAAAGGGCTGTTATACATAATAATACTTTGTTATGTTTCAGTTTTCTCCTGGTGCTTTTGTCTCTTACATCGTTTCCAGAAGCTAATAAGCTAACTTAAGCTGAACGTCACTTAACGGAGCAAAACGTTAACCTCCAGCCGCTCTTTTGTTTGTCTGCTTCACATAAACTGAGAGGTATGCTGCCAGGTTGGTGACACACTGTTGCTGTTATACAGACTTTCTAACATTTCCCTGGCCAAAACTGTCGGTCGTGACCCTTGTGCGATGTTTGTGTTGTAGCTTTGCCAGACCACTAGGTGGCGCATTGATACGCCTGTAAGGAAACCAGTTGCCTTCCTCTGTCATTTTCATTAGTCCATTTTAAACTAACCACTCAATATTTATGAGCCGTGTTTTTGCTTTATATAAAGATCATGTTTTCAAACATTTCCAGGTGTCATATTATCTGATAAACAGCAAGACCCAAGAGCTTCATTAATTAGTGCTTTACAAATCTATGTATTGTTTGACTCACACAGTTGGTGCCTCATGAATTCAGGAGCTAAAAAGCAACAGTGGGCTGAAGACTATCGACAGTCTGCTGTTTCTCAAATTTAAACTGTCAGAGGCGTACATAACATTTGTCAAAATCTTCACCAAATAAGTAAATTAACCCAGAAGGGTGAATGACTGTTTCTTTCACTGGGAACCTGTCCAAGGCATAGCCTGGCTCTCACTCCATGGTATCTGGGATAACCCTGAACAGCACAGAGGGGTATGCAAAAGTGAGCGAGCAGCTGAAATCTTGCCAGAGGTCACAATTTAGACCATTTACAAAAGGTTTCTTAGACTTTGATGTATAAAGGTGCAGCTGGAACTACAGTATGCACCTCTCTCTCTGGAGAGATTGTCGTCATAGTTTTTATGTGTCTGATAACAAGTGATGCATTTTTTTTTGTTTGCAGGTGAGACTGACGGAACCAAAAAAATAATAATAATGTAAGAACTTTTTAAATAATAGATTTTGAAGAATGAGCAACAACAATATCCTAATGAATATTCTGACTTTTTAAGGTCTTGGATAAAATCCCAAATGTCGCTGCCTGTGGCACTGGGCGTCCTGTTTGTGGGCCTACCGTACTCTATCTGTATAGTTTGCCAGTGGTTTTATGGCTGGCCCCACAAGCCTGGGTACAAAAAGTACACCGAAGCTCTAAAACCAAGGTATTTTTGTGTGATTGTTTTTCCCAATATTTGTTTGGGTTATGTATTTATTCATGTTACTATGCACTGAAAATAGTGCTTTTTTTAATCATCTTTGTCATGTTTGGCCTCTCAATCAGGCGGATTTATTATTTGACCAAAGCTTTGCTGGATAATGTCAGATACCTGCAGTATTGGACCTTGTACCTTCAGATGCAGTCCTGGTATAAGAATGATGAAAACTGGAAGCAGTGCAAAAAGGTGTGTGTGATGGATGTGTTGCTGAGCAAATTCCAGATTTAAATTTTCAGTAACGTCAGAATGCTCAAAAATATATCGATAATCGAGGCTTTGATTGTCTACCCTTTGAAGGGCATTGTTTTTGGCCGCAGAGGCAATGAGCTGGACTTGTACCACCCTCCAAACATGAACAAATCTGAAGATGTGCCAGCACCTCTGGTGGTTTTCCTCTATGGTGGCGCGTGGGGTTCTGGAGAAAGATCCATTTACTGTTTACTGGCCAAGCAGATGGCTGAAGAGCTGAATGCCACCGTCATTTGTCCAGATTACAGCACATATCCAAAGGCAAGAGCTTTACAGCAACACAGTAATCCAAAGCATTTTAGACTGGTCATATGTATGTCACATGGTTTAGTTCTTATTCCGAGCTTCTTTTCATTTTCCAGAGGTTTACCCGCAGGACAGAGAAGGAGTGTGATTATAAATGTTAAACTGGTCCCTAAACTGAACGATTGGCTTTTTCTTGTTATCAGGGGAATGTTTTAGGGATGGTCCAAGATATTGCTGACTGCTTGGTTTGGGCCCGAGAGAATGGACATAAGTTCAACTTTGACAAAGTAAGACATATTTTTAAATGCATTCATGGAAAATGAAGAATCACCCAGTGATTAGAATGACTGAAAAGTGTCCATTTTACTAAGCAGCACTGACCCTTTAATATGGCTCTGATTCCTTAAACATCTATAAAAAAAACTATATTTTGTTTAATAATAGCAGGACTTTATATTGGGGTAAGTTGTTCATACCAGAATCAATGAAAAATCACAGATGCTATTCTTTTTTTTCCTTTTCTTTTCCATGTTTTCTTTTATAGGACAGTATTGTGTTAACTGGCCATTCGGCAGGTGCACATTTGTGTGCGCTGACCTTATTATTTCTCATTGATACAAGAGAGGAGTTGTTCATCGAGACAAAGAAGCTACAGGATGTTGCACTTTCCATAAAAGGCGTTATCGGTAAGTATTTTGAATGAGTTTTTACCATAACGAATACTCAACTTTCAGGATGTCGGAATATGTGTGCAGCAAAGTTGAGCATTGTTCTCTAAACTGCTGTCAGTGTTGCTAGCTGCTCGCAGTGCACTTCTTTTGAGTTCTGGCAATTTGTCAAATAAAACAAAGAGTCTGAAGATAATTTCCCTTTTCTCTCTGTGTGATCTGGTCTGACTCATAAAAGACGCCATGCGTGGAAAAAAACAAACCCTTTGCTTCATAAATCTCAAAGGCGGGGAGCCTTACGATTTCTCCTTTTATAATGGCAGCGGACACGGGGGATTTATTTAGGAGAGGAGTATGTTCCTAATATAAACGCAGACATTGCGGCAGTGCCAATCACAGTGATGAAAGAGGAGCTGGAAGACGGGCAACATAAGATAAGTGGCAAGATGACAGATTGAAGTGCGTCGCTGCTGCAGTGAACAGGGCTGGGCAGACAAAGTGAAGTGTTGCTGATATTAAAAAGAGAAGGGGAAAGGAAGAAAATCCATAAACAAAACCTCATGTGAGGCAATGAATTCCTCACACTCTTGTTATGAAGCTATGAAGCTTGTGCAAAATTTACGGTGGGCTTTGAGAGGGGCTTCCCAAACTACGATACACTTTTACAACTACCTGGAAAATCTTGTCGAGTCTAGACTTTGATGTAAGATCAGATTATTTCCAGTTCACAGTAGCATTATAGAAATACCTACTTGAATGTGGTTTTCTGCTGAAGTCTTCATTCTTTCTTCATTATTACTCTTTTTCGTAAATGAGGCTCAGGGTTTTTGGTGGTCTGTCTTCTTCCTGAAGTTAGGTCAGTTGTTTTATTCCCCAAAAAGGTCTGAGTGGCGTTTACAACATCGTGGACCATTATGAGTTTGAGCAGAAGCGAGCCGTTGAATACGTCTCCTCCATGCACAAAGCCATGAATGGAGTGGAAAACTTTCCATACTACTCCCCGACGCACGTACTAAAGCAGGTCGCCCAGGACAAGCTCAGTAGGTAGGTGAGAAGTACACTGAGATCTGCTGCAGCTGGTGTTTATTTGAAATACAGTTACCAGACAAAACACCTTTTTTTCTGACAATTCTTTCATTCGCTGCTTCCTCCAGAATGCCTCCGTTTGCTTTGCTCCACGGGACCAGTGACATTATTGTTCCGGTTGAATCCTCCACACAGTTCTCTGAGCTCCTCACCTCGTCGTCTGTAAAGGCGTCGCTCTACCTGCTTCCTGGAGTCAACCACGTTGATATAGTGACCGACCTCATGCTGCCAAACAGACACTTTTACCACCCTGTCTTCAGTTGTATCAAACAGGAGTTCAGGAAACTTCTGGGTGTCTCCTGACATCGTGTCAGTTTGTCATTCGTCATGAAAAAGAACATCCACAGTATTTTCTGACATAACCTCTTTTCTTCACAGCGTCTGAAAAGAAACGTTGAATACCTAAAGCTGAATCATATTTAAGCTTGAAATGAACTGTGAATTTATAAATCTGATGTACAGCAATATTTCCAACACATTTGAGGATTTACAAATCAGTGTTTATAATGAAAAAGGCTTTTCTGAATCATCTGCAGTCTAGATATGATCGTCCTTAAAATGTCTTAGAGGGATGGTAAATGCAAATGATAAATATTAAGACTTATTGCTTGTTATGGGTTTCTTATTCACCCATTCCCACTCAGTGGCAACAGCCTGCCGTTGTGACCAACTCAGGGTTCACTGCTGGCACTGCGGACTGAACCGTGAACCTTAAGATTAGTGGGGAACATGTTCCACCACGTAGGCCAAAGCTGCCTATTATGTAGTCAAGATTGCAGTTAAGTTAATTAGATAGACAAAACGTGAAATCAACCTTGAAGCAACAACTATTTTATTAAGAAGCACGTGTTCACTGTAAAATGGGACTCCAAACACCAAAGCTATCTGAATGTAGGATAACAGTTTATTTTGCTGTCATGAACATAGTTCCATTGCTTTGTTTCATCGAAGTTAAACATTTCTTGAGTTAGCGTAACATCATCCTGAAATTATTTATGAGTGCCTGAGTACAGACATGCTGTATTAAACCTGTGTAAAGTAGCTTCATTTAGCTATGTAGTCCATTCATTCTCTCACTTGTGTCAGACAGCCAAGCAGCAATGACAGACACAAAAGCAATTAAAGGAAAATATCTCAGCAAAACTCGTATTTTAAAACCTGTATAAAACGTATTGGTACTTTTTTAAAAGGCACAATACACAACATTGCATTTTCAAATACCGACACTAAGAGCATAACTACATTTTATAACTTTCCAGAAAGATTAGTCTTGGACAGAGTCTGCTGTAGGATTATGAAACATTTGGCCCCTGGGCACAGACATGTAAAAAAGACCTCCCACATAAAAGTTACTTACAGACTGAAAGAAACGCAACCCCAAACCATGCTAATAGAATTTTTTAGTATCCTACAGTGAATGTTGCCGATGTTGTGGCATCATTTTGTGGTAATTATTTATCTGTATGGTTTCTGTTTGTCTCATTTCAGTAGATTTGCATTAGTTATTTTGTGGACCTTTTTTTTGTTGTTGTTGTTTTGCTGATCACTTAGTTTCACATGTTTTGTTTCACATCTCTTTTGCAATGCTCATTTCTTACATCCCTTTGTGATAGTTTGTTTTGTCTCGTATGATTTATTTGTGGCATTCTTCGTGCTGGCCGAGTGTGACATATTGGTTGAAAAGGCCCTCTTTTTGGTTGTTTTGGATCTTGTCATTTTATGTCTCTCTATTCTACAATTCATTTGACTTTTGGGATGAGATTAAACTTTCACCAAATGTAGACATTTTTAAACACAGGTTAAAAACATTTATTTTCTCATGTGTCTATGCATGAAGTCTGCACGGTATCTTTTAACTTATCTAGACTGTTTCTTGTTTTTATTAATTTTGATTATTTTATTTGTTTCTCTTTACTTTATTCTTTTACTATTTTTAATGCTTCTTCCGCTCCCCGCTGCAATGCTTTTATTTTATGTAAAGCACTTTGAATTGTTTTGTACTTGAAATGTGCTTCACAAATAAATTTGATTTGATGATTCGATTTGATTTGTTTTGGTCTCATTTATGGGATAAGAGCAGGGGGCCATTGATTTGGCCCTTTTGGCCTGTGCCTGGCTGACTGGTGTCGGTTAAGACATTGTTGAAAGTCCTCTTATCATATAGTTCACGAGGCCTCTGAGTGTAATATAGAAGACCATTTGATCGAGCTAATGTAACTAAACTGAGTAGATGCAGGTGCAGTTTCTAATTGAATACTTTATTTGCATATGATGCGTACTGAACAACCCGAACTATCCTACAGTGTCCCCCACATCCCTTCACCAGCTTTTATTCTGAAACTTTACATTTCAGCGCACGCTCTCGCGCGCACGAGGCGGAGTTTGGCCACGGTCCGCCGCGGAGCTTCATGAGCCCACATTCCTTTTCTCACCATTCGGGCGCTTTGCTGAGCCGCTGAACGTCACCGAAGCGTGAAGAAGTAAAGCATTGCTCTGTAAAAATGTAACTGAGCAGTCCGCTAAATGTAACCTTAACCACCGACACGAGAAAGATGGAGTCTGTTGTGAACAACACCGAGAAGAAGAAGAAGAAGTTGTGGCCCCGCGCTCTGCTTTGGTGGTCGCTCCTGGTCGACCTGGCGTCTGGAGGTAACGAGTCTCACTTTTCTGGACCTTTTTATTTGTTCAATAAAAACTAAGCTTAGATTGGTTTATTTATTGGAGCATTTGTTTCGACGTGCATGTATTTGGTTTATGCCCTTAAAAGGATGAACTTTGACGAGTTTTCCCTCAATAGGCTCATTTGAGATTGCCAGTTCAAAACTGTCACGAATGGTTTGAACAAACGAAAAGGAAACCCAAACGTGACCATGTACCTTCCTTTTATTCTTATTGTTATTGTTGTTAAGTGCAGGCTGCACAACTATTTCTGTAACATCTTGACTGGGTCTCCAACAACAGCCTCATGATCAGTTTACAGAAGGGTATTGAAGGATTTCTGCGCGTGCTGTTGACTGCTGTGGGTCTTTAAATGCTGACCTGAACAGGATTGAATGAAATGTGCGTGGGGGACACGCAGGTGGATGTCACGACTCCTTCCAGCAGCGGCTGACAGCCGTTTTATCCTGCAAAACAGCACGATTCTGTATGATTTTGCGTGCTAACAAAGATGATTACCTCGGTATTCATCTCGTATAAATGTTGCAGAGCATGCAGGGATGACCACAGTGCTCTCACCTTGTCATTTAGCAGAAATGAAGCTGTAATGCCCACTGTTCTGGAAGAGATGTCTGACATTAGTTCAGTTAAATGACTTTAAGAAAAATGGACAGTTGTTGTCTTGAGAGGTCTAAGAGGGAAGCATTTATTTTCTCACAAATGAACATTAGTTAAATTTTTATAGGTCTTCCTGATCTTGTCTGCTTGACTTGAGCCTGACCTTTGTCATCTAAAGCATCGACCCTGAGGAAGATCTGAAATTATGTGAATTAGCTTTACTTCCAGGCCTTTCGGATTTGGTCAATCCTTTGGATTCCCTTCACGTTATGAAACAAGCGTTTGCTTAAAACATCCACGTCTCAGGCTTGTGACAGTGTGTCAGCAGCAGATAGGCAGGACAGAAAAAACCAACAGGCACTTCAGTCAAGTTGCATCTCTGGTTTGTAGTATAAACTGAACTTACAGGCAGTGACAAGCACTGGTCTCGCTCCTCAAATTAAGTGTAAGCCGGTGTTCACTAAAAAGCTTGCAGGCTTTGTTGTTTAAGGAAAAGACTTGCTCCTGTTGACGTGCAGATTACAGGACAAGGTTGAAAACACCTCCTATCTTTCTGCTTTTGAAGGAAGGACGTTCAGGTGGGTATTGTTTTCTGACTGATCTGCAGTGCTCTTTCATTTACATACTCCCCAAAATGCTCGTGTTCAACACACAGTCGTGTCAAAAAGCTGAAGCAACAGCTTTCCTCTCCATATATTTGCATTTTTTTCCCTGTCTCCAAAATCAAGTTATCGAAAGGGAAGCTGTGAGGGGAAAGAACCATCCCTTTATAACGGAACGCGTTTGGTCATATGACTTGAACGTCATTGTGATCGTGACGCAAAAATACAATTAAGCATGCATGTCCGCCTTTGTGAATTTCAGGCAAAAAAAACCCCAAAACATTGCATTCCTCTTGACCAGTTTTTATTTCTTTTTCTCCAAAACGGCCCAGTGTTCGATACATACAACAAACCAGTCACATGAGTGAGCGTGGTGCTCAACTGAGGAAGGACAGTCACCCGGCGTTACTAATGTTGGATTTTGCATGCCTGTGGGCTGGTCACTTGTGTTTATTCCCAGATTTGTTTAACGGTCACTACATACATCTGAATGAGAATTCCAGCCGAACATAATGAAAATCCCGCATTGTTGCAAGTTTTTGTCCTTGTTAGGGGCGGTGGGACCCAGTGTTGCCTCGCAGCAGGAAGGCTGTAGCTTTGAACGTGCTGCTCCGCTGGGATCTTTCCATGTCAAGTTCACATTTTCTGCTTTCTCCGGGCGCTTCCACGCAGTCAAAAGACTGAATTAACCACTTTTGATGAATGTTGGGATTCTGCTGTGGTTGTCTCTGTGTTGCCCTTGTCATGTGACTGGCAGTCTGTCCCAGGGGCACCCTGCCTCTTAGTCAATGGCAGCTTGGATAGCCCCCCCCCCCCCCCCCCCCAAAAAAAAAAAAAAAATTGACACATTTGACATGTATGTTTGCTTTTCAGAATGATCTAGCCCAAAACGTGTATTTATCAACCATATTTAGGACCTATTTAAGCTCATATTTATACACATTTCAGTATACAACTTGGCATTTGGAAGTTAGAAGTAACTCTAATTTCTGCAGTAAAGCTGGATTAGATGAGGTATTGGAAAGGAAAGGATATAAGACATTTATTTCTGTTAAATTAATGTGTTTTGTGTCAAACATACGCGCAGAGAGCTGAAAGCACATTTTAAGAAGGGGACTGAGGATTAGAGGCTGCTCGGGTTGTCAATTGTCATAATATTTCGAGTGTGAATTTAAAAAAAGATTTGTCAGACCAGTGCTTTTCTACATCTGTTATAACAAATAGATGTAGAGATTGAGGTGATGCCAATGTCTGACAGGGATGTTTTAGGCAAATACCTTCATGTTACCTGTTGAAATATTTTTATTTAAAGATCATTCATGCACTTGAATGTTGTCATTATGTAACTAGAGATCTGATTTACAGGCTTTACTTGTTAACTGTATCAGCTCACTGCCCAACAAATTAGTGCATTTAACCCCTTTAAGAGTTAAAGCAGCACATGAACTCACATTAACTTCATCTAGCCTCCCCTGTGAGTCACTCTGACCCATTAGAAGCTTGCCCCCGGCTCATGAGCTACAAAAAAAAATAGAAATGTGGAAGGGGCGCGTTTCCTCATAGAGGCAAAGATGTTTGACCTTTTGATGATGTGTGGGGCTCTGGAGCTCGTTAAAAACTGGTGGTGAGAACGCTTCAGAGCACGTTTGTGCAGATTACAGGGTGATGTAAAATGGCGGGGAGGTGAGGTAGAAGAAACAGCTGGGTCCGTCCGCCACTGTGTTTCTGGAACATGAAGCCACAGACGATGTGGGGACGTCAGAGCCTTTCATGTTCAGGTTGACGGTTCCTGTCAGGGCGGGGCGGGCCCAAACATGTCTTTCTTCCTCCGAGCCACCTCCACATCCACTGCCTAAGTTTGTGTACTGCTATTATAGCATTAAAGTGAGATGCCTTTAAACGCCACATCATTGTTACAACTTTAGACAGTCCAAGAGCAACTTTCTCATAGAGCGGAGGACAGAGTGGAGGCTGGAACCTGCAATTCTGTCGCACCATACTGGCTCGAGTTCTGTTTTATCCTGAAGGTGCTTATTGTTCTATATGTAAATCTCTAAAAACGGTACTCTTGTTGAATTATTATGGTTGAAAATGTAAACACGACCAGGCCCACCTGGAAGGCTCATCTGAGCAGACCCAAAGACTCTTAAAAGCAATCTTTTCAATCGAGTGAGGTATAATTTTTGCACAATGTGTTTGTTATAAAGCTTCCTGGGTATCTGTGTGCTCTCCACTTACATTTATTACTGCTTTACTTTCAAAAAGCAACTGGATGATGATAATTAGCCTGGTTTTCCTATCTAAATGTCACATGTTCGGCTATATTAAGACCACAACGCTTGACTTGACTTGCTCTGTGTTTGCTGTTGTTACTGCGACTCAACTTAGTGTTTCAATTCTCTCTTGAATGTGAAGTAGGCTGAAAAAAAAAGTCAGTGAAGAGCAAATTTGCACTCCAGTCCAATGTTATTTACTTTTTTTTTTTTTTTTAAATCTCTCCCTCTTTAATGTCTCTCACACAGCTTCCTTCTATGGTGATGGCTTTGTACAGCTCAAGGCAACAGAGTCGTCCGACCATAATGTGCTCCGCATCCGCTTCCGAACCTCCAGCTCCAACAGCCTGCTTTTTCTCGCCGCTGGCCAGCCCAACTACCTCCTAATAGAGTTCTCTGCTGGTCGCCTGCAGGTGGGTGCGTCCATATCTGCTCTGCGTTAGCATATGTGTTCATGCATATGTGTTCATGCATATGTGAGGGCAGAAATGCATGCATGCATGTACACACTCTAAACACACACATCTTTGTGCTGAACTACATGCACATGCACAGCAGTGCAAGCTGCGGCTCGGTCTCTGTTGACAGCGTCAGTCTGTCGACACAAGCAGACACGTGTGGTGTGAGTGTTAACTCAACTGTAGTCTCTTCTAGTCATGTACACTAAAGGATCATAGTCAGATATTTTTTTATTTCATTTACTCAAATGAGGATTTGATCTACAAGAGATAATTAATTCCAGTGAAATTAGTATTAGATTTCAATATATATATATATATATCTGTTTTCTACCCTCAGATTTAATGATAAACTGTATTTATTTTGGTCACCATTATAAAATGTACAATATAAGATGAAGTCTTAACAAGCCTTGGGTAAGGGTAAGAATATTTGCAGCCTAGATTCTGCCTTATAAAAGCAGCCCAGGAGGTCCTGAGATATACTTGATGCTTGAGAAAATCCTACGCTGATATTTATGGTAGATTTTCACTGCTGGGTAAAAATGAATCACACTGACAAATGTGTTGAATTGTTGCACTTCAGTGAACACAAGACGTGATCTGTGCTTCCCTGCTCTTCAAAGTGACTCTGGTCACAGTTTTTTTTTTTTTTTTGGAAAGCTATGGGTCTCATTCGGTGTGAGTCAGACGTGAGCTTTGCTCCCTGAAAATCCATGCATGTTCAGCTCAGCAGCAAGCCTTGACAAGCACGTCATCTAAATACAGCATTAGCCTGAGATAATGGCGCTATGCTCTGTGGACGTAGCCAAAGGCAAAGCGATAATAGTGCTCTTCCTGCTCTAAATCGCAGACAAAGCTCATTATTATGACAACAGGTGACATCATAAGCAGTCTGAATCCTGTGTTTCTTTTCCCAGGTGCTCGTTCTCGTTATCTTTTTAATCTTTTTCCATTCAGTGGTAAATAAGTTTGGACCCATTTGGTAGCAGCTGCCCTGCTCTCTCATGCAAAGAAACTACATCTCTTAAGACTTTACAACAGCTCTGCTCCCATGCAGTTTTAGTTCATGAATTTGAGGCAAACCTTTTGAATGCTGGTGCATAACTATGGAGGACTGACACTGTCCTAATCCCACATAGATACACAAATATTCCACTGGCTAAATAAATAAGGTTATATCATAATAAATGGCACTAGAATCAAATAACACAACTTAATGTGAAATAAAGACATTTTTCTGCTGTAATTTTAAACTGCATTCGGTTAAGCTTGTGGAATCACAGCTGCTGATAACTGCCATATTTAATGTGGTAAATTTGAAAAAGAAGAAGAAATCATTGATAAACTTGGATATTCGCTGATATATTTTGTGCTTTAACTTCATCCTTGTGGTACAAAGTACATTTTCTGATACGTGTCTTTCATTGCCTGTCCTAGGTGAAAATGGACCTTGGCTCAGGGGAGCAGGTGTTAGAATCAGAACAAGGCGTCCAGCTCAACGATCTGGCCTGGCACTCTGTGGAAGTCCGCCATGAGCAGCTCAGTTTCACTCTCACTGTTGACAAAAGCTCACACACGAGTGTAAAGATGCCAGGTCCTCATCGCAAACTCAACATCATAGATGGTGTGTACGTCGGAGGCTCAGGGGGCTTGGACAGACTTTATCTGCCAAGAGATCTGACTGGCTTCCGAGGCTGCATGGAGGAGGTGTTCTTCAATCAACACGACTTGCTGTCATCACTCAGGCCATACAATGGACTCAAAAGCGTCCACGAAGTCTCCTTAGGTTGCAGTCCGCAGTTCTTTGCCACCGAGGAAGACCCTACGAGCTTCTTCAGCTCCAAGGCTTATATTTCTTTTCCAACTTGGAAAGCTCAACAAACTGCTACGTTTGAGTGTTTTCTCCACACTTCAGCTAAAGAGGGAATTATCCTGTACAATTCAGCCAGAGAGGGGGATTTTGTGGCTCTGGAGATTCAGGACGGTTTTCCAGTTGCTATTGTTGGAAAAAGTGGAGCCAAAACCGAACTGCGGTCTCTCAAGTTCATCAATGACAGGAAATGGCATTCTATCAAGTTGCTTTTCAGTTCCAAAAGCCTTGAGCTAACTGTCGATGGAGAGATGCTGAAAAGCAGCATTAGCTCTCGTTCGAAGGGCCTTCAGCTTAAAGGCTACATTTTTGTTGGAGGTATCGATGATAGCACTAGATCAGAAGTCAGAAAGGTGGGTCTGGTCTCTGTGTCGGGAAAGCGTGTCAGAGGAGGTTCCTTCAAAGGATGTTTAAAGAACATTCAAGTAAACAAAGTTAAAATGGGTCTCTCTAATGCTGTAGTCACAAAAGATATCTCAGTTGGCTGTGAGCCGGAGAAACCACCAGAGCTACCAAGCCCTCCGAGTCCTACAAGTAACCCAGGACCCCTTTTCCAGTGGGTAACCCCAACACCATACCTCCACATGTCCACTCTCGCAGCTGGCTTGGACCAAAGGTATGGCTCGAATTTTGTGCAGTTCAAAAACCTGGTTGTCCAGGAGGGAGGCCGAGCATCTCTTGAGGCCAGACACATCAAAGTTTTTTTGGATTTCAAAAAGCTTGGCATTCGACAGTCTCAAATCGTGTTCCGAATTCAAGAGCAACCAGTCAGAGGTCAGATAAGGCTCGATGTGGACCAGGACCAAGAGGAGAACACCTTCAGCATGCTGGATCTTTGGCATGGGAGAGTGATGTATGTCCACGGAGGCTCTGAGGAACCAGATGACTTCTTCATGTTTTCAATTTTTTCTAGCAGTCGAAAGCAAGTTCCTGATTATCTGAAAGGCAGCAAGGTGTACCGCTACAACATAACTGTGACACCCACCAATGACGCACCTGAACTGAGCCTTCCTGAAGGAAATCTCTTCGTTCTGTTGGAGAACTCTAAGAAACACCTCACTTCAGATGTTCTGAAAACCACAGACATAGACAGCAACTACAGCGACCTTGTCTTCTCTGTGCTTGGGAATCTGAATGCCGATGCAGGGTATCTGGAAATAGAGAGCAACCCTGGCAAGGCAGTGAATACATTCTCATACGGAGATTTGGATGAAATGAAGGTGTACTATGTTCACACAGGGGTGAGAAACTCAAGGATAGTTCTCAGAGTTAGCGATGGGGAGAAGGTCAGCAACACTGTGGTTCTAAGGGTAATGGCTGTAGCTCTAGAGTATAAGATCGCTAACAATACCGGGCTTGCGATTGTTCAAGGAGAGAGGGCTATAATTGGTTCAAGGCATTTGGCTGTGCAAACTAATGCTATTAAACAGGCCGTAGACGTTCGGTATGACATTATTGAGCCCCCGCAGTTTGGGGAACTCCAGAGACTCCACTCAAGTGGTGAATGGAGGCACACTGAGTCGTTTTCACAGAGACTTGTAGAAAAAGAGCGTCTTCGGTATATTAGCACCTTCCAAGACATCCAAACGACCAATGTCACGGATTACTTCAAGTGCAAAGTCACCGTGGCTGCAAGGGCAACCACTGAAATCGTTTTCCCAATCACAGTTAAGTGGGTGAAGTACCACCTGGTGAGGAATTTTATGATGGACCTCGATAAAGTTAGAAAAGCAACTTTGAGCTCCGAGTATCTTCTTGCCGCAGCTGAAGGAGTGGCCCTCTCAGAGGATGACCTTTATTTTCGGGTTCTCACTATACCAAAGAAAGGGAAGCTCCTGCTGGACAACGCGGTCTTGGCGAAGAACTCAACCTTCAGCCAGAGAGATCTTACAGATCAGAAAGTTCATTATGAGCTGGTTGACAGACCTTATCAGGATACAACCGACAGGTTCAAATTTCAGCTGGCTTCCAAACATGCTCAGTCGGAACATTTTGATTTCCGGTTTTCCATCAAAGCGGACGTCAATAGTGTGTTTATGAGAAACGAAGGGCTCTCCCTTCAGGAGGGTGAGAGTAAACTTATCACAAAAGATGAGTTGTTTGCAGAGACTCTGAGTACAAAAGACATGTTCTACACAGTCATAAACAGCCCAAAACATGGAAAGCTTGCCCGCATTACTCAGTCTAATTCCAGTGCTAGCTATGACAACATCTTAACCTTTAGTAATCGGGATATACTGGAGGAACGGTTAATGTACATCCACGACGACGGTGAAACCACTCAAGATGATTTTACTTTCATAGCCTCGACCAGCCAAGGGTTCAAATCTTCCATCGAAGAGGATAAAATGGGCTCCAAAGAGGGAACGTTCAACATATCTATTCAGCTACTGAATGACCAAAAGCCCATTCGAGTCATAGATAAAGTTTTCCATGTAGTAAGGAATGGACAGAAATTGCTCACTATAGAAGATTTGCGATATCATGATGCCGACTCCGACTATGATGATGATCAGCTTCTTTACACTCGACATGGAATCCTAATGGGAGACCTCGTGCTGGTCAATGACACCTCTCATCGGCTGTTTCAGTTTCAACAGAGGGATTTGGAGGAAAAACGCGTGCTGTTCATTCACAAAGGTGTTAACACTGGCAGGTTTGTGCTCTTCGTCTCAGATGGACAACATTTTGTTTCGAGCCTTTTAGACATCAGTGCACATGACCCTTTCTTGAAGGTTGCCAATAACACTGGCCTGTTGGTTCAGAAGGGACGATCAGTGACCTTTTCCACCAGCAATTTCAGTGTCGTGTCAAATTTGGACATCAGAGATGACCAGGAAGTCATTCTCAAGTTGAATGGGGCTCCCAAGTATGGGGGTCTTTATCGTGATGAGGCACAGGTGGAGGCATTCACTCTCTCTGACTTAAAGGGGGGACTAATCTCCTACAGGCACAGTGACAGTAATCATCTGGCAGACTATTTCAACATAACAGTGAAAGCTAAAGGTCTTCAACTGGCAGAGAAAGTCAACGTGAAGGTTTACCTGGAGAGTCACCAGAGGCCACCCATTGTGCAGCATAAAGACACTTTACTGGTGGAGGAGGGAAAACCAGTAAAGATTGATGAAACTAAACTAGAGGTGAGCGTTTCACGGAGGTGGAATTTCCAAGTTATCAACAGTACATTTCTTTTGTTAAGTGCATTAAGAAAACCATCATGAAAGTATTAATTGACGTCATTAAGTTAATTTTGTTTTTTTTTTCTGAATTTTTGGAAACAATTCAGATTTAAGGCTTTGCCTTTTGGGATAAGTGTTGATTATTAAAATAGTTAAGATGAAAAAGTAGCACATTTAATATTTGCTATCTTGACTGATTTAGCATAGAAACTGAACGCTGCCTAGTTTTTCGTTTCCACAGTGATTTTGAGTTACAATGTGAATCCAAAGTAAAGAAATAAACCTTTGTGACACATGTGACATTTCAAATGTAACCACTGGATGTTTTTCTGATTGCTACAGGTCACCCATGAGGACAACCTGCCATCTGAGATTGTGTTTGCAGTCAAGGTCGCCCCATCTCATGGCTTTCTCCGGCTATTTGTCGAAGCAGAGGAGCGCTACATCGGAACCAAACAGTCCCCTGTCAAGACATTTACTCAAGGTGACATTAACAGCGGGAACATCCAGTACGTGCAGGTGGAGCCGAACGAGGTCAATGACATCTTCGCTCTCGATGCCACCAACGGGGTCACTGACGTTAGCGACATTAGGATGTCTGTTGACATCATCCCCCTACTCATCCCTCTTCAGGTTTCTAATTTCTCTCTGAACGAGGGCGCCTCCAAAGCACTGACACAGGACGTGCTCAAAGTCACAAACCGACACTTTTCTGGTATCAACTTCTTTTATAATTTGACTGAACCTCCGCAGCACGGTCATATCGAGCACTCTCGACATCCTGGTGTGCCCATTACCACTTTCACCAGGAGGCAGGTGAGATATTCCCACAGACGCTCTTAAAGTTGCCAAAGCAATAGACAGGTGCAGTAGTTATTTTCATCATTTAGCACTTTCACCATGCAGGCTGAGTTTTATCCTTATCCGTGGGCATGTTTACAATATTTATAAGCTAACACTCTTAATTAGATTAGCACATTACCAGAAAAGAAAAAGAGCATCGTCCTTGCTTGACCTGCTTTATATGTCATCTTGCCCCAACTGGAATATTTAAACAACTTCATATGTCACATCAAGTGTCACTATATATTAAATCTGTGGAGAGTTTTCAGTGACCCTTTAGTAGTTCCAGTCTTCCTGATGTTGTGTGTAATCTTTTACCAGGTGGAACATGAATTTATTTACTACGTCCACGACAGCAGTGAATCCCTAGCCGACAATTTCACTGTGGTGGCCAATGACACAGGCCTGAGGAAGCAGAGTGCCGCCCGGACGGCGTACATCGAGGTTACAGCTGTCAATGATGAGCCTCCTGTTATTACCGCCAACCGGGTCCTCAGGGTAAGTCTGCAATGCAGCTCTATATTTGAACTCTGGAGACTTTTTTTAACCAGGAGAATCTGGCACTCAAGCTGACTGAGGGCAGTGTTGCAAGTTGCCTGGCTGAGTGAGGGAACTATGTTTGCTATGTGGAAGGTCCAGGGGGACCGGCAGCACAGAGCAGACTCTGACATATGTTTGGAGGTACCCAGGCCTTTTTCTGAGAGTGTGTTACTTTGCTAGGTGTTAGAGCCCCAAAACATGTAACTACTATTTTAATTTTGTGCAGCTGAACGGAAAGGTTTGAAGGATTCTCGTGAATTTAAGACTTTAAATCAGAAGCAGATTAATGTGCAGGCACACCAGAGATAATATGGCAGGGACATATTTACTGAAAGGGACTTTAATCCATTCCAGTGCATCTGAGTGTTTAGGGGGATGATGCCATGGTCTGAAAATAGCAAATTGTGACTCCATACTGAAGTCTCAGTTCAGTCAGGTTTTACTCTACTGGAAATCTCTCTTTACCAGTGATGGAGTGCATGATATAAACACATTTACTGAGCGTCCAGATCATTATTGCTGAGCACTTTACATGCCAATGTTGGACAGGCTGCTTAAAATAATAATAAATTAAGATCTCTATATATCCATCTCTCCAGGTACAACTACACCACGTATCTTGACTTCTTTATCCAGACTGAGTCTGTTGGTCATTTACAACTCTCTTTTAATATCTGTTGAGCTATAGGTCTATATGTTTTTAATTCTAACAATGATAATTTGACATTACATCATGCTGTTCGAGGCATTTGGTGGAAGAAGAGGATTTTAAAAAGAAATGGTTCGTCAGTGGCCACCAGGTGGCACTCTGCCACTGCTCATCTCTGAACCTGATGATGGAATCATGTTTTTCCTTTGAGAAATTTGTAGCTAAGTTTGTTTTGATTTTTTTTTTCTTATAATATTCTAAAAAGAAAGGTCACCTTTCTCATTTTCAGTTGTGCCCTGTGGATTATCTGCGTAAGTTATCAGAGCAACTCGGCACTAATTTAAGGAAAGGCACCAGTAAAAGATGAACAAGTTTGCCCCAAAGAACGCAAACTGTGTCAACAGACAAATTTAGCATCAACAGGTGGTTTTGTCCTTTTCTAATCTGAAAGAAGTTGAAGCCTCTTTGAGCAGCTTCACCTGCACTCACTGCTTGATTTGAGAATTTATCTCACATGAGCTTGTGATGGTGGCTATCAAACTGGGACACAAGCCCCGCTGGAGATGTGGGTGACCAAAGAAAAAATATAGAATCATCCATCCATTCATTTTCTATACCCGCTGAATCCATGTCAGGGTTGTGGGGGGGCCTGGGGGAGTATTCCAGCTGCTATCAGGGTGAAAGGCAGGGTACACTTCGGACGAATCACAGTCCATCACAGAGCCAGAGAGGAGACAAATAAAGTTATAATAAACCAATGAACTTGAGTCAGCTGGTGCTGTTGGGTAGACTTTCTTATCAAGTAAGTACAACTTTTATCTGCTAAAAGAATTTGGAGCTCAACTTCTTTATTGCAAAAGAAGTAAGGACACAGTCAACGTGTGATTTATTAAGAATTTAAAGATAATTAAGATAAAGATCACTGAAACACAGACTCATGTGAATGTACAAAAATGGATTAAAAGTCTTAGTGTTGCGCTGCTCTTTGTTCGAATTTAACATCCACAATAGATTTCCTGCTGCCTTTGAGGAACTTGTCTTGGCTTTAATACGCTTTTTATGCAAATTGATCTCTTGCATATCTTTGCTTTACATCTTGTGAGTCATGCTGTTTATCAGTCCTGCTGTGACTTCCTGTGAAATGGGCGTTATTGAAGTTGTAGTCATCTCCCACCAGAAAAAAACACGTGTTCTCGTGGAGGAAGGTGTCCTGCGGCGGGGCTGGTGTGACAAGTATGGTAACCTTTACAAGAAGCAGTCCCTCGGGCCTTTCGTTCCAGTAGGGAACATTTAAAACAAAGTGTGTCTCTTTTTTCCATGTCTCTCTCTTCTTTTCTTTTTTTTTTTTTACACCCACTTCCTCGCACCCTCTCAACCTCATTGCCATTTCGCACGTTAACCAAACCTTCAGAGCAATGCCTGCAAAGGAAAGTTTCCAAAAAAGCTTGCTGCTACGATGCACATTAAACAGAGTAAAACATGTTTAAACTGATTTCCTAAGGAGGTTACAGTTAAAAACATCTAATTCGTTCAAAATCTAAGGCAAAATTTACAGACTGAATTGTACAAAGAAGAAAAAAAGGAGCTTTATTCTTACAACCTTTAGTAAACTTTCAGAGTACGAGGCAGCTGTTTAGAGGAGCCCAGGCTTCATTTAATCATCATTTAAATGAGGCTGAAGGAGTCTGAAACCCTGCTTACGTTTTACTGACAAATGTTCTAGAGTTAATTTATTTAAGTTAAGTATTTGTCAGTGCTTACAAATTAGTTAACTGGATTGGTTTTAAATAAAACTTTATAGATAATATAGACAAGATTAGCAACTAGGGGGCGGCAAACGGTTCTTATTCTGGTTTGTTTAGTAGAGACAAGCTCCTAAGCAGGAATAACAGTAAGTCAGTTATGTTTATAAACTGCCAGAAATATTTATTTATTTATCATTTAGTTCTCTGAGGAGATTATGGCCCTTTGCCGAGAGCAGAAGACCAGGCCAGTAAAAGAGTGGACCAGGGTTCTGGGAGTCCCAAAGGCAGCAGTATTTGATCCTGTGTCATATGACTTTACTTTGTAAGCAATTACTCACTTGAAAACGTCTAAATATTTGTTGGCAACAACAGAGCCGGGGGTCTGGTCATTTCTCAGCATAATCAAACGGTGTAATCGCCTTCAGCCTCTGTTCAACACTGAGTTAGCTGTGACTTGTGTCCTGTAATATCTGATAAAGTGTCCTTTACAATCTGCTTTGTCTTGTGACTTCCAGCTGCAGTTTTATCCCCTGGATGCATGCGCACCAGCAACGTTTCTAAGCAACAAATCCATTTATTTCAAGAGATGAATAGGAATAAACATTAAAGGGAATTCCTTTTAGGGGCTTCGGTTTTAAGGTCCTGATACCTTGTCAGCTTGCACACCGACACAAGTGAAAAGAGCACAGCCATTGTTCTATGCTAAATAACACCTGAGCCTCCCTTTTAATTACATCAGCTGCTACTATTTGAATACCAGCTCCTCTGGTCTAGAGTTTAGAGGCTCATTCTTTGTTGTCAGGTATCTGCATGGTTGAGTGCTTTTGTGCTCTGTGTGCCAATGAGCTTCACTGTTACTTTATGTTAGCTTGAGGCTTTTCAGTGTACATGGAAGCCTCACCAACACTCTGCAGTACTTTTAGCTCTGTTTACAGTCTGCACGGCTATATTTAGTGCTGAGGCGTCCTTGATTTAAGCAGTGTTCGAGGGACTTTTTTGCCTTAGGTTGTTGTCCTACTGTGTACCTGTGCTGTGAGTTAAGGACTGATTTAATAGTTATTCTGCTTCAGTGACGTGATGTACAGTGACAGATGACAGCATCCGGGCTTCACTCTATGAGATGATGAGTGACAAGGTTATATCAGCCGTATATATTTTGTATTAAAGTCCTACAGAGAGTAGGTTAGCATTACTTACCTCCTGCCAAGTGTATTTCATTCATTAAAAAATCAATTAGGTCAACTGTTTCTTCCAGATTTTGCATGTTTTTCTGTGAGAACTCTCCAGAATTGGAAATTCGCTCTATCTAAATATAGCAGTATTACGTTTCATATATCAGAAGAAAAGTCAAGCATGGACGCACTTTTGGCGCCAACATCAAGAGCCCTGTCAAACGAATCTTCCCACGCAACTTGTGATCTGTATCGTCATTTAGATTACAGATGGCGCCTCTTTTGTCCTTGTCTGTTGTTTGTCCAGGTTTGGGTGTCCTCAGTTACAGAAATCAGGCAGCAAGATCTCAGAGCACAGGACCTGGATACACACCCGGATGAGCTTCACTTCATGGTGACCCCACCCAGCAATGGTCACCTGGCCCTGAAGAGTGCCCCCATGAAGGCAGTGCTCAACTTCACCCAGGCCCACATAGACAAGGGTCAGCTGCTGTTTGTTCACAAAGGTAATGCTGGAGAAACTGCTTTAATAGCTGAATTGAAAACCTACTTGGTAGCCTGAGAATGGATGCATTACGATAAAATATGTGTCAGCATTTGAGGGCGACCCAGATGGTGTTTCTGCTTACTGTTATGATTCCTATCTTCTCTCTTTCTTTGTCTTTTGCCACCAGGAAAGGTTGTGATAATAGTGAGCTAGAGACTCCACCCAGTATGTTGAAGAATGTCTTTTTCTTTTTTTGTTCTCTGGCATACTGTGCACACACCTACAGTAATGCACTGAGCGTTCCCTTAAAGATTCACAATAAAGAGGTTCGGAATGCTGGTCAGGTTCCTTTTAATAAGGGTTTTATTAAAAAAAAACCAGGGCCAGCTTATTTTTCAAGTGAAAACTTGACTTGCAGAACTAAAATGCAGTTATATGGCAGCCTTTACCTTCAGAGACGTTTTTGACAGTTTAACCGATTGATACATCTCGTTTCCAGGTGCCATGGCTGGTGGATTCAACTTCCAAGTCAATGATGGTGTGAACTTCACCCCCAGACAGATCTTCAGCATTACCGCCAAAGCTTTAGTTCTCAGTTTGGAGAAAAACCATCCACTCAAGGTGTTTCCAGGTACATTTTGTTCTCTGGCGAGATCAACAAATCTACAGCGTGCTTTTCTGTGCCTGGATTTGTCCTCCTCACCCAGCTTTGGCACAGGCCCCAAATATCTAATTCTGTTTTTAGATTAAGTTAAGGGATTTCCTAGAACATTTGAGCACTGCATCTTTAGGAAATGCAATTAGAGGCTGTGTTAGGTTTTAGATTTGGTGGTTAATAATTTGATCCCCATGTCAGTTCAGTGTTTGTGGGTCTTACTCTGAGTAAACTGTAGTGTATGACAGCATGGCTTACCTCTGTTTTTAATATTTATTCAGCATCTGTGGCACTCTGTGGCACAGAGGGAACAGCCGTGTCAGACCTTGGTTGCACAGATATCTGTAAGCAGAATCAGTTTATTGTTAGATTTCATCTTTGCGTTTGATATGTCAACAATGAGACTAAATCGAGACTTTTATCAGACTTACTCTCACTAATTTGTCTTCTTTTACTATTATTACCCATAACCAAGGTGTTGCCTTCCTCTCTGTAAGAGCCCAGTTAAAAGGAAGTGGAAGGATATTTTTTTAAGTTATAGCAGACTCCTAAACTACTACGACACCACCCAGGATTCCTTTTCTTAAATAATTCAGTGCCTTTCCAACACTTTAAATCAGTTCGGCCCTAATGTTTTTAGATTTGTTACTTTTAACATTCAGGAGCTAAAAATAGGCTGACTGGGTGTCGTCTGTGGCTGCACATTTCAAGGTTTCCAGTGATTTTCAGTTGTCTGCTGTTTCAATTAGAAGTAATATTGTAAGGGGCCGCAAACAGCCAGCTGGCACGCTCTGCTGTGCTTCCCTGCCACAGGGTGAGTGGGTACTTGAAAAACTGTGCCTCTGTCTGTCTCAGGCGGCCCTTTTTGTGCTTTGTGCCAGGCAGAGCCGAGGGAGAGGGTGGGATGGGAGCTACAGTGACAATGAGACGTTTTGATGGACTAAAGGGGCGGGGGGCATGAAACACTCTCACAGAGTGGAAGGAAGACCAATGTGTTTCCTTTTCCTCATAAACACCTAAAGTTGTCCGGGTGTTTTCTTTAAAACAGGTTCTAAGTGGGTGGATATGCCTCATTAAGCTTTCAGTGTTTACCTGAAGTCATACTTGGTCACTGTCGTGTGCTTGTACTGTGATATGGTCACATGATGGCGGGTGTCCTGCTTACAAGTGATGCATGAATTAGTCTTCTCTTTCTTTCATCGCCCACCATCATTCGTCAGTTGTCTTTTGCCTCACATTCACAGTGGCAGCAGGACTGGAAGTCTATGTAGCTCATCTCTGCAAAAAGAAAATGGTCTCAGTAGTAACTCATCATCATGTTTCTGTCTTACATTTTTCCCATGTGGAAGGTTTGTTCCTGCAGTTGGACAGAGCTGTTAAACGGTCTGTGATGTCTGCGATGCAGATTTAATTTGACACATCAAAAGGTTCTCGTCAGTCTTTACCAGACCTTGTTTTGTATAGTTTGGAGTCAAACCAATGTGAAACACTTACAGAGGGAGGAACTCTCAAGATCTGATGGGGCTTTATAAAAGCTTTAACAGCGTGACATCAGCTCCATGGTGTACTAAACCAAAATGAAAATGTTTTGTTTTGCATTTGTTGATTTATGTCTAATCGTTTCTTATTTTTCTCCAGGCTCCTCAAGACCTCTCACAAATGAGCATTTACAAGCAATGACCAATGACATCAGCAACACCTCAAAACGCATCATCACATTCAGCGTGATGCGCCATCCCAAACTGGGGCGCCTGGTGACGCGGCAGCCTGATAATTCCACGGTGGACATCTCCACTTTCACGCAAGATATGGTGAGTAAAGAGCTGAGGGTCACATCAGCATGTGTCTCACATTTTAGAGAAGTGCATCATTGAAACAGGTTTCAAGGGATGTGAAGTAGACCAAAAATAGATAAATATCTAAATAAATATATGAAGTTCCTCCATTCATGTGGAGAGTTGCGAGATTTCCACTGTATTGAATGAATAATACATGTCCTGCATCCTTGTTGAAGATATTGACTTGGTGCTTCCAGAGCTGAATGGACCATGTAGCACTTTTAGGTAATCAATTATTTCTGATGGATTTTTATGACAGTCAAAGCTGTGGCGCTCGTCCTGTATTTACTGCTTAGCTGAGCAGCTTTAAATTATTGATTACATCTTGTGCTTCCTAAAGTAGCGTCTTTCAGGCTGATGTGGAATTTCTGTTAGGATTTCTGTTGACGCAACTTTGTCAATGTAAATGTAATTGGGATTGTGGCTTGCCTGAGAAATTGGAGTGTTTCTGTCCCACAGGTGGACAGGAAAGAGGTTGTGTACATCCAAACCCCCATTGAGTCGGTGGGCTGGGAAGCCATGGACTCTCTGACCTTCTCTGTAGCATCTCCCCCTGCTTCTTTGGACAGTCAGATCTTCAGGATAGACATCTCCTATGAGAATACAGGAGCCGAACACAACACAGTCCTCCTCGCAAACGCAGGTAGAAACAATTTCCTGCAGCTGTGGAAGCAGCCTTGTGTAAAAATAAAGCCTCGCAAATACATTAAAAAATAAATATGTACGTTGCAACCAACACCGATAGGTTAACTTGTTGTTTGCTGGCAAATAGGTGTCGAGGTGACCGAAGGGGAGAGTGTCGTCATTGACGAGTCCAAGCTGGATGCCTCGAACCTGATGTCCAGGCTGCCGACGCCCCAGCGGAGCTCCCATGAGGTGTGGTTTCAGGTGACGTCTCTGCCTCAGCATGGCGTCATCGTGGTGGGTGAGAGAAACCTGACCATGGACAAACCCAACTTCTCCCAGTTCATTGTTAACAAATATGGCATCACCTACAAACATGACAACTCCGAGACAACTAGCGATTCTTTTGTGTTTAGTGCATGGCTAAATCCTAAAGGCAGAACTGCACAACGCCCCCAAGATGAGAGGGATGTTGTTGTGGAACATTTTAACATTACAGTCATAGCTGTGAATGACCAGCCACCTCTGCTGAAAACCAAAGCCCCCAGTCTGAAGGTGGTACAAGGAGACAGAGTAGCCCTCGGGCCTGAGCATCTCAAAGTTCAAGACTTGGACGATCCTCCTGAGGATATTAAATTCTCTGTAATTAGTAAGCCCAGCAATGGTTACCTAGCTCTTGAAAGAAGTCTGAATGAGTCTGTAATGGCCTTCACTCAAGCTCAAATCAACAACAGAAGTATCTATTTTATCCACGATGGAAGCTCTGCATCAGGGGTGTTTTACTTCAGTGTCACTGATGGCCACCATAAACCAATATATAAACTCTTTAACCTAGATGTGACAGAAATCACCATTTCTCTGGTAAATTATACTGGATTGTCACTGCAGCAAGGCAAGACCTCAGTACCTCTGACGCAGGAGAACCTTGCTGCTGAGACCAATGGGAAAAATGCCACCATTTACTACCTGGTTACAAAGCCTCCTTCGTTTGGAAAAATTCTGAAGGGCAACCACGAGGTTACACAGTTCAAACAGGAGGATTTGCAGGCTGAAAGTTTGTCCTACCATATGACCTCCCTTTCCTCCTCAGAGGACCGCTTTGAGTTCACCGCTTTCACATCAGAAGCTAATCTGACCAACCAAGTGCTTAACATAACTGTCAGACCTTTGATCCTGCTTGGCGAAGGTTTGAGGATTCCCAATGGGATTACTGTCAAACTCAACTCTGGCTTTTTTGATGTCTCTGAACTGGCTAACATAAGCGGCAGTGATCCTGTCTTCGAAATCATATCCCATCCCAAGTATGGGAAGGTAGTTCAGACAAAACCAAAAATGTCCAGGAGAGCTGTACCCGCTGAGTCCTTCACCTTTCAGGAAGTGATGCTGGAGAAAGTAGCCTTAGAGCTAAATGCCAACATGACTGGAGTGGAGGAGCTAAGTGACTCGCTGGTATATGAGCTGAAAGCAGCTAACGTTCAACCTGCTAAAGGGGAGTTCCACTTTACAGTTGTGCCCTATGATCCGGCACTTTTCCCAACCACAAAGAGTTCTGTCCCCACCACTTCAGCGGTTCCTCAGACGTCAGTCAAGACTTCCAGAAATGGAACTTCTTCTCAGTTCCATCCTACAGTTCTCCTCTCCACTCAGCAGCCAAGCAAAAACCAGCAAAAATTTAAGGGGCGCAACCGCTGGGGGAACTCAAACAGAACCAGCCTTTTCGGAACAACTCTTGCCAAACCATCCCAAACTGAGGAGTTCCCCTTTAGTAACACACCAGTGCGCGTGGAGTCCTACCCTCAAAAAACCTCCAATCCTCTGCTGGTTATCTTACCACTGCTGGCCCTTCTCTTGCTTATAATCATCTTTGTGGTCCTTGTCGTCTTTCTTCGACACCACAGGCAAAGGAAGCAGAGCACTGCAGCACCACAGGAGCCTCCCTCCTTAAATCCCCCAAACAGTCACTCTTACAATGTCCAAGCCCAGAGGAGCACAACAGTTCCCACGGTAACTGTCACGCCTTTAAAACCCACCTGTTCTGCTAGCCCCGTTATTGATCGGCTGCTTGCATCAAATCGAGGCTCACCTTACAACACCGTCGACTCAGAGTTACTCGTGAGTTCTTGGAGTAATGGTTCCCCTGCAGTTTCTTCCCAAATTATTAGAACTGCCACTCCCACTCTGCAGAAGAACCAGTACTGGGTATGATGGTCCAAAGCCGAGCTGTTGCTAGAAAATCTGGAGAATATCGTTCCAGGATTTTCAGATTTGAAATGCGTTGATTAATTTAAGATGGTACTAATATTTCTTAACTGTTGAGGAAGGCAGTTGATAAAGTAAAAAGATGGAAGATGTCACTCCTTGCGATAACACATTTTCATCTGCTACTGCACATTTCTGGAGCTTTTTGGCCTCTTTTAGCCTTTTTACTTCTGTTACACACAGCTCTGTTGTTCAGCTCCATCGCTTCATTTCCAGACTTCTGCTGGCAGCAGTTGCACAAAACCCCAGAATCTTGTAACATCACAGGTGCAATGGTTCCTGTTGTGGAATGACTGATTGACTGAGCGAAACATTTACTGAGATGAAGAGCTGGTGGAGCCTAATACTGAGCTAAAAGCTCACCGTATGGCCAGAGACTCGAGTGTGGTAAACATCGCTAAAGGGAACTAACACTGCATGTCAACACTCTGCGCTTGTTTCAAAGTCTTCTTGTGGGCAAAATTACAAATGCAATTTTAAGGACAGACGAAGAGGAAAATAACTATCCTTAAAGGTTTTCAGTACATTAACGGAAATTTGTAGAGTTATGTTTCCTTTCAGCTGCACAGTCTGCTGAAATGCTGCTTCACAATCCTAAACCAAGGAAGTCGTCATGGCAGAAATTCTACATCATGTTTGTGATCAGTGGCCAACGGTCCTCGTGCATGTTAAAGTTTCAGAGTCAAACATGATGCAAATACAGCTGAAAAACTGTGAATTACCAAGACTGACCGTGGCACAAAGATTCATTGGTTAAACATTTCAATTGATCGTGCAGATTTTATATTGTTTGTATGTATTATACTGTATATTTACCTTTGTAAACTCAGGTATTCTATTAACTCCAGCTTCATGTTGCCTTTATTAAAGGTTGCATGTCCTGTCAGTAATCAAGGTTTCATGTCGTCTCACACATGCCTCCCAGCATGTCTTCATTGTGAAACGGCAGATTTTGTACCTCTAATCAAACCACTGTTTTCTTTGGTTGAAATCATAGCGATTTAAACGTAAGCATGTTAACGATGTTTCCATTTTAGTCGCAGCAGCGTTTTTTTTGTAGTTCAAGGAAGCATGTTGGCACTGATTTATTCTGAAATATCCTGCAGATCACTGTATTTTACCCAAATTTGCTTCAGTAAATGAATGAAAATTCAAGCGTGAGGATCTGCAACTGGACGTGGCTTTCTAAGGTGGGGGCATTATCCTGTATGTGCGTCAACTGAATAAGAATACTCCTTTTTAGATTTGTCAAAACTACTGAAAAGTCTGTCCAGGACAAACGTGGAGAAGCTTTCGTTGAAAGGAGTGCAGTTATTTATGTTATTTATCAAAGATGAGCCTGTGTAACATGTGTTCTCATATGACTGACTGTGTGTACTGTAGGCTAACACTGCTGTAAATGTGCAGCACTGCTGTGACAGGCTCCGAGGAGCTGTGGGAGATGACGAAAAAACACTGTAAACTTCTAAGTCCTGAGATCGTTTTGTACTGAAGGGAATCGTCTACCCAGTGTATTCCACTATCATCTAATTGGTGTAACTTAATATGTAACAGAAGTGTCAAATTTATTTATACCATATTTTTAATAAACCACTTTGAAATGTTCACTGTCCCTTTCTGTTACCAGAGAACTCGCACTTACAGTCCTTGTTGACATCATTTTGGCTCAAATGATCGTCTCCACCTCATCAGGTGATGTGCTGTTGCCGAAGCAAATGTCTTCTAACAAATCTCCTTTGAGATAGCCACATGGTGAACATGTAATGTGATTTAGGGAAAGCACAAAGGTCTTTTTCTGCAGCTTCACTACTGAGTCAATCCACTCTGCTGATGATGTCATGTGAAGAAAGCATTTACTTGTTTTCTCTCAAATCCTATCGACATCACAGGTTATACGTACGAGGACAGCGGTGAGCGGCCGGTTCAGGACTCGTACACGATCAGCGTCGGTGTGCAGGATGGTCATGTTGATGGTAAATGAGCTGAGAGAAAGTGGTGAGCAGTGTCACAACTTAGCAGCAAACGTGGCACAATGATCTCAGCAAGCAGGAGCATTTCAATGCTTCCAATATTCTAGGCAAACGAGCTCTGCGGTGATGTAAGCGGACGAATTCTGTTTGATTTGCAGCGTCTGCTGGTTTGATGAGCGTCATCTGATATGACGAGATGGAGTTCCGCAGTTTGGCCTGGAAATACTTGGCTACATAAGAACATATTTCCAGGTCCGTTTCATAATGGATGTGGGACTAAAGTGCGGACCACCGGCTTTAAGTTGAAGGTATTCGCTTCCAAATCAATGGAAGGGTTTAGGAGTTCCAGCTGTGTGGCGTTTAGGACCTTTCCAAACAAACGGTGGAAAAGAATCCTTTTCAGATGATGACTTCTTGAGGTCTGGAAGCCATGAACATCATCAAAGAATGGATTTCCTTCTTTGTGGTTTTGGGGTCCTTCTGCATTTTAGTTGTGTCTTCAGAAAGTAAACTCCAGCTCCGTCAGGCTAAGATGAAGACGACCCGTAGATCCAGATTTTAGGAGATTTACAACACTAGCTATTCCTCACCTAAAACAGCTTGATTTGCACAACTTTTTATCACGTTTTGCGCTTCAGTTGGCCAGCAAAAAATATATTTGGCTTTCTGGAAAGTGAACGGAAGGCTTTGCATTCCCGGGTTTTTCCTAGTGGCTCCGTTCGGTCGTAATTTGGTGCAGAAGGGCTGTAATTCAGCTGCTAGTGTCAGCATGTGAACAATGACAGGCATAACTTTGGCACTAGATGAGAATACTGGGTTAGACCAAGAGAAAAATGAAGTTTTATGTATAGAGCGCCAACAATCCTGACAAATGTGTCGGGAAGTATCTGTGATCGAGTGGCACACAGACCGACACCCTTTAGCCATGCCTCCTGCATTGCTCGCAGTGTCACCGGGTTTGAGATAAGAGTGTGTAAGCATGCTCTGTGGCTGCATATTGTGCGGGTATGTTTCATGTTGTCAGGCGACTCTGAATCAGCTCCAATCCTGGACTGATAAGTGCAGCAGCACTGATGACGTAAGCCTGCAGCTCACATTTTATCAGTTTAAACTTTAACATAACTATGATAGGTATGTAAACACGGTGGGTCCAGCTGATTTCATAAGCTATTATTCCATAGTTTTACCACATGGGTGAATTCATTACAATACTTATTTCACAGCCTTTTTCCCAATTTCTTTTTTGACGCTGTAAAGAATGCAAATAAAAACAGAAGTGTGGCGATTTTCAAATCAGTTAAACCCAATATTTGATTGAAAATGGTTTAAAAGACATTTTCTTAAAGAAATGCATTTGGATTTTATGCTGGTGACATGTTTCAGCTGGTTAGGAAACTGTCACTAAATGCTGGCCTGTGAGATTAGTCACTGTCACACATCTGTTCAGTCACAGTTTCTGCTTTTGCGCCCTGGTTTCTGTGTGAGGAAAATAAGCCATGGATGTAGGCAGAATAAAGGCTTTTTTCATTCTCAGGTCATAGTTTTCTACAGCAGTAGGCATCCTTTCACTTGGGTTTAAATTTCTCAGTTTTTCCTCAGTTTCAACATTTGACGTGTTGTATATTTTCTAACATACAGCTTGTGCTTCGTGTACACGTCATGTCCAACATCATTCGATCATTTACAAACCCTGAGTGGTTTATACTTGCATGAATGAAAGTCAATTATATTGTCAAAAAGGGGAAACTATTTCAGAGAAAATGCTGACTGGATGTTGTGCAGACTCAAAGTAGGAATGTCTGGTAGGAAGTGGTCACATGTTCCGCACTCAGTGCAGTCGGAGCGTAAATAATCATTACGTTAGCTGCTTGCAATGTTGGTGACAAAAGTTCATGAGTCCATCCTTCCAATTGCAACACTAAGACTTAAAAGTGAGCTAATCCAGGTTAGAATACAGCGAATATACCACAGAACTCTATGAAGCAAGACCCAGAGAGTTTGGTGGATTCTAGCCCTCTGATATTAGATCTAACTGTAATCACTGTAATTCAAGGTTTGGAAAATTGTGGGGCTGAGGGTTAAAGAACAATGGCACCCTGTAAGACGAGGCCGAGAGAGACAATGCCGTCTTGGCTCATTCGGTTTAACAAGGTTCCACATAGACAAACCCAGCTGGCTAATTAAGTCACTTCCACCTCCAGTTGGATCTTACAAAGACAATGTTTCGGTTCTAAAATGACTTAATTTTCTCTTTATGGTAACTGCTGCAACAATAACCCTGCCAGTGCTCTAAAAAGGCATCAAAGTGTCATTTAGTTTCTTCATAAAAGCTAATCAAGGCATGCAAAATACTGCAAAGGGTTTCAGAATCTAACATGCCGGTGCTGAAATCCACCATGGCTGCCTCTAAGGAGGAAGCCCTGTCATACAAATAATGGAGTGAAAGTAAAACAAAAAGATCTTGCTGCACCTCAGCCATGTGGTCTTTTCCTAATCTGGAACTAAACTGGGTTCTTGTACGTATTTTCTCTGCTGGGAAAAGATTGCTGATTGATTCATTTTACAGGCTTCTTTCTGCTTTTTGGCACAGAACAAAGATTTATCAGGAAAAGCTGATAAATCTTTTGGGATGGTTTTGCAAATGAAAGAAAAAGCACATTCTTGGGTTGTCATAGAGGACGTAATAATTGCTCCGTTGTAAATTTTAAGACAGTAATTTGTAAAACACACGCCCACTTTGGATCTAAACTCTGTTTCTTTTTTAAGTTTTATGACTTGTTGGCATCGCCCTGTGTCGGAGGAACAAGTCCCTTTTATTGTTTTGCTTATCACATTTTTTACATTTCAGTCACTGCTGAGAACTGTAGAAAACTGTAGAACTGGATGACCACAATGCAGGAGGCAGGCAAAAGGAAACGAATAATCGTATTTACTAAATCAGAGTAAGTACAGAGTCCGAAAACAAAGCAAAGCAAAGCATGGTAGACTTTGATTTTGAAGAAACAAGAAAATGCATGAAGAAATAACAAAACATAAGGACAGAATAATGACAAAAGAAGCCCTGCTTCAAGTTCCAAAACACAAAATCCAAATAGCTTGTAGAACAGGAGCATGCAAATGAACAGCTACTAACACAAAGCAATGACAATCTGGAGGAGAACGTCAGAAACGGGGGAGTAAATGTATAGTGAGCAAATGACTATGACTGGGTGAGTATTACGGGAGCAGAACATTTCACTCATCAACTAAACACAAAGCAGCTGAGAGGGAAGCAAACGTGGGAAGAAATACAAACATTGCAGAAGGAAGAACTAGTTTCAAAATGACACAGGCAGTAAAGCCAATAAACACCTGATTTATGGGGTCTAAAAGACAAAGTAGGACAAAAATGAGGAACATGAAAACACACAACAAAAACCCATTATGCACGACAGTGTTCACGATTGAGCTTCAACAGCAATTTTGTCCTATGGGTTACAAATCCATACTATTCATACATAAACCCCACATCCCGAAAAAAGCTGGGACAATGTGCAAAATGTGAATCATTGAACAGAATTCAATGATTTGGCAATCTCATCAACAAAATGTTTTATTCACCATGAAACAATAATGTCACACATTTTACTATTCCATTAAAAAGGAATTGCTTAACCTCGGCCCATCTTTACCCCTGAGAGACTCTGCCTCTCTAAGGTGCACTCTTTATACCCAATCAGGACCTGGCCTGTTGCCAATTCACCAAAGTAATTGCGGTAATTGTTCCTCCGGCTGTCTCTTTTTAGTACCACTTACTTTTCCAGCCTTTTGTTGGCCCTGTCCCAACATCATCATTATTCATTATCATACAGTATCAAAAGAACATAGGTGAGATGATGCGATGTGAAAAGGAACTTGAGCCAAAATAAAGGCGTCTCTTTGACGATCACGTGGATTTCTTTTGAACACTCATTCCTTCAGCTCAAACTGAATTTTAGACATTCCTCTCCATGATCGGTGAATCTGTGATGCGAGAGCTTCTGAGGAACAAAGGCGTACGATCAGAGGTGTGTCTGCGGTAACTCAGGAGAGGTCGGACCACCGGCAGTGCACGCGAGCTGCTGTTTAATGACGATGGTCAAAAGAGGTCTGTGGGTGGTAGTGGACAAAGAGCGAGTTTAGCTGATAAGCAATCTGTGTGTGCTTCTGCTAAAAAGGCTGAGTGAGCTTTGTTATGTTGTGCCAGTACAAGTAAGTGATAAAACTCTGAAACTAGTAACTTCTTGATGAACTTGCCTTCATTGACCCTTTAATGTCCGCATAAGGAATGCAGCAGAACGATGTTTCTTTGATGTTTTTTCTTTTTCATTCCCTTGAGGCAACAATAAGAATATTTAGTCCTTTCAGCAAATAGTTGAGCTGATGAAATGAACATATAACATCACATCATATCCTATATTTTAGCATTATATATCTTAACCAAGTGATTGAGGCAGTTCACGTGCGTTTTACATCCAAAAATACTAGATAACATACAGTAAACTCACTAAAAGCTATGCTCTATTAAATGGTAGAGCAGGACATTAAGGTTTAAGAGGAGAATTTTAAAGTTTATATGGTCAATCTCAGCAAAGACAGACATGCTCGTTGTGTACTCGTATCATAAGGAATGATAAAAAATGGATCCTCAGCCTGAACTCTTTTTTTTTCCTTTTTGGAAGTTGACTGTGAAAAATTCAAAGAATGCCTGCAGAAATCACAACAAACAATCAGATTTTACAGCTGTGATAAGTGAGCAACCAATCCACCATCTAAGAAATAATCTTTAAAACGGAAATATAAAAAAGCAAGTTTGTGGTTGATGGATTGAAATTGCTCCACCACTGACAAAATCATTGTGCGTGCAGGGAAGTGGCCCACTCCCTAGATGTTCTCACTTGTTTATTGTAATTAGAGCTATAAATGAAGCTCTCTGATGGGGGATGGGAGAATGCACACTGGCCCACAACCACGAAAAAAAAATGCATGTTGTGTGTGTATCTTGGAGAGCAGCCAGAGAGGTGGGGGTGGGAGGGCAGTCAGCGTTTTTCAGACAACATGAATGAGGCCCCACCGGAGTGAGCTTCCTGTGTGAGGGCTATAAAAACAAAACCGGGGCTAAAGAATGCAGAGTGCTCCCACATTCCTGAACATTCTACCAGGTACGGGACGCATAGCATGTCCTCCACTCTTTCCTTGAAAAAGAAATGGGAAAATGCACTGACGTAGATATATTTTCGGGGTCAAAGTAGTACAAGTATTTAAATTGTCCATGAGTAAAGACTGACAGCACAGCTGGTGGTTCTGTTGTCATCATTAGATCCCACAATGTCAACGTGTTGCACTGGACAAATACACAAATGAAGTTTTTGTTCTCTAGTGAATTGCATGTGGGTCAAACAGCAAATGTGGGAGATGGACAACAATGCGCTAAAACAAATTTTGTGACCCTTATTGTGACAGCAGCCCCTAAAACAATAAAGGCTATCGCATAGTGAGAGTCATGTTTTTAGACCTAGTTTTGGCGTCGACTCAACATCCTTGCAACCTGGTAAAGTAGGGAAAGACCGAGTAGGGGAAATTGTGCTTTCTAACATGTGGTTAACGTGGTCAATGTTGAGAAATGGTCTATTTGAATGCAAAACATTTTCATTCCATAGCTCAAAGCAGATTATTTTATGACTAAATGTCACCAAGCAGCTACGCACAAAGTTAGTGCAAAACTAACACAAACTAAAGTGGGAGAATAGTAGAAAAAATAATGATGACTGAAAATTAAATTAACAGTCATACTTATAGTGGGTAAGATGGAAAGAATTCATTTCATGGATGACAGCCCAAGACTTATTGTCTTGTTACCTCTAAGTCTGGACTGTCAGCCATGTCTTTTTGTGTTTCCACAGTCACATGACATCAACACAGTAGAAAGGAAGAGACCAAGAGAAGTAAGCATCTTGCAAAGATTTTGATAATAAGGTTTTACCTGATAAGATAATGGGTATAATATTTTACTGAGAGGACTCAGGAAGATTTGAAAAAACTAAGAATGTCCATAAAATCTGGTCCAGATTCCGAACACTGTTGCACATTCACACAGATTCTTCAAGTGAGATGCATTCTCACAACTAGAAATACTCTCGAGTGGCACATGGAGCATACAGGATGCAAAAAATGAGACATAAATGACTGTTGATGGTGCTCCCGCTCCAATAGAACCGCATAACCTCATTTTGTCGACTCTTTGTGCTACAAATTAGGACAGGGAATCCTTTCATACTAGATTTAAATGTGCTGTATGAAGCAAGTGGATCTAAACCTAAACCTGACCAAGTAGTTTTAGTTCTTAAGCCTAACTGTAGTGAACTACAATCTAAAACTGGTCTTGAGCCTTTGCTGTGACGATTCAAAGTACCTTGGTTTACCAGCGACCCCTCCAAACTCCCTGCGGTCCATTTCTACTTGGTTGCTGACGTGCACGCGGAAAACTGTGGGCTTTATTGGTACGTGCGGTTGGGTTCAGGTATGCATAAAAGAATGAAAAGCAAAGTGCAGACAAGCAGAGAAAAGCAGGAAGCACTGGTCGTTATCAGCATGCATATTTACACACTCCTGGGAGAGGTACCTGCTTTATTCACGTGTTTTAAGACTATGTAGCTGTCTGGTTAGATGCCCCAAAAAGTCAGGTGTGCCTAATGTGGGCATTTACATCCTGGCAAAACGCCCCTCCAGCAAAAGGCTTGATGTTTTTTTTAGCTGAATGGGTGTGACTGTGCCAGGATCCTGATTCTAATCAAATGGTACCAAAGAAATCATTGTTTGTTGTGTTTCTCCTGCTATTTCAATCCATGGCCACCAAAGCAGACTGTATATACTACTATATTAATTCTAAATCAAACTAAGCCCGGGGATTTTTTCTCTCCCTCTCTCTCTCTCTCTTTTTTTTTTTTTTTAGATAAAGAAAATGTGATCTTTGCCCAAAATAATGTTTATAAGCAGGGTGTAGCTTGTCAGAGTCTTTTCCAGTACAAGTGGCCTCACCCGCGGGAGTGGGCAGGGTGCTGTAGTGCTGAGGTCAGTCGATGATCTCATGGGAGCTGCTGACCGAGCCCACATGGCTGTCTAATCACACTTCCTGCAAGACCAAGATGTTCTTGTAATGCCACTGTATTAAAGCTAAATAAAACACCGCACATACATTTACACCCAATCTGCATGTTGCCTCACAGGAGGAGACGCTTACTTTACTTAATGAGAAAGAGTGACAAGATAACTTAGGTAAAACAACAAATGGACATAATCGTGAAAATAGCTTATGTTCACTTCACTGACTTTTATTGAGTTTGTGTTGATCGTAATGCTTCCAGACTGGGAGCAACACGAGTGCTTGTTTGACTAAATGAACAGGTGAGGAATGACACGCGGCGGCACATACTGTATTCTGAGTCCACGTTTAGTTTCTTTTAGCAACATGTCAGATGACATCAACCAAAGAAGACAGGGGACTGATGTTATCTTTGTTTTAAAAGGGAGGAACACGTTTAACTTCATATGACCGACCATGATCATATCCTCCTGCATCAGCAGATACTCACACCAACCACACTTTCCACTTCGAAGAACACAGGTCTCATAGACAAAAACCAATAAAGTTTTGACCACACGAAGACGCAGTGCTGAACGTGACTTAACAAGTGGAATTTGGTTTGTGTGTTATTTCCTCCATCTGGGATTTTTTGTAAAATCAGACACGTTGAAGTGGTGATTATTGGCTCTACTTTGAGTATTCACTTCAAACCAATATAAATGTGAAGAAGATTAAGAAAAGAGGAAACCTTAATGAAAAATCCACAGGGGACACGCTTAACACAAGTCTCAGGGGAGGCCAGAAGCGTTTCATACATGCTTCCTCTCAGTGATCCGCACATTGTTTTTCATGAAAAGATTGCTCTGCTGGGACTGTAACGTAGAACCATTGGCCTTGTGTTTTTTTGTTTTTTTTCTCATTTGAGACAGAAAATCAGGCTAAAACAGCGCCTCGGTGCTTAGAATTCCCCTCTGCACCTGAATCTGTCAGCTGTGTCATGGCAGGTTCTCCCCTCTTCCACAGCACAGGATCAAAGGCCAGTAAAGGCCAGGCTGTAATTGAAAACAGATCCAGCCAGAATCCCCCTTCAGCAGGAATATGCTGAGTGCAGGCAAACGCCTCACATTCCAAAAGCATGAACGAGGAGGGGGAAAAAAAAATTAAACAGACATAACACTTAAACTTTTTCCTCTGCTGTACCTGCATAGACACAGAGAGGAGACGGTCATGAAGTACATGATTATTTTGGTCTGAGCGCCTACACACAACTGACCTGAATGTTACTGTTTTATATCAGTTAAATAACTAAAATTCCTGGCATTATTGGGCATTTTGATCAAAGAACTGATGAGATGTAAGAGTTAGAATTAAGCCTGAGCCAACACACAATGTATAATTCACGTGCTTCTCTTAAATGGATACTTGAAGTGATACATTTGCCTTCATTTGCTCACTATTATATGATACTGGCTTTGAGTTTATGCTCGCTGATCCTTATTGAAACCTCAATGAACCAGAAATATTTGAAATATCTCACAGGAGTCAAAAGTGTCTCACATTATTTTTAAGTTGCAAAGGAGAATATTTCTTATTTCTAACAATCACAATCAAACTGTTTAGAAGGACCACGGTGAATTCCAGGCACATCCAAGACCAAACATTGCCACAGAAGGGAACACAATGTTGAAAAAATGAAAAAGAATAGAGAGCCGGGGTACAGATCGAGGCACAGAACCGCTAATGAGAGCTGTCATGGGCGCCTGACTCCAACAACAGTGGGCTGCTTGCAAAAATCTAAAGCTGAACAACAACGGGGCGACTGAAACAGAAGTTATCAGTGGAAACAACAAGACAACAAAACTTTTTTTGCTCTAAGACTGAAGTTTGCGCAGTACCATGGAGAGGCCTGATAAACATTAGGAGCACATTCTTTGGTCAGATGAGGCAATGAATTTTAAAACTCAGATAGAGTCCAAACAAAAACGAATATTCCAGCATGATAACAATCCAAAGCATATGGCCAGTGTCAGAGTTTCTCCAGTAAAAAAAAAAGAAAGAAGAAAATTGTGACCTGGCTAAATATGTTTCCTAACTTGAATCCAATGTAACACCAGAGAGCAAACAGACAAAGGATTTCAAGCCACATGCACGAACCTCAAGTTTCATACGAAATATCGTCCAGCCATCTAAAACAACCCATTTCCTTTTAACAGAAATCCTGTTTGGTTTTGTACTTCCTTTTTTGATACAGGAATACTACGAAACGAAATATGACGGATGAAATCTTTGCAGTTTGCCTCAGGGCATTTCCTGCCATTATAATGTAACAGGCTTTAATCTGCTGAGGCAATGAGGGGAAGTCAGGGTCAAACTCACTCTGGAGTGAAGTGTGAAATTATGTCCTGAGAGCGTAAGAGCTCTTAAGAGGGAGGTGATGATTTGTGTCTGTAAACTATGTTAAGTGACACACAGGGTACCAAGGTCTGCACGGGGATTTTGCCTGTCTGATTCAGTCCTTTTATAATCGATGCGGTCAAATGCAGCATCAGTGCTTGCTCATAAGAAGGAGAACCACCGTTCACTCAACTACTGTTCTGCCTCTCAGCACCAACCGCTGAACAAACCCCGACTCTTATGAAAACAGAAAAGTTACTCACAAACAAAAACAACCAAGCGCACGCTGCTTCTTTGCAAGGATGAAGGTAGGTACCACCATATTTTCCTCATTTGTGGGGCGTCACAAAGCTAACTGCTAAGGTACAGGATGTTTCTGGGTTACATTCGGTGCATTCCAGAGAGCCGCTGCAAGTCCAAAAGGAAGCGAGCCAAGTCTCATGGGAGCAGTGATAACGTTCGAGGACATCTGATGTTTCTCATTAGCACTGAAATGTGTATGACTCTCTTGTTTACACGCATTTTTCAGAACAAATCCAACAGAAAACCTTGTATGCTCCCTGTTTTTCACTCATTAGCTCACAGGCTACCCTGCGGAATCTTGAAGGTATTTCCAGTGCTTGTCTTGTGGTTGCTCGTCTCAGACACTTGACAGACGTTTGCGTCTGTGGAATGTGACCTGCTGCTGACACTGTTCTGGCTCATGAATAATCAAAGTTTCTTGTCAGATAAACGGTGATAAGAACAGCCCTTTTTTTCCCAACTTAAAATAAGTGCACTGCACTGAAGATGATGGCCTAACTTCGTACTGTCTTCAAACAGTTAAGCCCACCTGCACAATGAAAATTATACTAAAATGTTATCAATCAAGTTGAGGTTAATATGAAAAGTGGAAATAATATCATGTTGATTTCAACCTTTCACAGCAAACTAACTCAAGTAGCAGTCATAAGGTTCACAATTTAGAGCAACCAAAGCTTCAGGCCGGGAAGAACAATATTGTGAAAATAGGAGCACCCATTTCCTCGGGCTTTGGCAGTATCCACGCAAGAACCGAGGGATAAGAATTCAAAAGGCTATACATCTTATGTAGAAAATGAAAAGTAAAGACTAGAATAGAAGAAATGAAAACTGGAGGGCAAAATGAGACCGCAGACAAAGCTATTATCAACAATGACAGCAGTGTCACCTCACGGGTGGCAGGCTGTCAGAAATAAAGACTGAAACATCTCAACAAATATGGTATTTATTGTCATGAGTCAGGGGAATAAAACAGTTTGAAAATTGCACAATTCGCTTTGCATGACCTGTTGTTGTTGTGCGTTTTGTAACGTTTAAAAAACTGCAGAAAGAGTTGCTCTGACAGTTGGTAAAGATTAGTGACCTCAGGCCAAACACTTTGGTGCTGCAGTGGCTTTTCAGAAATATCAACATGGAACAGTTGTGTCATATTTCCAGAGAAATTTCTTAATACTTACCTGACAAATTTGAGAAAACCACCATGAAAAAAGCACTTTTACGTGCAATCCTTTGACCATTTTGTCTATTCACCTATTGGATGAATGGTGGAGACATTTACGTTTCCTTAAAAATTAATTGTATCCTACAAACACTGATGATTAAATAACTTTCCATTTAGCAGCTAAAATAAAACCCATCGTCACAACTTTCCTCCGCCGTGGTTTAAATCTGCAGTACAGAGTTATTTCTTTTACTCGTCATCTGAGGCGAACGAACGTGAGAAAACCGAAGCTTCAGCTCTGTCTTCAGCTCCACTAATTTGGATGGACTTGCAGGGTTTACAGGGTGACAAACAACAGTGTCGTGTGAAGAGGAACTGTCCTCATGAGAAATAAACATGTTTTCCTTAAGTTAATAACTACACTGTTACTCTAGTGAAATCAAACCCACAAGAGCACACCAATGACAAATAAAAAAATAAGGAACATTTTCAGTTGCATCCACCGTCTGCTGTTAAGTTTTAAACAACCACTTGGGACGCTAAAACGGACTGTTATCGCGTTGTTGTGAGAAAACTGTGACCTGTGAGGTCAGCTAGACTATATCGCAAACATTTTTGCGCCTAACCCTAACCAACAACGACTAACAGCAAAGTTCAAAAGTGAGAAAGCTTTTATCAGGTCAAATGAAGCTCAGACTGTTCTGCAGGATGACAGCCCAATGTGTAACACCAACCTCCACCCCGCCAGGTTTCTGTGCAAGCATTTTAAAAAGTTCTGAGATAGTTTCATGAAATGTAAATTGTAGGGAACATTTTTGGAGACCAGAAAGCATAGTAACTTTACAGTTTGGGGCCTAAATTGTGAAGCTACCATGCTTTACATTGACACATTTTGGTGTGCGACTGCATCGGTTATGGTAGCATTGCGTGTGATTCTAGTAATTTACTTTTTCTTATAAAGTGCCTTCATCTCAGCTATACGGTTCTGTCATAACCCTTCAGATATTTGTAATTTTCTGTATTCTGGTTTTAAGCAGTAGCAGATAAGCACACGTTCTCAAGTTGGGAGGTCTTGAGGAAATTACGAGGACAAATAACCAACATTTACTTCACTAATGGTGCTCACATACAAAGTGTTTAATGCTGTGGTTGAACCTGCTGCAGTTATCGTCTTTCCAGCATTACTGACGATGTCAAACTGGATTGTTGTCTTGCGAAAATTCTTGACAATGTAAGCGCCATCAAGATAGTAAACAGAAGCCAACATGTATGGGAAACATTTCTCATACAATCTGACATTCTGTGCAGGACGAAAATCTAACCTCCGATAACCTCTTTGTTAGAAATGGTGGCGGTGATGATGGCTAATGAAAAGCTGTTATTCTGACCTTTTTCTGTTCTCTACGTGTTCACTGTCATCCTCCCTGACATTTTTAACATTGACCAGATGTCCCAGATGGCTGTGCTGAGCTCTGTGCTGTCAGCAGATCTGTGAGCAGAGCATGAAACACAGACACGGAGCACCAGTCCTCCAGGGACGCAGCCAAGGAAACCTGCAGAATACAGTTAGCTGTCTTTGTCTTTTTAGCATTGTAAAATAGATCAGTGGCTACACTACATTAGTTGCATGACCTCTACTTATTTGACTTGTGTTTGAAGTACTTTTTGATCTTCCCCCTACTCTTTTTTCTTAGAAACACTCTGGACTGAAGCGATCAGTCACAGGCAAATTAAATGACCAAAAACAAAAGATGTGAATAGAATATGTTTACATGTTTTCATGTGTAAAAACACATTCATTTACAAAAAAATCACAAGAGGACTGAACTCTGTAGCATGTGCATAGCACCTACATCCATTAAGGTCTAGCTGAGCATATACATGCAGAATGATTAGCTCTCCAGATATATTATCTGGGTGTATTAGTCCAGTTTTGAGAACTTCAGTTTCACACAATTTTGCTTGGACAAACATGTTTGCTTTTGGTCAAATTGTCACATCAATTTGTGACAATCTGTGACACTTCTTCTGGTGTCATTGTGTCAAATGTCCCGACGAACTTTTCTGGCCGAGAATAATTCCTTTTTGTTGTGGACATGATATCACCTCTTCCTGTTTTTGACAAAACACACAGAGTCAGCCAACATTTTTCTGTGGAGGATGAATTTATTTTGCATCTCTGCTTCTACATTAATATCTTTATAATGCATCCAGCATTATAAAGGTTAAAAACATCAGTATAGTTGATCTGTTAAGAACTGTGCTATCAAAATGACTGCATCATTAAAACCGGTGAGGGACCTTATACCCTCTAACAGCTCCTGCCCCTGAACGCTACGCCAAAACTGAGCCTGGGAAACTGGGAAAGTTTTGCCAGCACAAATTCAGGTAGAACATGGAGCAGGCGTTCATTACACTTGTCCATTAAATTCTACATGCTTAAATCAGCACTAGCGCTTGCTGTGCACGGGGTGAAGAGAGGATTCTAATTGTCAAAGCAGGTAATCCCTGATTCTGATGCCGTTACACTGTGTTAAAAATCAATCCCGGAGCCACTTAGAAAACAAACGGCACAATCGAATAATATAATTTCCCATAAAAACACTGCCCTTGTTGAAAGCACAGTGATCTTTTTACCCCAAGGCTGCAAAGATTGTAAAAACAAATAGAATATATTTCAACATAAAAAGTACATAGAGCTTTTAGTTACTAGTAACGACCATAGAAACATAATCAGAAGGCACAGTGAGACAGTGGTGACAGAGGCTGCTCAGTGAGGAGACTGTAAACATTCTGTCCTGTTTGTCAGAGAGAAATATTCCTGGAGGAGGCTGAGTGTGACAAGAAGGCAGCGCGTTGGCCACATGAGTATCACTGCTCCTGGAGTGGCAGTCACTTCAGCGGTCATTTAGAAACTGAAGCGCTGTAAGGCTAAACTCTTGCACCAGATGTGTAAGCAGCAGTAAATGCAGGGTTCCCTCTCTGCAGGTCATAACATGATTTGATTTAATCCACCCATGCCCCAAACCAAGAGGTGAACCATCATTATTACTGATTTTCCTGAAATGTTTGTTTGTGTTAAAAATTGGTCTAACTTTATAAAAGTCCACTCCTTAACAAGGACATCCAGTGCCTAAAAAATATGTCCAACAAACAAAGAAATATGGATTTTTTTTTCAATTTCATAATTACTGAGGTGTTCTTCTACTTGAAAATCCCGCCCTGCAGCATTCATCAGTATGTAGTACTGGCAGTTGTTTGCCAAAAATACCACTGTCTAGCCATGGAAAGTGCGTGGTCATTCATCACGAGGGATACAACCAATAGGATGAGACAACTGATCCATTATGCATTGTCATATTTCTGCAGAGCCTCTTCTAGCTTGCCTGTGATTTTTTGGAAGAAGGCAATCTGCTGCTGGAGATAGTGCCGCATCTGTGCCTTGAAGTCTCGCACACGGATCTGGTGGAAATGCTGGATCTCAGCCAGCGTGGCAAAGGAGATGATGTTGCAGCGGTCGTTGATGCCCTCTGCCTGTGCCCGGTCCATCTTGCCCTCCTCCACATGCTTTTGGCTCTCTTTCACCTTTGTCAGGGCTCCTGTTTGGAGGTGAAAAAAGAGCATGAATTAAGATTTACTTATACTAATTGGTCTATAGTCACATATACAGAGGTAACACACACAAAAAACTACTTAATGGGAGTTATGAGTCCATAAAAAGGCAGTCGAAAGGCAACATCCAGATACCAATCTAAAAAAACACAACATGAAAAACAACTTTCAAGTGGCATTCATGTTTTTAAACTACTTTTTAAGTAATGTAAAGCTAATTCGGTACTGTAAACACAGTTCTTACTTACGTTATACAGTATGATATGATTTTGTGAAGAATGAAGGTTAAAGGACTGCAGACCTATCACGAGAACTGTAATCACTAGAGTAACTACAGCCAGCGCTTGGTGGACTGTGTTGAGGATCACCATCAACACCTGCCTAATTTTGAACCTCAGTTTTATAAATCCTTCACCAGGAACAGCTGGGATTGGCAGGTTTCCTCTGTGATAACTTATCATTGCTAGATTCACCTTATCTCATTCCTACTAGTATTCTCATCTTCAACCAGTGTCTGATGCTGCAAGACACGCCCACCTGAAAGTAAACTGCTCAATTTCAAAAGGTTGGTAACTTAGTTCCAAGCTGGAAGGTGATCAAAATATCTAATATCTGCAGAGTATGTTTGTGATTCGGCTCAGTTATAACAACTCCATTCCTTTTATTGTGTACTAGTGCAGTTTATTGGAGCTGATCTGAGATCTGTCAATTAGCCTTCCGCAGTGTCTCAAGCTAGAAAAGCTGTTTTTTTCTGATGATTTTGAAACCTATTCTTATTTACCATTTTAATTGTTCACCTTTGGCTGGCAGGGTTAATGACAATTTTTTCTTTAATGCAGAAAACTCAAAACACATTTTTTTCCAAGGCACTGGGACCAAAATGCAGAATGACTTTTGAGTATGACCACTTTGCTCCAAACTCCCTGGGAACTGCAGCCACATCTGTATCTAAAGTTAGAGAATGTGAGGGCCCCCGACTCTAAAAATATCTATGACATTATGTCACTTGAAAGCCTTCTCAAACCATTTAGGGCTATTCTGATCAGTGTTCTGATAACAACAACCAAGGCTGTGGGCAATTTTGAGAACATATAACAACATTAGCGACTGCCTCCAAAATGTCAGCATGTAGAGCTTATCAGCTCCCTTAATACTCATTTCTAGGATAAGCAGCATTTGTTATTTTGAAGGGTTAAATGTCATCACGTAATAAAACAAAAGATGTAGCAACTAATCAGAGGGCAGGGAATTTCAGAAGTTCACATTCAAAGCAAACAACATCTGCTGCATAACACACTGGTGAACGTCTATCGCAGAATATTTTCTCTTGTTATATTGAAAGACAAGAAAGCTGAAATCCAACCTCAGGCATACATGTCCAAATATGTAACTGGGTTCTCTAAGAATTAAGCGTCCCAAGCAAGTGAACGGGGCTACAGTTTTCCTTGGGACATTCAGCTTTATTTCAGGTTATTCAGCACAGATAATATAAGACGAAATCATCTTATCCTGCAGAAAGCTTTCTTAACTAACCATGACAATGCAACCATTTAAATTTTGTTTCATTATAGCCTTCAATTCCTAATATGAAAATAAGTTAATCAGGCATTGTTCTCCATTCTGTTCAGCAGCAAGGCTCTTGTTTTTTATAAGTTTGGAAAGATTTTAATTTAAGGAATCCAACTACATTTTTTTTTCAGGTTCAATAAATACTCAGTACTCAAAAATAGTCGGTGAGTGATTGTTTTACAGTAATCATGATTTCATATTTCATCGCTGTGATTAAGCTTTTTACAATTCCTGAGCAGGTCTCAAAAGTAGCTTCACCTCCTAAAACCTCCTAGAAAAAGGTGCCATTTCATGAGGCACGTAGAAGCCAACCTTAAAAACAACTGGGAATACTGTTTAAAACATAATGACGTGTTCCGACCATCAAGTTCAAGATGAGCTCCTATTTTTCACATGTCCCACCTTCAACATCTCATGTGTTTTCCGTGTTCTATTCTGAATGAAATGTTGGTTTCTAAAATGTGTAAATCATTACATCGTGTAGCTGTTTCTTTACTGTTTTGGAACTGGAGTTGTAGAAGAAGAAGACTGTTCTTCCCTACATGACCTAGAAATCAGGGACTCATTGTTTAAAAAAAAAATTACAAATAATTTCTATTATATAACTGGCACCGATTTTGTAGACTTTCAAAGTTCAGTATAAGCAATTAGCTCAATGATTCTTTCATGTTATCTCATTGAAGCATGTCTGCAAAATAAATGGTGACTGATTCATTTGAATCACTTCTTGAATTTAGCCTTCTTTTTTTTTTTTAAATCTACAGCCGCTGTAGCAGAGAAAAGCACCGTTATAACACATCTGACAGCGCAAATCATATTTTAGAACTCCTGGTAGTCACACTCAAACTGAGAGTATCTGTAGCCTGTTCTGAACTGTCACACAGCAAAGAAGTGCCACTGTCGTCACTGTGGTGGACTCTTGTGGTGAAGGAGGACAGAGATGGTGGTTTATAACCTTCGCGCTTTTTGCTATCTGCAGAATAAACCCTGAGTCGTTCTGGTGTAAATCTAAAACATGTGCTATCCAGACAGATGGTTAGATGGGAGCAGAAGGCATGGTCACAACACCAGAGGCTCATATCTGATGAAACTGCTGACGTTTTCTGGACGACTGAAGCAAGAAATATTTTGAGCAATAAGTATTTGGTTGTAAAGCAGCAGAAAGTGGCAGGAAGTGACAGATAGGCTGGCGATAGGCAAACTGGTCAGGATGACAACATGCAAGCTAATGTATGTCATTTACATAACTTGGTGTTTTCTGTGACTCTTTGACTTTGTTCTTGTCAAAACTAACTCTCCAACATGCAGCTAGTTTTCTTTACACAAAATAGAGGAAGTTGTTTTTTCACCTCTACTGCCCTTGCTACATAGGAAACAGCAAGCATTTCTGAAAAGATACCCAATATTTATATTGACAATTTCTCATTTAGTTTTTATGTGTTTTCATTTATGTGACTTTTTGATTCTGTCTTTCAGGTGTTTTTTTTTAAAGTTTTTTTACATTTTACATTTGACAAATAGGAAAAACCTTTGTAGTTTAATTGATTGTGTAAATAATTACTGTTCCTATTTGATCTAGTTCAGTCGTTAGTTTGCTCAATACTGGGAAACACGGATAGCCACTGCTGACGTTCAACATAGGAACATGAAGTCACTGATCGTTGCCACTTATATGTTGTAATTGTTTGAAATACACATTAAGCAAGACTACGAAAATGTCTTGGAAGGTGTGACTAGCTGATGGTCAAATGCAATCCACCTGGATTTGTGTGGAGAGGAAATTTGTGCCTGCAAGGCATGAAGCAAAACTTCCTGTATTAGCATGTGAAATGTTTTCTGAGTCACCAGCCCTCCTGAAACTCCGACCCAGACAGCTTGTTTTCTGAAAGCAACCACAGAGGACTTAGTGATCGAACCCACCACCCTTTCGGCTTCCCCTTACAGTTCACAGGAACACCTTCTGACTGCTCTTTTTCCTAGTCAAGCACACTTTGTAGACAACATTTACAGAGGATATTTTTTCTCTTCAACCTGTCCCTCAGAATCTATCCAGTTTACCTTCTGGTTGTGGCTCCCTCAGTCTTGCAGATCTTTGAAATGAACGTTGATGTAAAACAGACCTTGAAATTGGCCGAAAGAGGGCAAAGAGAACAGCAGGACAAGTGCTGAAAAGATCAAACGGAAACCAACACAGATGTCCAATGACCTGAATGAAAAATCCCAAAGGTGTTTACTGTAAAGGTCTCTGGCTTCCTGTGTTTTGAAAACCCACCAAGAGAATAAGGAGGAATAATTGTTACCATAAAGACTTTATGAGAGGGGCAGAGTCGCCTGAAGATAGTGTCAGCAAACTGTAACGTGCACATCATTTTCACAGCTGATGCAAGTAAACCTCACAGCCATGCTGTTAGAATACAACTACTAATGACTAATATTACTACTGCAGTTTCAGAAAAGCTCATATGCTATATTTCACACTGATGCATTGCTTTCTCTATGAAAGACCAGAAAATACAGAAAAATGTCCATAAAATTATCTTAGAGTTAAGCCTTCATAATCTGAACCACAGTTCGTAAGTGGATGCCATTTGTTTTAAAAAGCAACAAATTCAAACATTGAAATCAACAAGTTGAAACTAACAAATAGGTTGGTTGAGTTAATTTTTGCGAATATATATCTTTTCTCATGATGGCCCAATACTAATTAGGCTCTTTCACTTGGCCCGATCTCTTCAGTTTTGTCGAGGTAAGGGATATATGACCTCAAAAGGTTGAGGTCATATATCCCTTTAACTGTGGTGTTGAGGGTCGTGTGGATGGCTGGATGGCCACAACCTGTTGATTCCCAAAAGACAAGGGGCCACTATCCTCTGCTAACTGCAGGGTATAGCCATGGGGAGGAATCTCGATTTGGTCTAAAAGTAAGCGTCTCCATTCATTCACCTGATATCCAAACCTTCCAGTAAGACACTGAGGTATTCCAAATCCAGCTGAGACATTATCTTTCCTGGTCAAACATGCCTAAAACACATCCTTAACTGATGCCCAAACCAACCAAGTAGCTTTACTCTGAGATCTGCTTGGATAAACTGATCTCTAAAAGTGTCTCTAACAGTAAGCCCTGACATCCTTCTGAAGAAGCTCAATTCGACATCATCTTTTTTCTTTTGGTCACTAACCGCAGCTAACATCTATAGGAGAATTTAGAAAATATCAGAAAAGCAGAAAGCCAACATTATGCATCCTTACTGAAATACATTCATATTTACCTTTTTTGTTGGTAGGATTTTGGTTTCCAGATTCTGTAAAGCTTAAAATCATTTCAGCAATTTTAACAGCTCAGTTATATCAGTAAATAAATAACAAAACAATGCAACAAGTATGGTAATTAAAAGATTGATTCAAGATTTCATCCTCATAGACCCTTTTATGAGGCTTAATTGCATCTGACATCTTTCAGTGAAACCCTCACTTCTGCTTCTGTCCTCTTTGGCTTCCAGCTGCCGATCGTCTATGAGATAGACAAGTATTTCAGTCATATAAATCTAAAGGCTTTCAGGACATAAAGCCACTAATTATAGCCCAAACCCAGCTTCATCGATACTGACAAACATGGCTTACATTGTAGCACAAAGCAACACACTATATAGGAAAAAGTGTCGATAATGGCCTGCACTGAAGTCTTGCCTGGGTGTACTGAGGTGGCAATGAGCCCTTGTGGGCTCACTGGAGGCTGTCGTTTCAGCTCTTACATAATCCCTTGTTACACAACACCAAGTTAGCATCATCACTCCACTACCTCTATCTTCCACTTGTGTGGTGGGGGGGAGTTTTAAATACACTGTAACGTTATATCAGACAGACCTGCAGCATTTCAACAGAAGTGGGAGGATGACTCATTAGGAAAATCTAACAATCTTGTAAATTGGTACTTCCTTTTACTTTTAACCCAACTTATTGGCTTTACATATAATGATGGAATTAGTCTTCTGCATGCAGCATGTAAGTTTGCAGTTCTTTTTATCAGCCTTATGTCTGAGCATTTTGATCATCGAGGAAGAAAAAAACATTAACTGAATGCAAACTGATAGGAGTGAGTAATGATCTAATAAAGTTAAAGAGCTTGTTCCTGACTGTAGCTAGAGCAGAATCAACAGATATTTTTTATTATAAGAAGCGCTTAAATGTCCTTTAATGTCCCAAATGTAGCATATCAACTATTAGAATATCATGTTCACACTATATTTTAAGCTGCTGGATCACACTTTATAATAAACTTTAAGCTTAAAAAGACAAATTCACATTTTTCTTGCCTCACGTATCAGTAGCTGTACTGTAGCGTCTTTGGCAGTAGGTCAAATCACATTTATCTACCCTACTATCTTGGAATTGGTAGTAAAGTGGACATTTAACACATCCCGCACCTTCTTGCCTATTTCTCCAGTGCTCAAAATACAAGATACATTCAACCCTAGTGCTGTCAATGTCTAAATACCAGTTTGAGATAAAAATAAAGGGTGTAAAGACCTTTTGAAAGCAAAGCAAATCAATAGCACGAGCTAGCATAGTCTCTGTGAAGCTGCACACTCATGGCTAATGGTGTCCCTGCAGAGGTGGAGATCAATAAGTCCCTCTGCTCACATTTCACTGGCAACCAGGACAACCTGCCTGGTGTCTGCAGTCCTTATGAGACTGACATAGAACGCTCAAAATGTAATCCAGCTATCAATAAGTCGGATATACAGCTGCTTTGACATGTTTCCTTTTTTCACCACAGGGAGCAGCTGTGATATGACTGCAAGACCACCTCCAGGGACATTCTAACAGTTGCCAGGTTTTCACCATTCTTTGCCCGGAGGATTCAAAGCCATGAAAATTGCTCTCCCTATTGAACAGATAAACAGTCTTTATGTCCGAACTAACAGCGAGTTTCTGTGCACCCACTTCGGCTGAGGAAATGTGTACTTTGGTTTACGACAACTAAGGATGTGGCCAAATGTCTGGCCAGGTGCATAAGTGAGTGCAGAGAGCAATAAGCCTCACTGTGCAAAAGGGGACTGACACTTGAGTGGACATTTCGTTTGCATGTAATCCAGCTACAGATGGGGCCGAGCTACAAACTGTGACATACGAGACTTAGAAGAAGGCAAAGAACACAAAAACAGAAACAAATCCAGAACATTTGTCAAGTGGTGAATGAGAATTAAAACACTAAAACAAGTAGACAACATGAACAAACTTTAGTTTTTAAATGCGTTTAACTCTCTGGACCTCAAACAAATCCCATCTTGCTGTCAATGTGGCATTATATGTTTATAAGCTATTGCAGGGTGAATTTATCTTTTTCGCTTCCATTTTTCCTATAAATAGACGGGATTTGTGAATGTTTCCTCCCTTGCAAAAGATCCAGGGAGAAGGAATGCACAAATGTAAGCAAATAAAAACTCTCTGAACTTGACTGAAAATAGAGGGACTGAACAGCCTAAGACCATTAAGAACAAGATGTCATCAAAGTATTTTCTTATACACTATGTGCCAAGTGGCTCTCGTCATCTCAGTTTCCAGCCTATCATTGTGTGCGTTTCTTTTTTTCTTTACATTATGCCAGCAGCAAGGTCTTCCAAATCTCTTTTATCTGTGGAATTAGGCTGGGCTTATCGCACCAGACTGTGTAAATGGCTTTGTCACCCTATTTGGGTTGTGTGTGGCCTACGTGGCAAACTTGATTTGAGCTGACTGGGAAGTTTGTGTCCCACTGCAGCCTAAACACAGCCTGTTCTATTTCCCCCTGCTCAGTCTATTGTGGCGTGAATGGATCCAGTGTCTGTGGGGACCAAAGCAAGATGTCCACAGGCACCGTCACCAGCATGAAGCAAAACTTAACTAGTGTGGCTACATTAAGCATTAGAAGGGCCTCAGAGTTGCAAATAGAAGGATAAATTTGCAAGACACAGCAGAGCACAACTGGGAACAACACATGCAATGGGAAGGAGTAAATGCAAGCATACACTGGCCCATGTCCTGTATCCTACACAGCATATCTTCTGGTCTAATATAAGAGCTGAAAATGATACCACAAAGGTACATATTTGGGCACATGTAGATACTCAAAAAAGCTGTTAGTCAGGTTTAACTTGCAGGGACGGGGAATGGTTTGGTTTAGTTGCATGTTTTCTTTTATATTTTGTATGGATGTCTGAGCAGATAATATCACAGTTGAATGCTACCTTCATTCTCAATGCATACTGGGTAATGAAAAACATTCCTTCTGCTTAGTTATTAAAGTTTAGTTTTGCACATAACATAATCATTCACCCATCCATCCATCCATCTTCTAAGCCCGCTTAATCCAATTCAGAGTTGCAAGGGGGCTGGAGCCTGTTCAGGCTGCCATTGGGCGAGCGGCAGGCTGCACCCTGGACACATGCAGGTCTGGTCGCCAGTCCATCAAGGGGCCAACAGAGAGGCAAATGAAACAGACAATGATGCAAGCAAACTCCTATGGACTATTTAGAAACACCAATTAACCTAACATGCGTGTTTTTTGATTGGTCGGAGAATGTGGAAAGAACCCACTCATACACGGGGAGCCAGGCAAACGTCACACAGGAAGGCTTCAGCTGGGATTCCAACCAGGAACCCCTCTGCTGTGAGGCAAGACACTGCAAACCACCACACCACCGTGCAGCCCATAACATAATGAAATGGACAAGAATTACCCACTGACAGAAAACAGTGTGCTCACATGGATCATAAAACCTTACAGATAGTTGAAAACAAGAGCACCACAAGGCTCAGCTTTAATCCCCAACTGCATTATCTGGCTGCGTTAGTCCAATTTCTCATCCCGTGGGATTTCATCCTATTGCGGTTGGACGACCGTATTCACAAGCACTTTAAAATGATAGTTTTGGTTAGACTAACACAATAACAAGTTATTTTTCTAGTGTCATGGAAACATGCGAAGTGCTGCAACAGTATGAACATTTGGGCATAATAGAGTAACAGCTCCCGTTATGAGTACAAGTGAACAAGTTGTGAGCAGAATCAAATGTTGGGTAAATGTTTGACACATAATAAATAAATAAATCTCTCCGTTTAAACATTTTAAAACCATGGCATTGTTCTCTCACACAAAGACGACTGCCCGGCCACCTGAACAAACATATTACACAGTAAACACTTCCTACCCAAGTTTTTCAGAGTTTTCTTATGGAGCAACTCTGCAGATATTTTGTGCAAAATATTTACACTCTATGGCTCTAGTTTGCCACTATCACAAAATTTTAGTGGACCATTAACTTTCATAATATTCACAATTAACACCACAACCTTTTCGGCTCATTTTCTACGAGTATAGCTCCTGTTTCAGGCCAAAGGTGCACACAGTTAGGCTGTGGTAATTGTGATTAAAGATGTTAAAGTCAACAAATGCTTATCAATATCCTGTCTGCCAAAGATTAGAATGCAGTATCTTGAGATAAACAGCTGGTATCATTAAACCACTGCAGAGAAACGGAGAGGAAAAGGTGTATATTTTCTATTTCTTTAAATCTTTACCCAGATGTTACGGCTTTTGAATTTTTTTATCCAGCTGTTTATATTTTGCCAAATGGAAGTGACTTTAATGATCGTGGAAAATGGTCGCAGGCAAATCAAATTATTCCGATCGGGTGATTATGTATTATTGTGACTGGCCTACCCTTCGATCAGTTTGTCCAATAAACCAAATTAAAAGTGGTCTGCCAGACCTGTTACTGCAAATCATTTCAATAGCAACTTGCTTTTGAGCAGCGAGCAAATACCTTGAACACAACACGCAGAACTAAAAGCTCCACATCTCTCAATTCATCCACGAGGAATGGAACACACTGGATAATCAAACATGGTGTCATAATTTAGGGTCGTCAACTTGCCAGAGAGAGCAGATTGTGCAGACCGCACAATCTTATTTACTTTGTCTGGGCTGCTTCTAACCACTATTGAACAGCCACATGTCTGCAGATGAGAGCTGAAGGCTTTGTGAAGGAAGTCCTCCTGGATACACCAAATTTACATGTTGCACTTGTTTTCTGTTTAATAAAATAAAATATGTTACGACTAGGTATTTCAGAGGAAGTAAGCAGCTGTTGCAAACTCTCAGATAGATAGCATGTCCCCTCTGAGCAGTTCCACAAAGCTTTTCCTTGCCTCTCACAAGCGAGTGGCACTTTGCCACACAGTGATAACAATGAGGGGGTCGGGTGTTATGTAGGAGGATGGCCCAGATTAGTTTAACAATCTTGTTTGTCGGTGCAACGGTGGCCATTTATGATGGATTATCCTCCCAGTCTTGTTTTGTGGAGAAGTAAGGCAGGACATTACATGTGTCAACACCTTAAAAAAAATGAAGACGCAAACAAATGGGCACCTCCCAGTTCAGCCAAACAGTGGCAGCAACCAGTTTCCAAAGGCAAACACACCTATTTGTTTGACAAATTGACATAAGCCTCGTTGTAAGCTGCCTGCTGCCAGCAAACACCTCCTTCAACTAATTGTTTGCATGAGATTTGTCCCCAAGCGTCGGTCTGGGATTTCAACTTGTCAGCTTATTACCTGAGGAGCTCAGTTTAGTTTAGGTTTATGCTGACTCTATATAGCCTACTTAATTCACAATTGCCTTGCCCTGTGTTTAATAATTCAGTAATAGTCCAAAAAAAATGCAAGCAGCTGATTATAATAGACTGGGCCCTTATCTGTGATTCCTGACATTTGGAAAACATGTATTTGACATAAGAAAGCCTCCTCAAAGAAACTGACAAATCAGTGAGAGCAAAAAGCTGAAAAATATCTGAGTATTGTTAGTTTACCTTTCTGGACATGGATGATGTCTGGGTAGTTTGCCAGGTGCCCTTGGTAAAGAGCTAACAAATCCATGATTGGGTCAAGATCCTTGCTGGGCTGCTCAGAAAAAAGCTCTCCAATTGCTTCGTATGCGTCTCCCGTGAAGCAGATAGCCTGGTTGAGTCCTACAGAGTATGCCTGCTGATCCATCTCAAAAGCTTGGCTCAGGACCTTAAAAGACATCCCCACCTTTTGATACTCCTTCTTAAAGCCACCGATCTGCTTGCGCGCAAACTCGTTGACGGTGGCGTTGAGCTGCAAGGTGCCGTCGTCCATTCTCTTGGTGAAAGTCTTGAATCCGTCTATTTTGCTCTCGACCTCCTGGAAGTCGAGCGGAGCGGGTGGAGGGCTGATGGTGAGGAAAAAGTTGGCTCCGACCATGTCGTCCTTCTCCGCCTTTCTTTTCCCCTGCTTCCAGGCTTTCTCGTCTGCGCTGTTGCAGGTGAGGAAGTGCTGGAAAACATCGCACCTGGCCAGGACAGGGTGGCTGGTCATATGGTTCATCCACCATATGAGGCCTTTCCTTCTCTTGGAGATGAAGTCTTCCTCAAAGCGCCCTGTGGCCTGCTTCTCTGGGATGTGTGGCACTGAGATGACGGGAAACTTCTCCACCAGGCGAGCATACAGCCAGTCGAAGTGCTTGTACCTCCTGTTCACCGGGTTCTGTGTGTGAGTGGGTGTCAGCTTGTAGGACATGTAGCTTTTCATGCCCTTGAACTTAGTTTGTTTCGTGGGGTCGTCGATCGCGCAGATGAATGGGTAAGGGTTCTCCTGCCACTCTGGACCATACTGTCCCATCACCACACAGATCTTATCTCCATCTTTAACAAACCCCGACGCCTCCCCAAGCACAAACGCCTCTCCTCCGGACTTCACAAAGGTCGAGAACCTGTTCAGGTTTCTGCTGACTGTGGCTGAACTCTTTGCTTGCTGTGCGTTCCCTCTAGCCATTGAGGATGTTGACACTCTGTATGTGGAGGGCCCATTGCCTTCAAAGTCACGATACCTTCCTCCCACAGTCCCTGGTTCGTCTGCCACAGTGGAGCTGTCATCCCAGTCATCATCCCAGTCATCATCGCTGCCTTGGCTGGGCTGCTGATAAGTGTTCAGCTGCTGCTGCTGCTGCTGCTGTTGCAGCGGAACTGAGAACGTATTCAAACCCGGAGGAGGTGGTTTAGAAGAATTTTCAACTTTGGGAATATAAGAACCGTCAAACCCTCCTGATGGGATGTTGGCGTATCGCGAGTCCTTGTAAGAGTCCCCAGATGTGCTGCTGTTGTTGTTGAGCGTGGACGCGGCGTCGCTCTTCAGGATCTCCACATAAGAAGCGGGGAACAGTCCTCTTTCTCCTCTGCTGTTCGTCCCCTCGAACCAGCCCTCGATGTCCTGTTCGCTGTACAAAGTTAGGATTTCATTCTCCTTCACCGACACCTCCCCCGGGTTCTCAGAGTTGAAGTCGTACAGCGCTCTGGCTCTGAGCGCCATGATTCGCAACAGCTGGATGGGAGAGCTGGACAGCGGGCTCACTTAAGGCTGGCTGGCCGGAGCAGGAGAGAAGCGCGACGGGCGAGCTCAGTCAGCTCACCCCAAAACGACTCCTAAAACTCAGCGTGCAAACTTCTTACAGCCCGTCAAGATCCTGACTGCACCCCTCTCTGCTCCGTCCCGCTCTTGCACAAAACAGAGAGAAAGCTGCGGTGGTTTAGGTCCAGAGGTTACAGTCCGTGGACATGGGCTGACGGTATTTTTCTGCTACACTGTGAGCCTGAGCTCCTCTTCAGCCTCACTCTGCTCTCTCAGGTCGGACTCTTCTGCCTTTGAGCGCTGCGCAGCAACAGCGCGTCAAGCAGGCCGAGTAATCGAGGGAGGAGCGACGACGTGCTGCAATCCACCCAGACAGCATTAATCAAGCGTCTGAGATTGACCCGATGAAGCTTCTCCAGATCTATTGGGTGCTTCATAGCCCTAATAAACATTTCAGAGCAAACACATAAGCCTGCCAGGGAGAAGAATAGCTTTTTATGAGCTGTGGCCATGGCAGCGCGTCATTACAGGCCGCTAATGCTAACAATGCCAATGACTTCTTGTACTTTTCACTCGACTTCATACACATGTCACAAATAATTTACTTTAGATAAAGATTAAACATAAAAAGGCTATGATTAACCCCCTAAATACAAAGAAAGTTTCAGCTCCACATCCACCACATTCAACATAAGGTAATCCATGACACAGTGACTGAATGATTGACCAGAGAAAGGATTCACCCAGCTGTGTTTCTACAGCAGTTTTGTGGAAATACTCACATTTCTATTATTAAAACTCTTATTTGTAAATGTTTTCTGATATGTAGATCTTATAGCTTTAAAGACAGCTATTAATGTTTAATACACAACATTCTTTATGTAATTTTGCTTATTTTGTATGGCATTTGTGACGATCTCTTTCATAACATTCTTTTTTGGTCACTGCTCAGTCGAACAAGTCATCAGATGCCTCCAGGTGACACTGACGGGAGTTTTATGTCCAGTTGAACCAAAATGCCTGCAGTTCCTGCCACATCTGTTGACACCGTAAAGTCTGAATGTTTTAAGAAAATGTTAAAGCACTCTCCTGACCCCAACCCACTAATCATTTCTAATAGCTCAAATAGCAAGAGAAAATGCGTTGACAATAAGTATCGGTATACGTCTAATGCTTTGATGGCTTTAGTTAAATGGATGTGATGCAGTTTGAAATATTTCCCTGTGGAATTTTACTGTGCCATCATCCTAAAATCAGCAGGCTGGTCAAACTTGTGAAGCAAGTTTTTACCGTTTTCCAATAAGACTGTAACTGTTATACTGGATTTCAGATGAACTTGGGTTGTTGCCAACCATTTTTCGTCATCCAACACTCTAAAGGAATGCCATCTACAAAATGTTGACATCATACTTGAGCCATAGACTCAGCTTGATACTTGCATTGACTGGCTGACTCGCTTACTGTCTGTATATATATTAAGCCACGAGCAATTGCATCAGTTGTTTATAACCACCCATCTAAATAATACACAAATAAACCTGTTAAATAGGTGTGCAGGCAGCCGCTGTGTCTCACTGCAGTAACAAATTTATCACTGATGTTTTATTTGTCATCAGATTGGCTCAACATGTGCTAAATTAATCTCTGCTTGCAAGTGCGACATATGTTATTTTGTTATGCAAACCAAGTAAGTATATTTAATCTGAATGCTGGTCAGCTTAGGTCAGATTTTGCCTCAAGCAGAAACTCTTTAATAAGACAGGAAATGTCTCCTAGTAGTCTAAATATTTAAAAGCCTTTTCAGTGGGAGGGCACACACTTTTAGTCTGACCGCAAAAAAACCATATTCCCTACCCAGTTTGATATGAGGCCCAAATAGCTAAAAATGAACTAAGAGCAACATGTAATGTTCTTTGAAAGTACTTACATAAGTGGTTGCAGAATGAAGGTGAGTCTTATTTTTGTTTTTGCCTGTCCTCTTCAACCGGATATAAAGTACTTTTTTGCATTGATGCTTTGAGTTTCATTTGATCATTTACATAGCGTAAAATGCACAGTTGATGGTTTTAATGCAGCTTTTGAGCTGGTTGCTTACAAAATCTGCAATGAAAACCTGTTTTATGGGAGTGGAAGGACTAATTAACCCGTTCTTGACTGCTTTCTGTTCATTTTTCATTTTCATTTGTCAATTTATTTTGAGGAAGCATCAAATTCCTTATATTACTTGATTTTCTTTAAATATAACCACAGGATGTAGATCAGCATATCTGTGTGTATTTTAACAACAGAATAATGCACAATTAACAGCAAATTAACGCCTATGATTAGGTTCAGTGGGTTAGTCTGGTAGATACTGCCACCTAGTGGCTATTTTCTGTTTCAGTAGAAGCATGCAAAATTCTTAGAACTACGTACAAATAACATTAAAAAATGATCAAAATTTTAGAATAAAGGCATGGTTTGATTTGGAATATTGGTTAATTTGTAAAAGACAGTTTCTTGGATGTATTAAAGTGTGCATTTGTCCATAATCTTCCGAAAATGTATTCAGATTAAGCATTCTTGTTGCTCTCAATGGGAAATGCGGCCACATATGTGTTAACATTATTATGTGAATCATGAGGATGAGGGTGGTTGCAGCTCAGGTAGTTGAGGAGGTTGGCCCAAAATCAGAAGGTTCATGGTCAAAGGTGCCTACTTTCTGTATGCTCAAGTTTCCCCAAAACATCGAACCACCCAATAACTCCTGATATGTATGAGTGTGAGTGTATATATGTGTGTGTGTGTAAAATGTTTGTAAAAAGCCTCCTCCAAATGAATTGGGTCTATCACGGTTACTCAGCCACGGTGTTTCTTCAGGCCAGCAGAGGTCCCTGCTCTCACATTTCACTACATCAGATGTGCCAACTACAAGACAACTAAGCGAATGTTTAAAATACTGTGAATTCAAATGCATGTCATTACTTCTGCACCTTTCAGCTCTCTCTGCAGGACACCCAGTTCACCTTCTGCTTGACTGATTTCAGGGAGATTGCCTGATGAAATATTGAGGGCAGTTTCCAGGGAACAGTCAGGTCTACAGAGAGGTTTCTGTGGACACTGTTGAAGGAGGTGTATGCCACACTAGCATCGTGTTAATCAGGCTGACACACATCAGCAAATATGAGTACCTTATTCTACTTCTACTTATCCAATCCACCTTCCTGGGGCTGGACCAGCAGTGCTTTTCACTTTGATCAGTAATTGCACTTACTTTATCTAATTTAATTAATCATGAACTGCATAATATTTATCACAGCATGTAGCACTGAAGCCGTATAGTTCTGTGGAAAAGAAAAATGCAGCTGCATGGATGTGTAGGCTACAAATCCGACTTTTGGGGGTTGGTTGGCTTTCTTTAAATGAATATCAAAAATTGTAATTCAGTGGCAAACATTTTAAATTGTTCACTATCTTGACGCACAAATGTATTACTTTTCAATAATAAATAAAGGGGTGTTGTATGTGAATACCACGATATAAGTACAAAAAATGTATAGTTTTAAGATACATCCTTGCGAGTTTGAAAAACTTCACAGCTCCACTACATTTAAAGTATAAACATACTTTTGTAGTCCAGTACATTTTTGACAGCTATCTGACTTTGCTGGCTGTGATAATAGACACAATAACGATGGACATAAGACGTTGCTGCTAAACCGAGGCAAAATCAAGATGTTGCTTAGACAATGTCTTTTGCCAATTACCCATTATATTATAGAGCACTAACATGGCTTAAATAAGGCCACTCACTCTTCTAGACGGTCTTACTTTTTATCTACATATTAAGGCTACACTGGCTATTACATGACGTTGATGGATGTCAGGAAGTCCTCTTCCTCAACGATAATAATAATCACGACGAAAAAAATCCACACTCTGAAACTCAGCAGTCAGATGATCGGGAATACTAAAGTTTTTTTTTTGTTTGTTTTTTTAAAAAACAAAAAAACAAACAGATGTTCAAACAGAAAACCGTTTTAACGATCATTCCCTCTCTTAATGAAGAATGAAAATAGCCACCATGTGTTTGGTCATGTGACCACGCTGCGTGCGCAAAACGACGTGCGTGACGTAACGTGGAAGCCTTCGTTAGTTTCCTCAACCAAACACTCAACTGATATTGTGTGATAAAACTGGAAGTCAGCCGGCGGAAGACGAGCAGTTTAATCAGAGAAAGAAGACACGAACACTGCGGTGCTTCTCGCTGTAAACAAACTCCGTCGCCTCTGTACTCAAACTTGGCTCACAAGCGAATAAGTCGGCGAAAATTCTTGCTTTTAAAGCCAAAGAAGGAGCCTGTTTTTCTTTTCTTTTTCTTTTTTTTTTTTTTTTACCTTGCTGTGGCTGTCTGGAGGCGGGGAATACAAAGCGACGTGTGCTAAAACCCATCAATTTTGGATTCATTGAAGCAAAACGGGATTACTACAAAGCTAGGTCGTGCTGCTGTGACTGGTCACCGATAGTACATGGATTATCTGGTGAGTAAACGAATCGAAGTGCAGCGGTTTTGCCTCTGCCAGTCAAACCCTGGTTTCAAGGTTCGTATTCCAGGCTCGATATTGTTGTCAGGTGTGTGACTATTGACAACTTGGGTTAGGTGTGCTGTCTTCTTGGGTGCAGTACCCCTTGTTTCATGCTAATGTGTCAGGTGAAGCCTGTAGCTCTTCCCTCATCAGTGTTGTGTGAGTAGGTCTAACTGGTTGACCCAGACCCCGATCTGTTAACATGTAAACCACAGTAAGTTGTTACATATCTACAAAACGAAGGTGTTTTTTTTCCCCCTCAAAATGCAATGCTGTCTCTTATCGGGTTATGTGGAATCAAGATGTCATGGCACTGGTTTGACATATGAAATCCCTCTCTTATTATTTAAGACACATGAACAAACGACTGATTTGAAATCAGGCCAGTGCTCCAGCTTCAGGCCGGGAGGCCTTTGCCCACATTAGAGATTTTGATGGGTGCTGCTAAAACGGAGCAACAATGGAGAGGAAGCTGTAACTGAAGGCTTTCCCTGGGAATTTATAAAGCCAGAGGAAAAAGTGTACACAGACGTTGTGCTGTCATCTCACAAGGGGGACAGGGGGACATTGTGAAGTGCAAAGGAACTTGCCCACCCAGTGTTATCAGCTTGTTTATACTTGGGCCTCCCAAGATGTGAGACCTAAGGAAAACTTTGAACTTTGCCTTCACTGTGACAGTTCTAGAGTCAGAATTACAAAGTCCTGTCCGGTAACTGCTGTACGATGTGGCCATGCGTGGATTCTTGCGTGAGAGTAATAAATCTGATGGAGGACCAAAGTGGTAGATTCATGGCTAACTTTGAGTTACTCTGTAAACTCTGTCAGAAGTGAATGGAAAATTGTTGACACTAAAGAGTAAACCCCAGAGCGGACACTGTCAAAAACGGCACCCATGTGACACGAAGTGAATGTAAGCACTTTCACCATATAGCCTCTTATTTTTCTGCTCGTTGTGGAAAGGGCAATTTGAATTTCTCCTCCACCCAATAAACCACGGCTTCTCACATATTTCGGGTCAATGATATGCAAAGCATATCAAATCTCTATATGTGCATTGAATGGACGTAACATTTTAGAGTTGACATGTTTGGGGGATTCAAGGTTTTCCGTGACAGTTTTGTGTGGACAGCACAGCTGTAACTCTGTGGACTGTTGGAGCAGAGCGCTTGTACGTTCCCTGAGGTCAGCCACTCAGTAGGCGCTGGGCCTCTATTCCTGCTGTGCAACACTGGAGATGTGGTGCAAAACTTGGACCACAACTATGTCTCTCCAATTCCCATGAACCAGACAGAGCATGTTGATAAGTGTTCAATAAGTAATAATAGCCTTCTGTCCCGTTCATGCTTTTAGCTGGGGCTTTAGAGCGAGTTTGTCTTAGAAAGGAAGCCAGGATTAAGTGGGATGGAAGGAGGTTATTATTGCACATTACTGGGCATTAACTGTGGTTGGACTTATGACAGTAGCTGAGATCTGATCTGTGGTGGATTCTCTTTCAACTGGGAGGTGGGGCATGCCGAAGGGACTGAACTCCTGCATGGTCAGCGCAGTGTTAAAAAAGACCATTCAAATCTGCAGCACAGAGAGAGGAATTTGGTTCTGTCTGTTGCCATGGTACAGCCTTACCAAATTACAGCTGCACCGTGTGGCCATCTCTCGGGCCCTAACCTGTTGGAGATTCAATCAGGCAAGACAGTGACAGAAATGAAGACAAGGCACTTGGTGAGTACACAACCAAGGCTGTAGTCACGACATCATTTCCTTTCCTGTTAAACCGTCATGCTTTATGCATCATTTGTGCTCATTCCTGTGTTTAGTAGGTTAAGTTACAGCCTGTAGACTATTCATCAACATTTAGACAGTATTTACTTTGGACTACAATCGAATAATAAGACCCTCAAAATTATACTTGTCTTTTTGAAAGACAGACGTCTGATGTTTAAAAGAAAAGAAAGGTTGTTTTTTTTCTTTTTTCTTTTTTCTTTTTATGGAATTCGAATTATGCCAACGACCCAGTGACAACAACTGCCAGGCATTGGCCTCAAGCCATGGTAATGATGGGAAAACCTACAGAGCCTCATCTGCTAATAAACTGGCCCACTTCTTAATTTATCTGGGTGATGCTTGGAAACAATAATCAGGATCACCGAGGGAAAATGAACTGAATTGTAATTCAATTTAAAATTTCAAGTGTTATGTAATGAGTCTGCTTATGCAACTAGTAACTGAATCTTTATGTACCAATTTGATTCTATTAGTTTTTAAATGCTTTTCGGGTTTCACAGGGAGTTGTTGAATTATTTTGGCATTGTTCTTCCAGTGAAATGACATCTGTTGTGAAAAGATCCAAGTTAATGAATAACATTTGGATTAAACATGACTAGTTACGGGGGAAATGCAAGCTAATGTTCAAACCTTTTTTCCTTGTGTAGATTATTCATAGAGAGACACTTTTGCTGAAACTGCAGTTGAGAAATGATTTTCTAAAAGCAGTTATTGTGCACAACATGAGCAGAATGGAAAATCTCCTTTGAGCAACTTTGAAAGCGGATATTTAATGATACATTTTTCTGATGAATATCTTTATAAAGAGATCATAGAAGATACTGGCGTGCTCTTTTTCAGTATGTTTGCTAGGTTGTCATATTCTTTCCTTTTTTATATAATGGATGTAGTGGTGCTCTGTGAGATATTCAGAATTTATGATATACCCTTAACCCAATCTGTACTTTTCCACCACTTTCTCTCTGACCTGTTTGGAGAGATCCTTGGCCTTCATTGTACTACATGCTTATTGGTGTTGCTCAGGCTGCCCCCGACTAAAACTATTCTTGGTCAACCAGTAGTCTCAGTTAAAAGCAAATAGTTGCACTTTTGCAGTAGAAAAATTTAGGGTTTTCTATATGAATGTTGGCTGCAGAACACATTGAATCAATACATAATCATGTATGGAGGAATACGTGTTAAATCACACTGTTGCCAACTGACTTTGAGACTTTTTCAGACCCTTTTAGTCACGTTTTTTACTTTTCAAAAAAAGCACCTACCAAAAATATGGCAACGTTTGTCCGAAACACAGAGGGAGCACAGAGGGTGAGGCTCTGTGTCGGTGCAGCACATAATGATCAAATGAGATAATGATCATATGAAGCTAATTCAATGAACAAGGAGCCAGGCGACAACTGACGAGGATGTGAATGCGAGTGAGGGAGAAGAAAATGAAGGTCTTCTTTCACCCATAAACGAGTATATGCACATTTAACTGTTGTGCTGCAGATTCAGGGGCCTCTCACAATTGGAGGGGTGTATTCTGAGTTCCTGCAGGTAGGACTCAAAAGTTGTGATTATGGGACCTCTGGAGGTAATTTGCAGCACAAGATCTTATTTAAGGGCTTTGTATCCCGAGAGATGATTACATACACACGGTATTTATTTATTTTTTACTTGTAAATTTTACACTTTTTTGTGTTGGTCTTTTTTTCCAAAAATATAGACAAAATGTAAGAAAATGGCAAAACTGCAAAGACGGGTGGATACTGTTACGAAACACTGTATCTCCCTTGACTGACATCAGTTTTTCCCACACAACCAAGTTGATAGCTACGGACATGCGACCGAGAGGTAGTCGAAATGATGTCTACGTGTAGGGGAAAGCTGGCATCCAGGAACATGTCGTTTTAACCAACCATGTGTGTGTTGCTCTGTGTAGGCACACAGCGATGAGGCACTGAGGCCTCTCTGTTTGGTCTGTTACCAAACGGGAACAGTGGCAGCCTAATAAGGACATCTTATGTTAGAAGGCACAACCACTGAGTGAAAAATCATAATTTGTTCCAGAGCTATCGATGTATTTTCCCAAAATCAAAAATTCTAGTTTTTGCCTTGCAAAAATCAGCAGAAAATATAATAACATACGTATCTGCTGGACGACTTCTTGTGTAGGAGTCATCGTTGCTTTCCTTTCCTCAAGGTGTTTTGTGTAGGCTTTCCACCCATGGGTGTAAATTACCACCCAAATATATTTATGAGCAGATACATTTATTTATTTATTTTTTTTAATATCCAAAGTACTGAAATCTACTACTATCAACTTTTTAAAATGTGTAAATGTATGTTTTTCTCTAGTGATTGCTCACCTTCTGGTAAAAGTTGTGTGCTAACTTATGGCTCTGCGATTTTTAGAGACGATAACAATAAGTGATGCGTTTCTTGGTATTTTCTACAAGTATTGAACATTGTTATGATAATATTACAGAAACTATTTTGAGTACTTAACCAAAATTACATTTAAGTAGTAAACAATCAGGTTCAAACACTAATTTGTTATATGGCAGTTGAAGGAATGAAGGGAATGACGGGTGCAGGGTTTCCCAGACAATATTATTACTTGTATGGCCACCTGAATGTGTTTGTCCATCCACTTGCATAGTTTTATTTTTCACAGTCCAAAGTCGTGAAATCTGTTCCTGTACGTGCATTGCTTCAGTTCAGCCTCCTGTCCCTCTTTCTCACACACTGTACATCAGCCCCCTGTTTAATGCTATCGCACCGGATGAAGACGCAGTCATGGAGGGAATCTTTGCTTTTGCCAGCAACTTTTAAACCGCAATAAGCACATTGAGAGATAGCATTGTCACATACCCCTTTCAGTCTTTGATGTAGAGTACGGCCCGATCTTATATCTTTGTTTGAAAAGGTATCAAACTATACTAAAACATTGATAAACCATCCAGCACTGTCTTGATTAAACAGGAGTCTGCTTGTATTTTGGGTGATCACCTGTATTTCAGAGTATGTTTCTTGCTCAAGGGCACACAGCAGGCCGTGACAGATTTCCATCCTACATGCATAACACAGGGGAATGAGAGATGCTTAAATTAATTAGCTTGGAGCAGGTGTGCTGCCAGGCTGATGTTACTTTTCCTCTCAGCATCCCCCATCTGACCATGTCACACATCTCGCTGATACAGGCAGAGAGCTCTGCCAGATTCTTTTCAGAGCCAAACAAAAACGATCTATTGGATACACGTAAGATATTTCATCAGTGTGTATACTTTTTTATTGGCGGTTAGATAAAAGTTTAATCATTTACTTAACCCTGTGACCAAATCAGCTTTCCACAGCTTTGAATGCTGTGAATTGATATTTATCTAAACTTAGTTGGAGTTGACCAGGGTTCTACAAACCTGCCCTCTTACTAAAAGTGCATAACCAGTGCTAATAATACCCTTCTGAGCACAACAGCATTCTTGAACCCCTGGGAGTTTTTTTTTTTTTTTTTCACTTTGTAATAAACATGTTTTTTGCATCTGCTGGTTCGCTGAGTGCAGTGGTTTCCTTGTCTGTTGAGAGTGGTAATGAGCCAGCATCTTGAGCTGGTGCCACATCAGTGTTACTGTTGAAGGTAATGGGGTTTTATGATGCTATGGACTGAGCACAAGCACTCTTAAGTTCTTTTTCATATTGACATCCATATAAGTTCATGGACCATTGCTTTAAAGAGGCCTTTTAAGAGCTGTTTTTAAAAAAAAAAAATTTAATTCTCTTTGTGGGGTCCTCATTTGAACTGAAAATAGCAATTCTAAGCAAACGCTTTGGTGTTAAACCTAATGAAAAGTGGCTACAAAATGTTGTCTTTCCTTTTTTTTCTTCAGCACAGATCTAAAACAATAGCTGTAAACACCAGTGAGCTAAACTGCTGTTATTTCTTTTTTTATCACGAGCACATTTCCGCTGTAAATAAAAATGGTTAGCATGAGCTGAAATATTACGTTCTAATTGTATCTAAAAGAGTGTGAACCATCCATTGTGGAAGTTTAGTGCTGCACAATTGGGTTTAATGCATCAAGGGCCTCACTGCCTCCAACTGAGGGACTGTCATTATTGCTTCCTTCCTCGCAGCAGAGCTGGAGCCCTTTCTCTGTTCTCTGTCCATGCACTCAGAGTAGCACTCTCTCAGCGGGAAGCCTGGCACTCTCAGAGTGGATGGACACAACCGCCCTGCCCCTCTCTCTGCACAGAGGGTGGGTGGGGCAGGCTGGTTGGCCTGCAGAAAGGGTTGTGAAGACAGCGTTTATTTTTCTAGGCTTGAGGCAAATAAGTCTGATCTATTGAGGAGTTCTGCTGACACTTGTTTTTCGACAAACAAAACTATGTTTCTTTTGCTAACAAATCTTCCTATTTGCCCTTTTTTCCATTGTTTTGTGCACATGCACAGCCTGCACGGCATTATTTACAGACTCCTTGTGTGAATAAAGTGGAATATAAAACAATAACTGCTTAATGTTCACAATAGAGTACATTATATAGTGTCTCAGAGAGCCTTCTCTTTTAGGTTAGTCATGGAAAATGAGATTTCCTTTTGTTCCAAGCATTAGAAAAAGCTGAGATAGTTTGCCCTCCATGACAATGAGCATTGTACACATGCACATTATAGTGTTGATGTTGAACTTATTCTCCCGCTCAGCCTCCTGTTCGGTTTATTTCAACAGAAAGTGGAGGTGTAACCAAAAAAACCCCAAAAACAGACAATTATGAAGTTCAATCCGCTGTACGATAATAATCTGTATGAATTTGGCGTCTGACTTTTGCTGCTATAATAGAAATAAATGAATATTAAACCTTCTAACTGCATTATGTTGGCAGGTGGTGACCACAACTATTACTAAACCCGCTGAGATGACAAACAAGCAATTTGAACATGACTCACAGTTCTCAGGGAGACATCCCACAAAAACGTCCAGCAACATCTATTGAAATCCCTATGACCGCTACAGGCTTGAGTGGTCAAGCCTTTCATCTTCCTCCATGCAGAAAGCATTGGTTTTCATACCTGATAAAGCTGTGTATACAGTACGGACATAGTGTGTGGGTGTGTAATGGTGACTAATCCAATTTTCAGTCTTATTCTGGATCTCTTGTTGTCAGTGAGCCCTTAATCTCTGTGGAGAGAGAGATCCTCACAGTCTTAAGCTAGTCTCTGTCTGCTGATCCTTGTTGTTGTTAGTTTTTTTTTTTTTCTTTTCTTATCTTTCAATGAATGAATATGGGGAGTAAAGAGTAAAGACAAGGTCTTCCTCATTTAAACGCTTACAAAAGCTGTAAAATTTCAGGTTTAAAATTAGCTCGAGGCTATTGACAGCTGACTGTTAGACACTGAAGGGCTGGACTCATGTTGTTGATCTGGCACTGTTGTGCTCAGCTACCCCCTGATCCTCCTCCATCCATTCATTTACTCCTGAGGCTTGGGTTGTTTGTTGCCGGGGGTTACGCTTGTAGTTGAGCACAATGTCGGAGCACATGCAGCTCTACCTCGCCTTGTGCAGAATCGGGCTTTACACGGTAAGGAAAAGCAGATAAGCTCCGTTCTCTTTGTTTGATTAACAGCCGGGGTGTGCTGTGCGGGGTTGAATACTCGTATGTATGTGCTCGGTTGAACACTGGAAGTTTCACCAGGGTTTAATCTTTCCCTGTTGCGTTTTTAGACAGATACTGATGAAGCAACAGTAGCTTGTTCCTTCACTGATGGTTGGTCCTCATGCTGAGTTTGATTTGATTAGTTCTCGGTAATAATATTCAGAGGGGAAAAGGTGGTCGTAACACAAGCATCATTTATGGTCCCTGTCTTCAGCAGCTCATAGCAGCTGGCTTTAGACAGCCTCATTATTGTCACTTTATCTATGAATATTTAGCTAAGAGGCCACAATGGAACTATTGTTGGAGTTTTTCGTTTTACTCCTACAGTTCAGTTTGTGTTTTTTGTTTTTAATCAAGCTTCGGATCGAATGTTTTGTAACGCACAGTTTCTAAAAGGTTTTTGATTGGTTGAAATGTAACTAGAGCGGATGACGTATTGTATATCGTCAGGTTCCCCCGTTATACTCTGACCAGCCGCTCTTATCTTTTTCTATGTCCATGAACAGAGATGCATCATTTAAATAGAAGCGCTTGACAGTTATCGTTTCTTTAGTGTACGATGGGCACTTGGTGTTGTGTCTCGTGTGTGACTCATCGTTTTAGTCATAAATAAATCCAGTGTATGACTGAAACATTCATCTGCTTTATTCTGCTGGGAGTATAGCAGATGGGTGATAGTTCTGTTGGAAGTGAAGCCAGCAGAAGGTGTTTACAATAGTCACAACTATACTGTTTCCTGTACTGCTGCGAAATTATAGACAAATTATTGGGAACCGGGCCTACTTGGACGGTGTAACCTAACATTCTTTGGACGTGCAGCTTTACATCGGTGCATTTGAGTTTCAAGTGAAGTTTTCCTCTGTGCTTAACTAACGCTACCTGTGAGTTCATAAGTCAGTGTGCGTCCTTCTCTGGGAGCCATCAGTGCTCATACAGAGTTGACAGAAATGGAGTAATTCTAGTGAGCGTAGATGGAATATTGTAGAATATGTTTATTTTTTTATTAACTGCTTTAATTAGTGCTGCTGTTTGCTCACATCACATGTTGATGAAATTATTCAGCCAATGAACTAAAAAATGATTTTCTAAGGTGTAATTCTCAGGGTTTTATCAATGATGTGTATGGAACCAGGCTGCTGTTTTCATTCCAAGGCCCCGGCCACTGTGTCATCCTCAACTCTGTGCTTCTTTGTTAGATCATTGCCTTGTTACACCCTGGTACTGTTGGATTTTCTTAGCTCAACAAAGTCACGATTGCTATTATACAGTGAACGTGTCCATTTTTAGTGGCCTTTGCTTCTACTTGACTCACCTCTCTTTATTTTCTTCCTTTACGTTGGCCTGATTTTACCAAAGCTTCACTTTGGCTTTGCCGTCTAAGCTTATTTGCAGTTCTGACCTGATTCTGTATGAACAACAGAAGTTTGCTTTCGTTACGACTGTGTTTGATTTGGGTTTCTTGTGTTCTTGTAGTTGTTTTCTGTAAAGTCCCTCGACCACTCTGTGGTTACAGAGGTAACACCGTGTTCAACTCTGGCCAACCCTGTACGTAATTTACCAACTGTATGAATCATCGCCGTGTTTGCTGTTCCTGTGATGTCAAAATACCACAAAGTGGGTTGTTGGCTGAATTGACCTGATTCTCAATCCAAATATGGTACTATAATAGTTTTTTTTTTTTTATTTTTCATTACTGAAGACAGACGGTTTAATTTTCCACAGAGCACAGTAGACCTGTTGCTGCTCCTCCATTTCCAATCCAATCCAACTTTATTTATATAGCGCTTTGAATCAGAAGTGCCATACACATATATAAGACACAAGTGAAACATAAAAGCATAGAAATAAGACCAAATTAAAAACAATAAAAAGTCACAGAAAAAGTCAACGCCTCAGACTGAATTAAAAGCCAATGAGAAAAAATGTGTTTTAAGAGAGGACATAAAAACATTAAGTGAGTCAGCCTGCCTGATGTGCAAAGGTAGTTCCTTGCACAGTTGTGGGCAGATCAGACAGATACTGTGGGGCAAGGCCGTGAAGACATTTAAAAACTCAAAGAAGACTTTTAAAACCAACTCTAAAACGAACTGGAAGCCAGTGAAGCATTGCCAGAACTGGAGTAACGTGCTCACGTTTTTTTTGTACCGGTTAGAAACCGAGCAGCAGCGTTCTGAACCAGCTGTGGACGAGCAAGTGATGCCTGACTGAAAGCATAAGAATAATGCGCATTGCAGTAGTCTAAACGAGTCGTGATAAAAGCATGGATTAAAGTCTGAAAGTGATGCAAAGAAAGAAACGGTTTAGTCAGGTGTTGACTTAACAAGCCCGAGTCAACAGGTACTGAATATGGCTGCTGTCTGGTATTTTTGGTCTTAAAAGGGTTGATTCGGTACTGAAGCGTTGCACCTGCTGCAGCTCTTGCCATGTGCTATTATAAAACATTCTCAGCATTTAACTTGAAACCTGCCTTTTTAGTACTTCTTCACAAGAGGTTTGCTTCTCTTGTGCCGATCGTTACAATGTTGACAAAATGCAGCCACATTGCAGTGGTTGCACTCTTTGTCACAACACAAGTTCTGCAGTTGAAAAGAAAATATCGGTATTTTCCACTGGCCCAGCATGGAGTTGTATAATGAAGACGACTCACATGATCCAAAATAAAGAGGCCGTCTTTTCGATGCTCAGTTTCCAGCTTATTTAGCTTTGTGGAAGATAATCTAAGGCACGACAGAACACGACTCATTTCTGCTGTTAGTTAGACATTTGATTTAACTGCCATTCAGCAACTGCACAGAGAATCAAATGAGGTATGAAGCACATCTGTCTGATTCAGCAAATGATTGATGAGGGCGTGCGTTTGCTTTCCAAGGTTAATTCAAAGCAGCATGCTGTCATGTAAAATGAATAAAAGTCTTCATGAGTTTTTAAAATTTGGGAAAACAAGATACAAAAGCTCTGTTTTAAATTCTGTACAAAGTGGTTACATTAGCACGTGTGTTTGATATTACAACAGGATTTTTCTGGGTTATAAGAAAGGTCTTTAAGGGCTAAGTTCCATTGGACTTTATATGTGACCACATGCTGAGGGTAGCACCACGTCTGCTCTTTGGACCCTTAACCATTAAGAGTCTTAAGTGATTGTATTAGCCTTTTTGTGCTCTTCTCATTATGTTATTAATGGAGTGGAAAATGGTTGCTCTGACCCGCAGGCCTAGACTTTATCATTCAGTTTAAGACTCTCAAGCCTGCTTAATTAGGAAAGAAACCATAAAGTGTGCACGCTGGCATGACCGACTAGAAGTTAAAAGGCCCATTCAAGCCCCATAGAAGGTGGCCCTCCACCTGAGACCTGAATCAGCAGGCAGATTCTGCAACATCAAAGCAGAACAGGCAGAAATCAGACGTGCAGAACCAACATTTTATCGGCGCAATTAAGGATCAGGATGGAGTCTTTATAGGAAGCATTAGATAAACGAGTCCAATCATTTCAGGTCACAGCACACATTACTTTATTCACTGCAACCACTGAAAAAATGCAGCCGAGCAATGCATCGAAAGTTTGAAAGTTTGAAATGCTCTGTCTTAGGAGTGTTGACTGTCCTGGAGCCTGTGGTGCGGAGCTGTTTAGTCATCTTAAAGGGAACATTTGATGGGAAAATCACTTTTTTTGTGTGCTTGTGATTATACATTTGGGTGTCTGAGGTCACTTCCAACAAAAAAAAACAAACAGAAAATACACACCTTTGACATCTTCTGTTGGGTCCCATCTGTCTGAAAATGGGATATTCAGTCGGCTGTTCAGAGTCGCTGGGAAAAAGCTGGTCACTCTACAGTTATCCAGCCTCGGCCCTCTGTGATGATGATGCTACGTTGTCTGCTTTTCTATTAACATTAAATCTCATCATTAGTTTGAACATATATTGAAGAAATAAATGAGCTAATAGCGCTCCACCATCACTGTTCAGTGATGTGTATCCTGATAAGGAAATCTGGCGTCTAATTTATCATTCTTTGAATTTTTACCAATCAGTCTTAAAAACAACAAAAAAAAAAAGATTTCCCATTTGTCACTGAATGCACCATCAGTAAAGACCATTAAAAAAAGAAAAATGTGTAAAATATTGGCCTCGTGAGCAACAGTTCTTAATGTTGGTTGCTAAGAACGTGAAGAAAACTCAGACCGACCAACAGCTGTTACACTCTGTGGTTACAGGTTTTTACAACTTGGGTTGTTCAACACAAGACTTGCAAAGAGATGCTGCCTAAAGGATTTAGGTGGTCCAACTGCAGACAAGGCAAACGTTAATATTTGAGAATAAAACATTTTGGGTCAGTTTAGCATGCAGCCTGAGCTCTCAGACTATTTACTATATGCCTTCTCTTACCTTAAAAATGTACTCTTAGCTTCACTGACTATAACAGATCGAAATAAATGCAGATCCCAAGGAGGAAAGAGGCAGATTGGAGTGGAGTGGGTCACTGCGTCCTAAAATGATTTGTTTGAATAGAAAAGAAACTGGAGCTGCTGTTTTCTCTCTGTTATTTGTAAGCATGTCACAGACATTAGATTAAGACCTCAGGAGATGGTTATCGTCTTGTGAAACGGGGCATAATATGTCTCATTTAAGCTGTAATGTACTGTCCATATACTATATTACCAATGACAGTAGAACTGGCATAATAAAGAGGAAAGTGGTTACAGAGAGTAGTCAAGCAGGCGGTCTTTCATGATTTATCAGTCTGTTTACCCCATTAAGTTAAAGTTATTGTACCCGATAAACCACATTTTATACTTTGTATCAGCTAATGAATATAATTTATAACAAAAAAGTGAAAAAATAAAAACACCCCGCCCAAACATTTCACTTTCAACTGAAAAATGATGCACAGTGATGTGCAAAGTGATCCACCTAAGCTGTGTTCAACCTGGAAATATCTGCTGGGCACGTCTACCTCTTTTAGAAAATGGTACCGAGTGCCAGTGTGTCACTATTATTTTACTGCCGCCTGTCATAAGTTTGCTGCTGAAGACTGTGTTTGACGCATGAATTGGTTTTGTCTTTTGCTTCTCTAAAAGCTTCGTTGTCTCCTCCTCTGCTGTGTGGCTTCATATGGCCGACCGTTTCCTTTCGCTTAATGTTATCTTTGTCCTCAGCGATTGTGTTCTCGCTGCTTTTTTTTGTTGTTTTGCTCAGAAGTTTGCCTTTGAGACACGACCACCGTGTTGTAAAGCGGTTCTTTATATTTCTCAGGCAGTGCATGTATGATTTTTGGCAGTACTGTCATGATGGCAGCTACAGGCTTTGCTCGCGTTTTGCTCCTTTAATGTTGAGACGAATTCAGGCAGAAGCTTGATGGCAAGATGCAATAATTATTACATTAACAGCTTTTAGCGCATTCAGAATCATACTAATCGGTTTGACCTATGCTCTGACTATTTTTAATACTTGGTTCATCTTTATAGTAACGCATCTGTTGAAGTTAAATCCAGCCTTTAACATCTTTGACCTGCGGTAGCAGCTGCCACACGATGCCAAATGGCTTCAAAGTTCATACACCCCACATTTCAAGTTAAGCACATATTACAAGTTCCTGCTTTATAGCAGAACACCTTCATGTCCATAAGCAAGACGGCAAATCCCAGTTTAATTTGCACCTTACAACTGGAACTTTTTCATTGTACAACTAAAGTTGAAGTGCAGATGGGTGGCAGTATTTTCTGCTTTATCTTACATGAGCGATGGCAGAGGAATCTTTCTCTGGAGCTGCACTCCAGTCCCAGGGGTGCCGTGTGTGGAGGCTGAAGGAGGCCTGCTGGATGTTCTTTATGTTGTGCAAACATGACGGTGATTTTCACAGCATGCTTTTTCCATCAGGTTCTGTCTCCTCTGCGTCCCATACGGAGCTGGGAGAACATCTCTCTCTCTCTCTGTCGTAAAGTGCTGACGTCAGCAGCCTGCCTCAACGCACAGCTTTCTGGGCACAGTTGCATTATCTTATCAGTTCACATCCATTTCTTGTTTTGGTATGTATTTTTAACTATGAATTAGTCTGAACCCTAAATAGTTTAGTGAGAAAAATCCAAAATCAGTTTTTAAAGGAAATCCCAAAAGGTGTTTATAGTCGGACAGAAAGGTCATCCTGTTTTCAGGAAGAGCTATTTTTAGCTAACTTATCTGGAGATACTTCAGGCGTTGCTTGTAATCCACTCATCTTGTTACGACTATAATGTTTCTTGCATTCATTTCAACTCTAAATGTCTTGACGCCTCTTGGACGTACGGTATGTTACAAGTTGATTAATGAAATTACTCTGGGATTATGCCTTTTCCTGTTGAATTCTGTTCTGTTTAAGTTTGAATTTCTAGCTTGAAGCCACTGGGACTCGTAAATTCAAGACGTTATTGTTTCTGTGATAGCCATCATGTCATAGAAAGGTTTTATAAACCTGCCTTCTCCCAGCGTGTGAGCGGCATACATTTAAGACGAGCTTCCGTCTTTTTAAAAGGCAGGATGGGAGCAGTCGTTGCCCCATCCTGGGCCATGAATATCCCACACTTCAAAATAACTATAAGACCTATGATAGGATGATGACTGAGAAATTACCGAGGGCCGCCCTCCGGCTACTGAGCGCTGCTTCCTAAAACCCGGCTGCCAATCCTCACTGGTTTTGTTTTGTGGCGTCAGAGCCCTTTTTGAGAAGGGATTTGGCTCTGGTCATAGGGAAACAACAAAGACAAACTTCCTGTCGGAAATATATTGGCTGACAGAACAGGGCGATGCCGCATTTGGTCTCTGTGTACCATGCAATGCCAGGAAATTGAAGGTTTTTTTTTTTTTTTCAGGATCACACCCGTTTGCAGCACACGTTACTCAGAAGTATTATCTATCACACTGCAGGACATTTAGTAGATCATAGGAAGGATTGTTCTGTTCAGTGAGACCTTTAGCTCATTTCAGCTGTCAAAACCTAGGTTCAGTGTAACTGAACGGAAGACAGCGGAGAGATGAAACTATATATCGTATAGTTGCACCTACATTTAGTTTTGTTTCACAGTGTTCAGTTGGTTTCACAGGCCTCATTTACATTGTTCTTAAAAGCAGAACCTCCCCCTACACTTTTGTTTGGAGGTCCCTTTAAGCGTCTTTTTGTTACACACTGGCCTTTGTATCCATAAGTTAGCATGAACTTATCTTCACGCCAAACTCTGAGCCTTCGGCACGTTTTGTAATATGCTTATCCATAAGACATTGTAATACCGGAGTGAGTTTCAGATTCCTTGAGTAATCCAAGCCACAGGGCCTCTTTTTTCTTTTTTTTTTTTTTACTGTCAAACCAAGTGAATGCAGATATGTGTAACTGAAAAGAGATTTTTTTTTTACCCCCTATTTCGGGTCCAGTTAAAGATTAGCTACAAGTTATTACCAATGTTGGTTAATTCCTCCATATTGCAGAAACACTAAGCATGACTTGGCATGGAAATGGGATAATTCTTTGTCATTTTTGTGAAGGCAGAGGAATTTCTAAGTTTTAGTTTCTTTATACTCTTATATATTGATCTCTTACAGCATTAAGGAAGTGTGGCATTGAAAGCATTAATTGCAAGTGGGTTGAAGATGAAGCAGTTTCGAAGCTGTGTTTTTTTTTTTTAAGAAATGTGACAGCAGCAGGGGTGTCGTGCCCCTTGAAATAATCAGCTTTTTCCGGGACGTGATTGTTCCTGCAATGCACCTGACTTAATGTCCTTGAACTGTAACAGTAAGAGAATCAGACCTCTTCTTCTTTTAACAGGTGGCAGCAGTTTGCACTCTTGTATCTTCAGTCTTTGAGGTTTTGGAGAACAGAACAGAAAATATAGGAGAAATATAAGTTTTTCTTTGTTTTATGGATTTCTTTACTTACTGATACCCTTTTATGATCAGCTAACAAACAAAGATCTCCATGGATGTATGCTGTTAAACCAGGTCTGCGTAGGCTGTTTTACTTTTCTGTACAGATCTTAGGCCCAGCTATAGAGCCAGGAACAGTTTAACGCTGGCTGCCGGCGTCACAGTCAGCCCGGTCTCTGAGGAACTCCTAATTATGACAAGAGAATCGGTGCAAAATGTGTTCCATTTACTATTTTTGATGGCTTTGCAGTTGTATAATGGACATTTGTCTTGAAGCTCAAGCGAGTCCCACTTTTCAACAACGCACCGTGTCTGGATTGCGGAGCAGGAACACTTGAATTTAGCGTCAGGCCTGTGAAATGAAAACATTCTGCATTTCTTGGGACATATCGTCCATCGAGGCCTGTTCCACCCACACATGTAATCCTCTTTGATATGAATTATGAGCGAGCGACTCAATCCCATTTAAAAGGGGCTTCCTTTTTCATCGAGTGCAGATATTTCTGTCGTCGTGTGGAGGACGCATGAAGTGATGTGGGCAGCTGCGTTATAAATGTCTTTTTTCAGTAGGTCCAGGTGCATTGAGTCAGATTCATGGTGTTCTTTAGTCTGTCCGTTAGTGATTTAAGTCGCATTTCTGTCCGTTACAGTGTGCTGCATTCAGGTAAAGTTCCAATAAGCATGCTAATGTTGACTCTGCATTTATTTTCTGTTCTGAGCTATGTAGGTCATTCAAATATATTATTAGTGAAGCTGCTATGTGTGTCACTATAGGTCAGCTGATCTCAGATCATCTCTCTTCTTTTTTCCATAATCTCCTTTTTGTGCTCATAATATAAATCTTCCCATGACAACACTGCAGATTTAGGATAAGTTTTACGGTTCTACATGGGCTCAGAAACCGTGGAAAGGGATTGTCAAGATCGGATCAGATTTCCAACTCAGGTGTGTGTCACACTGATGTTATTTAACCGGGTAAGAACTGTCTCAACATGCTCTGTTTGTTTGTGTGAGCTGCTAATTTGAAGAAAGGACAATGGCGCCCTCTTGTGATGTAGAACAGACACTACTGGGGCTGAGGGAGACCGCTAAGGGAACAGCTAAACTAACTGGGCTCATCTGTATCCTTTACTTTACTTCTTTCTTTTTAAATATACAGATTAAAGCGCACCTTATAAGAGGAGGGTGTTTTGCTCAGCTACTTTTAGCTCTATAAGAATTTAGGGGTGTTCTGGGAAAACTGTTTGTCACCATCCAAGGAAAAATGTCACTTATGTGACATTATGACTGTTACACAAGAAACAATGGACACCAACAGATAGATTTTTTTTTACATCTTTTATTCATTGTTGGGACCTCTGATTATCACTTTTTGTGTGACTTTTCACAGGACTTCAAAGAAATGATTAAAGCAGTGAAAAATTTGACCAATTTTGATACCAAATAATAAAACAGTCAAAGTGTTAAACTGGCCTTCAGTCCAGACCAATTCCAAACATTTAGAGCACCACTTCACATATTATATTTGTCCCATTTTCAATAACAGTCAGCATTATAATGATTCGCAACTTGTTTTTATCTAAGTGGATTTCAGTGGGTTTCCTTGAAAAAGGATTGTATCAAAACACCTGTCAAATTACTCCCAAACAAGCTGATGACACGGCTGTAAAGTTGCATGAAAAATCCTCTCCCATTATATTCCTGTTTCCCTGATTGAGGATTTCCTCCTTGTTGGCGAGTAGACGGGCGAGACATTCGTCTTGGAGTTCCTCCAGAATTATCAGATCTACGGTTCAGAGTTCTCACAGAAGGCAAATTAGGCCCAATGTGGGCAATTTAGTGTCCAAATTCCCCTCTGTCAAAAAGCCTGAAATATTCTTTCTTGATAAGTAGCTTGATACATATCTAATTTATTTTACCAAAGCTGTAAATCTAGATATTTATCTATCAGTTATTGTTTGCCTAGCTGTTAAGTCTTCAGTGCAGCAATAAATATGCTTTAAAACTAAAAAAAAAGAAAGAAAGAATATCCAGTTTCTAGTGACAGAAAACAGAGAAAAACAGGAAATTCTTGTGTTTGAGTAGCTGGGAGTATGAAATGTAATACTTGTACTTGATGAAAGACCTCAAATTCAAACTGGAGCAGCCAGTCTACCAATAAAATTAGAAAATATGTTTCAGCTCGAGAGCCAGGTTTTTCTGATATACGTAAATACAGACAGATTTGTCATGATTATTCATTGTGCATGGACGTGCCCCCCCCCCCCCAGTCGACTTTGTCTTGAAGCAAAACATTGAGTGTATAAAATTCACTCATGCATCCTCTGGGTGGAGCCATGCAGTCACTGTTCCACTCATTAGTTCTCTTATGACTCCCATGAAGCACACTGTTATTTGGGCATGTGTAGCTCTTCAGTGCATTCTGCCCTATAACCAACGCTACTTACCAAATTAATCTCTGTGTGCGTGAATTTTTTGTTTTTGTGTGTTTCATTGGTGATAGAAGTATTGATATGAACCATCATAAACCAATGACAAGCTGCGGACTTACAGATATGTTCTACTTTCCTACTGTCCTGTCTGTGGAGACACTGGCATGGTTTTAAAAGAATGAGTTTTTATTTTTGTGTACCATTATAGTTTGTTGTCTTTTGATTTAGCTCATTTATTGTGCACTGCCACTTTTATTCTTTAAAAGCTAAGGTGAAAGCGGACAAAATATATGAAAAGTTTTAAAATCCTGAAATGGTCAGCCTTTATTTAATCTTTTTATGAATACCTGCCTTAAAATCAATCAACCATGTTAACTTTACATTGGGATCGAACTAAACTCAGATTCTTATCCTCTTTTTCCTCCCTAAAGTCGCTTGTCTAGATCACTAAATCACCTTCTCATGTGCAGATTACTACCCCCCCTCACACACACTCAAACATTTCACATTTTTCATCTGGTTAGATGTTTTTTCTACAGGGAGGCAGGTCTCAGGCAGGGCATAGGCTACCGCTGCATCAGGTTGTACTGTTCACTGTCACAGATAGGCCTGGGATGGATCATGGCACAGTTAGCCTAACTATTCTTTTCTGTTTGACTAAGTAAATGTTTCCCTCTGTGCTCAGTTGTTTATGAAGGCTCCTTTGCGCAATCCCTCCATACGCATAACATCTGTCCATCAGGCTCGGCTCTTAACTCTGTGTGTGTGCCTTTTTTCTTTTTGTCTTGTGTCTATCTCCTCTTCCGGTAAAGCATGTTTTTGTTATTTAGTCCTTGGCTCACACTGCCTGGATCACACAGCAGGCTGTAGTACATTTCTCTCATGGTGTTATTCTGTTCTATCTTTAATGTTTTCATTTATTTGTCATTTACTGGGGGAAATAGCTTTGTTTCCCTACTAATATCATTACTCTGGGCACCATTCATGCTCTTCTGACCGAATGAACAGACTTTTCTGTTTTAAAGTGCAGCTTTGGCAATAGTAGTTGTCTGTGAGACCTTGAAAGTTTTTAGTCATCCAGTAGGTGTCAGGATAATGCAGAGCAAGCTAGCACCAAAGACTTGGTGAGGAAGAGATTGCATATAGCTGATCATTAGTTTTGATGGACTTTCACCCAGCTGCTCATCATTGTTTACATTCGTAGTAAATTGCTATCTTCTCTGTAGACGAAAAAAAGATTGCTGTTGTGTGAGGCGGTCAAATTCTTCGATGAATTGCATGATATATTAATTTATTTCCTGTAAAGAAGGAATATTGCGAGGAAGGATCTGATGTTTTATGTCCTCTTTGAAGTAGCAAAGACATGTGGAGTCTATTGGCTGGAGTCGAACGCTCCCCGTGTGGGATTTAGTCATACATTTTGCAGAGCAGTAGTCAACACTCTTATAGGCGCTTGTTCAGCCCTCCATCTTCTTCGTGTTTCACACACGTGCTCGCAGCTGTTGGCTCCACATGTTTTTGTGATGTGGACGTTTTATTCCAGCACACCGCTGTTAAAACCGTCGCTAAGAAGTTCTCCGTCATTCTCCGCTCTCATTGTCAGCTTCGACTGGTGAAAAGTTCACATGACAGAGGACCAGCTTTTGTCTCCCGTCTGACCCAGTGCACAACTTTTGCTTTCAGCTGCTGTTTACTTCTGCTTTCTGTTGTTGATTGGTTAGCTTTAGGCGTTGAAGACTTGACTTTTAAGTTAAAACATCGATAGTTACTTGGTTACGTTTAGGCGTTAAAACTGGGTGTTTTGGTTTATGCGTGGTTAGGTTTAGGTATTTAAAGTTGGTGATTATGTTTAGGAATAAAATACTTAGCTTTATAAATGAATCAGTTGTTTTTAGCTTTATGCATTAAAAACCAGGTGGTTAGTTGAAGGCATTAGCAACGAAGTTGCAATGTTCTGAGCACTCAAAATTAGGTGGCCAGGTTTAGGCATAAAAACTAGAATAAAAGATTACAAAAGTTTAAAAAAGCAAAAGGGTATAAGAGATGGCTTGCTTGAAAACACCTGTATAACATCTGTTGCATACAGATGCTCTTTTTCTTGTTCAGCGTGCCATAAAAGGCCAAAATCGTGGCGCATATGTGGAAGAAAATGTCCACTGAAGTACAATACCTTGAAAGTTGTGCTGTGTGTCATGCAGAAAATGTTCTAATCTCATCCTCAACTAAATATACAGTGATTTTGTATTCATGCCTATTTCAAATTTTTTTTACAGACCTGATTGGACTGTAATTATACTTGGACTACATTTCATGCACCTGTCGGCTAAATGTTGGCAAACACCACTGACTCGTTCTATCATTTGAGTCGTGCTCCCTCCCTCACCCTTTATTCCATATGGATATGCGCTACGTAACACCTTCCCATCACACACAGCACAAATGAAGCATTTATAATGGAATTGCTTGTGTAAGCATGCCACTGGAATATCTTGAAGAAAACCAGTAATGCAGGCAGTATTGCTCAATTTGGGATTTGAACGTCTACTGAGGAATAGACTGCTGTGGGTCTGTGAGGTTGATGAAAGAATTTCTTTCCCGTATCAAAAGAAAACATGACACCTGCATCATATTGTGAAGAAATAGAGCTTTGCTCCCAGAGCTTCGCTTGGTGGGTTTGGACTCGTGGAGGCCACAATCTGGTTATGATTTAGAATTACATAAACATTTTGAGACTGTTGTTTTGGAAAAGTGTTTTTTTTTTTCTTCCTCTTTTTTTCTTGGTTGGGGAATAATGATAAGGAAGCAAAATAACAAATGAGAGAGATGGTTTGTAAACCGTTTGTCATTGGCAGGAGAGACTCTGGCTTAGACGAGAAGCTGGGTAAAATGTACGCTTGTAACCGTCTCCATACTGCCAGATGAACCCCTTAAGAGATGGCGAGAGACACGTTAGTGCAAAAGATGGACAAAAATTAGTGACGTTAGGATGGCAAAAGGTAGGTGAAATTGGGTTTGAGGTTTTTTTTTATTTTTTATCCATGCCCCTCCAAAAATATGTCAGTCACAAACTGAGGGTTCCAGAGCATGTGATTAATTAATTACTGATGGCTTCCCAAGCTTTGAAAACCAGTGGGGGAGCAGACATCAGATGTGTGGAAGAGGCCTCTCATTACCATCACAGAAACAATGCTCGAATTTGGCTGTCATGGATTTTTTTAATTGACTGTTTTGTTTCAGTTTTCTTTTCTCTCCTTTTTGTTTCGAGGGGGTAAGGATGCCCCTCATTCCCTAGTCTTGATGAGGACAACTTAGTAGGCTCTTAGTGTCATACAGCAAGGACCCTTGGGAGGGTCTTTGATGGCAAGAAAATCTACCTTGGGGAAGTGGGGGGGAGGGTCTTAGAAGCGTAACACTCCTCTCTTGATCCCTGACAAAAATGCGTGAGGAGGAAAAATGTATGAATGACATGTCAATTGAATCGATACACTATGTGGGGTGTACGTGTGGATCTGCAGGGGCGTATGTTTTTGTGTGTGAAAGGGAGAGCCCAGGGATCCACTAACCACATGAGGGGTCTTCTAATTTGCATAATTAACTGTTGACACTAACTGTGCTTAATGAAGGCCTATTGAAGTCATTGACCCTTTTACACAGCCTGTCCCTGGGAATGAGACAGGATCGTCCAGCAAAGGTTAAAACAATGTGTCTGCTTAACTTCCGACAAACGTGGCGCAACGCCCCAAAGTCCCAAAGCTTCATGTTCAGTGAAAAAGGTTATGGCACAGAATGACCTGCAATTTCCCAGACTTAAATTCCCATCAGATGTTTGGCTTTTGTGCCTCGTCCCTCATAACTTTGTGTCCTAAAAAATTTGCCTTTGTAATGTGTGAGAAATTTGCTGGCGCTGATGCTACGGAACAGTGAACCATGGCGTATTGATCACTGCTCTACTGAAATGATTTGTGTTGGTGTAGTTACAAAGAGTTTATTCACAAAAAGAATGTTTTTACTTGTACGGTAAGATCAAAATGTTCTGGTAAGATGTTTTTTTTTTGTTTTTTTTGTTTTTTTTTAGGTGGTCTTATTAATATTTTTGTAACCTTTGTGTGTGTCTTGTTTTCATCTTAAGACATTATTTCATAGCTATTAGCTTTGAATATTTCATAAAGTTGTCTTTAGAATAAAACTCAATGAACCATCATCAGAAAGCGAAACAAACCTCACCTCAGGTTTGTTTTTTCTTTTAGAGAACAGTGTGTGTTTGTGTGTTGTCTATTAGAGTTATTAAAGAAGGGCGGCACCAGCCACTTTTGTGAAATCAAAATGCCAAAAATGGAAAAAAAAAAACCTGTAAACTGGAGCCCTGCAGTCTGACAGGACTGTGGCTGGTGCTTCTCTGGTGGAAAAACAAACTAAGACAGTCCATTCAACTCATTGCTGTCATTCTTTCTTACTACCTTTTATTAAAAAAAACTTTTATTTTGAAAGGAGGATAGAAATTTGAATCGAATGTAAATGATTCAACTCTATTGAATCATTAATCACGTAAAAGACACTGTATAAGAAGAGATAAACTGCTGTTTTTGTTTAAGTTTGAATAGAAGGTTGCAGGTATAAGGGCAGGTTTATACTCTAACCTTTTATAGTTGCTAACTCCAACGCTTGTCTTGGGCAATATCTTATTTGTCTGAAAATGTCTAAGCTACAAACCTCTAAGCTACCTCCTTTTCCCAGAAGATACTTCCTGCTGAGCTTTTGAACTAAAACAGAGTTGAATAATGGCAGCAGTAACTATCTGATATGAGAGACGAAAGGGTTAAGACTAAAACATGTATATAATAAGTTAAACAGATGAAGTCTGAGTCTCTGAAATGATCCTTCTCCTCTTCGATGCCCCACTGTTTGAGAGGACTTGGCCCCGGTGGAGAGAAACTACAGAAGCATTGGGATTTTATATTGTGTATAGTATCCACCTTTGCACCTTTGTGGATATTTTGTTCTTGGAACACAGCTGTTTCTTTTCCTTTTAGGATTTAAAGCATTTAAAAGTAACTTACTGTGTCATTTAAAGATGAATGAGAAAAAATCTCAATAGAAGTGGAATACTTGAGCCATATTGTCCAGCCACAGAATTTGAGGCGGTCAGTGATGCATAAAGTTGCATCGTGTGCATTAATGTATGTCCTTTTTGTGAGTATTTTAGATGTAAAGTACTGTGTAGTTCAAAGAGATCTCCCAACGCACTCGGTCGGATTCAAAGGCATTGCTCTTCACTGCCCTTCACCTGCTGCCATATGCTGCCATAAGCTTCCAATAGATCTGCTCACAAGGGGTCACTGAAATGTATTCTACCATGTGTGAATTAGAATATCTCTCAACTGGACACAGACGGTCCATCTGGATCCAAAACATCGAAGAAGTCTTCCTGACCTGAGACATCCTGCAGCAGTTGCACACATGTAGACTTTAACCTAACTCTTAAGTTCTCGTTGCATATCGTTTATTGCAATTACTTGAGTTGGAATAGAGCTGTGTTTATGGAATAGAGCTGTGTTTTTGGTTGTAGCATCGCATCGTCTCTTTCAAGTCAACCGTCACAGCACTGCACTTGTGACTTCTTTAGAATCGAGCCCATTTTTCTAAATTCCCGAACACCTCTGTTGCTAAATTTCAGCCTTTTTAACTGCATTGTGTTGCTCATTTATTGATGTGTGCTGTGGTAATGAATATAGCTGTAAATGCATCAGAATGTAATTAAAAGTATGCCATTACACATGCACAATAGTACCGTGATAACGTCATATATTCTCATGGTATTTCAGAAACTGTGAAAATATGTAGACCACTTAAAAAGTTTCCAGATTGTCCCTTCTGCTAATGTACATTTTCTAACTTCAATATGATCTGACTAAATCGCCATTCAAGTCATTTAAAGACAAAGTCTTTGCAGGGAACCGGTCTATACTTGCATGTACAATGATATGTGAAAACTTAGAAGCGGCAGAATGTTTTATTTGTTCCCTCCCACAGTCCACGGCATCATGGCGTTGAACAGACTCGAGTCAATGCGCTCTCTCGTGCATGCAGTCTCTGGGCCGCCCTCGTACAAACGGACACGGGGAGTAACCGTAGCTCGACTCGACTGTGCATGTAACGGTGCCGATAGATTTATGTGGTGGGTTTTAATAAAAACTAGTGTTTCTGGCTCCCCACTCTGCCACAGCTGCTGAGAGACCTGAAGTGCATCCTTGAGTTGTAGTTTATAACTTAACTTACTTGCAGATGTTGAAAGCTAAAATGAATGTGATTCAGTGAGGGAGTCTAAAGGCTTAGAATTTGATACTTCGTTCAGATCGGATAGCCAACCGTAACGCTTTTCGGTACTCCTAATGGTTTTTCCATTTTGTTGCTCTTTGAAGTCTCTAGTGGTCTATTATCCATCCCTGTTCTGTGTTTGTGGAACAGAGGGATGTGTTATTTATGTTTTGTTTCTTTTTTTTATTTGTCATAGTCGGTCCTTCTCATTAAAGATGAATATCAAGTTTGGCCCCTCGGCTCATCAACCCAACTCTCTATTTCTGCACAATGTATACGTTTATTGTTCATTCTGGTTCCTATTAGTTTTTTTTTTTTGTTGTTGTCATTTTGGTATCAGATGAGCCTTGAAATGGACGATGGGAAGGGGTCTTTCACATTTCGTGTCAATGTTCTCAAGCTTGAGACTTTCCCACACTTTCTTTCACAGAGAGCACAGACCCTGTGATTTGTTTTTGGAGGAAATTGAGTTAGCTGTCAATAGAGATGCTGTATGAAAATGAGCTACAACTGATGTAAGTGAGACAAGTACCCTCCCCATCCACCCATCCTTTTTATGTCTGTGAGATGGGGCGCCCCGCACCCCCCTCGGTTCTTGCACACTAGTTTCAGGCCCTTCAAAAGGGGGCCCCTCGAGCTTTGATCCTCTACATGGGTGCAGAAAAACATCTTTTTGCCATGCACTGTGCCCACGACAGCAAAGTGTTCGCTGCTGATGTCGCCAAGCAAATTACTATTTCCAAAATTTAAGTGTTATATGCCGTAAAGGCCCCCCATTTGTACACCCCCCCCCCCAAACACCTCACTCCTCTGTCCTCCTTATCCACCCTCTGGATGCCCCATCGAGTAAAGGTGTCCTCTGTAACTGAATGCAGCTGCCTTGCCACCACCTCAGCCTTTCACTTTCTTTTACAAATAGAGGGTAAAATGAAAACAGCCCTGTGGGTGGGCCCCTTAATGCCGTCCCTGTCGTTCTCCATCTAATGTACTTTTCCAGTAAATGTCGTGAAGCGAACAGTAGCTCCAACGTAGGCTCCAGACAGATAAATGTGTAGTGGGGGCGTTTGGGGGTGGGGTTGGCTGGGGTGCAGCCTCTCAGTTCGCTGCTTGGCTTGTATTTTTCCTATTGATATCATACTCATTTAACCCACTTCTTCTTCAGCCTATTATATTAGTGAGCTCCCTTGGTGTGACTGATTTTTTTTATACTTTATATAGTATAAATATATATATTTATATTTTATACTTATATTTTTATACACATCCTCATTTATCTTCTTTTCTTTTTCTTGAGGCTTTGAACATTTTATTATCAATAGTGTAGCAGACAGGAAGTTATAAACTATGCTGCTAAGGGGACATTAGTAAAAAGAAAAAAAAAGATGGAATACAATTAAAAAAAAAACAAACAAACATCAACTCAAAAGATTCTTCACCCTAAGCTGCACTGTGGCCCCACTTCGCGGGGACAAACATGGACCCTGTGTAGTGCTGGTTGAGCTCTGGGATTGGTTCCAGACTCTCCTCAGGTGAACTCTCGTCAGCCCCCGTTGAGTGTAAGTTAACTTCAGACACAACAGATTGGAGTCACACAGATCCCTGTGTGCTTCAGAGAGGGTTGTGGATACTTCGATTGGAGTGCTATTAGCTTGTTTAGGAGATGTGCTTTGTTATTTCCCTTTTATGAGTCTTTTTTTATTGGCATTATTCTGTCTGAGATACAATCAGTAGGTGTCTTGTTAGATACATTTGATCACTGTATTTGATTAATCTTTGCTTATCACACGAAATACCAGAAGAGGCAATTGAACACTTTATAGTTTATAGTCTAAAGTGCTACCTGCTACTGTGTACTCAGCCTTAGAGTCACAGTTTGATTGTGAAGGAATGTTGACAGCAGCAGCACCTAGAAATACTGTGTAAATGAGTGGAGTTGTTGCACTGTAATATAAAAGGGGCCTTTGCAATTGTTTTGGGAATGTTGCACATTGTGTACTGTGTGTGTGTGTGTGTGTGAACCATAGCAGCGGGCACTTACTGCCACATCCAGATGGTGCTGAAAACAAACAGGGCTTCGCTGTAGGACCTCTCAATAGGACCGTCTAGACTGGTCCCTGACCAGACAGATACAGCCTCCCATCAACTTAGTGTTTGTCAGATTTATGGTAATGGTCCTGCAATAGTCTTCCTGTCAGTGACATCAAGATTTACAGCACTGACACCCACCCCCACCCCCTGCCACACACATACACATGTATACCATCCTCATCCCAAACACTCCCTCTATCCCACACACTCGAACAAATGCACCCTCCCCTGCCCAAGCTTCTTTTTCTCTGCGTCCTTCTTTTCTTAGACCCCGCATGCTACTGCACAACTCTTGCCAGCCAGTGTGCCTTGTCTATGTAACTGAGAGTTGTGGAAGTGCTTCAGTGTATGTGCCGGTGTGGTTTGTAAGAAGACTGAGGGCATGAAGTCTTCCAGTCTCCTTTTCTAAAAGCATCACAACCCTGGTGAAATAAAAGACCCTCTCGGGGTGGCAAAACCACCCAAGCCCCCTCTGTCTCCTTAACAATAGGTTGTGTCAGGGTTTCCTGTTAATCCTCTGTGATGAAGCTTGTGTGTTTGGGAGCAGGGAGAGGTGGTGATGCCGAGAAGCTTGTGGGCATGTTTCGTTGTTGTGGTTTGGGGGTAACTCAGAGATACTGAGTGGTAGAGAGTTTAGAGGGAAAGGAGCAGAGGGGAAGAAGGGATACATTATTGGTGGTGGAGTGCAAGTAGAGGACAGACAGAGCCCCATGTATGCGGATTAGAGCGTGGCCCCCTCTTTCATGTCGGCGTTTTTGGGTGGTAACCTGATCTCCGGGCTCTAGCAGTAGTGAGCCCAGTGGGAAAGGCTTCCTGACAGATATCCCGTCCATTCTCAGCCCAAGTGTTTTTCCAAGGCTGCTTCTCTGCCTTTGATCTGGCCTCCTCCTCAACCACACAGGGTCACAAGCTACCATGTCAGCCCAGATAGGAGAGAACTAACCCTGAAGCTGTTTACTAAAAATGAGAAGCACAGAGGTTAGAGGGAAGCATGATAGTTGCTCCAATCTGTTGTTCAAAATCACGCCCAATTATCGAAGCCTTTCCTGGTTGTTGTTAAAAGTGACCCGAAGGTTTCAGACAGTCAATCTTTCAGCCAGATCAATGAGATGATGGCATGTTTTGGTCCTAAACAGTTGGCAGCACTAATGTTTTCTTTTAGAACACTTTTTTTAGGGCATGTGTAGCATTTTTGGAAGGTCAAAGGTCCCCTTGTTGTCCTTTCTGTTTCTGTTCAGTCAAAAAAGAAACCGAAATGGTGTAATTGAAACGCAAGATGTTGATACATGGAGCCGTTTGGGTTATTTATTATGTTCATCCAGTTACAGTTACTGGGTAACAGCAGAGCAGTGCTTTTCTGTCTGCAGTGCAATAGATATGATATGTTCCAACAGGAAAGCTGGGGGGCGCTCTAACTTCACTTTAGACTTTGGAAGTGCGTGTATGTGTGTGTGTATGTTCCAGCTTGTCTCCTTGTCCAGACACCTTAGCGTCAGGGCAATAGTGTTGGAGGTCTGAAACGAGGTCCAGACAGACAGAAGTGGGATGAATGAATTGGTTTGCAGCGGTGGTAGGCGAGAGAGAGAAGGGGAGAAAGTGGATGTTGCCTCAGAATAAAGAGATGATGTGCCTGCAAAGCAGTGACAAGCAAATGGGTTTTAAAACGGGGCCTTCCTTTGCGCCCACAGACAGGCAGGCGTAACGGGTTGGGAGTTGTTGTGTCGACTCGAGTAAGACACGGTCTACTTCACCAGATAGGATGTTGAGCTGTTGCAGACAGGCTCATCTTATTATTGCTTTATGACTGTTATTTCAGTCCAGTTGGTCTTCGTGATATCATGTTTGAAGCTGTTGAAATCAACAGCAGACATACGTTCACTCCATCAAATAACATTCCACGTTACTGGACGTACATTGTCGAGGCGCGGAATGGGAATGATGCGTGTGTCCCAGCGTACTTTTTCAGTGTATGCATGACTGTGTGTGTGTGCGCGCGCATTTGTAGGTGATCTATTTCTGATCTGGTGGAATGAATGGCACCTGTTTACTGTCCTTAACTGGCCATCATTTTTGAAATGCAGTAAATCTTGTATTTCATCACCCGCAGCTACAGTTGAAAGCACGCGAGAGTCTCGCTGCCAGATCAACGTTTAGTTTTATTTTGCTATTCAGCTTTTAAGACAACACGCCTGTAGTAACAAGCACGGTGTCAGTGCTCCTTCACCCTCAGGGAAGATCTGCTACCAGGCGTGTGGCGATCATGATGGTGGTAAGAAAAATGCCCGGGGGGGGGGGACCTGAGCAACCAAACTTGCAAGTCTTTAATGTGTGTTGTGTTTTACAGCTGAAAAAGGGTGGTAAGGATCTTGGCCTGAAGCAGTCTGTGGTTGGCGTGGTAACATCTAAGCATGGGAAGAGTCCAGCAAACAGCCTTGTGTGTCTAGCATGTCTCTCTCACCCCTTAACGAGAATGGCATGCAGCGCGCCCCACACACCCCCTTCACTCACCCCCTTCCCTCACTGTACTGAGCCATACTGTGCCCCACTACAACCCCCCTCCGCCCGGCTTCAAAGCGGCAAATAACAACAACTGAAGGGGGGAGAAGATGAATGAGGATGAATGAATGTGGCTGCCCCCCTTAAACCCGCACGCTCCCTCCAACTCCCCACAACCCCCCCCCCCTACGCTTCCTTCATCCCTGACAGGCGGCTTTCCTGTATGTCCATCTTCGCTGTAGGCCCGTGTTATGACTGAGGACGGTGTGTATTACACACATAGCTGTTAGCACTGCCTCTCCGTTGGGACGCCCATATAAAGGACTGTCATTTCCAAAGGTCAAGAGTGAGCACTGCACGCAAGTGTTGTCCCGACACTTGGTCTGGAAAAATAAAAACAGCCCGCTTGCCCCTCCGTGTCCCATGTGGCTGTCTACAGTGGCAATGACTACCAGGGGACAGTGTCTTGGATGTCCTCTCCCTTTCCTTGTCATCGTCTCCGCTTTCTCTTGGTAGATCCGTTGTTGTCAGGAAGTCTAGATATCCAGCTTATGTGAACTGGCAGCCAAGTCGGAAACAGTTGTTTGCTTCTTGGTGTGCCTAGATTTTGGAAATGCCTCGAGGTAAATGTGATACAGACGTTTTTAACAAGCAGTATTTCTCTCATTAGCACCATGTCTTGGCTCAGTGCAAACTTTGAAGCTTATCTGCTGATGTGTAACCTTCCTGTCAGGAGGGTGTGTTGGAGGTACATCGCATGGACGTTTGTCTTTATTTTCTGGGTAAACAAAATTTACATTGTTGTGGGTCATCAGAACATCCGTATAAACTATTATGTGCCAATTGAATTATGTCATAGTTTCCCAACTAACATTTCTTGCAAGATTTGCAAATAATGGGTCAGATGTCCTTTTTTAAACTTCTCAGTCTTGCAGGAATTTCCTTTGTCTCCTGCTTTTTTCAATATAATGGTAATATAATACATAAATCCCACCCACTTAACACCTTCCACGTCACGTGTATGCTTTATGGACCTGCCTTGCTGTCAGAGTTGTTCATTTTGGAAATAAATGTGTAATTACTCATTTGGTGAAGCATCCGTAGAGTTTAATGTTGGCACCTTTTGCTAAACGGCGCTGTATCAAAATCCTGTGGAATTTTTTTTTTTGTGGAAAGTTTGGATGATAAGGCCAAACATCTGAATAAACAAAATATGATTTAACGATGTTAGCGATCCAGAAAGACAGCTTTGTTTTGGGTTTTTTTTTTATATCTGGGCAACAAATTGCATTAATTATGTAGCTGTCCTGGGTGCTCCAGCAGCATCAATAGAGGTTTCACACCTGTTTAGAAGAGTTAACTCAGCTCTGAAGCAGTGATTGGTTTGCTATTGTTGCCATATCTCTTATTCTATAAAATGGATATGGAAAGGATAGCAAGAAGAAAAGCAGGGGGGGTGGGGGTCTGCTGCAATAATAGTAATAACTATTCACAACAGAGGCGAGCAGAAAACTTGTTTAATGCAAACTGGAAACCCGTCGGCGTGCCTCAGTTTGGAACATGCCGTCATGCCGCTGCCTGTTTTCCTGTCCTGTGATGTCTCGGCAGTAGCCAGAGTATGAGAGTGAAACATGAACCGATCTGCTGCTGTGGTGGTTGCGGCTTCCCTCTAACCTACATTTATTACGTCTAAAAATACTGAGTGGCTTTCTGGAAGAGCCTTACTCCCATTGCTTCCAACTACATCAGATAAATGTCTATCATGATGGCTTGTGATCCACTTAGAACTCCTTCTGAAGCTCACCGTTTCTGTCAGCTGAACTAAGTGTCTTGATCCTTTTCCATGTAGATGCTGTCCAAAATATTTGTGGATAGGAGATGTGTTAATGGACACCAACAGTTACCAAGCTCCTGGGACTTTGAGCCTCGCTCGAATAAAAACAGTGGGGAGAAAAGAGGCCCGCGGCAATAATTCTTATGCCATCAATATCCATTTAACTCTTAATAACATGCTCTCCTATCGTTTAGGTGAGGCTGCATCTTAATAACTTTGGTGTCTTCCTGATCTCTGGTCAGTTGCCAGGAGGCCTAATTCTGTCACCCATTAAAAGTCTTCACTTCTTTTTCAGACTGGAGGCTGTGAGCCCATTTCCTTCTTTCCGTTTTGCATCTTTTTCAACAGGCTGTTGATGTCCTAAATGATTAATTTACATAAAGCTTTACCAATCTGGTTTCTCAACAGTGAGGTAACGTCTCGCCCGGTCTTTCAGGGAAGCGTAGTTCAAACATGTCCATAAGAGGCAGCTAATCAATAATGTCTAGGAATGGCAGACATTTTTAGGCAGAATAGTTTTTGGCAGGATGGTTGTTCTCTCCTTATAGCACTTTGTAAGAGTTTTAATGGTACCTTTTATTGAAAAATAATTAGTAACTGAGACGCTAACATTGGCTCTTGATTTTTATATGATGATACATGAGAGATTTTGATATTCCCGTGTACCATTTCTGTCTCAGCTTTCTGTCTGGCTGAAGAGAGTTCTGGAGGAAGTGATCATAGAATAGACTGATTTGAACCCTCTGTCTCAGTGACACAGCATACTGCCTCTCAAATCATTGAGTCTGTGGGGATAAAGGGGGGGGGTGCGTGTCTTGAGGTGAGCAAAGGCCTTTCGACATATTTATTTTTCTCCTGTGAGCCTTTTGACCAGCTTTCCTCGTCAATCTTGAGCTGTCAAAGAGGGCCAGAGGTGGGAGCTGATATCTCTCTCCCTCACAGGGGCCACTGTGTAAATGAAGGACCCCAGGGTCAGGCCCTGGAAGCTTCTTTGGTAACTGTTGTGAAATCTCTCTGTTTGCTCCCACATAGGCAGTGACAGCAATCTCTTTTGTGGCCTTTGTTATCATGTAAGGGGGGTTGTAACTTAGTCATCCAACTTTCTGCAGCATCATTGCTCCATCAGGTCTTCCATCACTACTTATTACAACACCTTTCTTCCAGTAAGAGATCAGCTGTCGGCTCAGACGACTTACAGATTGATATAATCTTCTGCAGAATCCTTTGCATGCAGCTTCGGGGAAAGTGGGTGGCAGTTACAGGTGCAAAAGAAGGGAAGTGAGCAAGGAAGTAAATATAATGACCTAATCAAACAAAGTTTGTGCACGTGTCTCCACATCTGACACGCGTGTGTTTCTGATCTTAGCGTTTTTTGTTGTTTTTTTTCTGGAAGAGGTGAATGTTTCCTGTTTAAGCAGACTGGTGGGTTCACAGAGATGTCGGGGGGGTCGGGTTGCTCAGCCGACGTCTGGTTCTGCTGAAGCAGACCCCCCCCCCCCCCAATCTCCATCAAACGCTGAAAACTGACCCTGGCTATCACTGATATTTTGGGGTCTGAGGAGGAACTGAGTCTGAAACACTCTTTTCTGATCTGTTGTTCCCATCTTGCTGAAAAAGAAGCAACAGTTGCCTCTTGTAACAAATGCTAACATTTATTGTCTTTGATTGAGACATAAATCTGGAACATTTAGGAAAAATGCAAGAACAATGCTACTTTTTTTCTTATCCTCTTGCACTTTGTGATGGCTTGGCCAGAGGATGCATGCATCCTTAAAAGGTCATTTGTTTCTTTGCTTCTTTCTCTGGTTTAACAAACAGTGACGGCAGACGACGTCGAAAAGGAACCAGGCATCCATAAGTTAAGATCTCACTCAGTTTACATTTATTCCCTAATATTGCTAATTAGCAAATGTTCACTTTATAATAATCATACCATTACATCAATCCAAGCCTATCATTCAGATGCGCAGCAGTTCTTGTGAGTTTCAGTCCTGAGAGTCTTTGGTTGAACAGCGTAACAGTGGGTTGAACAGGGTCATCCGCTAACATGAGGAGTACAAAGTCTTGAGTTGATGTTCTTCCACCTGAAATGTGATATACAAGATGGGTGGGAGACTGTGCGTGTCTGTGTGAGTGTGTCTGCCCTGCCTTGTCCAGACTGGTTCCTGTCTTGCTAATAAAAGAGATCTCTCTTTAGTTTTGGATACTGATCTCTCTACACAAGTTTAAGGATCTCATTCACGGTTCACACCGCATTTGCTCCTTAATGTCTCACAGCAGGCCCTCGGTCCCACGCCGTGATTCATGAAGTGACAGGTCTGCCTTTGGCCACCATAAGGGCCCAATCAGACAGGGTACAGATTCAGGAAAAAAACAAGTTGCAACAATACTGAGACGTGTGCATCTGAACGGTCTACTTGCTAATTTTTCTTTTTATGTAGACACTCACCCTGAATGACATAACATTAAATCATACAAATTAAAGTACACGTTGTACATTATTCCTTTTTTAAACCATCTTTGTTATTAAAAAACCTCCTCTTCCATAAACTGACTTGATGACTGCATCAAAGGAATATTTATTTGCTTTAAATGTAAATACAAAGTATTAATCACTGCCTCTCTCTCATTTCATTTGGCTGGCTTTACATTCAGTACTTTGTATGCTTTGTTTTAGTGTTTTCGGGCACTGTGCTGTAAAGGACCCCCGCCGCCAAGACCAGAGTATGATGTGGTGTGTATTGGCCTGACAGGTTCTGGAAAGACCAGCTTGCTCTCACGCCTTTGTAGTGAGGGCAGCGACGGCATCGTTCCTACAACAGGTATGTGTCGCGGTGATGTCACGTATGGATCAGTGGAAAAGGAGGCATTTTACTGGATAAAGAACATTGTACTTGCATAGATGTGAACACCCCACTACAGTTCCAACTGTCTTCTTCCCCCTACGTGTGCCTGCTAGCTTTCTGGGCTACTGAAATGCCTTTGTGTTGTCCTTCAGATTAGGATCACAGATATATAATATTATCCAGGCTGTACAGCTTTCCTCGAGGGGGGTGAACGCTCTCTCGATGTACTCAAAGTCCCGAAGTTTGTGCCGGAATGGATGTCAGGATGTTACCGGCCAAAGTTTAGTTTCTCTGCTCCAGTCATGTTGGAGGCTGGTGTTAACTATGTCCAGAACAGCAGGAGGCTTTTTTGTTAGTACATAATTTTCCTGGTAGTCCTCACTACTTTCCATATATGCAGTGCAGTCCCTTAAGAACACTGACATTCCTCCTTCCTCCCCTGGCTTTGACAGCAGCGAAGTTGAGCTGTTGCAGAGGCTCCATTTAAGATTTAGGCTTTGTCTAGTTGAAGCTAAATATAAACCAACCTCCAAATGTGCTGCTGATAACCGTAAATGTGTATTTCTCTGTGGATTGAGCACTTGTTCGTGCCTGCCGAGGAGTCCTCAATGAGTAGAATATGTCCCTTACTTACCTTATTATTTTAGAGAACTTCTCTGAATTGAGAGTTAGCTGTCAGCACTGTCTGCGTCTGCCAACATCTACAAAAGGATGATCTTGAAGGCCAAAAGAGGAAAACTCTCCTGTGGCTTCCCTCACTATTTACTTCACCATTTCACTCTTGTATCCTGTTTAAAAACCACACGTTGCAATTAATTTAGAGGTTTAGAAGATTGTAATCTGGGGTTTCTCGCATCTCTCCTGCCATCTGTGAGTGTTACCAGGAAGAGAATTTCCATAAAGACAATGTAGCATAATTTGAGCTAAATCAAATCTGTTTCCTCAGTGGGTTTACTTTGCATTTCCCACCATTTCCCAAATCGTAGCTGCGAAAACAAACCACATAGTACTGGGTAGTGCTTTAAACATAAGCTCTGTTTTCCATTAAATCCAACATGGAACAAAACACTTTTCTGTTCAGCTTTTCTTATTTTTCTGTTTTACTAACCCAGACCACACAGTCTTTTCTGTGTTTATAACACAAATATGTTGTCAGTCCTCTGTGTGTTCACCAGCTGGTGGAAAAGGTAAGCCAAATATCCTCAGGAAAATTGATGATGAAAAGTTATATTATCTTTTTTTTAAAAACCATTTTCTCTCCGTTTAAAACTGACACAGCTCGAATTTGTACACAGTGACACGCAGCACTCCTGTCAATGTCCTGCTACACGCCTGTTTTATATAATTATGATGATGGATTTTCATTTTTCTCCTCTCAGGTTTCAGCATCAAAGCAGTGCCATTTCCAAATGCCATCTTGAATGTAAAAGAACTTGGAGGTAAGAAACACAGGCCCTGTCTGAGGCATTGTAGAGGCCTCCAGAGGCCTCTAGAGTTTCCTCTCTGCGGCATGAATCAGTGGAACAGAATGAACCTGCAAACTCCACTATTTGTATGCATGTTTGGGTCAAAAATAGCAGAAAACTGACATTTCTCCTGTTTAGCAGGGTTGTGTGTGTAGTCAATGCCTTACCTGCAGTAGACATTGGTCAGAGAGCTTTGTTTGGGGAATCAGAAGTTTTTCTAATGAATGAGCTAAAACTAAAAGCCACACAGGACAAGGCCACCAGAACAGAGAATATTTGGGTTTTTTGGGGATTTTAATTGGAGCTCACACGCACGCCATATAGTGGATATTTACATCGTGTCAGTTGTGCATCACATGGTTACACCAAGTGTGTCAAGGTAAATAAAACATGTGACATAACTGGGTCCACGTAACACGACCTGCATTGCCACGCTGCGTTGGGACTGGGCTGTAACTTGGGACTGTTTTTAAATACACTACATATGATCTCTGCTGGAGGAGGTGTAAACAACAGTTTAGAGTAGAAATGATGCAGTTTAAATTTCCACATTATAGCTTAGGTTTGAGTTGTTTCAGAGAGTGGGGGAAAATGCACGTTTCTGGGGTCTCTGTTCCGTGTAGCTTTTAGCTTCAGCTCGCCTGTCTGTGTGGCTTCTGGCTGTCCAAACAAAGACCGCTTTAACCTCTGTCAACTGTGTGTCAAAAACACCTCGTACAACCTCGAATATAAATAAAGAAAATACGTTAAATATTCTGATAAATCTACACATTCCTTTAATGTAGATTTTAATGTCATTTGCAACAACACCCACATATTAGGATGCACATCAAAGCGATTTCAAGAATAAGTCTAGAAGCAAGAATAAATTGAGATTACTGAGTCACAGTTCTTTACAAGATGATAAAGATACGCAAAAAATGTGGGTTTTGCTTTAATTTAGCATTCCGTTTTTCTGTCTTTTGTTAGGTAAAGAGGCTAACTGCGTGTAAGTTCACCACTTGTTTTGATTTGCTTGTTAGCTAACCACAGATCTCACCCAGTTTTCCTCCTTCAAGGATATTCTTGGTGTTCTTAACCGATTAAAAAGCACGCGCTGATATTCTCTGTTGAAACGTTTTCCCTTTTTTTCATAATAAAGTGTACCGTGTGCGTCAGGGATGCTAAAGTCTGTTTGTTTTGTTTTTTTTATCTCCAGTAGCAACACACCTTTCTATCAGGCACAGATACGTGTGTACATACGTCAGACCCTGTTAATGTTTTTTGAAGTGGCTGTCCAGTCTGCACCCTGTTTTTCCTGGAATGTCCAGCACTTGAGGAAGCTGTTAAAGTGCAGATGAGGGAGGTGGAAATACACGAAAAGAGCAAATGCAATGGAGGCTACTTCCTCTAAAGGCAGCTCAGTCATGTGAAATCATGTACATTTGTTCAGACTTAAAGTAATTGATTTTGTTTTTCTGTGCACTGTAGGCACATGACAGGTGCAGAGCATGTTGTTTAAGGTTTCCCTCGACCTACCCATCTGAAATGATGAAACTCACAGACACACACACACACACAAATCACATGTACACAAAGAGGCACTTGGGGACCACCAACGAGGAAGCTACCAAATTTGGACAGAGCACATCAGGGGGTTTTCAAAAGAGGTTTTACTGGATTGGGTCAAGCCCAGTCTGGTGGTAGTAACATTATTGTGGTTGGAAAAACACTCGTCCCACGGATGACACATTTGATTTAGAGATGTTGGTATAGGCTGCCACCGCAGCAAAGGAAGATGAAATCTTTTCTCCTTTTCTCTCAGCCCCCCTGACTGAACACTGACTCTCCTGCTTTTTTTTTTTTTTCTTCTACACACGGAGCACAAGAATCTGAGGGATTTATGGAGTGTTGGAAATTGTAGAAGCAAGGATATGATTCACATGCGTTTATGCCTCTACTGACTATATTTTCATTTGGGGCAAGGTATATTAGGTTTCTGTGTTGTGTTGACATCTTTTGCTGTGTGAAAAGACGCTCTTAGTCCAACTGTATGTGACGTACATGTGGAGTCGAGAGAGTTGGTGCTGTTGCGTAATCTCCCATCAGTCAGTTTTCACAATGAGCTCCTCAGATTGTTTTCTGATCAAAGCAGCCCCTTTCCACACAGTTTCTTTCTTGCTCAACCCTTCCCATTTCCGTCAGTGTTTTTTTCCAACCTGATCCTGATGGCTTTGGAACAAGGAAACATGACTGGCTTAGTTTTATGTTATTTTGCACTGTGTCAATGATGCAGAAAAATGACACAAGATGTGACGCACAGATATCAGTATCCCGGACCCCATAAACTTTGTTTTACACAATACCTTTGTGGCTTATTCTCTTTACTCCACCTCAGCGAAGGCGAGGAAGCAAACACTTGTATGGAAGGATGAGGAAATGAAGGTCTTGCTGTGTATTGTATGTCCTTTCTCTTCCTCAAAAGACCCTATTGAATGTCAGTGATGTACTCTCCCTTTACTGTAAGAAACTTAAAGAAAAGCCCTTTTTGAACAAAGTATTTGCAGATGTCTTTGTTTGTCTCTCTATCAATCTGTAAAAGTGACTGCTTTCAGCTATTGAGATGTAGGTCACTTTTTTGTTGATGTTCTTCACGGCTTCTTTCAAACATACCAACGAAGGAGAGAGCTCCTAGATCGCATGCAAGAATGGACGGTACATTAAGTGAGGTTTAATGCCAAACTCCTCTGTAGTTTTCTTACAATAACATATCATATTGACATAACAGTTCACACAGTATATTAGCCTGACAAGTTGGCTGTGGTCATGTAACACATATTGAGAAGAGCTGCGTGCTTAAAAGATATTATGGTTATGAAAAACATTGCATGTTATTGCTCACAGCGGGTTTATTTCTAATACATCTGTCTATATGTAACAGGACAGTTCTGTCAACTCTAGAAAAACTCAATAGTTGTTTGCAAGTCACATCAAAGCATAAAAGATTACTAATGATTTCCAACCTCACTTCAGAGGTTTTGGGTAAATGTGAGAGGAGAAGCTGCTTCAGACAGCATTTAGCTTAAACTCTTCTGTGTTGCAGCTAAGAATGACAAGGAAATCCATTAGAAGGGGAATTTAGACTGCTCTGTTTGTTTTATAATGTCTTCATTTGGTTTTCTCTGAAAAGCAGATCGGATTACCTGTCAATCTCCATTTACTGTATGTGGCTGTCTGTGAGTTTCACACAAGTTTGTAGTGTTCAAACTAAATGTTAACATGCTGAGTGCCTGCATAGCTTTCCATTAGCACCAGAATCATCATTCAGACATGACAGTTGGGCTCAGTTGCTGTCAGGAAAGAGATGCATGTCTGAAAGTCTTTCAGTCGTTAGTTACCTTGAATGCTGTTGAATGTCTCTAAGAGTGTTAAAATAAGAACCTAATTGTTAGTATTCACACTTCCTCTCGTAATCCCAAACCTTGTTATTTACCTTGTTACCTGGCTCGGTAAACTGGATTAATGCTCCCACATTTCATGTAAAGAAAAAACCCAAACAAACAGAAGAAGAAAAGGAAAGTGAAGTTTTCTCATCCACTTCAACTTGAACCAGAGAATCTTGAGGTGAACACATTTGGCGAGACGCAGGGGGTCACCCTGACACGATACTTGGAGTTGGATCAGACGCCTTGTCTCCCCCATGTTATTAAAATGTTCAAGGTGTTAAAGTCACAAAGTGGAGCTGATCCGTAACTGTTTTCTATTAATACAGAGAGCATTTCAGCAACAGATGTGCTTTGATTTAATCCCGCCAGCTGTCCACACTGACAGTATAACGACTTGTCATTTACTTACGCAACATCCCTATTAATGCAAGCCAAGGTGCATTTAAGGACTTCAAGGCTTTTCTACTGTAGTTTATGCAGGTAATGATACTGATTATGCATTAGCGTCTGAATGCTTCCAAGCTGCACATGTCCTGCTGTCCAACCTGCTGAACACTGAGCATCAGAACTGCAGCTATGCTGCTCTGTGAGCGTGCTGCTTGTGCTGTGCCCACCAAACGAAATAGAAGCCCACATTATATGCCTTTTAAGGCTCTCTGTCCTAAGCGCACGCGGCCAAATTGTCATATGTTGGCTCTCCTTCAAACGAAAGGTCCAACACGGTCAGAGCACCTCTGATGCTTGTTATGTTTCAGGCTGGGCTCTTTTGCTTAGATTTGTCTTCATCTGTAGTTTCTGCTGTAATTTACATTTTTTTTTCCTTTTTTTATTTATTTATTTTTTTAAATGTCCACAGTTCCGCTCCCACAGTCAAACTTTCTTATACGTTGCAATTAAAACACGCCCGTCCTTGATAATCAGCACTCGTGACTTGTCTGTGTTGCCAAGAAGTGTGTTTAGCATGTAAATAAGCTACGTGTTCCCAAGTTTCTGCAGTGGCCAGGTTTATGTACAGCAAGGCAGAAAGGAGTAAGAGGAGCATGGTTATTGTAGATAAACTTTAAAAGAAAGGCATTGTCCCTTGCATGGCGGCTTATGTTACTTTCTCAGAAAGAAATTGGTATATTTATTTAAGTTCAGGTTAAAATTTTCCGAGAGTATTGTGCATGCCTTTCATTAGGCAAAACAACACGGCATTATTCTTTATATTCATCTCAATGAAGTGGAATGTGACCTTTTTATTTGTCTCACTGAGGATTTTGCATCTGGTGATCTTTAGTCTGACAAGCGTTTGTTACATGGCTGGTGTCAGGTATAAGGATTAGGCGGGAAGGGCACCTCTGGTGTGTGTGTGTGTGTGTGTGTGTGGATAGTGATATGACGTCAAGTCTAGACGGGTAATTTCACAGTGTGCATTCATGTCACGCAGTGACAGCTGATAAAGTGGTCCTAATAATCACAACACATTAGTGTTTTTCTGTAGTGTTGTGGTTGCGAGTTACGGCTTCAGATACGAAGCAGAGGGGGACACATCTGTGCATGCAGTTGTCTTGTTTAAACAGACCTCAGTGTTTGCACGTGGCCGTCCAAAATATTTCTTCATGTTTCTTTATCTACGTTAGAAAAAAACTAACTCTTTAATGTCCTGCTTTGCTATTTGTCAGACTCATTCTATTATTTCTTATTGAATATTTGTGGAAGTAAACTTACTTAAACCCAGCTGTCCCTCTCAGTTTAGGTATGCAGTGCTAAAAATAAGGAATGTTGAGTTGCTGCTTTTTCACATTTGGATCTGGCATCATGGCACTGTCACCACTCAGGTGATTCTGCAACACCGCTTTGATGTGTGTTTTTATGCAGGACCCAGATGCCTCTTTGACATGTGCCAATTCAATGATTCATTACTGGCTTCCTACAGAACGGTAGGTCACGGCTTCAGGGCCGCAGAAAACTGAAACGGCAGTATAGCACCAATCCCAGTCCCCTAGTTTTACAGGTTTATCCTGCTCAAATACTACTTTCTCTTTCATCTGGACTACCTAAAGTTATACGTTGGTTAATTTCTGTGGACGGATATCCAACAGTATGCACATATCACAGAGTGACAGTCAGCAACTCGTCAGCCTTAAAATAGTAGAACTGTACATAGACGGACAGTATATACGAGAGGTGTTACCATGGGGTAAAAATGCACATTAAATGAAATGAATGATAGTACGTAGTGCAGTGCAGGAAAATATAAATAACAAATGGCAGTGCAAAGATGAGCTCACACAGAGATGAGTTGTTATTATGTCCTGAAATGTTCTTTATGACAACTGACCTGCGGGTCTGGAAAAAGAACTCAGCTGTCCCTATAGTGTGTCGTTTAGGCGGTTTGATGGATTGTCCGTGATGGAGAGCTGCTTGTTCAGTGACCTCCTGTCTCTAACTGACTCCAGGTTGTGTCCAATGATTTTACCAGCACTGTGTATGATTTTATTGATCCTGCTGGTATCTGTTGCAGTGATGCTACCCCAGCAAACCACAGCACCGTAGATGACCACTGCCAAAATAAAAGATGAAATTATATGCCACGGCCTTTTTAAATAGACCTTAACCTGATATTTGAACACAGGATATTTCTTTGAGACCGTAGAACCGCTCATCCATCAGTTTTGTGAAACCACTTAATCCTGTTTAGGGTTTCAGGTCAGGTGCAGCCTTTGACACTCGAGGAGACAATGTCTCTAACATTAGCTCCTCATCAACATATGGGTGGAAATCAACTGCTATCATTGAACAAACTTTAAGGATATATCCAGAACTTAACTAAAAGACTTTCTGGTTCTCTGTCCTGGATTTCTGTAAGAAAATAGTCAGTAAGACAGTAAGAGTCTGTGTGTGACTGATATGTCTACAGAAAAAGGTTTTATTAAAAAATCTAACTGTCTAATGCCACATTACAAATGAACAGCAATGTGGTTAGAATGGATCCTAACACATATATAGTAAAGAGGTTGTACTTGGCTCAGTCTTTGTTCTTTAAATCTAGAAATTCTTTTTGACTGAGTGAGCGCTGAAAACAGTCTGACTGTGAATTAATGGTCGAGTGAGTGATGGACCTTATTCTGTTGGAGAGAAAGTTCACTTTTTCTTATCTGTAACAGGGAGGAATCCAGATAACTTGTGGCCAAAAGACAGAATTATATTTTTTAAAAGAAATTGATTAATAGAAAGTTACAAAGAACAAAACTTGACCAATCCACCCCGGCATGTGTTCCCACTTACGTTAAGATCAAACCCTTACTGACTGGGTTATATATTAAATCAGGTGTGGTTTACTCTTGACTGAATCGCTACTTTTTTTAATCGTAGTTTTTGGCTTGTGCGATGCTACATTGGGCTCTTTCAAAAAAGAAAGGAGTTTATTCTTGAACAAACTGATGTCTTTTCATGCTTTGGATGGCTAACATTCAGTTTGTTGTGTAATTCAAGATGCCATAGTCTGTTTTAACGTTAAACAAATGAAACTTAGTTTACAAATACTCGCTATCTGATCGCTGGGAAGGATCGACTGAAATAAATTATTTCATACTGCAGCCTGTGGCACTGCAAAAAGCCTCCACTCTGAACTACTAAAGAGGAACAGCAGTGGGTTTTGTCACCAATAAGCCTCGACCAACATGTGAAAGGGATTTTGATTCTGATTATTATTGTCACTGCAACATGAGCCACAAAGGGCACAGGAGAAGATGAGCAAAATGCACGAACATGGCAGAACATTTATCAGCTGTCTGTAACTAACAAGCAAAGGAAGTGTGCAAGCTCCTCTTTAAACAAAACCAGTACGTAGCAGTCAACGCACATCAAATGTTGCTCTGAGTACTATCAATTATCCCCCTGCAGGAAAAGCTTCAAATCATTTGCAAATTAGACATTTTAGTTCAAAGACGCTGATGACAGTCACTGCTCTGATTTTGGCATTCTGCGGACACCAATATGGCTGATCTCAGTTTGAGGCTTCATCCAAGGATGTCCTCCTTTTTTTTTCTTTCTCATACAGTTAAACTCTTCTTTTTTTTTTTAGTTTTGATGAGGGATTTGCAAAGCTCTACTTTAAGAATGTCAGGGAGTGTGTGTGTGTGTGTGTGTGTGCACTGGATATTTGTGTTCATATAAATGCAGCGGGCTATGTTTAAGATGGTTTGGTAAAGTGTAATTTAAATACCAAGAATGTGGTGATTAATCATTACACTTGCAGCCAATCACATTACGTAACTATAAACAGCTGTGCCAGTCACAGTGGCACATGTTAAAAATGGCTCAAACCATGCAGAGTAGGGTTTGAATGGCAAGGAGTAATTATGCAGCCAAATTGTGTACATACAGTAACAAAACATATTTATTTCAGTTTTTCACCAGGCTGCATTTGTGTAAACAGCTGTCACCAATTTGATGTATAAATGAGAGGGACTGATGTATGTTTTTTAGCTAAACATTGTACAGGAACTGTTTACTTGAGACCAGACGTTGCTGAGACTGCAGGTTGTGTCTCCAGCTGAGGTGTTTCCCACTTTTCTCCAGCCCCGGCTCATTCCTCGGCGGAATTACAAGAGCTTTATTACAAGAGCCTCTCTCACTCGTCCCGGCCACCCTCCCATCACCCAATCGTAGCTGTTTGTTGAGAGAGCAAATGCTGTCTGTTTTTTGTTAGGTCGAGTTCAAAGAGTTGCTTTCAGCGTTTAACTTTCAACACTGAAGGGAAAAAAAGAAAACCGTAAGCGCCATGTTTGTTCAATGTGAAAACTGTCAAAAAGTGCGAACAGTGGGAGGCCTGAAAGTTGGAGGAAAGTACCGTTTAATCTGACTGCGAATCTGAAACCTGATACCTGTTAATGCCCAAACAAACAGAGCCTCGGAAGCTCATTTAGAACAAAAAGAAGTGGAGGTTTAACATCCCTGAAATGCAGACCATCGCATGCTGTTTGAATTTGTGTGTAGATTCAGGAACTTAACAATTAATCACTGTATTGAAAGATAATCTGAATGAAAGCAAAACAATCTGTTCTTAATTCTTACTGTATAATTGCTTACTTACGTATTTACTGGCATTTGCGCCTTAGTTGGGTTCATTAACTCTTAATCACACGCACAAAATCAGTAACCTGATCACTGAAACCACTTGTGTTTGTATAACCAACAGATGTCTGCTTCTCCTGTTCCCTACTCCACCTGAACTGTCGGCACTTCTGTTCCACTATCTTCTTTTGGCACGATTTCATTTCAGCCCTGTCCCTCTGTTTTGCACGAAGCTAAGCTCGAGGGTGTCCCGAAGTGCAAGGTTCTGTCCGGTACTAAAAATTTCCAGAGGTACATTCCCAAAGAAGCGTTGTTTTACCACAACAGTCGGCATGCTGTTCAATAAGGGAACTCATTAAGTGTAATTTGCTGACCAGCATGTAGCCTAAAACATTTGCAGTTTATCATGCATACAACAACATTGATTCATTGACTTAATTACTAATTTGTAAGTGTCTGGTCTGTAAAAGGTAAAAAAAACAAAAATAATTATTAGAGAAAATACATGTTATCACTTCCAAAAAGCTCAAATAAAATAAATAATTTTTGTTAATGATTATTATCACAATGAATGAAGATTTGCTGCAGATCATCCAAAGTCAAATGTTTCTGTTTGAAATACGAACCATAAGTTACTTTTATTACTTCTCAATGTTTTTTTTCAGCTCTAAATAGTATTGTTGTTGCTGACATCTCGTCAAACAATAGGATTTGCAATATGGACGAGGAGAATAGGTCACATCAGTGGTCCATGGTGTTTCACATAACAGTGTCTTGTAGCAGTTTATTGTGTCAATAAAGCATCGCAGAGTAAAATCATCAAGAGACAGACTAATATCCAGGAGACATGAGCCTTGAATCCAGACCTGAAACCATGCTGACATGTTGTACATTCAGATATACTTTTCAGTTTATGCTGTGTAATGTCAGCATCATCTGCTACAGAGACTGTTTCTGTGCGTTTTTTTTGTTTTTTTTTCCAGATAAAGTCACTAACATTAGACTCGCACCTAACACAATGCTTTCAGGAAAACGACGATTTCATTTTCATTTCTGTATATTTCTATATTTTCTCTTGTTAATACAAATAACGGATATATGAACCTGTAGCATCTTGATAAAGAGCTGCTGTGGACTTTGGTGATAAAGTAATAACTTTGCACAAACACAGGTTGATGGTTGGTATGGAAAAATAATCCTGCAACCGACACATCATTGCAGATATATCTTATACAACTCACCAAGGGATTAAATCTATCATAAAAATTTAAGAGATACTAATTTCTTTGGCAAAGGGCAGCCTCGCGAGATAGTTATGTAATGCAGGCACGACATATGTTTTACGATACTTTGTCCTGACTGAAAATTGTTGCTCTCTTGCCATTACTAACATGATGGCTTCCATCGTCTCTCCCTGCACTTACCCTTTAAAGCAGCAGCTTATTGTATGAAGTCAGGACAAGTGAAAAGGCTTTTGAGATGTACTTTAATATAATGAAATATAAACATACCAGGAGATTTGACTGTAATTCTTTTACTGAGCCGATTGCAGGGAGTTCATATTTCTCCAATTTGTCGTCATTTCCCAATAGCAGTTCATGTCTCAGTTAATCTATCATAATAAATCGCATCATTATAACATTTCTGTCGTCCAGATTTGTACGTGGAATGAAAGAAGCAACAGGATTTCCACACCATTTGTCAGTATTAGATTTAGATTGTCTTGGTGTCACCTGGAAATCCAAAAGAAATGTTTTGCAAGCTACATTTTGAGGATATAAACTTGTGTCAAAGAGTCAAATCAACCAAGCAAAAGAGGTTACGTTAAGATCTACTTCTGGGATTGTGATGCCGCAAGAACCATGACATCATGTTTAGAGATCCTCCTCGTCAGACCAATAGGTGGCAGGAGTTGCCAACGGGATTCAAAGAGACATGACAGACATTCCACCATTTCCAAGCAAAGATGAAACTTCCTAGACAATCTCTCAAGTGCCACTTTGTCTGATAGCTTTTCACTCCAGTGAGAGGTGTGAGTAGATCGACTGGGGGAGGAAGGGAGGGAGAGCGTGAGGGAGGAAGGTAAAATGTCACAGAGAGAGCTCTACGTGATGTCTAAACATTTGCCAACCTCACAGTTCGTCACTTCTGGGCAATTATACAATACTTTGAGCAACGAGGAGGATAATTCTAACCAGATATGGCACATCCTCTGAAAGTAAATCAACACACTTGCGTATGAAGCGTGATAGGACACTTTGTAATTGCATGCAGTAATGACAGGTTTAGTAAACATTAACAACAAACACTTTGGACTAGTTAAGAGAAAAAATGTAGTGAGAAAAGTCACATGCCTCTGAGTTGATCAGAGGAAGCAGAAACGAGTATTCCTTTATACCAACAATTCATTCAGTGGTTGTGGCCCAGCTGGGTTCAGTCTCTTATCATAGAGTTCAGTTGTTACAAATAAGGAGTATGATGTTCCTATGCTGAGGGTGCAGGAGTAGCATTGAGTATATGGCGATTATGTCTTTGTTTGTGGTCTTCACTGAGGAGGTGAAAGCAATCATGGGCCTGAGCCTATCCAGGCCGATGGGCGACAGGCGAGAGGCGCGATACACCCTGGACGGGTCGCCAGTCCATCACAGGGCCACACAGAGACAACCAACCATGCACACTCACTCTCACTCCTAAGGTCAATTTAGAATAATCAGTTAAGCTAACATGTGCGGTGGGAGGAAGCCGGAGTACCCAGAGAGCACCCACGCATGCACTGGGAAAACTGTGTGAAGACTGACTTATTTTTGGAAATATTAAGTTGGTCCTTAGTTAGTTAGGTCCTAGTTTTCAGAGGTGGATGCTTGCTTGAGATTGTCAAAGGACAACATTTTCCTGAAATTAGAAGAGTTATTTTTCTTGAGTTTCTTATTTGTTTTAATGGTCTGTTCTCATACAGATTACTGTGAAGTTGACTGACCGAAATAAGACTTTACACTCTAAGGAATGTGTGAATCTGAGGGGCGTCAAGGAACAACCATGCACTAAGACCTCTTCTGAAAACTCTAGTGAAGACAACCAGACTTACTTTTACAGAAAATGATCAGTGGTAGCCAAAAAACACCCTGCAGAAATAGTTTTTTAAAGAATATGCAGCAATATTTATCCTTTCAAAAACCCCATGTAATCACAGCATCAAAAGTCACACCAATATTTAAAATGATACGCTTTTGCCTCTTATACAGATGTGCAGTATTTATTTATTTTTTTAAAGATCGGATCTGATGAAAATCCTTTTTTAACCGTAACTTGTCCATGCTAACAGCATTTGTGAACCGAGCACTCAACATCACGGCCGAGCGTTTCCCTCTTATAACCGAGTGCACCGTTGACGGTCTCAGAACAAAAATGAAATTCATATATATTCATATTTTTTACATTGATTGGTCCTTTAGCGACACGCCATTAACCGTGTTCACAATAGTTCAGCCAACAGGCTCGCATTGCCTGTGTGTGACTCCCACAGTGTGTGTCTGCATGTCATGGCTTTGGTCTGCAGTGTGTCTGCACTTCTCAGCTACATACTTGGTGTGAATCCACTCTGAATCCAGAGCCACTCTGTGAATCAAAACACCAAGTGGTTTTGTGCACTTGTTGCTCCACTGACGAAAAACACACACCTAAAGGTTCAACGGTGCAGAGACGCATCAGACAGGGGAGAATAAGAGCTGCAGAGAGTCAGAGTGAGCTGAAGTTAAGCGAGTGCGTAGGTGAGAGACAAAACCACACAGTCCAGCAAAGCAGACTGCGTGTCTCGGACGAGTCTTTGCTCAAAAAGATGATAGCAAGCAACTGGGAAAACTCCTGTCTCAACGAAACAAAGGTGTTGTTACTAATAAGCCATTTTAAGGCATAAAAGGATTCTTTACACGGGGAAAAGAATGTCATTTAACGAACAAAGATGAAGGGTTATTGGGGGCCTCAAAGAGCCTTATGATGTTTTTAGTTTATTGTAGAGATATACTTTTTCTTGCTTTATTGATCAGAAAACCTTCTTTTTTCTCTCAGTCTGTAATGTATATGACACCTGTTTTCATCGTCTGAAAAGCATTCTTTAGCCCATTTTAAGGCTTCCCTCACAGGTAAAATAGATTAAATGTAATAAAGGATTTTGGGTTACACTGCTGAAGACTACTGATAACATATTAATATAACATATTCTTTACTTTGTTTTCATTTTAAAGTCCATAAGAAGATCGTCGGTATTGGCACTAAAGAAAATGGTTGTCAGGTGTCAGACATGGTAGGTATTATGCAAATGGATTTGCATAGTGACATATAAGTGACAGAGGACAAAGCTAGACTGCCAACAAAGCTTTGTAGTTCAGGAGCTTTCTGATCTCTCATTCTCTGACAAGTTTGTTCCAGGGATCTTGGAGGACTTGCTGCAGTTCTTCTGTGGATTTAGGCAGTCTCAGTTGCTTCTGTCTCCTTTCATAATCCCAGATTGACTCAATGATGTTGAGATCAGGACAAGGTGGGGGCCATGCCATCTGTTGCAGGACATCCTGTTCTTGTTGCCGAACATGGTTCTATATAACTCTGGTTGTTTGTCTGAGAATGAATTTGGAGCCAATCGGATGCCACCTAAACACAGAGAGGATCTTAAAGTTTAGAATAATGCTGAATGGGTACAAGTGACAGCAACTAATGTTTGGTTCTGATATCTAAAAGTCAACACCATCGTTTAGAGGGCGTCAATGCCAACAATGGTAAATTATTAACTGTTTCTGTGTTTAAAATGAAATTTTGCCACAATTGCAGAATATAAAGGTGTATATATATATATTTAAGTTAAAGCAGTGGGGTTAAAGTTTAACTTTAAACAAGTTAAACTTGTGGGGTCTTTTCCAGTCCCACGTTATTGTGTTCTACCTGATTTAAAGTGGAATATTATGTGTTATTGTGTGTTATGATATGTTCTGTGCTTGGATTTATTACTAACAAATTAGATCAATTTTATGAGAAGCTCTTGGCATTTCTCTTGTTTTGAAGTTTTCACACGCCAGGCACAATTTTATTTATAACAAGGATTTCACTTTGATGGTGACGCATTTAACGGCATCACATCTGTCTACAGGAGCTGACAACATCAAGAAATACTGGAGTCGTTACTACCAGGGGTCACAGGGTGTAGTCTTCGTTCTGGACAGCGCGTCGTCAGATGAGGACCTTGAAGCAGCACGTAATGAGCTCCACTCGGCTCTACAGCACCCTCAGCTCTGCACACTGCCTTTCCTCATTCTTGCCAATCACCAGGACAAGCCTGCTGCCAGGACTCAAAATCAGGTAAAATGACCTCTTTTACAGTTCTTCTCCCGTCTGCTAAAATGATTTTGTCTTTCACACTTAAACACGGCCCTAAAGCATTGGCATGTCGCATGTTGAACACATGACATTTTGTGACACATTTGTCCTTGAATTACATATGCATACATGGATGAATCTTTTCATTTTCTCACCAAAATAAGTAATTGTATTCGCAGGCAGTTTGGTCCCCTGTGAGGAGCAATAATTAGAGCCACCAAAAGACCTCTGTAGAATATTTTTGAGAGGAAGAGAAAGCTCATCTTGAATAGGAAAAGCAGCCCGTACTCCTGCAGCCAGGCCTTGAAAAAGAGCTTACAGAAAAGTCCTTTGTGATTGGCCCCTACAAATAGGGGGCAGATAAGGCTCAGCCCCTGAAGAAATAACGCAGACCTACTGCCACGTGTAGCTGACCCCTCAGAGGTTAGAACTGGGATCATAACGCCTTGCTGGTTGGGTGGCAGATCAAAGTGGAAACGCTGTTGTACCCCTTTAAAAAGAGAAGAACCTAACTTTCTGTGCAAAACTCTCCAAATGAAGTATTTTTCCCAAGGTGAAAGGTGCTAGATTTATCTTTGGATTCTTACAAGCCTCCAACCTGCTACTGAACAGTCGTTTTTTGGTTTAAAAAAAAAGAAAAGAAAAGGACAGTCGTTCAAGGTCTCTGTCCAAGTCTTTAGGCAGGCTCATCAAAGGGGTGCAATCTTGGTGCTCAGTAGGTCTGCAGGATTCTTCAAAACTCAAGTGGGTTCTAGCAAAAGGCCTTTGGAGAGGGACGCTAATTTGAGCCTTAGTTGGGTTTTGAAAGTGAAACATGTTTGAATATAAGTTCAGTTGCTGATCAATATTTGTTGTGGTGTGTATGATGGGTGTTATGTTGGGATATCCGACTGAGGCCCCTTTGCACATCATTTAGCTCTCACCTCTGGTAAAACTTGTAGCGCCTCATCTCCTCATCGAATGATGTCCAAGTCTCCATGTTTGATGTGTTTTTTTACTCGTACAATTGGAGAAACTTTCTCTATTTCTCTGTAAGAATATGAAACAATGGACAGATCAACTTTTTAGTATATTGACTTTAGGGGAAACTTAAGCCCGCACTTAATTAGAATATTTGGGCTGCATGCGGTCAGCTGCAGAGGGATCTGGTGAACCCTCGCAGCATTGATGAGGATGACTAAATTTGCATCCCACGGGTCTTGCGACAAAGAAGATGCAAAAAACACAAAGCACCTTTAGGTAAGAGGTAACATACTTCTGACTGATCTTCCCAGCACCGGCCAATGCAGAAGTATTTGACTTTTTTTTTTCTTTTCATCATTTAGTTTGTTTCATTTGCTTTTGCCGAGAAAACTGCAAGCGTTTGCTACTAAAAAGAACTGGATGACAGTCACAAGATTGAAAATATATCTTGTTAAAAGTCATAGAGTAGCATCTGTCCTCCGAGATATGATACAGTTAGGCCAAGTTTACCCACCTTTTTTCCCTCTTTAGGCTCCTCTGTCTTCCTCTTTTCTAACTACTCTAATTCCCTCCCAGAGGGAGCACCTCTTTGTAGGATGTTATGGCTAGCATTCCCTGTGAAATGCTCCTTCATGTCTCAAAAACCTTGAACTTTCCTGCACACTCAGGAACTCCCACAAGCAAACCTATATATACACACACACACACACACGAACTGTGAGCTGGCCTATTTAATATTTCTGATGGGTTCCTGGTGAGAAGGCCATCTGCGTTACGTAGGCTAGACCACCAGCCTCGTGTTGTTAGTCCTCAGTGATGGGGAAAACGATGGTGGGAAATGAGAGAGAAAACTTCTGTGCCATATTCTGAGTGCAATTGCTTAAAAACGTTTACCCCACCTGACTTAGGTTAAGTTAGTTTAAATTGTTGGTATAGAGAGGATCCATTTGAGCACAAGCCACTATAGTCATGGAAAGCCCCTAATCTTATTTATATTTCAAATGGCAACTTTTTTGCTTTCAACCCATTTACACTGGGCTTTTTGTCGGTCCAGATAATGCTGTCGTTGACTTTAGTCTCTGGAAGTATTGACTTCACTGCAGTGTTTGCAAAAACTGGTGACACACGGAACTAAAGCCTCCTTCACATGGGAGTTTCACCTCATCGCCGCAAAAAAGGCGCCTTCATTAACCCGACTACGTCGGCCGTAGCCACCTTTTTAGTTACCATCTAGTACTACGCTGTATAGCTTTAGCATCTGCTGTCATTGATGACCCTGAGTTAGAGCTCTGGCTTGCTGCATGAAAACATCAAATCCACTTTGGATACAAAAATAAAATCCTTTTTTTTCTTCTTTTTGGCTGTGCTTTTTACAAGTTTGTGTGCGGCCATTTTAACCAGTTTGTTTGAATTGTATTTCGATAATAAATGTTTCTGTGCTTGTGTAAATGCTTTATCATCTGACTCATTGCTTGACACCGAAGGAACTTAATGTTCAGTGACTCATGAAACGTTTAGAATTTTAGACCAACTGTGAAATATATCATCTTCTTCTACCCTTTGTTTCTTTCTTTGTCTCTTACAAAAGCATGTGCTTTATCGTTTTCTGGTGCTACAAGTGACGATGTTGATGATGAGAGAAGTTACATCAGACTCCTGCTTAGGGTCATTTCATTTTGATTTTAGATGATTTAACACAGTGGAGGTATTTTTTCTTCACAACAGCTTTGTATGTTTATTGGCTCATTAGAAGAGAGAGGGTGGAACAAATGCAGCTGATCTGAGAGAAGATGATGATGTCATTAGGTACAATCCTGAGTTCAAAGTTTGTTTTTAGACTAAATGCCTTTACTATAGGCTGTAGCTTGCTTTTACTGTCCAGAGCAGTCAGGAGGTACAGAGACACCTTCGCATTTTTGCATCCACCAGACATTTATTTCTCTTTCTGTGGCAATGGACAGATAACTGTTGTGCTGGAGCCTGGGCCTACACACTGTATGGCCCATTCTAAGTAATCTAATCACTTATGTCGGCATGCACTTTACAGCCGCAGTTAGATTCTGGTAGCATGACTCACATACGTCACTCTGAGAGAAAGAGCCGCTCACTTCTTACAGCGACCTCACACTGAGACGAGAGCCCTTTACCAAAGGGCCGTACTGATTCCTTTATGGCTTTTAATGGTGTGAGCAGACTAATATTTCTACAGTGGTGTGTCTTCATCAGACTCTCATGGAGACACACTAGTGTTGAAAGTCTATTTGTATCATTAATGATCAGCTATATTTCCTGATCTGATTGAATGTGTTCTTAAAAACTGTAGAACAGATGCTGACTGGATATGAATGTTCCTTTTTTTTAAGTACTAGATGTTGTATACTGCTGTGGTTCAAGACTGTAGAAAACCACTTTCTGAGTGTCTCTGTGTGACTCAGATTGTTTTATTACATTGGTCCGTAGAAGAATGCAATGAATTACTGATTTTATATCCCAGCATCTATGAGATTTTGAAAAGGGTTCCGGTACAGACATCTTACTCCTCCAGCTCTGTAAAATTTCAGAGACAGCAGCTGCATTGCAGATTGTTGCTTCTTGTGAAAGTTTGACAAGCACCATCCATAAAACGAGCCCAAATTCAGTTGGTCTGAGTTCCGTTGGCAGCTCTTCTGACGATGACACAATGTACGTCTGACGTATTTCTGTTGACCCTCCCCTCACAGCAGCCGCTCTGTGGAAACAACAAGGTGGCTCATTTCCTTAACACACCAACATAGCTGCTTTTCCAAGTGCCGTTTTCTGGGGTGCTCCTTGTTTGCGGTGTCATGTTAGGGACTTTAGGTGTTTGTGGCACTGAAAGAGGGTGGTAGTGGGGAAATGTTAACGGAGCTGTTGAGGCCTCACTGGGGCCCTCTGTGCTGGAGCAAGTGTTTTTTGGGTGCAGGGTGGGTCTGGAGGAGGTAGAGGGAAACGTGGGACAAAATTCCTTGTTGACATCAATCTCCTGCCGTTGGGGGGCCCAAGGAAGCTGGGGAGGAGTAGAGGGGAGGTCACACTGTTGATATAACACCTCAACAAAGCAGGTCTGTTTGTATGGCAAGGCCTAATGGACTGCATGCATGAGGGGCTCTTGTTTTAGAAAATGCTATCAGTGTTGTGGACAGAGGTAGAGGTCTTTTCAGTTCTGTTGGCATTTGGGTTATCTGAGGAAGAGATAGAAGGCAGAATGAAACTGATGATACACTGCATGATGAGTGGAAAAAACAATGGAGGCCAGGACTGAGTCACGGTGTGTGATGTGGGAGTAAAAACAAACAAAAAAAATACTGTACGCAGAGGAGAAGGGGCAGGCTGCAATCTCTAACCTTGAGAACAGCTTCCCTCCAGGACTGAAGATAGAGGCACCGAAGCAGTCCCCGAATGACTGAATATGAAAACTTCATACTGTCTCTTCCTTTCTCCTCTCCTCTTGAATGTTTTTTTCACACTTTTAATTCCTCCCTCACACGAACAAACACTCGCAGCCACACTTAAACTCTAGTAAAACCAGCTCGGAACATTTGTTTTATGCTTTCGCTCACTGTGTGGAAAACGGTATCTGCTGTGAATTGGAGCACATCTGTTTTCAGTGTACCAAAACTAAATCTGATGTGACTTATGCACTGTGACAGTGTTACAACACACTGATAAGTGGCCACTCAAATGAGTAATGCTGTACGATTGTGGCTGATGTTGTAGTTAATAAAGTCAGCCTCAGAAGGTTTGTGTTGGATATTAAATTATGTTTAAATATTGTTTCAGCTCTCGCCCTTTTCTTTCTTTTTTTTTGGGAAAAATCAAGACAACTGTACCATGAAGCAGAAGTGAGACAGTGACAGACTTTCACTTCACCACTAACCAGCATACAAACAGTCATTAATCATCAATTTGCCATGTTTTGACAAAAACAGACAGGAAGACACACGCATACACTGAAGACGCATGCAGGCACATTGACGCAGACATTGTTAGTTTCAAATGTCGCTGATCTGAGAGGGTATGAAATTAGCTTCTTTTGGCTTCTGTTAAACGGCATTTAACAGTTGAAAATAACCTCTCATTCTGTCATCTTATTTTTCATTTAAATTTAAGTTAAAGAAAAAGTCTCTCAGACGTTCCCATCTCCTCTAAACCGCTACACCTCTTCAACAAACCTTCCTCAAACTGTGATGGTAAGATAATCTGCGTACATCATGTATTCATAGATCTTTTTGTGCGTATATTATACTCTATATGAGCTTCAACTTTGCATAACTGTTAACGGTCCAGTTAAGGATCGAGGAGGCTGGTTTTTGAGTTCCACTAACGGTGGAAATCCCACCCTGACTCCTGCTGCCTCCGGCTGTTGTGGCCTTTTCCATTCACATGTGTAAATGTGTCTGCATCTATATGCTATGGTGTAGCACTTACATACTGTGTATGTGTGAATGTGACACACATGCTGAAATGCTGATAGACAGCGGGGGAGAAAAAAAGCGTTACACATGTACTGAAATGCCATCTGATGAGTGGTGAAGTGAGACTTTGCATCTGCAGTGCGCAGATGAAGTCACTGTTGGCTCTATGCCTTGGTTTAACCCCCTCTTTCAGACGCTTACACTCATTTCGTACCGGACAGTGTTTTGCACTGGTCAATTATTTTGGTCTGTGTGTTTTTTTATTTTTTTATTCTCATCTTAATTCTTAATCCTTTGGAGAGGTTCCAGTGACTGACAGGAAAATCATTTTAAATCAAAGACATTTACAAAGAGTCACCATGTAAAGCTGTTTTTTAGTTCCTTAAAATTGTTGTACAAAAGAAGACGCACAAATAAAATCTCTGACTAAAAGTGCATCCATTGATGAAGCACCAGAGACAGAAAGCGGCACGTCCTCTGTCTCTCTGACTTCATACTCGCTTCCTTACCTTGAGATTGTCTATAAACTTTTAACAGCTGCTTTACTGTGAAAATGTTCTGCTGAGCCTGTGGCAGTGGCTGCATTTCTCTTCACTCATGATCTCTTTTATTTATGGACAGCCTGTGTGCCTTTATCGTGCATCAGTGTCCTGTTTGCAAGCACAGATTCAGTATGTGGTGTCAGAGTTGATTCACCACCGACACGCCAACGAGCCAGAAACAGAAGAAGTCGCACAGTTGAATTGGTGCATTTGCTTTACATGGGCGTTGGCACTGTGTAGCACACCACCACTCACTTAAGACACCGTCGTCATTCGACTAACTGCACAGCGCCAGCTTGCTGTATGCAACCACTCCGCCATGCAGCACCAAGCTGAAAAAATTGGGGATGGAAAGAGTGACGAATAAATGAGGACATTGCACGTATGAAAAGGGCTACATTCCTCCTGCAAGTCTCTCTGTCGCTGGGTTTGTGTTGTCCTGCAGTATTCAGAGAGGCGCAGCACCATTCCACACTTCCAAGTGGAAAGTGGATTCTGCACAACTGTCTGGGGACTCTCAATGTTCCACAATTTGTGTGTGTTTGTGTGAGGAGCAGAGGGGAGATGAGTGAACTTGACAATAGCTCATTACGTTTCTGTAAAAGCTTTTTTAAAAATGTCTTTTTAAAAAAAAAAAAAAAAAAAAAAAAAAAAAAAAACACCCACTGACATCTGGCTCTTGAGTTGGAAAGTGTTTAAGGTAGCATTCAGTCAAACGACTCTATCGTGGACACAGTTCCAGTTCAGCTCAGTATCTATGGTAACACAACACCTGAGTGTACACATTGATTTTCTTGAGGATGCTTCGGTTGGGGGCAACAAAAACAGGCCCAGCTCTCATTTTCTTTGCAGAAAACTGCATGTTAACAAGCTAGAATGTCTCATGTGGAGGCTCTGAAATTTCAACAACTCACAGACAGGTGATTGAATATTTTTTTCTTTCTTTTCGTCTTTGTCATCCTTGTCGTCCTGTCATCTGTTTTTTAAGAGTCAAAGGTTGCAAACTAGCCTAACTAAGATGCAGTGTATTGCCTCCTTCATGTTGCTGTAGTGACACACCTGTCCTCTGGGAGGAAGTGGTATACTGAACCTGTAGGTTTTAGCCCTCAGAGCACTGATGATTAAACGCACTCCTACCAGGAAAGATGGTTTATTTCAGCTCGTGTACACAGGTTTAAACAGCCTGTTTAAACACGCTACTTTTGGTGTAAAAAAAAAAAAAAAATGTATTCATACATCAAGCTCATACATCAAGCTGATGTATGACGCTTGGTGCTCTGAGGGCTCACAGAAGTCGAGTTTCATCTAGTAACTGTCTCTGTGCCTAAGAGCAGACCTTGTAAGCTCCTAACAAGAAGGGATGGCTTTACAGGTCAAGGTCAATCACAATATCTGATGAGCAAAATTTTCTGTAGGACTCCTGAGAGCCAGTTCGACACGTCAGGACTGACGATCAGCTGCCAGTCAGAGTGTAAGATTGATCGTTCTCGTCTGTTTTTGCCTGGAAGTTGGAGCTATCAGTTTCTATGGGCCTCCATGGGATGTAAAAAGAAAAAAAGAGAGAGAAAGTTGAGATGAGCACACTTTTTTTTTTCAATTCCTCGGCGTGTCCACCGGGGGGTTAATGTTTGCATCACAGCTGATGGGAGCCGCAGCCAGTAGATACCCACAGCTTCTGCAGAGTCATTTGATGCTGGACCGAATGCCAATTGCTCCCTTTCCATAAAAACAGATGTTAGTGGGTGGTGTTTTTTTTAAAAAAAAACAACAACTTTTATATCTCTTTTTCTTTTTGTCCAAAGTGAAAGGGAGCAGTAAACTGCTGTTGATGATGTTTCTCCCTGTTTTTCGAGAACCACGAGAGTAAGTTGCCGAAGTCGTTTGCCTGTTTTGCTGTGAGTTGAAGCTCCGCTCCGACACAAACACACAAAGCACAGCCATCAACTGAGCAAAAACAGTGAAAACGGAAAAAATAGCTTTTAGTCAAAATACGACATCTCATCCAAATGACTTCATTCTTGGTGCTGCAATCCCCAGGTCCTCGGCAGCACACCTGCCAAGTTTGAAGTAGCTCGGATGGACGCTCGTCAAGAAAAGCGAAGAACACGCTCTCTGGCCAACATGCAGACATTCCTGCATTTGTTAGTGAAAAAAAAAATCATGTAATTTATATATTTTCTTCTTCTCCACATCTTCTTTGCTCCTTCCTCACATTTAAACCCTAAATAAAAGTGCCTTAAGTTTTCCTCCAAAAATGTTGAAGTCGCCTCAGCAAAACGCAATAATTCACAGGGAAGCAAGTTTTTTTTTGTTGTTTTTTTGGGGGGACCATACTCGCCAACCCCTCAGCTGAGTGGGTTACTAAGCAGTCAGTTTGTGTTCTCCTGTGGTCCACAGGAATGCAGCTCACACACTAATGGAAAACCCACAACCAACAACTTTTTCTTCCCATGTAAGAGGTTTCAGTTGAGCAGTGCCCGTGAGCCCCCTCTGGACGGACACAATAGAAAACAGAGAGCACTTACACTGCAGGGGACTTCAAATAGATCACTGACTGACAGATGAGTCTGTTTTGTTTTCTTTCCCCATTTTTCATGCTTGACATCTTCATACTGGGATGATGGGCTGTGGCTTTACAGATGTTTTGTTCTGTTTCACGATGGGCACTCGTGGAAAGATTGGAAATCTCTAGTAAATTCAAAATGTAGTTTAAAAAATATGTAGTTCTGCTCATAAATTGTTCAGAATAAAACAGAAGTGTGGCATTTCCAGTCTAATATTTTACATGCAACGGTTTCATGATATCGCATCCTATTTTTCCTCATTCTGGCTTATTGTGTTTGAGATTCTCATCCTATGGACTTGTTCTGATTAGCACTTGGTGAAACTGTCGGTGACGGCTATAGACGAGGCCACCTTCAGAGACAAAGAGGGGCGGTTGGGTCGTGACGCGGGGAAGTAATATTTAGCCAGCCTTTTTGTCTCTATTATCAGGCTTTTTGAAATAAAGTGGGTGGAGTGGGGGCTTGGGGGCTGGTCCTGGCTCTCTGTTTGATCATTGATCTCCCTGACCCCATTTGAAGGGTCTTAATCTCTCTGTTGACCTCTTGGAGGATTTTTTTTAAATTTGTTTTTTTTTTTTTTTTTGAAGGAAGGGTTACAGGGGGTGTATGTTGACGGGTAACTATCAAGAGAGTGGGGATGCTGCAGGGAGGTTCGGGGGTAGTGTGCCTTTCCACTTGAGTGGGGATGGAAGGGTGCAGTGAATGTGGAAGACGTGAGGATTTGTGTGCACATGCACAAGTGTGTAGATGTGGAACGACACATTCTATTATGTGTATGATTACTGAATGACAGGCACTCACATTTCAATGAGACATGTAAGTTTACAGAATCATCACAGAGTTAAACACATGATTCTCTATAGCCGCACAGTGCTTTTCATTGAGCATTTGATGGCGGAGAATGATTCTCCGCCTCCTTTCACAAAAATACATACCAGTGAAATCACTTGTATAGAGCTGGGATAAATCCTATTTTCTTTCCATTCCAGTAATTCAGAGCCTTTCTCCAAGTATCTTCTTACATCATGCAAACGCTATCCAAATTCTGTCTAACTCTATCCATAAAGAAGATTTAAGGCTAACTTTCCTCTGCAGCTTTTAGGCTCACGTGTCTGTAAGGCACTACTCTCCAGTAAAAAGGATAATACTGTTCTCAAACTAAATATTATGACAAGACGACAGACTCTACGCTTTCACAAATATCTGCACTACAGTTGAGCCGCTCCATCTATTGAAACATTGGCATCGTTTGTTTCCTCACTGTGGTGGTAATTGACTATGTTCTGTTAAGATATCATTTCTTTAGCCATTTGATTTTTATTGGTGATGCTCTGTAACATATCCTGTAAGATATTTGTAGGCTGGGGGTGTTGATTAAGTGAAGTAATGAAGTGATAAATCAATATTCAGCGAGGTTTATTGGACAGTTTTCCTTAAATATCTGTCATTAAGAAGATGGCTGTATTTAACCTCACCTCAGAATGTCTAAAATAGAAATACCGATTAGATTTAAGAGTTTCTGTTGATCAGAATACAATCCTGATTGCTGTCTTTGTGCGTCACTTCTCTTTTAGTTCAAAGAGCTCACAAAGAAACAACGAAGCAATAACAATTAATACCATTACTTATTGATTAATAGGTTATTACTGAAGGCAACAAATGGATCGTGTGTTGTGAGTAATGAAAAACAGGTTGAGACCGGACGAAAAGGAGGCTGCATATTCTCTGACAATGGCTGTCAGTCTTTGTAATGAACTTAATGAGGTGACGGAGCTGCCTGCTCAGAGGATAGAAGACCATCGCTTTAAACCGCTTTTCGCTGTCCGATTGATTAGGGTCAAAACAAGACACTCAAGTGCTGGTGTGCATACATGCTACTGTTCACATAGTAACTTTGCTTACACGGATCGGTTAGTTATTTGACTAAGTTCACCTAATTATAGTTTTTTGAAGTCACAGATCTGCTACCACAAAGTTCTGTGTTTGATACATTTTCCTTCAGAGACAAAAATGAGCCGCACCAGAGTTTAGAAGAGAGACGAAACTATTGAAAATACGAACTGTGTTTCTGTCAGGCCGTTTTGTCCGTACAAGAGTTTGATTTTCAACTTTCTCATCGTCCCAAACATGCAGCACCTGATGGGCAAATGGATCAGTTTGTTTCAACCAAACCATGCAGGAACACAGGAACAGGAACAGAGGGTACAGACCATGAATATATTAAAAATACAAGTTTGTGGGGGGGCTAGATAAGTAAGAAGTAAGAAGTAAAAATAATAAGTAAAGATTGTATACTGTCAGCTTTTTTTTTCTTTTTTTTCTGATCATACTTTACACTTTCTAATCTGTGAATCCTTTTTTTTTATATACACGTCTCTCCATTAGCCAACTTCTCTTTTATGCCTCACATCAGTCAGTTGGTGAAAACAAGCAGATTTTAATCTCTGGAGTCACAAAAGAAACTAGTTGCTGACACTTTCGTGTAGATTATGGGGTTGTCATTTACATGCGTGCATATTTGCAATGCATTGAATGTGGTCGAGCACAGAGTCCAAAGTTTTTCTTAAAGCTACTAACCTGCACTCACCATTGCGCACTGTCGGCTAACATTTGGCACACAACTAATGTTTAAGATAGTTCAGGGTTAGAGCACCTGAGTCAAGTGGGTCATTTGATTTGACTGCAGGGAATCCAGTGTGTGCATGATTATTTCTGATGGGATTTGCAGCGCCCTTCCTTTGATTTTTGTTTTGCTGCCATCAGTCACAGTTGTGCATTACTGCTTATTGAGGTCACTGCGTTTTACTTTCTTTGTTTATCATCTCCTTCCCAGAGCAATTTAACAACTGGTGATTAGGTGTCAAAAAGTTTATTTTGAGACTTAGATGTGGATTACAAGAATCTCTTTCTTTTGAGAGAAGTTGCAGCGTGACAGGAAGAGTGGAAGAAGAAGAGATGGGAATGTTTTCATTAGAGTGTCTTTGGTGTTCAGGCCAGATAATTAAGTTCCCTTTTAACTCTTCTCTTCTTCAGGACCTCCAGATACGCCTGAGTGTTGTCAGACAAGGTGTGTCACAACACGCCCATCCATGAGCAGCTGTGCGGATGTGCTCATTTATGAATGAAAGCGCACACCCAAAGAAATCAAAATGGTTTCTCATCAACAGACCTTTTTACTATAATCTCTTTTCCTCATTCTATCACACTCTCACACACAACATTATGTTACGTGGTCAATTTGCTCACCCTCAGATATGCAGCTGCACTCTGACTAAACCACAAGCAAATACCTACATACGCTGATGGCACGGTCCCCCTTTCCTTTACTCTCTTCAGCTGGAAAGGCTTAAAAAATATATATAATAAAAATAAGTCTTGCAAAGTCTCGAGGAAGGAAACCATAAAGAGTGGATCTGATGTGAGAAGGAAAACCACAGTGCTGGGTGAATTGTGATAATGACAGATGGAACACTTCCTGGCTTCTTGTTTTGAGAGGAGATACTGATCTCAAGCAGTGTTACCTAAGATACTCAGTGTAGCCAAGCATAGAGATTACACTGACGAGGCTGAGGGAAAGCGAGAGGGTTAAAGAAACGCAAAGCGGCAAATAAGAAAGGTATTGTGACAGAACGTCAGTGCCCTAGACCTCCCCTTCTGTTTATCTCTCTGCCCATCGTCTGGAGCTCTTTTATCCGCACACCAATTGTATCCAGGCCACAGGATTTTGCCTGTGGTTTTGTTTTTTTTTCTTTTTGTAGTTTCACTTGGTAGACATGCATGAACACAGTCTTTTCAATCTGTCACATCAAAGATGAGGAATTCATGGGCAGATCTGTTTAGTTTACATCAGCTCATTTTCACAGAAAGAAGGGGTTTCTGATGCTTTTAGGCGCAAGAGACGGTGATCACCAGTCATTGTTGGCTGTGGCTTTATTATCCATCTCTGTTGGCTTCTTCACATCAGTTTATTGGGGAATACCAAATGTCCCATTCTTCATAATGATCAGCCTTCTGGCTTATGATTTGCATTAATTTAGCAATTTTCAAAGCTATATGAAAGCAGTGTGGCAGATAACAACAGAGACTCTTTGACCACCTTCCTGTCAGAGTTGTTACTACATAATACAATGATTGGCTTGCATGTGTTGGCCTGCAAGAGTGTACTTTTGTTGCACGTACTTTATACATATTCATAAGACAGTCTCACATTGATACAATGATGCTCATTTAAGCACTGCTTTTTTAGCATTTGCATTCCTTCAGATTATGTCCTCCGACACTATATGTTCTTTATTTCTCTGTAAGAGCAGGGAACCCTCGCTAGGGTTGGATTTTCCTCTATAAAGCCACTTTATTTGCCAATGTTTTTGAGCCCCTCAACCAAGCATTCTGTATATAACATTAGGGACCAACAAACTGTGTCCCTGACTTAGAAAAAGCAAATGACAGTGTAGGATTTATGTTTTCTAGAATAGAAAAGAGTTCAACTTAAGAAGTCCATTGCATGACCAACTCTTCTTCCAGACAGTAGCCTGACTTTATAGTGATTGTAATGGCTGCCATTTTTCTTTTCTTTCTTTTTTCTTTCTTTTTTAAACTCAGTAGACCACCTGCTACTGCATTAGTTTGGCTTTTTCTGAGCCTTCCATCATTGGTAAGATATATTTCATAAGGAAGGAGTGATGTGGCGTCCATATTCTTAAGCTGTCAGTAATGGTCCACCTAACAGTTCTTGGATGGTTTCTCCATCAGTGTGTTTTATCTTCTTTTTCCTGCTCATGCTGCAACCAACTTACCTTCTGCTGAGGCAGCCATGACAGATCTGCAGACTTGTCAGGTATCATCAGTGCAAAGCTGGTGCCATGTGACGCCTCCGGCGGCTTGCCAAAAGCTAATTGTGCTAATTGGCAAGCGCCAATCCTGTAACGAGGCTTTGAGGGGCAACCCACCGACACAGATGAAAGCACTAAGATTTGCCTTGTGTCAAGGACTTGTGGGTAATCGGCGCGTCCACTGACCTGAAGGCTGGGAGGGCAGGACCACAGTGCTGTTGCCTGTCTGTGCAGAGATGGACGTGCGTGGGGACATAAAATTGGATGCTCCAAGAAATCAGGATCTAGATTTAAAGGGGTTGCATCTTTTGATAGAAATGAGTGATTTCCCATTATTTTCCCTCAAAGCATAACACATAAAACATTTTGAGCACAGATATATTTGTACCTTTTTATCTTTCTTAATCAGTAAAACAAAATGCAAACAGCACCAACTGTCAAATCAAAACGTCCTTCCTCATCTGTCCTTTGCTCCACTCTGTGGAGCAATGGTCTAGTCTCAGTATTGATAGACGTGCGGAGAAACCAGACAAACTCTCCCAAGGGCTTTACCAGTCACCAGGTCATTTTGCTTTTGCAGCTTTAGCTGTCTGATAGCCTTAGCTTGGAGTGGAGGGTGGGGGGTATTTGGTGCAGTCTACGATAAAGAATCGGTTTAAAAACCAATGAACATATGCCTGTGTTTGTTCCTCGAGCTGTTTGCTTGTTTGTTGTCTCACGCTCATTCAAATAGCTGTAACATCCTATTTCTGAAATCCATTAGCCAATTTTCACACTGTCTGGGAACCTTTTTAAGGATTATCACATTGTCTTAGTGTCCTGTGCAGGATTGGTCAGAGTTTAAGCATTACACAAGCCGGACTGCAAAACATAAAGAGACCTAGACGTGACTGGAAAAAGCTTTTTGACAAAATGACAGACGGTCATGAAGTTGTATTTTTAGATTTTATGAATTGACTCAGAAAAAGTACGCTTCTGAAGATCAAGTCATCTGCATAACGAGCATTTTAGAACACACAGCTTTGTGGATGGATGCTGCAAATGAACAGACATGAAGTCCAGTTCAGGCAGAGTTTTACATGAATCATTCTTGAATTTTTGCACGACTCACTGCTAAGTGGCCATGCAAATTAGCAGTGAGTATATTAAACCTGAAAAGTAAGCATTCTTGCAACAGTTTGAAACTTATTCAGCTGCATTGAGATTTCTTTGACTTCTGTTTGAAAACCTAAACGGCACTCGTGAGTTTTATGTAGCACCTCCAGCATGCAGTTGCATGGTTGTATGTACACACCATTTACCTTTTTGACTCTCATTTTAGATGATTAGATTAGACAAATGAAGCCTCCTCCATTAAGTAGGTCATCTGGGGGTTGTTTGTGGTTTTTGGATCTATTAAACTTTGTAATGTCTGACCTTTTCTTATTTACTGAACAAATTACTGGTCTATGTTTATCTTGCCGCTTCATTTTATCTTGAACTTAATATGATTACCTTTAATACTTGCTGGGGAGGTGGCTTCATACTTGCAGTTACTGTAATACACTGGCTCTAATAATGCTGCAGCTTCACATACTTTACAGTATTTGACTGAGACCAAACTGTCAATGATTTATGTTTTTTGACTTCGTGTTGAAAAGATTTAATTAAAATGTTTAATCTAGATGATTGACATGTATTTAACTAGTTTCCTTTGTACTGTAATCAAGCGTGAAATACAGTATTACAAAATTTTTTGTTGGAATCCCAGCCTTAATAACATTTGGAACAGGATACGTTGCTATACGCTGACGTAACAATTATTACTCTGCTCCTCTGCTCTAAAACAGTAAACGACTGAAATAATGTGATCGTCAGATGCACTGACCTTCACTCATTTTATGCTCAACTAAATAAAGGTAAAATACCCCTCCCCCTTTGACTGCCTTACACTTTTGACAGCTCTTTTTGAGAGGTTATAAAATGTGTGAGCCAGAAATCAAATGAACGCACAGGATACTTGGCAATTCAGACTCCCCCAGTGCAATGTAGCTACTGAACATGTAAACTGTCTGAGTTTTGCAGACATTGCTGCAGGGCAGAGGGAATTACACTGTCACAGAGGATATGGAGCTGCCGTGATATCCTCTTGGCACATAGTTGAAGATCATCCAGGTGGAAATTGGTATGCTCTGCCAAGAGCGAGAAGGGGAGTGAGGTAGCTGCGTGGGAGGTGCTCATCTGCATTGGCAAGCATAGTCTTTCATGTAAAGAGCATATGGATTTATGTGTATTAGCTGTCAGTTTATGGTGTTGGGTGTTGAAGCTGCAAATGTTTTCATTTGTGTGTGAGACGCCTTTTCACACCTGTACATTTTTTCTTTATACATCTGTCAGAATGATTAGTATTAGGGCTAAATTGCTTTTCATAGCCACTTACAACTTGCTCAGTTGCTCAAGGGTGTTTAAGTATCATAAAAGTTTGATTGAAGTAACTGAAATCTGTTTTTTAAGTGTCTTTTCTCTGAAACCATATTGAATGGGATTATTCTTTTATGAAGTATGAAAATACTCTTAACCCCTCTCACCCATGAGCTCCAGTATATTCCATTGTCCTCTGTTGTTATATTACATCTTAACAAAGCATAAAGACAACAGTAATTAAAATTTCACCTATTCACGGTTTGGATCAAAATGTTTGTAAAATCCCCTGAAACTATACTCTCCGATAGCATCCTGAACTGACTATCACTATATGCTGCCTTAAAGCATACCACTATCATGCTACTGTCTAAATAACTTCTAATGAGTCCATGATTTACAAAATGGAAAAAAAAAGGAGTGAAACTTGTTATTCAAATAAACTCATTGGGCAATTTTATATTGAGCTAAGGGGAGAAGCTAAGGGGGAAGCTCAGGGTACGTATGGTAATTTTCTCAAAGTCTGTTGACTTTCGTTTTGCAGCCAGAGGAGTCGCCCCCTGGTGGCCGTTAGAATCAAAGCATATTTAGGGCATTTCCACACTGGCCTGATTTTTTTTATTTTTTTATTTTTTTCCTTTAAATCCAGTTACTACATCCAAGTTCTGTACTGAACCAAATATAAAAGCAATACTCACCTGCCAACACTGAACTATTGCAAATACAATAACAAGAAAGGAAATTAGATGAATTTGGTCAGGATGTCTAGTCAGGATGCTCATACTGCTTCTGCACCAGTCTGTGGCCGATAAGTTTTAGAAACCAGGTGTCTTGAGCGGCACAAGCCTGGCTTAGTATGATTAAAGCTGCAGAGTTATCGCAAACATTCCTCAAGCAAGATAAGAAATCATGCTGCAGGGGTTACTGAACTGTACTGACCAATGCTTTCTACTTGCTGAATCTGTATGCCATTAACGAGTCCTCACATCATTTCCAGTTGGCAAATGGGCTTGGAATGGTTGCGTAATGTATATTTTGATGAGAAATAATTAAAAATGTTCCTGTATTTAGAGAGCATTTCAGTGTGGTCTCCTTGCATGTGGTTTCTGTTTTCAGTTGGCCAGTACACATGGACCCCACACATCCACTGGACTGAAAAGCGATGTGCCTCTGGTTGTGCCATTTGTATATCCATTGATTCAATCACACCATGTGTGTTTACACAGATTATTTATGTGCTGTGTTATGCTGTATTCGTTTTGATCATCCCTCAGTTTTCATGCAGACCATAGAGGAAGGTGAGCATGAAAGTGGTCTTTTCAACAACAAGATTGGACACGCAACATGAGACCTGATACAACGCTGACGTTTTGTAAACCATCATTCACATATTTGTTGCAAGGAATAGCACTGTGACTGATGTCAGTAAACTGCTCAGAAAGTTTACTTTTCAAACAAAGGCGATGTATGCTTTACAATTCTAGGGAATTAATGCTGAAAAGAAATGTGTTATCTCACGTAATTATATGTTTAGTTACGTTAACAAATTGATCCAAAAGCACATGAAGGATCTGAGTAATTGACAGATAACTTGTTTCCTTTTTATACGTGTCGACATCAAAATTTCTCCATCGAGTCACCTGCACAAACATCTCAAAGGCTCAAAGGCTCATCGGCGCCGTTGCGGGCTGTGTTGGGCCAGTGTTACTGTTCCTGCACGATTTGTGTCTTAATCGCGCCAGATGACAGACGAATCCCCTGGGCTGTCTGTGCCACATGAGACAGTCCGCCTCAGCTTCCTGTGATCTGGATTACCCTCCCAAAGAGCTTCTGAACAAAACAAGACAGAAAAGTACCACGGCAGTCTAACCTTTACAGATAATTTAAGGTTAACTTCACCACATCTTTAACTCAACTGATTTACTAAACAGAGCTTACTGTCATTTTCATTCAAAAACATTTCAACAGAAAAAGCTTTTGATGTCATAGCTGCACAGCTTGAATCCCCAATGAAAGCAGCTTGTTATTACATGTTCTGTTATCAAATTTGTGCGTGTGAAATTGAAGTAATCCAATCAAAGATGTTCTGTAAATGATGTACCTTGTAGACTTGCACTCCCGTCTGTTAATGAAACACTCACAGTTATCATGGTGGTTTCATATCTGAACAAGTTTTCTGCGTTACTTTGTCTGAGCCACATTAATGAGATAAAACTATGCTGAAGTTTCACTCCCGTATTTTCACTGGCAATACTACAGCCCATCTCCTTTGAAGCACAACAAGGATGTGGTGGTGGATAAAGGCCGTGCTTTTGTAGAGGTTACCACAGCTATGCTTGTTACTGTAAGTGCAGGAAAATATTTGTAAGGAAAAAGCCGATCTACCTCGCCCATCACCTGTTGAGCAAGGTTTGACTTGTCAAAAGCATTTTGTCTTGCCGCCTTGCACAAGCAGTATTTGTTTGTAGCCTCTGGGTAAACTGATAGGAATTTGATGGACTGATTAATGAGTCGTGAAGCATATTTTAGCTTTTATATTCCTCAAAAGTTGTGACTTCAGGACTTCAGCTCAGTGCTGTTTGTTGGAGCTGATATGATTGGTATGAGCTATGCAATCCTGCCACCCAGCTCCAGTGTCCCATGCCTGTCCATGTCTTGCCCGCCCTCCCCTCCTGTTTCCCTCCCGCAGTGTGCTTTCTGAGGCCCAGCTCCTCTGGAGCCAAACAACAGCACTATTTGTTCTGCCAAGGCTGGGAATGTTTTCAACCATCTTTAGCTATGTTTCTGCCAGTCCCAATAGATGCCAAACCTGTAGACCTTGCGCCCAGTTCGTCTTTTATTTCTTTTCCTGGCTTTTTTTTGTTGCCTACACGAATATATGGAAGTATATGACAGGGGTGCAGGTAAACGAGAGGAGGCCAATCTGCGTAGCGATGCCACTGAAAGATTTAGATTTAGCCTGTATTCCACAGTGAACGAATGGTTAAAATCCCAGCGATGATGTTGTTGCGTTTTATATTTCCTCTACAAACCGTTGTCGAGTTTAGTCTTTCATAAAATGCCAAATGTTTTCAGTTGGTGACGAGTCTGGACTGCAGGCATGCCAGACCAGCACCCAGACTCCTCTCGTACAAAGCCATGCTGTTATAATATAATAGTGTGTGGTTTTGCATTATCTTAATGAACTATACAGGTCCTAAAATTTGGATTTATAGGAAACAGAACAGTTTTCCACTTTTCCTTAGTCTATTTCTAATCAATATGGATTTGCATGGGCTGAGCCTGTGCAGGGATATCCATGACAGAATCATCCCTGCAGTGCTGCCCGGAGGCCCAAAGGTAGATTTTTGGCCATGTCCCGTTGCACAGAGATGTCTCCAGATTCTCTAAAGAGTTTGATGATATTATGTACAGTTGATGTTGGAATATCTAAAGTCTTCACAGTGTTATGTTGAATCGCTCCACAATTTGCCGCCACAGCTTTTGCAGGTTGCTGAACGTCTGTCCATCTTTACTCCTGAGAGACTCTCCCTCTCTACGGTGCTCTTTTTATTCAAATTTTTTTTTGTTCCTCCATATGTTTCTTTTTTTTCACCGCTTACTTTTCCAGTCTTACTGGAATACACGGGAAGAACATGCAGACTCCACACAGACAGACATTCTTTACATACAGATAACCTTTGTTTTTTAGGAAAAAGAATTCTTCAACTGTTTGTATTTAGGAAGATGCTGCTCATTGGAGACAAATTAGCCATGGATTAGATGTGAATGCCTCATTTCACAACACTCCTCCACCACTGTTGTGTGAGAGATGGATGAGTGAGTGTCTGTAAACACCACGTAAGGTCTCAGCACTTCTTATAGTGCAGAACCAATGCGGAGCTCTTCAGACTGCTCTTGAAGGACTTAAGAAAACACAGCTCACTGATGGCCATCACTCAGTCATAGAGATCCGGTTGTAACCATGACTTCAAACAGTCCCGGCTGCTGAGTTGTTCACACAGAAACACAGCAGTTAGAAATGATGGCGTTTTTACTCTGCTGTCCTGGTTTTGTTTAAACATACACAGTTTAATTGCTATTTGTTAAACAATTGGTATGAATTGCAGGGACCTGTTTTGGTCTTCTTGAGGCGTGACCTCCAAATGAAAAAGCATCAACGTGGCAAATAAGACAGCAGAGTTGGTTAAAAAAAAAAAAAAAACAGCTTGGGAGGGCTTCCGTGTTTGAGCAGAGGATGAAGTATGAGGAGTATCTACTCTCTGGTACATTACTCCTGAATGAGGCCTGAGGACATGAAGGAGCTCATATGAGATGCACCCCCTGGCCATAGGACACAAAGGGAAGGTTTGGTCTGTGGTGTTGTAGCCCCTAATTCAACACACTTGTTTCCATTTATGATTCACTTCAGTGATTTCTGTCTCTTTAAAAAAAAATGTCCCCTCTAACATCTGGTTCATTTCCATCTCAGACTCCTTAGAAAAAATAAATACAAAAATCCACATAAATATGTGGCTTTTTTTCATATTTTCCTCTTCATTATAATCTGTGTCTTCAGAGCGAGGCATCACCTGCTTTCTTGTCCATGTTAATGGAAGCACACCTTGTAAACAACTGGTCATTTGATCCCATGTCCCGGCCCTCTCCATTTTTAGAACCAAGTGGCCTTTTAATGGGGATGTCCCGGCTGGCATGTCCAGACTTGTCGTACTCTTTTGCTGCCCCCCCCCCCCCCCGTGAATCATGGACACATCTTTGAAGGGTTATGCTCATCTTTCAAGTAAATTGAGCCGTGTTATTTTCTGGCCCTTATTCTTGACAACAGTTACCACGGCGAACATCTTATTATAGTCATATTCTAGGTGCTCGCGGCTAATTCTAAGGTCACGATGTCATGAATACAAAACATGTACATGACCTCACTGCACTATGTTTATGTGTTGGGCTGCAGTCACCCAGGGCACCGGAGAGGAATAAAATGTTTACATTTCTCTGTTTATATTTCTCATGATGTGCAGCACTGCTAATACACTGACATCTTTACATGATATAAAAATTCCTTGCACGCTTCAGGGAAAAGAAAACAAAGATTGTGACTGTCAAAATGAAGTAATATAGAGATTTACACTAAACTTTGTGATATCATGCTCTTACTTCCAAGACTGAGGCTATATGATGCCACATTCAATGTTTTAAGATAGTTTGCTAATTAATAGTTCATTCATGCTTTTTATACAAGTTTCATGAGATGGCTTTAAAGTAAAAACAGCAGTGCTTCGACAGTTTATGTCCTGTAATTCCTGTGTGTAAAGAATAAGCATCTAGTTCACCTGCAAGCTTGTTGCATGGTGCATGTTTGCATCGTTTTTGTTAAGACGGCGTCGACGAGGTGAGTTACAACAAATGGATGCAGGAGAAAAAAAAAGACATGTGGGGTTAACTGTTAGACCGACACAGATTCACAGGTGAGTCGATGTGTAAGGGTCTTAACAGTTTTACAGTTTGCCACAAGTTGGAATACGAGGAGCACGTTTACACCGCTTCAGTAGATTTGACCTGCCTTAAAGATGCACCAAGACGTCTTAACATATTCTGTTCTGCAGTGCAATGCAGCTGCAGCACAGACATTCACTGCAGACAGTATTGTGTGGGACTTGGCAGACACCCCCTGAAGCATCTTTTGAAAAAGGTTACCTTGTTTGCCCCTTGAGCTATTTTCACTCTGCCTCTCTGTCTGGACTCGCAAGTCTGTGAAAATACTCCTTCCTAAGCTTCCCTCCTCTTCTCTCCTGCCCCTCCCGTGTCTGCCATGACATCACAGACGGCAGGTATCCAAAGCAGACAGCAGTAAAATGGATGTTTGTTTAATAAGCATTATTAACACACCTGCTTTGCATCACATTCCAGATTACATGGTCTGATGGGATGGGCACTTCAAGCAAAATTAATCGAGCCCGAGGGCATTCACCTGAACGCCCTGCTCTTGTATGCAAATACCGAAACGATCTATTATCCAGCTCAAACAAAAAGAGCTGCATAAAAGTAAAATCTGGATGAAAGAGTGTGTTATGTGCTTCTGCACTTTGGAACCATAAAGAGGTAAAAGGCTGACCCACAAACCAATATTTAGCCTTCGTGTTCTTGTCATGTTGTGATTAATTGGTGTTGTGGATGTCTTCTTTGTCCAGAACAACCACAGTTAAATAGATTTGGCTGAAATTAAAATAGGAATAATAATGGTAAACAATATTCAACTCGTAAAAACATGGTTCTAAGTAAAATCTCCAAAGAAATGTAATATAATTGTATGCTAATGTGTGTAAATGTGGTTTTACAGGAGTTTTACGGCTCCTCGCCATACTCTGTTTTGTGGAGTTTTGTTAAAAGCTCCCATAGAACTACCCTTTATAGATAACCTGCTGAAAAACCTTGATTTATTTGGGGCGGCTGTAGCTCAGGATGAAAGAGCAGATCCAAAGTTTGGTGGTTTTAATCTCAGAAGGTGCTTTGTGTTTGTGAGAATGTGGCTTGTAGTGTAAAAGCACTTTTAGTGTTCAACTTGACTAGAAAAGCGGTATTTAAATGCAGTCCGTTGACCAGTTATTTGTGAGCACCACTTTAAAGCATTTCCTGTTGTGTGACTTGCTACACCCTGGGAAATGTTGGTGGTGTTGGGGGGGACTTTTGGATGCAGGTCCATTAAAGATAGATATGCCATTAAACAGTTTTAATTGACTGAAATTACTTACACATCATGTTTAAAGTCAGTTTTTAAGTTTAGTCGTTGCCCCGCAGGTCTAAGTGATTATCAGGGAATGATCAAAATGATTAGTGATATGACCCCAAGTCCCCTAAGACCTAATGGAAGCTGATGGTGAAATGTTTCTTGTCTCTGATGTGATCAGAATGATCAGAATGACCCTCTGTGGGACAGCTGGTGGGGAGTGTGCAGTGTCTGCACTCCACTGGTCCTCAGTGCTGACAACTTCTCAGAGATCTGTGTTTCTCATGAATAGTCTGAGGACTTACTGTCTGGATGTAGATGGAATAGTTTTGGGTGCTGCTGTCATAGCCTCCATATGTCTGTGGTCGTTCTGCTTAAGGATGTGGATGCACATTTGCAAAAAAACGACACAGACCCTTTGCTATGTGTTTGAAATGGAAAGGAAATCTTTTGGTCGAGCGAGATGATGAAAGCCTTTTCTTCCTTTCTGTTTTTATTTAATGACTCCTTCAGCATCTGTTATTCAGAGAGGACTTGCTGCTATTCAACCTGGTTGGTATTGTTTCCTTTTTCTTTAATAATCCTAGCCTGTGGAAAGTTTGAATCTGTTTTTCACCTGTGGAAATGAACTGCCAGTCACTAACAATAGCGAGGGTTTCATTCCAACCCTCACAATTGTTGCTGAAATCTAGCATGCTTAAGGAAAGCCTGGTAATAATCTCTTGTAATTGAGTCCTTTTGAAGCGAGAACTGTGTTGAGGGCTCTTATTATTTACTTGAAATGCATACAGAACAATTATGCTCACACCTCAACTGATATCACTTCCTGAAAAGTATCCTTTAGAGCCATTTGTATCTTTTAAGAATAGTTTCTGACTGTTAGAATGGCGGAGGTTATAATTATCGCTGTAGTGTTTCTTTTAAACTGTCACCAAATGTGATTAAACTTTCACCAAATGTAGACATTTTTAAATCCAGGTTAAAAACATTTCTTTTCTCATGCGTCTATGCATGAAATCTGCACGGTATTTTCTTTTAATTTATCTAGACTGTTTTTAATCATTTTAATTTCATTTGAATTATTTTATTTATTTTTCTGTATATTCTATTATGCGTTTTTAATGCTTCTTCCACTCCCCGCTGCGATGCTTTTATTTTATGTAAAGCACTTTGTGCTATACAAATACATTTGACTTGACTTAAACTGATCTGAATAGACAGACCCAAAGGGTTTCGATAAAGAAAGATAAAAGCCAGACAAACAATGCAAATGAACAGTCCTTTGTGCAAATGAATTAGCCATTTACACATTTCACAACAGATCCCAGTGCTGTCATGGCGCTCACTCAGCAAACTATGTTTTAACCAGTTTGATTTGACTTTTTCTTCTCCCATCCGTAATGTACTAATTCATTTCTCCGGAGTCACAGATAATTAGCGGACTACTTCTAGTCTTTTAGAAGTCCCCTTGCTTGTCATCAGGGATTTCCTCAAAGAGTAGATATATGGCGCTGCACATTTGCATTCCATTTTTCCAGTGTTAAGACAATGAATTATTCATTTTCTCAAACAAAATTGGCAGGAATTTTTGGAAAAACCCACACATGATAGTAACAGATGTCACTAGGAATTTAGTGTCCCTGTCATATCAGACCCACATTTTCACTGAACTGTTTCATGTTTCTGTCAGGGTGGTTTTGCATCTTCGTGGATAACAATTACACAAATGTTGCTACATGCATGAATTGTTGGAATAGTTGCATCACTTGCCATGTGCTGCCCCCATGCAGAGTTTGCCATCCGTGTGTTTCCCACATTTGCAAAGGTGATGACAGAATCTTGACATCACCCTCTCCACTACATTTGTTTCTGTGGATCAAACTTTGCCAAGCGTGTCAATAAAAGTTAATCACAGTCATGTGTCCTTCCTACCTCTCCTGGACAAAAACGGCAACCAGCCACATGTTAATGTGATGCTGCCGACAAAACAAATTAATTCAAACAATCCACATTGTTGTGTTTATAAGCGCGTCGAGTCAAGTCTTAGTTATTATTAGCAAAGTTTATTGAGTTGCATTTAGGTCTGTGTTTAAGTTCTCAGTCAGAGAAGAACCACGGTTTCTTAGAAATGGTGATACAGACTAACAGTTGTGTCTACTATAGGCTAGTGGTGTAATTACTCCTAGGTTCTAAAGAACAGGTCCACATCAGTTCCAGTTTTGGGCTATTCCTTTCACTTACTGGGCAGCGGACTGTTTGCTGACTCAGCTCAACTGCCTGTACGGCAACTCTTCCGCACATTACACGTCCCTTTTTATATTAAACTCTTCATGATTCCAAAAGATGAATAACGCTCCCTTAAGGAAGGATTTATTGCTACAAGCAGTCACATGAGAGCAGCTTGAAGCTACCTTGTGTTGTCTTCTCATAGTGTATCACTTTACATTGTGTACAGGGTCACATTTTTGGCTGATTGAAATCATCTTGCAGCATCAGATTAATGCATCTCATTCTTTGCATAGATGAAAGTAATGACTGAAAGTCTAGACAGGCATAGACGACAGCTGAGTGAATGGAATCGCACAGCGGATATTAAATGAGTAGTTTGCTGAAATACTGGCTTAATTGGTTGGTCTAACTGATACAAGTTGTTAAAATCAACTGATGTTTTCTTTGAAATATGACATTTCTTTCCATGCCACATAATGCTCTTACTCACCCTCAACACGCGGTAGACATCCAGATGGCTACATGAATGTTGCACCCAGTGCACCTCTTGCTTTTAGCCATCAATAAGTTCATAACTTATCCGTAGGTGGTTGCGCTGCCAAGTGAGTTCTGCATTGCTGCAAGTCCTACCCTGCACCGCTTCTGAAGCTCAGCACATGCTGAATCTTGCCTCCTGCCTTTAAAGCTTCAGCGCACAGCGACCTGAATGTGAGCAGCTTCTTAATAAATGTTGGCTCGTGATCTCGCTGTTATGATCATAACAGGTAATTTGTTAAAATTGAGGTTACTTAATGTTGAGTTTGATGCAAGGCCACGTGACACATGTGTCATGTTGCAGTAACCATTGACCTGAAGGAATTTCTAAACTTCCAGACTTGTGAGGTCCGTTGCAACTGTTTTTTTTTTTTTATTGTGAAGCTGCCACAATACTACTTTACTTCCAGAAAGAAAGACCCTGTCTCCTGAAAGTCATGGTTTCAAACAACCTGATTTACATAAGCCAATAGATTTGAAAGGAGATGTAATGAGATGTTGTTACCTTTTTTCTTTGCCTGCGCTGACGTGAGGTGTTTCTCATGTTGATTGTGTTATATGTTCAGCTGTTAGCCCCCTACAAATCCAAAGAAATGACATAGATTTTGGATCGAACACATACTTGGGATATCATTCTCTTTTCAGCATCTACTGCAGTCTTTTGCCATTGCAGAAAGTGCTCTAACTTTTGATCAAATCGTGCTGCAAAGTGTCCAAGACGGAAGTGGCTAGTCAACCACTGTCCTCTGTCACATTTTGCACATGGTGAACTTGCAGGTCTTGGCACACATTGGGTGGTGGCTGTGCTCAATGACTCATGCGTCACCCAGTGTCTGAAACTTTCGTCAAACGTCTGGCACATGGTGTGTGTGTCATTGTGGCCTGTGACGCTGGTGGCTCTAAATTACCCAGTGGCTGCTGATTGGCTGTGAAGAAGATGAGGCACAGGTAAGGACCAATCAACGAACCTTGAGAAGGAAACGACACAGTGTGAGCAACTCCGTTACCAAATGGCTCCAACTAACTTGTTAAGATCACCCTTACAATACTTTGCACTTGCGTCATTACTGAGTGGAAATATCTAATTATTACCGGCTCATTTAGAATAATCGTCAGAATGAAAGCTGGATATCAGTCACAAATCTTTGAAAAAGTGTTTTTGCAAAGCCCTACTTTCTTTTAACGTTCTGCACCGAATGCTGGCCGTGTCGGCTTTCTCTGGCCTTTAAATGGTGTTTGGTGATACGTTTTTCAGAGCACTTAAAAAAATCTCGCTCTAAAGTGTGAGATTGATCATTTGCCCCAAAGAATATTCTCTCGATCGTTTTACAGAAGGCAGTTTCATTCGTTCGAACGTAGCAGAATGCAGTTCATGAGAAATGTGGTCTTCCTCATAAAAGAGACATGGCAAGGAAAGAGAACCATGTACAGAGACTTGGTGTGAAAAATAAGCAAAAGTATTCTTCACAAGGAGGATAAGTGTCCGTCTCCCACCACGATTGTTGGAGGTGTCTCCGGTATGACGCTACCACAGCTTTTTGAAAAGAAAACTTTGAATCAGTCACAAGTGTGGGGTGTTTTTGTATACGATGATCTCAGATGGCATCATTGATCATTGACCAGCTTTCGTGACGCACGTCTTGAAAGGTGATTTCTGTCCTCTCTCTGCTTGGTTTGGATTTTTTTCTTTTTTTTGGGAAAAGGCAGAGCGGGTGATATTGAAAGGCCAAGGAGGGGGCACGGTTGCTCAACTCGGCTTGTCTGTAAACACTGATGCTCATGACAAAAGTGATGCTATGCTTATCGCTGCACAGCATGTCAGTGTTGCGTTGGCTTGTCCTTTGTTTTTCACATACCTCATTGCCGGAAAAAGCTTTGGTCAGTGCTTAGTCATCACGAGGGCAGTCTGTGAGACATGACCTATCTCAGTCTCTTCATTTGCATTTAATTGCAATCTGTAACAGAACGCTCTGGCTTTGTTCTGTGCAAATGAGTTATTTGTGTTTGTTATCAGAGAGTTGGGTAATCTTGCAAAAGTAAAAGCGAGCCAATTTAATTTTTCTTCTTCTCTCTGTAGAGTAATAATTAAGAGAAATTCCAAAAGGGCTCGTTGCCAGTCTTGTAACGATGAGATCATTGTACTATGTCAAATAATTTTCATCAGCTAGACTGTGAAAGATTGGGACTAATGAGAACTGCAACTCAAGTGCAGTCAGCATTTCAAACGGACATTCTTTTAAAACTCTACTAATTTCCCGATAAAAGCTTTCTTCAGGATGCCAAATGAAGATGAATGCGCTCTAAAGTTTAAATGTCCGGCTGCTGCATAGAAATTTCTAGTGTGTGGTGACACAGGATCAGCAGAGAGAGACCACAAGCATAGTGTTTTCATTTATGTGGGCAATCAGTGGTGTATTTCATAAGTGAAAAATGTTGAGGATCAAATGCAGCTGGGTGGTTGCTTGTTCTCTGATCTCTGAGGATAGACATCGATCAAATCAGTCGTACAGTTATAGTATTAGGATAGAATATTTCTGCCATCACTTAGATCACATTTCCTCACTGTGTGCTGAGTGTGCAGATGAGACTGATGGAGGCTCTGTGCAGGAGGACAGGGGATGAACAGCAGGAAAGCAGACAGGAGGGAGGGGGGCTCCGCGGCTCACTGACCTTGACAATGGAGCCACAGTCAGTGACTCTGATAGCTCTCTCTGATAGCGTCTCTTGCTTTCCCTCTGCCCCTCTGTTTCTCTCCGTCATTGTCTCTTTCGCTCCCTCTCTTTCCCTTTTTCTCTCATCCCTCCTCTCTCTGCTCGCTCCTAGCGAGTCTAGCCTGCCGGCTATGGCTGCCAAAATGCACCACCGCCACCTCTCTGCTGCAGCTCACCCCCCTCTTACCTCACGTCTGCTCTTTTTCCAGACAAGCGGGTTTAAAAAGTCAACTGCGTATTGAGCCGTCTAGACTGAAGCTGGTCAGCAACCAGCCCTCCCCACCCCCAACTCCCCTTTCCAACCCCAGACTTGTGAGTTGCTGGCTACAGTGGAAAAATGGACAAGGAGCAGGTGCCCTTGCTGAGCTCTGTCCCTCATTTCTCGCCAAGTGCAAAATGGCTTTATGGCCACATTATACAAACATATTGACTGCAATGTAACAGTAAACTGAAAGCCAAGTTCAAGCTGGCTCTGGAGCTATTGACATCATTATGTAGGTTTTCTTTGAGCATAATCTGAGATGTATTCGCCGCACAATCCTTGGATATTTTTATTTTCAGGGCATTCATAAAATGTATGTCAGAGTTGAACTGTTTGATAACAAAGATAAATTCTTCTAAGGCCTCTTTCTTTACGAGGTGTTGGCTTTGTAAATAAGGGCACACTGTCTTCAACATATATAAAATCTAAGTGCTGGCTCCAATGTGAACTTCCCACTTTACTCTTTTGATCTTGAGTTTTATGAGTTATTTTTAGCTTCCTGTTTTGGATACCAGCAGCAACAAACTGTGCACAAACAAATAATTTGGTTGGGGAATCTACTATGAGAATCTCAACACAATCGAGAGATAAAATCAGTTTGAAGTCCACTGCTTTTATGTCTCAGCGGCCCCACCAACTGAGAAAAGAATGTGCTAAATTCTGTAACGTGCACTAAATGAAGGGCCTTATCTGACACAGACATGTTTGCAATCATTTTACACGAGCTGCAGAATATCCGGGGTAGTTGTGTGTTTTCTGTTGCCTCCTGTCAGTTGATTAGGTGTACTGTGTGGCACCCTGAAGTGTGACATTCCATGTAAAGCAGCGCGTGATGGTTTTTTAAGAGGTGCCTCCAGCCAGCCAGCGGCCCCGCCATATGCAGTTAGATGGCTCTATACTCCCTGTTAAAATGCAGTGTTGACAGCTTGATTTTTCCAACAGAACACGTGACTCTAACAATTAAGCTGTGTTTAAATGACAGTCCGCCTTTCAATCGGGCCTCATTGCCTCTCTTTATGCAGTTTTATCACTTCAAAATGTAGCTTGATGGAGAATCGTTTGATCCCAACGAATGCTGCAACATTTACAGTTTTTTGGTTTGTTGATTATTCATTGCGTTTCATCATGAGAACCACGTGATTCCGCAGCTTTTGTTCCTTTATAAACGTATGAAAGTAGTGAAAGCAGTTTGTCTTGGTGGTCGCAGGAGAGAGAGTAAAGAGGGTAGTTGGTGATGTGCTGCATCAACTAGACATTTCTTTACTATCTTCCAAGGTGGCCCTATATCAAACTGCACTACTGAGGGGGGGCTGTGTCCAGATGTTTTAGCCAGTAAATATAACTTTTGATAAAGTGTGTGCCATTTTTTTTTCTGGTACATTTCCACAGTGCCTATAAACCTCTGTTTTCATATGTAGTTTGTGAGTGACCACGAAAACAACTGCAAGCTCTAAATGTCAGAACAGGAGAGATCTCGCAGTCCCAGTGCTTCATCCAGCCCAGCTTGGGAGGTGAGGGTTGGAAAATCAGTCAAGATGCAAATACTGATTACCCTCTGGAGAATGTGCGCTAGACCTTTGAAGCGCAATATGTGAAGTTACTTAGAATCTTCTTGTTTCTTTGATGGTTTATCTCTCTTATATCTTTGTCTACACTGCCAGTGCAGTCTTCCCGCCCACCTTCTTCCCTGCTTTCTTTCCTTTTCCCACCCATACAGCCTTTCTCAACCTGTCATTCCTGGGCTGGTGGTCTGTCCCTCTGGGAGGTTAAGGGGCACTGTGGGTGAGAGGGCAGTCGGCAGGTTGTGTGGGCACTGTGCTCGGCTTTTCCCATAGCCCGCGTCAAATGCTGCTGAACCCTGACCCCAGTGGGTCCTCACTCTCAGAATCAGTGTGGAACGCAATTCAGCAAGCCAGACCCTATTCAGGACTGGACTTTCCACTGGAGGAGAAAAGAACGCCCCCGTTGCAATTGTGATCAGTGGCCCTCCCTTTGTCTACTGGTCAAGCAGGGTCGGACGACCGGCCGCCACTAGCCAGAACAAGACTTCCGAAAAGCCTATTCAGCATGTGATTTGACCCCAGGTTCCAATGCTGACTCACATGGATCAAACGCTGGGAATCTCTGGGGGTTCTCTTCCATTGAGGTTTTCAGCCATTGAAATGTACCCTTTCATGACTCAAAATGACAGATTTCTTTTTTTTTTCTTTTTTTCTTCAAGTTTGATGGCACAGCACCGTTTAACAAATGACGGACTCCTAGAAGAGTTCCATCCAAGCCTTCCAGACATTTCTTACATATCTCACTGGTAACGGTCAGTAGGTTTATGCAGAATTGATTTTTTTTTTTTAAAAAGGGGAGAGTGAGGAACAGTCTCCATGCTTTACAGCTGTGGTCTGAAAGTGTTAATGGGTGGCTGCTTTTGCGTTGTTTGTACCCTCATGAGTTTTTTTATTTTATTGTGATTAACAGCAGGCAGAAGCAACTCTCTTACAGCGTAAGCGATTACTGTACTGTACCCATGCATCTGTACAAAGGCACCTTCAGTGTTTGGACTTTCAATTTCATGATAATTACTAAAAGTTATGTTGAGATTGCTGGAATGCATGTCGTGGAATGTGTGTTTTGAGCAAAAGCCATTTTATTATATCCCTCAGACGTTTTACTTTTTATTCGAAGTCTGAACATCTGTTCAGATGATTGATAACTTTGAAATGCAATGACCCTTTTGAATTAGGGTGTGCTTCAGGTCACAGAAGATTGCATCGGCCTTTCAGGAGTTTGCCTTGTCATTCGTCAGAGGACTCTAATGTACGCTTGACCAAATGCTCTTTCGACTTCATAGCAAACTACAGTGATCTTATAATTTTTTTAATTGCTGTGAAAATAGAGAAAACTAACAAGTAAAGCTATTCTGAGTGTGGGTGGCCGCCAGAAGTGTAGTGGCAAATGTAACCAGATGTTCGACTTTCTTAATCTGTACATCTGCAGTAGAGCAGCTGTTTCTTTTTCTGTCATCGACTTAACATGGACAAAATACGAACACCTTCTGCTGTCTTAAAGTTCATTGTTTACGTCCTGCTAATCCAGACGTTTTTTTTTATTTCTCAAGCGTGCTGGTGTGCCCCCTAGTGGAGTCATCTGGTAACAGGTGGCGTACAAGGATGTGAATTGGCTCCAACAGAGCCAACTGGCTGCTTGAGTGCGGCGAGTAAAGCAAATGTATTTCTGACCTAAGACATTATAAACAGTGTGGTGTGGTGTAGTAAATGTCTTACTATTATGATTACACCCATGCTTTGCGTGAACAAAAGCATTTGAACCATGAAATAAATGTTGGTATCGCTGTTTGTTGGAGGGACATTTGCATACATTGAAGGAATGAGCATGTCAATTGAAAGTCCTCCTTACTTGAGTTTTGGAAAGAGTGACAGCTCTATCACTCACAAACATGCAAAGAGACACAAACCATGCAAATGTGTTGTCATGATTACCAATATATGAGGGTTTGCACTGCAGATGCAGTCAGAAAGTCCTGCAACCTTAAATCTAAAGTCTTAAAAATCTGTGTGAAAGTGTGTACAGACTCCAACTTGACGCATGCTTTAACTCTTTCGCAGAAGGAGGGAGCACTTTGATTGTAATGCCGCGTGCTGTGTGCTAAAGCGGGGCCCTGCTGCAGCTTTCAAGCTGGTCAACTGTCAGGACTGGAGCGTGAAAGGAGGGCCTCGAAGTGAAAGGGGTGGAGGGTCCCATTAGGAGGGGTCTTGGAGGAGGAGGGGTGGCTTGTGACAGACCTCCTGGGCTTTGAGGGCCCTCTGTGTGGGCTGCTACAGCAAGGCAGGCCCCTTCACAAGAAGAAGAGGGAAAGGGCGGGCTCAGGCAAAGTTGCCGGCACATTGGCCCCTCCAGCAGGGAGCATGGGCAGAATGCCAGCTTACTCGTTCAAGTCCCATAGACCAGATGTTCCTTGTCAGGGAGCTTTTGGCCTTTAATAAATTGAGTTACTCTATCTGTAATAAGCCAGGGCAAACATGGGCACCCTCTTCCCCCTGATACACACACATCCTTGATACTCTGCTCTCTCAAACTTCTTTTAGTGTCATAGAGGTCAAACTTTGGTGAAGGGGCCATGGTCAGCAACTGAACCTGGCAGTTATTTTCCATCCTGCACAAGAAGACGGATGTTTTCTTTCCCCTTTCCCCGTAGCTCTCACACTATAGAAAATGCCTTCATGCTTCTTGACTGTAACGTCATTTTCAACCCTCAGTCCTTGATATCTGCCACTGCCTTACCCCCAGACCAATGCATTTTGAGATGATTTGGTTGAACAAAACTCTTCGCATCACCGAAAGTGTGGCTGATTCCTCCATCAGACAGTTCCTTTGTAGAGCTGGTTGCCAGTATCAATATACAGTCGATTAAACAAATTTTAACACTAATGTTTGAGGTAATAAACTTCATTTCATTGTACATGATACCCAATGATCCTTTGCTAAACATTTATTTTGTTTTTGTTAAAATGTACAGAAAGGGAGAGATAATTTCATCACATTATGACCCTGCTGGACTCTGATGGGAGCGAATAAACAGAGGTTCTAAAAAAAAAAACACCCAACATCTGTTGCTGCCTTTACAAGACTTAAAGTCTTGATTATTTATGCAGCAGCCAAAGTGTTTGGAAGTCCTCTGACCTGCTGCAAGAAAAATTACATTCAAATAGATGCTTCTGAGCTTGTAAAAACAAAGCAAAAAGGTCCTACCTGTTCATTGTCCAAATGGGAATCTTCCCATGCACATCTTTCAGATATATTTCTGCAGAATCCTGCGTGTGGAAAGAACATTATCACTGTGTAAGCTCTTAAATGCAATAGCATTGTTTCAAAGACCATACTGCGTGAATGTCTCCTGTGCATCCTAGATTTACAGCACCTCTGAGGATGGCTCTGATCTGGCAGCGATCAGTTACCTTTGAAGAAAAGTGCTCTGCGAGTGAATCACTTTGAACCTGTGCTGAGCTGAACCCAAGGGAGCACCGTGGTCTCACCTGAGTGGAACAGGACAGTAAATCTGAAGGCTGCACAGTTTTTCTACTGTGACACGGGGACTTCAGTCTTAATTTGTTGGCTACAGAATCCCTGTTTCGACAGTTTTTCAACTCTGGATGGATTCCAGGGTGGCCTCAATGCTTTTTACATGCTGGCAAGGCCTGGACTGTTTCCACATCAAACGAAAGGACGAGAATTCAATTTATGCACTTCCCCTCTTCATTCTCAGACTTCATGCTTCTTGTCTGTGTTTTTGAACCTGTACATGCATCATACATTATCATTCTGCATTTGCATCTAATATGTGTTGCATGTCTTTGAATGGGCCTTTGCATTCCACGGCACCCCCTCAATCAACAACAGTCTGAAGAATCAAGGTGCTAACTGTTCAGCAGGCCTCACTGACGCTTGGCTTTGTCTTCAGCATAAAGCAGCTGACTGGCTCCTTTTCCACCTCTTACAAAAACCCTATATATGTAATTTTATGTTTTAGATTTCATTTAATTTGTTTAGGTAAAAATTGTCTTGCCATAATTAGTCAGTGAACAGGAAGAGGGATGGAGGAGGTGAAAGTGCTACATGACATGCAACAAGGGCAAACTCTCATATTACTGGGGCACCCTTACTGATATCTACACAAAGAAACACTATGTGAATCTTAGGGGGCACTATTGTAATGATGTACAGTAGCAACTTATAGCCATATAGTTTCATAACACTTTTAGAGACTTAGAGACTAGAGACAGCTGATCTACTGTTGTTGACCTTGGAGGAGCAGTCCTCCCATGTGGTTGCTATAGATTTATTAGGAGGACCTCTTACATTGTCAGACATCAATAGCTATGTCTTCATTATTGTTTTTAAATAACATATTAGAAAAGGGTAGTAACATTTCTGAAAAAAAAAAAGTTTTTTCATACTTGGTTTATATTTTCTTTTTCTTTTGAGAAAACTGATCGCCTTCATAGGAGATGGAAACAGCTGTTTCCACTTCTAGAAAGAAAATCTTTAATCATGAAAGAATAATTGCAGCCTGCCCTGTTAAACTAACTGACTGACTGACATGTCTCCCAATACTAACTGAATTTGTTAGTTTCTTCTTCCATAAGCTTATATTTTTGATGAAACCACGCGGTTTTCTGTGTCGTTTGGTTGTTTTATTGTGCACACTTGCTCTTCTTGTGATTGGAAGTTTTGAAGTTCTTGTGGGTTCACTTTACATAGCTGATCAGTTGTAAAAAGGTCACACACTATACATTTTTCACCAGACTTGTCCTGACTAATCTCTATCAAGCAGCTCCAGCTGTTACGCAGACAGTTCTGTCACTCTCTCTCTCATCATTAATGTTACGCTGATAAAAATAGGTCCTGGTCATTGATGGTCTTTGCTCACCAGTTAGTTTAAGAGAACAGCCACTTTCTCTTCCCACATTTCCTCTTCAGTCTGTTATGATCTTGCATGCTGAAAATATAGAGGAAGCGCAGGTGTCAAAGTTCAACCCAATTTTGCTTAGTGTTCTGACTCCAAGCAGATCGTTGTACGCTTGTTTGTGATATTCCTGTTGCAAGTCCCCCCCCCCCTCTCACGTCCCTTGACCCCGTATCTTGCATTTTCATTGGTTGTAATCCCTCTCCCATTGCTCACTCAACAACTCCTCCCCTACTGACTCCATCAGCCATCTAGCATGGTAGATATTCAGCATCTGGGATGTGTTTGCAAGCTATACACATCGCGTCTTTGAAGAGCTGTGAGACAGACTGATGACTGACTGTAGGTCGAGCACCGATTTGGAGCAGATCTGCACCTTTTGTCTGCAACCTCCAAAATCCGTCTGCAACATAGAAACCAAGCCCAAAACCATACAGTGTAAACCTTGCTTTAGCGATGGTTAGACCTGTGCCTGCTGCTTTTTCGGCACCACCATAATCCAATGTTTTGTTTTCTCATAAAGGAGTTGACCAGCCGGCATAGAAATATAATAATAAAGACATTCATTTTAAATTATAATTCTACTATATTGCTATTTTACAGTTATTATCCATGACTAGTTATCTTTCTAATTAGTAACCACAGCTCTGGTTATTACACCGCATAGCCGAGATGACTGAAAATGAGCCTGTTAAGTTGTTTCTGTGAAGCAATATTTTTAAAAGTTTGCTTCAGATTTGCTCGACATTTGGACAGAAATGCAGTTAGTCCCAAGCTTCCACTGTGAAACGCCCGCTGTTGACAACAGAGGAAACCGTGCGCCTCTATGTCATTAAAAGAAATGGTGCCTAAAGCAAGTAGAGTAAAGTTGAGCTGTACAATGCAATGGAAAAACGCCAGAAGGTGGTACTGTTACTGTATATGCCTCGCTTATAGACGACACTTTCACTGAACAGGTGATCGGGTCATTATCTACCTTCAGTAAGGCCTGGGGAAGTAATCCCCTAAGATGCAAAACCTTGGGTCTATTACTGAAGGTGTTACACCCTTACTTAAATAGGCTTTAGGTTTTACTTACTGGCCAGTAGGCTGTTTCATTTGACACCTCCCACAGTTTGTGGTGCAATGTTTGTTTTTTCACAGGCTTCCTAAGTGTTCCTCTCTTGGGGACCTCCAGGCTCTCTCATGTCTTTAAGGCTCTTTAGGTAAGCCGGAAAAGCAAACAAAAGCATATCTATTATAAGGTGAGTGGATCTCACATTACCCTCCCATTTCATTGCAGTCGCCAGTGTGGGCCACTTTCCAGGTGACTGATATCTTCACAGGGGCTAACATGTCCAGGGATGGTGTAATTGATTGTCTTGGATATTTGAGTATACCACTTTCCCTAGTCGGGAGACCCACTAGTGCTTCCTGCTCCCGTTATATAGCTCACTTGTGTGAATAAGTTTTGACATGACAGTAAAGCTTGACAGACACGTGGTAATAATACATGTAAAGACCAGGGAATCAGAGGCCAGAGGCATGAGTCTCATGAGGCAAGTCAGACATTTTATAAAAATTCCAGTAAATATACAGATTTATCTTGTCTGCTGAAAACATATATATACATAAAACCTGTCTGTTCAAGGGAGTCTTTTTTTCCAACTCTTATTCAGGTTTTATCTTTTCTTAAAGTTTGCTGAATAGCTAAATAATATTTCCTGCTCTGTCCTTTGTAATCTTCTTATTTTTACAGGAAGAGATTATAATCTTTGATACTGAGTGTACTTTCTATGCATTTTCGAAGCTTTTTTAACCTAAAGCATCTATCACATCTAGACTGTCTAGATGTCCTGCATGAGAAATTGAGAGCTGACAGTACAGGTCATTTAGTTTTCTTTTGACGATACTTATCTACTGCAGGAGTTTATCCACAAAACCTCCATCTGCTCCATCTGGCTTTGCTGTTAACTTCTGCTAGAACTGACTCTAGATTTTCCCAAATCTGTGGACATAGCGCAAAGCCATTGAACCAGAGTAAGGGCTTTTATCAGAATTATCCTGGACATGGTATGTTAATGTCACTCTGTGTCCTTGGACCACTGCCATTGCACTCCTGAGAAGGCACTTAACACGAATTACTCAGCACAAAGTTGACTGCATGAGGAGCTGTAGGAAACCTACAGAGCAGCGATAAAACAAAAAGAATGCTCCATGAAAGAAATGGCTTTGATTTCGGAGTTAGTAAATCACCAGTGTGGAAACACTGCAACAACCCTGGGTCGCGTTTGGCTGCAAACCAGTTGCTGGTATTTTTCACCTGCCCATGTACTATTCTTGTGACAGTGTTTAGACGAAATCAGTTTGTAGGGTTTTTTTCCCCACAGATTTGATCTTTAGTTTAATTACTTATAATATAAATTCCTTCATTGTGTACATTTTTGGCTGCTTGACAGAGAGACAGTGCGGATTTAGAATCCACTATGTGTAAATGTAAGCATTGGTGAGTTAGTTGATTTTTGTCTTTGTTCTGTCCCTGTATGGAACTGGAGACCTGTAGTGCAAAGCATGCTGGGATCAGCTGAAGCTCTACTTATGGACCTAAATAGAAGGACAATGAGCATATTTAGTCGCAGATGAATAGTTTCACAACTGTTATTTGTTCTTGTTTTTCAGGCAACTTTATATAACAAGAATAGACATCTGAGCACTCTACCACCTGCTCACTACTTTGAATCTGCAACAACAGAACAGGATATATCTTTGTCTAGTTTTCTCTCAGAAGGCAGCGTCACAAAACTCCAAGTCTAGAACTGGGCTTCCTGTCCAGTCAGCCTTATTTTTCTGGCCTGTCTGCCTCCATGGTTAGTTTAGTTGGTCAGGAGGCCAGAGCGGTGCTCTGTAGACAGCTGTTAAAGCTCTTTTTATTCTGCAGGATATCCTCTTGACTCTGCATGTTGCCAGCAGTGACCATCACATGTTGTAATCTGGCATAGGTCATGGAGCCACGGGTGCACGTGCCATGCATGCCCATCCGCTGTCTTAAGGAGCATGAAGCAGGCTTGCCAGAGTAGAGTCTTAAGCTTAGATGACTAGCTGTGTAACAGCTGGGTCACAAACTGTCAAACCTAATAAAATATATAGCGACTGATCTTTTTCTATAGACTCATTTTCCAGAATATAGTCTCTGAATCCGCCCTTGTAATCAACATGTGGAATTTATATTGACAGTTTAAATAACTGCTTCTAGAGGAAGCTTAATCTTGTCAGCCAAGTTGATTTTGGTTGCTATACAAAGAGTCTAAGTAAGGCTCTATGGAATATTACTTTACATGCTTTGCTAGCTCGATCAAGTTGCTCAGCACCTCTTCCTCATTTGGTGGTTCAGTTGTAACAATACATCACATTAATTTAGCTGATGCTTTTATCGAGAGCAATTGAGAATTGAGGAACACGGTTTGTGGGCAACATTGGGTTCAGTATGTAGTCCAAGGACACTTTGAAATGTAAATCTGAAAAGCAGGAGATCAAACAAGCAATCTTCCAATTAAAGGACAGCCACTCTTCTTCTTCTTGAGCTTCAGTCTCCCCACATCAGTGGCACTTATATACTTCATCATCGATCTGTAATAAATCCAGCCAGTCTTCTGAATTAACTCCCTTTTGTTGCTTTGTGACAGGCAGCTTAGAATAACCTACAAAACTTTAAAAAGCAGCTTTCATATTTTCAATACATATGGGAGGAAAACAGAATATACAGTAGAGTTCAAAATAACCTCGTTTACAGATACTGTAAATAGGAAATCTGAAGTTTTCTCGCAGCACAACTATTTTGATCCACACCAACTATTCAGGGCTGTTGCCTTATACTCCTCTTTTCCTGACTTTCTGTCAACTATATGTCTGTCAGTAACAGTAGAGGCTGGTAGCTGACATGACTAGACTCCAGCAGAAGAAATATAATCGTTCAACTCAAATGATTAAAGATAGTTTGACACCCTTGTGCATGTATAAGCCGCTTTCTCCCATGTGCAAGACGAGGCCCCCGTTCTCTATGACCTAAAAGAAGCTAGACTGGATGACCCAGTGGTCATCCTAGAAGCCATCTGGCAACCCATGTCTTGTGTGGCTTACCCATCCCACTGCCTCACGCAATTCCTTAAGCAAGCATAAGTGTACTTAGGAGGACTTAATCTCAGAGAAACTGGTTTGGGCTACACTTGTTGACTCCCAGTGTGGATACACCCGGCTGTTAGGTCATGGGGTTCCTTTAGTCATGTAACACTGAGGCAGCTTTTTTGGCAGCATATCCTGTCTGTCTGTTGTGGGAATTAAACCTCTTTATTGGCCGTGCCTTGTCAATAAAATATAGCCCATGTGAAGGTGTTTGCATCAGATAACTTTTCAATAAATAGACAATTTTTTTATATCTCAGGCTGTTGGTGTTATGAGAGCACAAGTGCCAAGCTTGTCCCTAAACCTAAGATGTCATGTGGTATAGTATCAGTATCTCTGGTTGGATAGGTTGTTGGACAGAGCTAAAGAAGGCATTCGCCACCTTGTGAGATGTTCCAGGGTGTGTTCTGCTGGCCTGTGATGCAAGGAGGCAAAGTGAGAGAAGCTCGAGCCCGTCTGCACTTGCACGGAGGTCACTCTTGGCCTTTTGACTGTCTGCCAGTGCAGAGGCCAGTGTCTTCCAGAAGAGGGCCTTGGCTACAAGCAGACATGTAAGCCAGCCAGACAGGCAGCCAGCCACATCGTCTGCAGTCTAGGTCTGGGACTAGAGCCTGGACTAGGGCAGCTCAAGTTACCCAGACAGATTTGTTAACACTGTTTGGGTCCACTCGGCTTTCTAGCCAGGCCTCTGAGCCAAACACGGCTGAGGTGACTTAATCTGTCATTAAACTCACATTACACCCGGACAGAGACTCTGCTCAGGGGGGCAGAGACAGCACTCACTCTCCCACTCACTGGCATGGCTGGCTGGGTTTAAGCAGACACAAAGAATACCCCCTCCCCTCCTCCTTTCCATCCTCTTCATGCCACACACCATGGCACAGCTAGACAGCCCAGCACGGTCTAGACAAAAGCAATTTCACTTGAAGTTGAAAAGTCATTTGGCTGTGTGATGGGCATCCTAGTGGATTTCTTGGGGTTGATTGGGTGCACAAATCTGTGTGCATCCTGGTGCTACACACAATACTTTGCTATCTCTATTTTTTTGTTGTTGTTTTTGTTTTTTTAAATTGCACAAATTATTTATGAACACCAGAAAGGTAAAATGAATAAAACGCAAATCTCATGTATGGCTTTAAAAAGTCTAAAGCCATATTATAGATATTAGTGCAGTGACTGATTTCCTGCTTCCAATCTGTCAAACACTAAGCGTACTACCAATCATCGAGACAAGAAACAACTTGGGAATGTGTACCTTATATTCCTATTTCACCTTTTAGAAATGTCCATATCCAGTTAGATCTAACTTTCTACAGTTGTTACATCATCAGTGTGATTATTTTACTGTCATATCTGTCAAACTGAACTATCTTAATAAATATGTTGACTGTAGTTTTGTTGCATTTGTAACATTAGAATAGTTCCATTTTCTGTCTGAGCTCCTGACAGTAAACATTTGTCTTGTTGTTGCTGGCTGTCAGAGAAACAGGAGGAAGGGCCTGAATTCTGCTCACATCAGGCAGGAGAATTACTTCCATAACTCTCAGCTTAGAAATGTCAGAAACTCTTAACGACCTGCAGTACCATCAGTGGAGGTCTAAGACATCGTTTCCTTGGGCTGAGAGTTGTTTTTACGTTAACAGCTGGTTCTGGTTCCTCCCCAACACCCCCCTCTCTCCACTGCAAAGAGCTGCCAAAAGCCAACATATGAACTTTATATTCAACTGTAACAAAGACCAGTGCCAAGCCAACAAGCCAGATATTTCTTAGATGAAGGGGCCTCTTTGTTTGGTTTACTCATCATCTATTTAACACCCTCCCCCCCAGATTTTACACTGGTTTATATCGTTGTCAAGATTGTGTCGCAAAAATAACACCTGATTTTCCCTCCTAAGTGGACAAAAAAATGAAGCAATGCTGATAAACTGCTTTTTGTGGGTAACTGAATTCACCTGATGAAATATCTGCATATCTCCTGTTGTATATCTGCACATTAATATAGCATTCATCTTGCACTACAGCTCCTTATTTTCTGAGATTCTGTATATATATATATATCTATATTGTCTGCACCAATTACACCAAGTCAAGTGCAAACCTACTTGGCAGTAAACTTGATTCTGATTCTGAGATGCTTGTGTAAGAAGAAAATGAGCAAATTATTAGGTGTAAATGGCACCTGAGTGTTGCTCCTTTTATTTAAGTAAATTATGAAATACAAAATTAATTTAAAAAATATCCATTTAAATCAACTGAAACGATATGGCGTAATTGTTCCCTAAATGCTATATCTGGTAAATGCTGACGTGTGAATAATTCAAGTGACCGTGTTGTGCTTTTGGTTTCAGATCAAGAAGTACTTTGAGCTGGAGCCGCTGGCCCGAGGAAAGCGCTGGATCCTGGAGGGTAGCACCACTGACAACATGGATGCAGTGAAAGAGAGCTTTGGTCAATTCATTAACCTGTTGGAGGACAAAGACACAGAGCCTGCAAGGATATGATGCTAACACTGCTAATGCTAACGGATATTAGCGGCTAACAACCACCATGTCCTGCTGGTCCCCACGTACACACACCCATGCACAGACACAAACATTTACACTCAAGAGAATACAACAGCCGTTGGCTGCTGTTTGAGATGTATATTGTATGTTATACTCTCTTCACCGTGGTCTCAGTTTTCAAATTGGACGAGTGTTCACAAGCAACAGTCAACCACTACAGACTGACAGAGGAGAGCCAACATTAAACCCCACCAGGTTTCAAGAAATATCATCAAACTGTGCAAACAATGAAAGTCTTGTTTACTACTGTTTGTGCCACTGTGATGTGATCAAAGGTATTTAGGACATGTGGTAATCCTGTAAGCATCATTGAACACTAACACACATTCACACTCTTACAGACGCACACACGTAATGGAGCCCAAATAGTCTGAAGATATGTTTAGCACCTCCACTAATTACTTTGCAGGATGTTTTGGTGAGCATGGTTGGTGTTCTTTCCACTGGGAAGTCGATGGCTGTCAAGTGTGCTTCCCAATTTGACTCTGTAACAACGAATGTTGTTGTGTGATTGGAGCGCATAGTTCTAAGCCATGTGTGATGTACGGTAGTTACATATCGGTGTGTCACACTGTGTCTCGATATCTAATCTGAATAGCGTAGTCTGAGTAGCTCATGGAGTATTAAGTACATGCAAACAAGCATAATGCTGTGTAGCCTCCTGTGCAGCCGTACAAAAATACGTACTACTAATCGTGTGACTGAGTGCAAAGTGACTTTATGGAAATTTGAGTCCATGTGGACAAAGTGGGAACAAGTCTGAAGGCTTTTATAAATGTGCAACTTAGGTTATATTTTATAGCTCTGTATGTTAACCTAGTAGAGCAATGTTCAGAGTTTTTATATGTAATGCATACATGTGTCACACTTACGAATTCTTTCAAATCCCCCCCAAAAAAAGCTGATTTACTGGGCTGGATGTAGCCACAACATGGAGTAATGTAATGAACTTTGTCTTTTCAACATTGAGCAAACGTCATGTTTTTCCTTTCTTTTTTACTGTAATTTTTTTTTCTGTTAAGTTTGACATACTCTCTCAACACCGGCTTGTGACTGCAGTTTCCCATCAGGGTGGAAATACAAACTATCAATCAGCCACAGCAACAGCTGCATCTGACAAGTCCCTGTCCGACACCCTAATGCCTTCCAACTGTCTGGAGACCCCTCCCTGTCTGCTGTTGATCGCGCACCCCTGCCCCACCTCATCCCGAGCTCCACTGCCCCTCCATACCAGCTCCACTTCATATCCCCATTACTGCTCAATATGTTTTTTTTTTTTGTTTTTTTGTTTTATTTTTATCCCTGATGCCATTTCAGCCCAGGAGCCCCTCAGCATGTCTAAAATGAGTCTGGGTGGATCAGTGATTGTGCCACAGGTGTCTGATTGTCCCCAAGATGTGATTCAGTAATGGAAAGTGTTCAAACATCCTCTTTGTTTTTGTTGTTCTTTCATCAGTATTTTGTCAAGCTTAATTCTTTTTTTAATATATATATATATCTGATGTAAGAACTGAATAGATCAATGCATTTATTGGCTTGAATGCAAAATAAATGTCAACCGGGGATTGTACCAGCGTTGGATTTTTCATATCACCTGCTCACACAAATCACTATTGAGTTTTTTTTTTTATTATTATTAATTTAATCAGGAAATCGAAATTAAAGCTTTGAAAATGAAGACACTGTCAGCTGTTGTTTCGTGCACATTTTGTCCACTTTTGCTTGGTAAACTGATATTTAGCCTCTCAGAGTATCACTTTGAGTGCTGTATAATGTATCTTTGTTGTGACAAAGCTCAACAGCTTCTGTGTTTGTAAAATTGTATTTTTCCTCCGCAGATGAATTCTCCATGTGCCGTTCATGTTTTTTATCGCAGTTTTTAAAGTTGGAACTCAGTCAAACCAGATAGAGACAGAGTTCGTAGGTGCGTTTGAGGGAAATATTCTTCCAATGCAATATTAGTTTTTTAGCGCAGACTACGTGATCAGTTGAATGTTTTCAGGTGTTCATAAAGATGTTTTCTCCAGTGTCTCCCGATTTGTGAATTAAGATAGCCTTTGGAAATGTGAGACTCTGGAAGATAATCAGGAAAGCACAGATGAGCTGGTGGAGTTTGAGCCAAAGTTTGAAGGATAAAAAGCGATCAAAGTTCAGCAGCTGAAGAAAGTTTTGAGTGGAAAGTTAACCGAGTGAGACAGGAGTTCCTGATAAATATACTCTACTCTGCTACCTCTGCCTCCCCTTTTCTTCTCCTTTTGCCCTTCTTCCCTTTTCTTTCAAATTAACCGTGTGGCTTTAATACAATGTGTGTCATGCAGGTTGCCCTGGCGACTCTTTGATCCTGTTTTCCAGTCTCTGCCTCTGGGGCAGACGTGCTTCTCCTCAGTCTGCTGCACACCAGCTCTGGAAGCTGTTGCAGCCCTGAGACAAACCATGGGCTGCTGCGCTCGTCTCGCTTCCTTTTATTTCTTCCCGTTGTACTCACTTTCTCTCTATTTTAAGCCCTTCTTTCTCCCATTACTTTTTTTTTTTTTTTTTTGCTCAACTTCTCCATCTTTCTTTCTCACTCTTACTCGCTCTGCTTCACTTTGGTCACACACCAAAACAGGCCTCGCTCAGCATGAGCATCTAGGGCACCTAGGAGAAGGGAAGAGGCCAGGACCTCAGTGAAGCACCAGCCTTCCTTCCACAAAGAAGAAGAACAAGAGACATGAAGGCTGTCTGTCTGTACATTTGATTTAATTGGCTGAAGAAGACGCAGGCAGTACGGTCCTCCCACACTAATCCTTTACTTGCTCTACCTGTTTTATTGCTGGCATCTCACTGTGGTGTTCAGGGAGTCCATGTTGGAAGTAGAACCCTCAAGAAGCTGTTTTATTGTGTGATAATGCAGTTGAGGCTTTTCTAATCCGTGTCACAGTGCCTTATAATCAACAATAATTGATATATGCTGTTTACTGTGAAGGATACAGTAAGAAAAGCAAGAAAAATCAAGTCTCTGCAGGCTTTTTGAGTGTGTGTGTGTGTGTGATTCACTGAAATGATTTATAATGGTTGCTTTTAGGACAGGAAAACACTTGAGTAAGCTCAAACCTATGGCACGTCTAACTGTTGGCAACAATTTGATGTGGGAGTGAGAATTTATACAGAAGCACCAAAGTGTGCCATTCAGTGATGAAGTGAGACACTGTAAAGGAGCAAACGGAACGTACGTAGAAGAGATAAAAACCCTCCAACCGCGAGCAATTAACCACCGTGCAATTCTGCGTCCTTGATTGTAGTTTATCATTTGTCTCTTTGGTTTTAAATGTCTGACATCAAGAGCTCCAATCCACGTCATTTTCAGCCCTTTTTTTAAGCTTGTATACAGTGTGTACAGAGCACACCAACGCTAACAGTCAACAGGAAGTCTTCTATCAAGTGTGCACTCATTTTAACGCTTTAGAGTTTTTTTCTTTTTTTAATGTAGGGACCAGACAGATGTAGCCCGGTGGGATTAAAACTTTATCTCAACTTTACTAAATTTGATCTCTTTCAGCTCGACCACAACCGGATTAAAACAGAGGTAGAAGCAGCATGAGTGTTCACTCACACATTTCTTTACCCCTCTTCTCAAAAACAGAGACAGGCTTCTGTCTTGGTTTTAAAGGAATAACGTGTATTATCTGCTGTATATGTCCTAGTTGCCACCTGGTGAGTGAAGGAAAAGGAAGAACTGTGTGCATCGTTTGTCAAATGCCAGTCGAAATCAATAACTGCTGCGCAAAAGAAAAATATCAACCAAAATAAATTAATTTTGGTACATCACATACTTAAAACATATATTTCTTAAGCAAGCATTAATGCATCTATGCAGATGCATTTTTTTATGGACTGTAAAATGTTTGAACTATGCCACATTGTAAAAGCAATTCATAGGAATTTCAAATTTTGACATGTGGCAGATTATAGAAATATAAAGACAAAGGTGTGCCAAATGGGGTTTAGTAGCCTCCAGAAGTAAAAACAAATGCAATGAAACACCACAAATTGAACCCTGAGAACTTTGTGAAATGCAAATGCGTGACCCGATGGGGAACCCGACTTTCGTTTACTAGACAAACAAAAGCAGGCCTGTTTCCTTAAACTCCGCAGAGAATGCCTTCTTCTCTTCATCCAGTGTGTGTGTGGCAGCATTTCTCCTGATAAGACCCAGTCAGGAGGTAGAACAGATGCTGCCCTGACATCCATCTGGGCCCTGTACTCCTGCTCTGCTTCCCACAGCTGATGCCCTACGCAAGACACTTACCATTGTTGGCCCCTCACAGCGAGGGACTGCTCCCACAAAAAAACAAAAAGCTCTCCTCCACGGGATCTTCCAGCAGTGTGACGCTGCACAGAAATCGGCTCTGGTGCTGCTTTCACTCCCTGTTGCATGTGAAAGAGATACCCGTCTGTTATCTGACGGGACCTCTGGGTTCTTTCGAGGTGTTTCCTCTCAGTTTCAACACTCTCCTGACTCCGTGGCTCTCTCACACACACACACACACACACACACACACTCCTTTGAAAAGCAAACACAAATGACGGAAATGCATCAGAATGATGCAAGCTAGCGAGGACGTGTTCCCTTGACTAAGTAATTATTTCCAGATATGCGAGTTGGTGGTTTCAGCGGGTCAAAAGAAAAGAAAGATCTGCAGAAGGTCTGGATTCTGACTGGCATGTTTTTATTCAAAAAACAGATTTTACTGAGTCTGAAAATGTCGCTTTACTTTTACTTTGATGGGTTCGCTCACATGTAAAGCAGCTGCTGGTGTTTTTGAGAGGCCAAACTGCATTGGTGCACAACATCCTTTATGCACCAGTCTGTGACACATCCTTGTTGACACGTCCCGCATACGTTCAGATGTGAAGATTTCAAATCTCTATCTGACTTTGCAGAATTTGAATGTTATCTGACAATGAGGTGTTGATGACGTTTGTAGAAAAAACAAAAAAAGACAAATGAGAAGAAAAAGTTGGAAAATCCAAGTCAGATGCTGTATATACTACACTGACTTTACTTCCATTACAGACAGTATAACTTAAGATGTTTCAGCAGAACATCAACAGAAATGTTTGAAAATGTTGTTCCTCAAAGAAAGGATGCAGGATTTCAGTCCATAACGGGCAAGTGTCAGCAGGACATCCGTCATCTCCCGGGCCGCAGACCGCACTTTTTCTTCAAGAACCGTCGTTCCTCCACGGCTGAACGACCGCACAGACATGGATTACTTTGGGAAGTCGGCATCAAGCACCACAACACGGAGTTACATTTGCAAATGCAGCTGAAAACCTAACAGTGCAGAAAAGAAGCCTTATCTTCGCCTCCTCTCGTTAGAGCTTCGACTTGTCAGAGCTCAGAGGCATCTGTGATGAGCCGTCACAGTGGAAACATGTACTGCGGTCAGACCGATTAGTGCCGAGGATCTTTTTTTGGAAAAGAGACAGACGCTGTGTGCTACTGACCAAAGTTCAAAAGCCAGGCTCTGTGATGGTATGATGAGCTTTTAGAGTAACAGATATGGCCTTCGAGATGATGCATCCTTGTCCACAAGATAATCCAGAACCACGTTCTGCTCGCATCATAAAGGCGTAGAAAAAAAGAAAATACGAACCGTACGATGCAATGCAGCCACAAGTTTGTTCTTTTTCATGCCTTAAGATATGTTTGTTGGAATAATGAGACAAAATAACACTTGATTATCCACATCAGCTGGTGTTCTAAATGCTGGAATGTGTTCAAGTGTACCGAGAAGTGCAAAAACCTATATTGTCCCATTACTTATTTAATTCATTTTAAAATGTGTTGCAGGCTTTAAACACTAAATTTGATTATATTAACAAATCAAAAGATTATTTGCACTCAACCTGTCTGCAGAGAAATAAGTCAAAGCAAAATGTGGAAATTTGGGTTTTTTCTTTAACTTCTTTTTCCCTCTACAGCCATAACTTTTCCTCTGATTCCCGATACTGACTTCATGCCTGTCTTCATTTTACTGATGCGCTCTCATATAAAACGCTGAGAGAAATAACCCAAAGAGGTTTTTCCCTGTTTGTGCTTTCAGATGTGCAGCAGGAGATTCCTCAGAGTCGACGTCTCTGACGCTGATTGCGAAGACAGAGGAATCCCTTCTGTTGTCCACATAATCTGCAGAGCTGTAAAACTAATGACTGCCTCAAACCTGACAAAATCTTAACGAAGTGAACTCCTGCCAAAGTGTGAGAGAATGCGCTTTGCAGTGGCACAGCATGATTGGTATTACATCAAATGAATATTTGGCTTCTTCTGGCTTTCTCTTTCCATTTCTGTGCTTTATGACTAACTGTTCTTTCTTTCTTTTGAACTTCCCTTAACCTTGAAATAAGTTGGTATAAGTATTAAATTAGGCTGAATTTTAAATAAGTGGTTTAATTACAAAAGGAAGTTTAGGAAGCAACCCAGACAGCTTCCTCTCCAGTCAATCCTACGTGGACAATGAGGGCTTTCTTCACTTTACTTTAAGATGGTCACACTGTCTTTCAGTTCCGAATTCCATTAATGTAAAAATGCAAACAAACCCTTAGAAATATATCTATTTCTGGAACAGATTTGTCTTGCTGAAATATCTGAGATCTGCCGTCCCGGGCTAAATTCACCACCTCAGATTTATGTACCAAGTCTGGACAGATTCGGGTTCATAAATCTGAGAAATTCCCCCACAACTGATTCCCAGCAGGTCTGTGTGAGTAAATTTAAGCTCTCGCAAGTGACAGTGAACTTCTAAAGCAGTAGATTTTCTGCCTTTGAGGTGTTCCTGGATTCTTTTTATGGTCCCACATTTGGGGAATAACACATTTTGAGAGTTAAATAATAATGAATTAGTCGACAAATGCAGATGATCACTGCTGCAGTAGATGTTTTTAGTACTTTAAGGTAAGATTATCAAGTGTCATGAATTAACAGTATTCATTGGGCAGTCAGATTTATATGATGGTATTTTAATAAGGATGGCTTTAATACGGATGGCTGCTTATAGCTGCTTTAAAAAAAATATTTACTTAAGTATGATTTGGGGTTTTCCTGTCAATAACATTGTATTGCAGTTTAAGAGAGGATCGTGTTTTGTATGTAAACCTTTGATCCAATAATGCAACTATGGCTCTTAAATAACCATAAAGTTATACATTTGCTGGTTTAATACTGCAAAATTTGAGATAGGAAGAAAATAATTTGAACACTGAAGGGACTCAACATGTGCTTAGATCAAACTCTTGCACTGAAAAAGATGAGGAAAGCATGCGGTGCGATTCTTCTCGGGCCCTTTGTGACCACCTAAGCGCCTTTAGTTTTTTCAGTGTGTTTGAATGCCTCGTCTGTTGGGTGACTTCCGTGGGATTCCGACAGGCTTGTCACTCAGATTGTTTGTCCTGGGGACGAGATCCGTGTGAGTCCTGTTTCTCTTCCTCTCTCCTCGGCCCGAGTGCTGACGGAGACCCGCATCCCAGGTGGCCCACACATCAAAACAAGAGGGATCGTGGCTCTTGGTTTTCAGACAAACATCACTCACTTTCTTTGTTGTCTGAGGGACAGGGGGCATGGTGTTTATCTCCAGAGGATCTCCCCCACTATCGCCTTCCACCAGCCCACTGCCCCATCCCACAGGAGCTGCTAAAAGCAAATGTCAGTCAAGGAGAAGGTGTTGCATTCCTTCCAAAGGTCAATTAGTGGTGGCCACTGAAGGATCTGTTGCATGAGTAAGTCAAAATACGGCAACTATTGAAAGTCTTCTTTTGGATAACATCCAGTCTAGTTACATCTTCATTTCTTAAGAGCCAAATTAGCCAAACCTCCTCTTATGAATCTCTCAGTATGATGACATCTCTAGCTGTCAGGTTCCTACAGACCCACCACACACAACTAGTTTAGCTCACTATGAGTTGTCTGAGGCTGAGCCTGATTCTCAATGCACCACATATGAAAGCCATTGCTGTCTCTCTGATGGGGGGCCAGTAGCAGCTCGCGACGCAGCTTCTCGTGAACCATCTGTGCAGGTGATTCCAGCTCAGATTTTCCCCCCTCCGGGCCTATAAGAAGAATTGTGTCTCGGGGACTTTTATGAGCGTGACCCTACCATGCCCGTCTCAAGTGGTCTAGACTCATCGCTTGGTTTACTAGAGTCCCCGTGCCACTGATGGCTGTCAGACTTTTTGCCCTTTTCATTGTGACTCGCTCTTGTCATAACTCTTTGAACATGCGCAGACATGACGCCATCCATTTTGTGGACTTTGCAGAATTTACTGTCATGTCTCTGAGGGTCAAAACAAAGGGGGTGGGTGGGGTTATCTGACAAGGAGTGCCTCTCTGCTGGAGATCGGATGAACATTTGCAGAGTACAGCTGTGGTTTGGCTGCACACAGAGAGGGTGGTGATCCTTTGATGAAATACAGATGCCAGCTTTGAATGACTATTATCACGATGTGCGAGTGTCAGGGCGGACGGATCTGGGTGTGAAGTTGATGGAATGAATCTTTTCTCTGAAATAGATTAGATTAAATTGCGGCTTTGCCATCATTTTCACATTAGCACAGCAACCCCTCTGTGTTTAAGTGCACTTCTCTGAACCTTCAAAACAAACGAGCGCAATGCCAAAGGAGATTAATCAGCTGCAAAGATGTAGTAAATATTTAATAGGTTCCTACACTGTAAATATGGCCTATATGTTATGGCCTGTTTTGCGTGCTGCAGGGCACTGGGCCAAGCTCTATAGCTGGATTAGCTCATTGAATCCAAACAGTTTATTGGGAAAGCAGCTCCAGTGACGACACTATGTGGGCAGCTTGCAACTCTCAAAATACAAACCTTCCCTGCAAAAGCGAAAAAAAGGAGAAAAAAAGTGAGTCTTTCGTGTGGACAATCGAGTAAACACAGTTGCTGCTCAGAGAGGGAACACCTGTGTTTTACCAAACTTTTGGCACGAGCAATTTGATCAGTGCCGGAGCCATTTTTGGTTTGAGTGCAAATTCGATGTCGTGCCCACAGCGATGACAAAATGCTCCCTGACTCATTCAGGAAACTGCAAAGTCAGTCACAAATAAGATCAGAGTGAACAGGAGAAATAAGAGAAGGTGCTGAGATGATTCAGCTGTGCTGGTGGCAGGCTGCAGACACACAAACACGAGTTGGACAGTGGGAAGAAGCTTAAAGCTGCAGCCAGAAATAGTGTTTAAGGTGTAGTGGATTAGGGTTAAATGTCAGAAAGGTCAAGTAAGACACCAGTTTAGATTGGCTTAGAGATGTTAGCTGGAAGGCGCTCACTCAGCATTTGCTCAACTGGCATCTATATTTCTGTACTTTTACGGTAACTCTGTATTTAATGCTGAGATATGTGCGCAGTCCAGTATTTCAGTGTGACATGGCAGCACTTCCCATCTGTTTACTGTTGTTCCCAGGATGGAGCCTAAACATCCTCTAATGGGATTAGCGAACAGGAGAAACACAGAGGAAGAAAATATGTCGTTTCTCTGTACCTGCCAGATGGTAACCCACTGACCAACAACTGTGTGGTCAAAGCCTGAAGTGGCTGTTTTCACACGCTACAATAACTTCTCTTTCTTTTGAAGATGACACAACAGAGCTTGCTTCAATTTTTGTTCCTAAATTGTTTCCAGTATTGAACAATGAAAAACAGAGTCGGCTAAATGCCATAACAGGGTTGAAAGACAACTGGATTGATTCATTTAGTGTGAAAAAGAATCCTCCCAGCTTTATGTCTGTAGTTTGAACCCTTCTTTTTCTCGTTCTGCTAACATGGCTTAAAATCGTCCGTATATCATTAACACCAAGTCATTATGTGGACTTCTGCTACAGAACAGATGTCCCCAGTTTAATCATTTCTAAACGACGTTTTCTGACACGTTCGAAGTTGCACGTTAAGATACTGTCTAAGCATTTACTTTCCTGAAGGAAAGTCCGAGCTTTTGATAAAGGTAGATTCCAAAATTCTGTTTCATTTTGTTGGCTTATAATACTGAAATGAAGTAACGAATTATAACACTGGTGTATTAACCTTGAGATACAAATCAATTTAAAAAGACATAAGTTGAGTGAGACCACTTTAAAAAAATCAGACATTTTAGCCCTGCATGTAATAGACCTTTATGCCTATGTGTGTATGCGATTAAATGCACCGGAGCACGTACATTTTCAGCAGTAAAAACGCAGTGAAGTAAACATTCTTCTAGGTTTTGTGACTTTTTTCCTCCACTGTTGTTAACATTGAGCGCTGCATGTTGCGCTGCACACGCATGACCTTTACATTTAATTACATGACATTCAAAAAATATATATATATATTTCTTTCATGAAGCTATAACTGATCAAACTAGATTATTTTCACTCCATACTCATGTGTCCTTGAAATTCAAATTAGCGCCACAGAGACGAACTACAACAGAAGTATTCCCCCATCACTGCTTAAATGATCATTTAATCACGTTGTAAAACACTCTGATGTGGGCATTTGTCTTCATTAAGTGTTATTTTACTTCTGACACTCTACGTTTATGTTTGCGGACAAACTTGCAGACGTTTATTCAAGTCATAGTTTACATTCAGGAGTTGTGTGTCAAATTTTTACAATATGATGTTACTTATGCATGTGAATGAACATCTCCTTTGCCACTGATTAATAGACTTGCAGAGAGAATGAGCTCAGCACATTATACTTCTAATAATTAGTTCCATAAATTCTGCCTCTTGTTTATAAACGAGGAATTCTTCAACCAGTTCCAACAAGTCAACGAGCCAACTGTTAAATTGGGTGAAAATGCACAACAAAGACAACAAAGAAATTTGATTTAAGGCTTTCCAAGTTGCTTTCACCTGCACAGAATAAACAACAACAAAATCATCTGGTAAACTTTAACAGAGTGACAATCTTTCCTGTTGCTGCCCAGCAAACAGCCCCCCCCGGCCCCCTGAATCAGCTTGGTTCACATACACAAGATTAAGTAGCAAACGTGACATCCAAGACCAATCGGGCCACCCAAGAGAATCACAACCAGCGGAAAGGCTGTCAGAGCCCCCTTTTGCAACATTAATCTTCAAGCCTCTCCTGCACTGCCAACTCACATCTCCTTCAAACAGGACACGGAGGTAGAAGACTGAACTTTTCCCTCCCTAAAGGCTTTCTCCTCTCCATCAATTAACTCTTTGGGGGACGATTCATCGTCACCCACCATGTGTCAGGCAACTTCAAACGCTGGCAAAATGAATTGCTTTTCCAGACATTTTTAAAACTGGTCTTTAATATAGCAACAAGGAGATTAGCGTGGACGTTAGTTCAACTTGTAATCCACCTAAATGCCTTCATAAAGACACGTAAGACAGAAATTACTCTGAAATGAGGCTTTAAAGTGATTTATGACCCAGAAAACTACTTCAAACTTGTCTTTTGAGGGCTGTGGAGGCATTTCTGTGGCCTGTTTCACCCATTAACATGTTGATCTGTAGAATTTATCTCAAACAGAGGGCCATTAGAGGACGTGGCATGCTAACTGGACTAAATCACCTAAGCTACCGTTGTCCTCTTAACTGACTAGTAGCATCTTTGATCTCTTTCAGGAGGATGACTCTAGAGGGTGTGTGTGTGTGTGTGTGTGTTCATCCAGCCTAATAGTGGTGTGAATAGGAGAGCGGAAAAGATGAATACAGCAACTGATAAATAGCAGAACACGACCGTGTTATGTGTGGATGCCTTTAGTCCCAGGAGAGGGCCTTCCTAACCCCAACCTCTCGCTTGCTTCAGAGCTGAGAAGCAAAGGGGGACGACGCTTCATCTGAAAGTGTTCCTTTGAAGAGTGCAACGCTAAAATCAAGCGGCATGCCTTGAATACTTTCGGCTTGTTTTTGGTAAGACTTTTTGCACATGGCTGGAAACCCGATCTCTTGGAATACACCTTTTTTTTAAAGGTTAAGGCTGGTGATATGTTATATTTTTCTCATTGTCATCAAATGCTTCACAGGCACGTAAGGCACCAATGATCAGGAATATCTGTATTTCCACTATCTTGTAATCTTCATCTGAGCTGAGGCAGCTCATCAAATGAAGAAAATGCAATCTTTAGTGGTCGTAAGAGTAGCTGTTTGTGGAAAGGCTGCAAAAAAGACTTGCAAATTAGACATTTTCATGTCCTTCTTTTCTTTTTTTAAGTGCATAAACTCGGCTGCATAGTGTTGCCAGAAGGTAGCGGTGCAGGCTTTGCTTAAGTTCTTTAGAATAAATCATTTTTCAAACCAAAAACTAACCTTGAAAAGGAAAAAAATAACAGCTATGGTGGACAACCCCCAAGAGGAAACTGTAGAAGGCTCTTCTCCATTAAATACTTTATTCTCTGGTAATATCTGGGATACTATGTGCTATCTGGGACCATTCTAGTCATCACATGAGTTTACTGTTTGCTGGCTCAGATAGAAAAAACTTATTTTAATTGTCATTGTAAAAGTATTTCCATGCACTCAAGTCTTTGAAACAAGCAAAAACCACCTCATAAATAACTGTTGCGAGTCTTGCATTTGTGTTTTCAACCAGTCATTTAAAACTTAAGACATCCGGACCAATCCTCTACCACAGACGACACTCTGATGGTTCCTCTTGTACTGGTTCCTCCAGCCTGAAAGGTTTAGGCCAAATCCCAAATCCTCCCGTTGGCCCTTCCTCCCCATTTCTCAGTTAAAGTGATCAGTTTCTTTCAGGGATCAAAGAGTCGCGGTTATTTAGCTCTTCAGCAGGGATATTGGGAGCTAATTGGATGGCCCGATGAAGACCACTCCAAATGTGTACATGTGAATCAAATCACATGTACACATTACGACTCTGTGGGATTTTGTCCAGGATCTGTTCAGAAACTCATTCATGTCTGATCCGAATGCACTTAGAGGATGATGATGACATCAAACTCACAGATTGTTATATTTAGACCTGGTGTTAAATCAGCTGAATGACTATGTATGCAGCCCCAAGTGAAGCGAATCGGTGCTGCTTTATTGGCTAAATTTTGTCTTTTCCCTTGCTGAGGTGACTTTTCAGCTACTATCTGCAGCATTATTCCAGCTTGCCTGAATTAGCAGGAAGAGGTGGAGGAGTCAGGTGACCTTTCAGCTTTTGGGATTAAGTTTTGGTTTTCTCCTCCATGTGTTCTCGCTGTACAGATTGCTTTTACACCTGTTTGAAAGCCGATCACAATACGAGCCTGGCCACCTCCAAACGTGGTCTGGCAGATAAATTATCCACATACAGATCACATGTAAATCACATGGGATATGAGATTAAAAGAACTTTCGTTGAGGCGCCTCCGCCTTTTAAGGAAGAAAATGTCTGTTCTTTTCCGTATAGAAAAAAAAAGTCTCCCTTCTCTATCTTGGTGTACTTGTGGAGTTTTTTAAGGTTCTTGGCAGGTAGTTTTTTCAGGATCTTTGTTGCCACATTTCTGTTTATTTGCCTGAGTTTCTTCTGTCTGATCTGCCCAAACTGACTGAGATGTTTAGGATCTGGACTGTGGGGGTGAACCCATCTGTTACAGCTCTCCTCGGTTCTTCTTGTTGCCGAGGATCACTCTTAATGTCCCTGGCTGTATGTTTTGGCCTGTTGTCGTGTTGCAGAGTGAATCTGGTAACCTCCCCGATACTGTTGGATAAGAATCTACATATAAGTGCCTTAAGTGCCTAAAACCTTTACGTAGCGCTATATATGATAACAGAGAAAGGTTTCTGGAAAATCTATCAAGGTATCTCTTACGGATAAGATGAGCAGACAGGAATGCCTGTTTGGGGCCAATCTAAACAAATTAAAAAGCTGTGAAGTCATAAAAAAAATCATCACTTTGATGTGGAAGTAAAAGAAGACCTCATACACCCGGAGATATGAGAAGAAATTCATCAAAGTTGAGAGAAGTGCATTATCTCATGGTTTAAGTCATCATATCGCTCCGTCTTCTTGGTGTCATTTAGGGGAGTTTAATTTCTGTGAAGAGGAGACATAAAACCTGTTAAATAAAATGTAGATATAAAGTAGAATAGCTGTTTTGTTATCTCAGTATGTGGCGGAATAAGTACATTTGTTAAGGGATAATGAATAATAAAGGAATAATAAACAGTACACTTTGGATAAACAGGTTCTTCTTACTATTACTTGCCACGAGATTTTGTTTGGATAACCAGGATTCATCATCAATCTGTGCTCTTCAAAACAAGCTCCAGTACACGCAGTGTCCCGAAACCTCCAACACACACACACTCGAACAGGGGAGCTGGTCTTTGGCCGCAGAGGAGCGTCAGTCAGACAGCGACCGCGGACGGCAGCGAGCGTTAAGTCATGGGGCTGCAGGCAGCTTGCGTGAGTGAAAGTGTGTGTTATTTAGAGAAGCTTCATTAACAAATAACACGCTGACGCATGTTCAAATAAGTTTGACACCAGGTCTTCTGTCCAGCTGCTGGGGTGAAAACAGGATGCTGGGCTCGATCCGTGTGCTTTCCAGCAGAGCGGAGGAGTGTTTTCTTTCTTTATGACATAAACCAGAAATCCTCTATGGTTGTAAATAAAAACAGTTCAAATCGGATGAAGAATTCTTTCCCAGCTGACAAACAGCTACATGGTCTACTTTGCCTATGACTTTTCCTCATCAGCACTATAAAACTTTAAAGCACGACTGAATTAAATGCAATACGCAGCGTAGTTTGTTTCAGCATGACTCTTGGCTAGTCTTTTTTTAATGTTTTTTTTATTGCATCTTCCAGCTGGTGCAGCCAATTGTTGCTCAACTCATAAAAACAGTTAAACGTTACGACAGCATTAGTATTTTATGGCGTTTTCAGTCACTGTCATAATGAGCAGGTGCCACACTATACTGCACTGTAGCTGTTGCACATATCAGTCTGAAAACTGTACACACTGATCGAATACGAACGCAGTCTTTGTGCTCGGTCCAAATATATGACAATAGCTGCATCTTAAGCACCAAAGAGGATGAGAGCTGCTGTGCAGTATCACGTGCTTCTCTTCTATCAGATTAGCTGCTGCACATGTGCTCTGTCATCACGGTTTCCCTGTAGGACCCACACGACAGGCTCTTATTAGATCTTTGCAGGAGGTAAACTACAGCAAATTGCACACGGTGATGTAAGTGGAGTTTTCAAACCGTTTCTGAAGAGACATATTGCTGTTGAGTGTTTTTGCTCCGCCAACATGTGCCATGGTGTTGGAAAGATAGATGAAACGAAAAGCCTCTAAAAGCCGCTAAACAAGACGCTGAAGGTTTAACAATAGGACACCTGATGAGCCTCCTTCCGATCAAAGTATTGCTTATTTCTTAGTTGTTCCTGTGCGAGCGGCGTTTTTATGGCTGCTAAGCTGTTTGGACTGCATGTACTACAGAACACTGAGCCAATGTTTACGGCCGGACGGATCAGACCGGTTGTCTCGCTGATGTTTGCGTTGTAATGATGGTTTTGAACAATGCCACTGCGCTGCCATTCTCATTTCACATAATTTATTGTGCTTATAGGCCAAGTCGGGTGGAATGCTTTCAACTTTTATGATACAAAGTCGTGCCAAAAGCATTTTTTTTTTTTCCCCCGCTGCCTCTCTGATGGGAATTCAAAGGGGAAAAGCAACACATGCTGTCATTCATGCCCTGCTGTTCAGCTGGGCCATTACGCTCATATCAGATCGGCATGTTTGAAGTGACGAGTGACAGAACAACATAAATAGAGAGCGCAAGGCTGGAAGAGATTTGCAATGCAGTGCGTTAATTAACGAAGGTCTATACCAATTAGGGCTCCCATGATTGTTGGGTGAATGTCACGCAGTTTGGGCCTCAGCGCAAAGTAACACCACTGTTTACCAAGCACAAAGAGCGTAACAAGCACTGGCAACAAGTGTGCTGCCGGTAGTGTATGAGAGCGTATAGATTTTCCAGAGATCTCAACTTCATCCCATTTCGTCGGCTTCTGAAAAAGTTTCTTTTTGGCAGATGGATTAAATTAAACCGCATTTTCCAAGTTGAAAATAGAAACTATCGTGATACACGTGAAGTATTGCGTGAACTATTCTACCACGCATTAAAGAAAGACCGTTTTGAAATATAATGGGATGTGAATGAGGACCAGAAACATAACTGGCATGTGTGTTTTGGAGCGTTTTGAGTTCCTTACGCAGTTTGTAGGTCTTGTTTCTTTGTCATACTTGTACACAGAATGATTGGGGTGACCTGTTGATGCCACACGGGACTTGAGGAAACACCTCCCCACCCCCATTACTCATTACTGTCACTGCTGACAGTAATGAGATGCAGCTTTAGTTTTATGTACTCGTTGTTCTGCTCATACTTTTACATAAAAAGCACGAATAAAAAAAAAGGTTATTGGTGCGGGGCTCACTTAAACCAGTTGGAATCTTGGAAACGTGCACATTAAAAACGGAGTAACCTCACTGCACAGGAAGACTGTTCAAAGCTGCCATTTACATTCTACTTGTGCAGCTCTCCAAACCCTGAAACAATCAGGGTAGCAGGAGGAAAACACTCACGCAGAAAAAATGTCACTGGCTTTGGCCTACAGATATATTTATCTCTGAGTTTAAACAGGTTCTAATTGTAATAACATGTTCCCAATTGTTTTGCTGTTGCACAACTCGACCCACGAGTGCAAACACTTCATTAATCGAGCAGACTACATTAGGTAGTCAGTAATGAGGTGAATGTTTGAAGAGGAAAAGCGATAATGACCCAAATGTTTGGTTTTCATATATATAATTATGCATTTATTGACAAGGGTGATACAAGTCTGCTGTGGGACACACGCAGGTCAGGTCATCTAACAGGTGGGTGTCTTCAGTTTACTTGGTGGACCTCCTGCTCCTCTTGTCCCAGGAAAAGTTTGCTCCGTAGGATTTCACCCGGGGCTTTGAGGTCCTCTTCTCTGTGACGTCGTAGCTCCAACCTGAAGAACAAACATCAGAGTAAGTGATGGGTTCCAAAACGTCACTTTTGTTAACTTTGGCTGAGTTCCAACCACAATGAGGGCTTTTGCACACATCAACAGGCAGCGTGTAGTCAGGACGGCTCTAATCATTTTCATGGCGCAGTAAACAAAATAAGCCGGGTTTCCTTAGCTCAGTTTCAACAAACTTTCCCAGATGCTTCAGTTATGAGTCAAATTGACTGCTGCTACACAGGTCAGCTCACTCGTGTTTGACTACATTCAGCCAGCTGCCAGTTGTGTAATGATCGAGCCCATCACAAGTATTCTTCTGAATGTTTCAACCCTTCTGAGGCGTCTGCACAGATGGTCTCAGGTTTGAATCAACGGAACATTAAATCATCAATATTATCGTGCTCATTTATACATCTCATCAGCTCCCGTTATGTCACCTGTATCGATTTTCCACTCGTAAAAAACAACCAGAGTCCTGCTTTTCAGTTAGATAGACAAAAGGTTTCAAATCAGAAATATGAGACAGAAGAGTGAGCATGGATTAGCATGAAAACCAGGAAAGAAAATAAGCGTATGTTTAAAGAGATTAAGAGTGGATTTGATAGGAAGGCAGCATCACAAAGGATTCAAAGCAAGATAAAACAGATGAGTCAGAAAATCTGATTTGAATTACCAAGGGTGGAGTTTTAATATGCAACAGAAAAAACTGAGCCGGAGTCTGGAAGCACCTTCCAGAAAAGCTTGCTCACCTTTGATTTCGAGTGAAGGACAGAAAACACGTCATGAACTAAATGACCTGCTAATATACAAGGGGGGGTAAATGTACTGTGGAGCTAAACCACGAGGGGCTGTAAATAATAGCATTTTTGAATCAATCCTGTAACTACTTGTTTACACTGGAGCAACTGTGCCAGAAGTGAGTGATGTGCTGTCTTTTATTAGTACCAGTTAGAAGTCTGGCAGCTGCATTCTGAAATAATTGTAGTCTGGAAAGGTTGGACTGAGCTAACCCCACACACAAAGAGTCCCAGTAGTCCAGACGCAAGGAGATAGACACACACATAACTGTTTGCAGGCCCTCAAACGATCAAACAGGTTTTAATTTGACTTCAGATGGAGTCCTATGCTGGTTGAAAATAACAATTAAAATAAAAACACAGCTGAATTGTTTATGAAAATCAAAACGGTTCAATAAAACACCTCATTTTTGCTTGAACATGCACATTGTTAGGCAAAGGACCAACGTTATTTCTGAGTGGAAATGACCAAATATTATTACTTCAGCCTCAGTTAAATTAAATGGTTCTCCTCGATTATTAACTCATTCATTTGAGCCACGTGTTGACAGGTTTCGGACCAGCGTTAAGAAATACTACTTTAATGCCATCGAACAGAACAGCACCGACAGCGTGGTGCCTTTAGATGCAACCAGAAGGTCAAACTGTGCATTATCTGCATGACAGTGGTTTCAAAGACCGAACTAAGGAAACACAAGAGGGCCTAAGATGGAGCCTTAATGGACTCCACATTTGACGGGAGCAGGAGATGATGAGCGTCGTTCTGTTTTAACAGAAACAGTCCTGCTTGTCAGGAAGACATTCTGTAACATGGCAGCAAAAATGCATTTACTGAAGCGTTAAGTCAGAACAAGAAGCGGTCTCTCCACACCCCCAAAACTCAGAGGAGAGGTATCTATCATCACTACGTCGCATCATGTTGTTGCTGCTTTGAATAAATCCTGAAAAGCGCCTCACCATTTTTCTCAGCGAAAGCAATTGCATCTTCCTTGGAGGAGAATGCGAGCACCATGTTGGATAAAGGATCGGCCCTGAAACACAAAAAGACATTTTAGCTACACAAAAGTCACACATGTTGGAGGGAAATATGCTAACGTGTGGGAAAAACAGTGGATTTCGGTTTATGCGATTTAGGATGAGGTGCTTACGTTGACGCCCAGCCCATCAGCGGGTTCTCCCAGCGCTCTCTGGTGTCAAAGTCCATCTTCCACTTTTTGGTACTGTTGCTCCCAGACTGCATGGAGGTTTTGGCCGGCACAAAGATGTGAACCTTGCGGGTTTTGATGTGCTCCTCTGGGACCCCTGTCAAAGTGCTGATGTCCTAAGAGACATAATAAAAGTCCCAGTGTGAGTGGATTTTAGATTCCCCTTGTTTCCCTTGACCTCTTTGGATCAAACTTGTAGGCATGAAAACAAGAATATCAAAAAACAACAAAGAGATACATCTTTGCTGCACATCGGCTCAACTGGCAAACAAAGGGAATTCTACACAAAATCCGATTGTTGAGCAGCTTCCCGAATGGTTGTCAAGATCACAACGAGCCGATTCGTGCGATTTCCTCTGCTCCAACTACTGGGCTAAAGTGCTTCAACTGTTGCCATGGTAATCAATATTATCCTATTGAAATGTTACATTTTATTTGGGAAAAAAACTATCCTTTTTTCTCAGCTGTGTAGGAGACAACAAAAGAAACTTGGAAAAGGGTTCAAAGCTTTCCTTTTGAGCTACATTGTCTAAAACTGATGTTTTTCATTGCCAGCAGCCTTTTGGAAACCATTCTGGCTTTCATTGGACTTCATTTCTGATGCCTTTTCATTCCCTAATGAGAGATAAAAAATAGAAGAAAAAAATCTGCATGTGATTGATAGAAAAAAAGCCAATTTGGGCATTAGATCATAGGCGCTAAAATATACAACTGGACATGTGCTTGATGGCTGAAAAATGGAGTAAAGGAACTATTCCGGGGCTATAAAAATTAACAACTCCGTCAACGGCTTCATGTTTTATATTTCTGAACTGCAACATCAATCTGTGGAGATTTATGTATTACTTTGAAAAGCAGAGGTGTCGAAAAACAATGCAGAGTGAGAATTATAGGTACTCTAAAACAACCGCAAAATTTGGACTTTTTTTATTGTTTCCACAATATGTTGGTATTTTTGTCATTTCTAATGATGAAAACCTCTGATCTGAGAAAGATCACCATGGCAACTAATGCATCAACTTGCCCAAGAAAAGGTTAAGTTGAGAGGATTAGATGAAACTGCCATACAAACGTCATATAAACGGATATTTAATTGTCATCAAACCTATGGCACAAATATACACACAGTGAAATAACACAGAACAATGGTATGAAAATTATTTTTTTGTTGTTTATTTGATCTTTCAAATTTTCCAGATGTTCTATAATTGCATTTTATTTAAAATATTTTTACATATTTTGTCATGATAACACGATATTCATTAAATCCGTGATTTCGTGATTCTTTGGACACAGAAAACCGCATCTTTTGCTCACGTTGTTTTTATCTGAACATCAACGTCAGGCGACTGGAACACAGGACGAGTGTTTTAGTGTTTGTTGCATGTATTCTTGTGTGGCACGGCACTATCGGCGGACAGCCGAGCGCTATATGTCTGCAGGCATGTGTGGAAAAGACAAAGATTTTTTCTGAGAATGTGCCAACGTGCGTGCTGGAAAGCGATCCTTTCAAAATTTTCTTTTAATGCGAGAATTAGTATAAAAGGTACACATATGCTCGGTAGACCCAACAGAGCCAGACACATCTGAAAAGTTCCATTTTGGAGCAGAAAGAAAGAAAACATTAAAGCCAGCTATATGCTATAATTCATGCATTTACGTTGATGAAACAAGCGCCTAATATTTGAGGTGATTTATTCCAGACCATAAGAAAGTAGGCCAGTGTGACAATTGGAGGGGGGAGAGAGAGAGATAGAGAGAAGGGGGGGGGGGGGGGGGGGGGGGGGGGGGGGTACTAAAAGCATATTCCTGAGCAACTGGAGCCCCTTTAGGCTCCTATCAAAAATCTGGTCCAATTCTTCAGGGAATTAGCAAACAAGCAATGGGAAGTCGGCGACAAAACACAGATGAACCTCCCAGCACGCAGACAGCAGCCACCCAAGACCGAGGGCTTTCCAGGGAGCTCTCCTTTCAATGCAAGAATTTTACACATTTCAATGGCCATTACAACTTCAAAGAATCTAATTTTCGTCATTGTCTGTCATCTGCCAGTTGATTTGTAGAAAGGGGGTCATTTTCCATGAACCCCACACAAAAGCCCGCCTTTCCTTTGGCAAAGGAGCCAGCAATGGTATTTAAGCCCGGTAAATTACAGGTCCGACTGCTAAACTACTGCTTGTTTCAGTAAAACATCTTTTGCCACGCTAAGAGGCAAAAGAGACTGAATTTAATCATAAACAAGATCTGCACATTGAAAAGATTGTTAAAATGAAAGGAATAGGACGGACAAAAGAGGGCGAGGGGGGCTTCACAAGTGCTTGGTAATTATTTCCGGCTGCCCCATCTACTTAACCTTAACAATTCCTTCTTGTCACAAAGAGGAGGAAAACATGTTCTCCTCACTCAGAGGGGGTAATGGTTCATGACACAATAACACACAAGACAGTGTTGAGCGGCAACAAAATGAGATGCCAGCAATGCTCGGCTATCAAAAATGCTTTAAAATGTTGCTTCTTGGTGGACTTAAGTTTTTATTTTTAGTGGTTCAAAACATTTGTCTTTCCAAGAAAGAGAGAGAGGCACAAAAAAGAAAAAAAAAAACAAACAAAAAAACTTTGGACAGATGACGGGAACCATTAAAATACTTTTGGAGGATAAAATCCTCTGAGATGAGTTCAATTAAGTTTTAAAGTCAGAAACATTTAGAATTGTGTGGTTCCCCGCCTGCTCAGGGAGCTTTATGCATTAAAATCTGAGACACAGTAGAAATGATACCCTTGGGATTAACAGGTCAGGCTATGGTTACACGCATGTAGTTACATAAAGCATAACTGACACATGAGGCCCATGTATGGTACATTTGTGCGATAATTCGTCCAGATGTAGCAGACCTTAACTCCTATCTTAGGCGTGGATGAGCACAAAAGGTCCTTCATGAAAGAGGGAGGATGTGTCAAAACAAAAGCTCTGCCAAATCACTGAAAACGCTCTGCTCATTATCAGGAATTGTTTGCAAAAATACAAGTCTAGACTTCTAAGATACTTGCCTGCTTTACACTGAGAGCTAGGAGGGTTATCGGCATAAGGGGCTCACCCACAATACCCAGATTCACAAAGGGGGGATGATTGTGGCTGGAATGTGGTGTGTTCCCAGGACTAGAGAGGGCCATCACAAAAGGAAAACCCACACGGTGGGCATTTTTTCTTCTACCATGTACAGGAAGCAAAATGAGAACTATCAAGTTTGACACTATTCACAGGGCCTTCACGGGGCCCTACAATACCTGGCTGGGCAGACAGAATGCCGGGCTTAAGAAAGGGGGGAAAACGGCTGGCAAAGTCTCTGTCACGTGAAAGCGTGTCGATATTTCTGACACCTCTTGGCTACGTGCCAAATAAAGCGCATAGGACTTTGTCGCTGTGGGGCTGCTGGGCCCACCAGACGGCTGAAAGCTGGTACCCCTAATGCTCCCAACAGAGACCTGGGATTGAATATTTCTGTGTAAACAACAAAGAGGTGCCTTAGGTTGGAAAAACTGCTGGACAGAACAAGATTAGAAAAAGAAAAAGAAAGAAAAGCTTAAAGAATATTGAGGGGAAGGTCAAAATGCCAACTCAAAGACCTGTGAAATACATGTGAACTCATCAGTTTGGTCTAACTCGAGTTAAATACATTCAGGTGTGGCTCAGAAACAAACCTGAAAATGTTATATATTCACTTTAAATGTTTGGAAGGGAACGTGGGTCTGATTCCCATTTTTATTCCATTCCTTCTTCATTGAGGCATTAGTTCATGTTGGAGGGCCAGAAGCTGCAGTGAGGGTAACTTTTAGCCAACAGAACAAAAATGTGCCCCAGGAAATCCAGCCTGTCTCACTGAACCACAGGAGACATTGGAAAAACATCTTAAAAACTCACAGAGAATCAAAACACAGAGATGCACAGTAAAAAGCACACAAACGGCAACCCCACTGGGCAATGCAGAAGAATTACACTGCGTGGGCACAGCTTTTAGACTGTGTTCTCAACCTGATTTTAAGACTGTCTATTTATCATATCTGCTTTTATCATATAAACACTCAGGTCTACTGAAACGGACTGTTTAACTAAAACTCCCATCGAGGCTTCCTTTTCGGATCGTGTTTGTGGAAAAGCTTTCCAGAGGACCCACAGGAAGCAAAGAGTGTTGACGGGGTTTTAAAAGCAAGCTGAAGACCTACCTTTGAGGAAATTTCTGTTATTTATTTGCCCGTTTATTAATTCGTTTCTGCTGATTTACTTTTTGGTATGCACATTTAGTCTAGTTTAAAAGCCTTTTTTGTTGAAGTGCACTCGGAACACAGTCTTTTAAGGGGGCCGAGCTGGAAATTGCTGCTTTTAATTGAGGAGTTGGGTTGGTTTGTCGAACTGGGAGGCTAATAATAATCACAAGAATATGACTTGGTTAACATATCTGCAATAAAAATCAACAATTAAACATATTGAAATAATAAAAAATATTTTAGCACATGATAAGAAAACCAGCCTGTTTGACCCTCTGACTGACAGATGACCACATGTCCTCCTGACCCACCCGTTTGTTTAGTGCTCTCAGACCTGTTTTTATCAGATGCAGACGAACTCGGCAGCATAACACTAAGCGACAAAAACCTTCTCACGGTGTCAGCTCTTTTATCTCCAGCAGCAGGGATCACATGGTAAAAATCCAGAAGTGCAGCGTTCTGGTTAGAAAAGGAAAATAGCACGGCCGTGTCCTTGCATGCGCTCAAATAAATCAGGAAGTTTTTCACACAAAGCTGTTGCCTGTATGCACGCAGAATGAGGCGCTTTGCTTTTATCTATCACGTAGTTTTAGGACTGAAATTTCAATTACAAGGTGGCATCCCTGCCCTAAATACCCTCAACAAATCTCTGATTGCTTCACTTGTTTTCTAATCGAGACAAACACCTGACAGAGGATGCAACGGCCGCTCCATTAGAAGAACGGGGATGATATGGCCGGCACCATGTCTGTTTCTGTGAGTGTTCTTCCAGCCACCACTCTCCACATATCGTTTAGCACATCTTGTCAGTTTCAGATGATTTGCAGGTGAATGTCCACATTTCCTGCAGTTCATTTCCCACAGTTTATACAAAGGGATATTAAACCCAGATTTGCCTGCTCTGTGATATAAAACATGGTCTCCGTACTTCCCGATATCATTTGCAGATTGGTCCAAATGAAAGAGGATTTTTTTTTCTTTTGTGTAATGCATTTATGAAAGGGAATGAACTCTGCCAAGAGAGCAAATGTAATTTACCTTAAAAAGTGGTTTTTCGGACAAAAAAAATATTTCACAAAGAAGAAAATCAGATTCGACTTTTCTGTGCACGTTTGAGAGAAGTGAAGTGATACAAATCAAATTTCTTTCAAAGCGACCAACTCAGTTCTCCTGAACATATGTACTGCCTGGAGAGTTTCGCACAGAGCTACACGGGGGACAGAAAGACTTGAAAACAGGTGAGTGGAAGGACCTCGACTTTTGAACGCTCACTCTTGATTCACTTAGAGAACCTAATAGCCCCGTCTTTTTTTACTCAATCATAGGAAACTCCCTGCCTGCCTGTTCAGAACGGGAGGACTAAATACGAAAAAATAAATAAGTAAACCACAAAGAGGGAAAATCACATCTGTTCTTACAATGATCGTCTTTTCGGAATGATTAATTCTCCATCAAAGCCGGCCTGTGAGACTGTGTGGGACACATAACACAGAGTTAGAATCCTGGCGCTGACGGCAGGATCGACATGTGCGCATGATTTTCAGTGGCTGAGATAAATCTTAAATCGGTAAACATTAGCTGTTATAATGTGATCAGTTTATCAAGAACTACCATCGAATATCAGTCAAATACTCCAGAAAACAGCAACAGTTTAATCAATATTAAAATAAAAGCAGACATGTTTACCTTTAAATCAAAGGAAACGGTGTGAGCCGAGGATCGCACCGTCCCAACAACATGTCACTGCTGTCAAAGAGCTGTTGATACAAGCTGATATTTCCTGTTGGTGCGCTCAGATAAACAATCAAACAGATAAAGGAAGTCGAGGCTTCTCCACGCTTTGCTGGACCTCATAACTGGGACGACGCAACGAAGGTCCAGCCTATCGTACCATGGAGACCCGAACACCAAAAATGCAGCCTGGCAGCCAGAGAGGTCAGAAGGTCAGCGGAGCTGAATCATGTTGAGTCAGCATGTGTTGAAAACGCAAACACATCGCCGTTAACCCCCCACTGTCCCACCCACACCCAGACCCAGAGCCTCACTCATCAGCCTCGGCCGGTTCCCACCTTCACACGTCTTTGAAGTGGAAAAAAAAAAAAAGTGTGCCAATTACTGATTGGACATGGGGGGCATCTCTAATAGAAACAAATATTATGTTGCTGGGATTCAACACGAAAGAACGAGAAGCAGCCGGCTTCAGGGTCATCTTGGATCTCACGTTACACATACTGGTAAGGATGGGAGAAAAGAACGGAGGCGGGGGGGGCATTTATTAAAAAAAAAAACAAAAAAAACAGAAAAGCTGGATGCAGTCATGCCCGTTTGTGTCTGCATCTCTGATGTAATTTTATCAGTAAAACAACTTTTAAATCGTTTAATATTTATGAAGCTAAAACGTATTCATTTGCTTTTGGACTTTTGGATAGAACTTGGTTAGTATTTTTAGAATTTAAGAATCGTCAGAAATGACCTAAAACGACCATTACCTGCCGCCCTGAAACGATGTGACGTCAGTGCAGATATTTAGTTTAGTATTTAGATTCTTAGTTTCTCAGGACATTCTTCACCTCTTGCTTAAGCTATGTTAAGATTTCGAAATGTACAAACTGCAGGGAGTTTGTAGTGACGGCAGTACATAAAGAGAAGAGATCGAAACATATTAGAAACCACATTTGTGGGTGTAAACGCTGAAACTAACTTGCAAAACCAGAAAAGGAGCTGTTGGTTTACAGCTAATGAATAAATGAGCGTAGGTAAACAGAAGCCTTTTTTTCATCCTGGAAAAAAAAAATAAAAATCTGTAAACACGACACTTAGCAGCGAGACACTTCCTAAAAGTATCCAGTGCTGGCAGAGCTGAGGAGTCCTTTTAAGAGGCTTAGTCTCTATGGAAGAGAGTGTTAATGAATGAAATACCATTTAGTGGATGATACATAATAAAGCCTCTTGTCTGGCACTCTTCAAAGACCAACATCCTCTGACCCACTACTCCAAACTTGAGCCCAGAGATTTCTTTTGCATGAGTGCGCCGTATGAGAGCGGACAACCAGACAAAACAGACACTTAAGTTGACTATGTGCGAAGGAGGGAGGCGGGTGAGGGAGAAAAAAGGGGGAGCTGGAGTGGTGAACGTGGTCTGCCTCACTGTAGGTCACTCTGTGTGTGAGACCAGACGGGACCAGAGAATATTCACCTCTTTACTGTAGCTTTAAAGCACCGATGCTACAGATATACACAAACGGAGCTTCACCTCGATCTGTTCTTTAAGTGAAGTGCTGGCAAGTCCAAAACACCTTCACTTCACCAGTTTTCTTCTTTTAGTTTTATGGAAACCACCACCCACCATACTACAGTTGCCATATAACATAAGTATAGTGGATAACATTTGAATGTCTTGAGCCAAAAGTTGCTATTCTTATCAGTCTACAAATCAACACTGCCAAAACGTCTCGATATAGTCCCATTTCCATCCAACTTTGATGTAAAAATTCTAAAAATCTGACTGAACAGAAAATGTGAATTACGCATAAACTAAATTAATTTAAATTCCAAAAAGCTAACTTGCTTCGCTAGAATCGGAAGGGAGATTACTATTACTATAACTAAGTGATTTAATGAGAAACAGGGTTGAAGCATTACAAACAAAAAGAAATGAAGCCGCACAACAGGAATATACCAGAATAGCTGCACTATTCAATCCAATTTATTTTCAGCACCAAGTTTCACCACAATACAGTTCTTTGTCCATGGTTGGTATTTTTCCAATGCATGGTATGGTACGGCTTTTTAAAGCAGGTATGACTGTGATGATCTATGATTGGCTGCATGACTATGGCAAAAAAAATGTTTAAATAAATCACAATTTTTACGATTGATCGTGAAATCACCATTATCGAACAGGATTATTCATTTTATCATTTTATCTTTAGTGAATTTTAATGCCACTGTTACTTTTTAACACTATGCCTTTTAACCATAGGCAAGAATGGGGGGGGGGGGACTTCCTCGGAGGATAAACAGTTGCATTATATTGCATCCTGAATGGATGATTATGTTGCCGGGAAAGAAGTCGCTATTTTTGCTTGTTCCAAGAGTGACTCCTTCGAAGTGTTTCCATCCTCTCGTAGTTGATAGTCGAGCCCTAACTGTAGGTAGTTGTTAACCTTAGGTTGAGGGTTCCAACCAAGCAGAGCCTGACACTGTGGAGCACTGATTGGCTATGCACTGCTGCAGCAGTCACCAATCGGAAAGAGCACAATAAATACACGCTAGTCACCAAAACAAAAATGGAGAGGGGTTTTCATGATTTTTAATTTCTTTTCCAACTGTGTACATTGTGACATTTTTGTTCTGTCAACAAGCGTCGGCCTTGTTTCACGTCGACAAGCAGAAACAGCCGATCTTTTGTGTAATCACTCGGCACAATGCTTGCTATGTCTTCTCTTTTGTGCATCAACTTTTGATGCACAAAAAGGAGACATAGAACTTTTTCATCCTAAAACCGGGCGATTTATTTTAAATTCGGCCGTTTCCATCGACCTTTTATAATGCACAACTTCAAAAGGCACACTAAAAACATCTTAGGACACACAATTAGTGCCTGTATTTACAATCTAAGATATGAAACGCAAACCCCTGTTGAGGACACTTAGAATAATTTTGTATGATTAGAGAGTTTGTCACTCAAGACAAATCCTGAATCTAGAATCTTTCAACCTGATTCCAATTTAGGCCTTAAAAACAACCAACAACAGGCCTTCTGACTCAACCAACTTGCAGCAATCAAACTCCACATCTTGTGCGCAGATGGGATGCCACTTGCTAAGCATGTGCTGTGCTCTACATTTCGCAGGAGACCGAGGATTTCAGATTAACAAACATAAAATGCCAAGAATCAAATGGGCCAACGAATCTACTACTCTCTTCCTCTCCCCAGCTTCCTCCTTCCTTTTCCCTCAATTCCCTGCAGCCTAATAGCTGTCCTCCTCTGTCTCGTAAAACCCTAGTGCCTTTAGAGAACTCTATAACAAGGCTTCACAAGCGCTTTAAGATTACGGTGTTGTCTTTATGTGGAGAGAGGGAGCGCACTTGGCCATGGCTGAGGCCTGAGTAGACGTTCACGCACTTGGGCGTAAGTGGAAGACATAGTACTGCTTGTGGAAGCAGCTGTTTTGGTTTTAACTGCAGTTGTTTCAGCAAAGGAACAGAAAGTAAAGCAAGAGACCTGACTTTAATTGACTGAGGTCAAAGACATTCCGTGTAAGGCTGTGTATCAGTGGCCAGCCAGCTGGACCCTGGGAGCTGCCCAGCATGCTTAATCAAACAGTAATTACAAACAAAAGCAGGTCGGCATGGGCACTCAAGGGAACAGCTTCAGGCACTGAACTCCATCACGCAGGTCTTTTTATTTGGCATTATTCCTACGTTTCAAACAATGGCCTCAGAGCTTTGCTCATTTTAAAGTCAAATCTCCGATTTTACAGTTAAGGAAAGACCAAAACGAGTCAAATCCACAACTGTTGTTTTGATAACTAATCTGCTTATTCTTAAATATACTATAAGAGCCTCATTGACAGACCATGTTTTGTCCCTCGAGATCATTAATTTACTCCAAGACAACCAAAAGTCGCTAAATTTCAAGCTTAAAAAGGAGAGACTAGAGGACTAAACGCTTCAAAGTCTTTGAAAAATGAATAAAATTTGTCATTCAAGCTAAAAGAGCAGAGCTGCTTGAAAAAAAAAAAACTTATCAGCTGTCATTCTAAAATGATTGATTACAGCTGCTTTAATGACACAGCAAAGAGCAAAAATGCTGCTCATTACTGTCTTGTAGTAAATTTGTGCAGCAATGCCATCAAAGACCCTTTCCACGGAGTTGGTGCAGATTTTTGACCGGCAGGGTATTTTTGTCCTTCACAGCCTAAATTCGTCTGTAATGGAGATGGACAAACAAACTGTAGAGATCCAAGTTCCTGTAAGGTTTGCCTTTTTAGGACAGACGAGACCAAAGGACAAGATAATGAGTGTCGCAGACGAGAAACTTTCAGACAAAATGCAGCCTCATCAAAAAGAGGTTATTCAGAAATGTCCGTCACACAACGAGCAGCACAGCTTTCTCCACAGGCTGGATACAGCGTGCTCACCCACCTCTAAACACATCCACATCTTTGTGTGATTTGTCTAACCAGAAAGCAATTCACACTTATTGACAGCCCGATGAATGAACTAGCGTGCTGACATATGTTGAATGCCCAAAAGGGAGAGTGCTCTGGTTGCCCTCCTGCATGTGAGATGGAGACCACTGTACTGTAAACAGCTGAGGGCCTCTCTTTCTGGCCTGTCTGGGTGAACATTCGGGTACTTCCCGCCGTCGCCAGCAACAGCATGCCACAAAGGAACTTCTGTGGCCGACAACACTGAAGTGGCCACTGTCTTTTTCGTGAGTCTCAGGGTGTCTCACAAACTCTTTTCCATGCAAGCTCTTTTTTTTCTTTCAACCCCCTCCCCATTTTTAGAGGCCCTTTTTTTTTTCCTCTCCTCTGCTGTTCCTCTCAGTGGCCCCTACTGAGAGGACAGAGACAGACACTCCGCCCAGCCAAAGGTTTGTCTGCCAGTATGGCCAGCTTTGGTCTGGGACAAAAGCACATGCTGCCCACACTGCCCCCCTCCAACAAAACAAGTCCACAACAGACTCCCACATTCTCCCAAACTCCCTCTTTCGCAGTTATCTTCCATCTCCTTTTAATGAGAAAGCATGAACCTCAAAGACCGGTCTTTGTTTTGTACAGTTGGTACTTTGCTAACCTTGGCCATTTCAAATGCAAGCCTATCGCTGTTTGGGCTGTGCTTTAACACTTAATGAGGAGGCCCCAAAGACTCCAAAGACCTCGTCTCGAGTGAAAAGCTGTGCGCTACGAGCTGTGCCAGAAATTTCTTGGGAATGTTATGAATAATTCTATTTTGAATTCTATTAAAGACGTTCTAGCATTTTAAACTGTTGCCATGCATTCCCTGCAGGGATTCAGGTAACATTTTGTCCCATTCTTACTGCCAATACATCTTAAGGTAAGAAACAGAACGGGGCCACTGGTATTGTTGCATTTTTCATTTCATAATTCTATGCACATTCTTCACTGAGGACAGGTCAGGGCAGCAGGCAGGCCAGTCAAGACCCCATACCCACTTCTTCCCTTTGTAATATGTGCAAAAAGCAGTGTTTACTTGATTAAATGCATGGATATGTCTTGGAAAAACTATTTTAGCTATTTTTCTGCAGTGCCATCTGAGGGAAAGGTGACCTCGACTGTCCAGCTTCGGCTCGTGTCCTTGCCTTTCATTCCTAGAGGATCCCTTGAATTGTTTCATGATATTGTGCACTGCGGTAGGAGAAATATTCAAATCCTATCCAATCTTTCTTTGAGGAACATTCTTTATTAACATTGTAATGATTCTGTCACGTATTAATTGAACAACTGGAAATCTTCCACCCATCTTTGCTTCACAAAGACTCCTGTGGATTCTGCTTTTGTACCAAAATCCCGATTGAAATTGTTGTTTTTTTCATAAAACATTATAACTTGCCCTAACTTTTCCCTGTCGTATTGCAGACCTGAAATGCAAAAACAGATTTATATAAACAAATTAAATCAATGTGATGTCACAAAGCTATTTGGGGTTTATACTGTCTGTGTATAATTAACATTTTTAGGCAAATGTAGGAAACCCCACAAACAACACAACCATATAATTTCCCACCTCTGACAGCACAATGGAGGGGAGTCCAGGCAATGCAAGATATCGAGTGGGTCAGGCTGTAGAGCGCAAGTTTGAAAATGCTAGAATTTCAAAGACAGATTGCTAAAGCTCTGCAGCCTGCTCCTTCCTCTTTTGGTGAATTTCATTAGGCTCAGAAGGCTAAAAGTCCAAGCTGAGCATGGAGTAACACCTGAGATGACATGTTTTTCACAGTCAGAAAATCACTAGGACATGCTCATTGTTGTGCTAAATGGCCAAGCACCCGATTACTGGCAACACAAGCCAATAATAAAACAATATGCTGCATTCCGTACGTATAATATTCCAACTTCCACGTGGAAACGGCGTGCACCATCTGTTTGAGTCCAGCTGCTAAATGCTACTTTAAATATCCACCATTAAATCTGGATCTCTAATGAAACCGCCTGCATTGTGAGTCAGACAGAAGCAAAATTTTGACATGACATTTAAAGTCTGACAAATGAAGTGCTGTACAGTATAAAAAAAAGCACGTGGTAACCCTAAAGCACATCAAACTGTAAATCGCACCTTCTCGCATTCCAGCTTGAACCGATTAACCTTTCATCAACGTGTTCAAATAATTTTGCTCCGGCCTCTTCTTTAAGTTTAATACCTTACTATCCCAAAGAAATGTAGTGAAAAAAACGTCACACAAAAAAGGCCTTTTGTTATTTCAGCCGATGGATTTTTATCTGCCGCTCTCCTCTCCTCCTTTTTGACCTCTGAGTCAAAAGCTAATTTCAGACATTGAGTGTTACTGGTAATGATCACACAGCCAATATTCAGTCATTAATAACCTTGGGTAAAGCTAAGACACAGTACATGTTGTACATGTGGCAATACGACAATGCCCTGCCTATTTCTGCTCTTTTGGTAACTATAAAAATAGAGGCTGTAGGTTGGATTCTAACTTAAGTCTGCGTTATAATGACAGGTACGTTATTTTTAATGAACTTTACCCTCACCAATTTAAATTGGGTGGACAAAATGTTGGAAAAGACCAACCTGAATGTTAGCCAACACCATAAACTGGGTATGTGGAAAGTGATGACGCCAAACTACTACCTCAATTGTATGAGGGAAGCTATTCTGTAGTTGAAGGGACAGGGAGAAGTTGTGCAAAGACAAAACAACTCTGTGAGCATGCACAGAACTACCAATGACTAAAATTTGCCATTACCCCGTTACAAAAGCCTACTGTCCTGCACCAGCTGATTTTGGCAGCAGTTTAAGAGAAAGTTTTGAACGTTTTCTCTGGAAAGTAATTGGAAGACGGTCTATCAGACAAACAAAAATCCATGCGTCACGTTGACCAGGTGGGATCCTTACCAATTTCTCATCAACCGTAATAAGTTGTGTGTCTTGTCCCGGTTTCTCTGCCAGCCTCGACGCTGATGTACTTGCAGACCTGAAAAATCATTACATAGACATTACAGTCAGAGGTGCTCGGCAAACAAGTTAATGACACAAACAAGAAACAATCTGCAACCACTGACAATCTTGGAGGAGGTGGCGGGGTGAGAATTCAGTGAAAAGGAAGCGACAGGGACGGAGTCCCCCCCGCCACCTATTAGTTCTGTCTGGTGAATCTCTGGCAGACTCTTGCTCTCATCCTAATGACAGGACGTGCTTAATGTTGGCTGTGGTCAACTGTCAGGCGAGGACTGAGAAGCTCTTTGTGAAAGTGCAGCCGCGTCCTGTCACAGAGCAGCCAAGTGCCGTCTACACTCATCAAGGGAAGGGCACATTGCACATAATATTGTAATAATCAAAATATTATCTTCTAACAGATGAATGAGGGGAATTCCACAGAAGTCCCAGGTTGCAGATTTCAATGACGCAGACAGAAAATGAATAAATGAAAAACATTGTCGTGGCCAACAAAATTCAATGGATTTTGGTGTTAAAAATGTACACACATGTTAACTGAATAAAAAAGGTTCTGTTTCTTTCTATGAATAAAGCCCTGTGGACTGCATTCACCAGAAAATGATTGTATATTAGGACCAGGATCTTTTTTTGTGCTGAGACAATTGGTTCAGGATAGGGACACATCAAGTGTCTGCCTTGTGAGCAGAATCTGAAGATTTTCAGTTTAACCAGCAACTGGCAGATTATTATGTGAAAATCTAACTTTCTTTTTTTTTTTCTCCTAAACACAGCAGCAAAAGCACTTACACTTAAAGGGGAACTCCGGTATTTTTAAACCTAGACCTTATTTCTGGAATGAAATATCTTTATCGACTCACCGAGAACAGTTTGGCGAAAGTCGGCGTCCTTCGGAAGCTATTTAGAAAACTCGCGACCCATATAACAGAGTGAACGGGGCAAAGACGATGCAGCCTCTAAATAAGGCATTATCTGCCTTTATTTCACCAATACTTTAAGAAGAATGAATGAACGAACATGTACTGTAGCTCTGTTAGCTCATATCAATCAAATTTTGACAATGTGCACGACGACTTTTATTAAGATGCACGTTCTTAACGGAGTGAATGAGCTGTGCTGCAGCCATGCATGTCGATGAAGTGGTCCCAGTACAGGTGTGTGTAGAATTCCCTCCGTTAGCTCTCCTATAGCCGCAAGTAGCCACATAACAGTAGCTATGTGCTAACGGAGCAATAGTATGCGTTTGTTTGTTCATTCATTCGGCTTAAAGTATTGGTGAAATAAAGACAGATAATGCCTTATTTAGAGGCTGCATCGTCTTTGCCCCGTTCACTCCGTCATATGGATATACGCCGATCGCGAGTTATCTAAATAGCTTCCGCCAAACTGTTTTCGGTGAGTAGATAAACCAGTAGATAAACCAGAAATAAAGTCTAGGTTTAAAAATACCGGAGTTCCCTTTTAAGCACGTCTTCGCTGAGGAAATGTATATGAATGCCCACAGCTCACCTTTTCTTGAAAGAAACGCACAACCATAACGTCTCAAACAGAGGCTCTGAGACTGACAGGAACAACTCACAGATACAGAGACGTCACTGAGTGTCAGCTCATTCATTTTCTGTGCGTGGGGCTGACTTTCACCCTCTTGTCAGATATGATAAATTAGCCTGATTTTCTTTTTGCGGTCCAACAACTTCTGCAGACGGCAGTAGTGCTTCCACTTGTTGTTGTAAGTACTGTCTGTCTGTAGCTCTCAGCAAACAGAGGGTTAAACGTCCTACTAACGGCAATAAAAAGGGAATTTAATTAAACCAACATATGTACAAATTTTGATGTGAAAAACCCAGTACACTATGCTTTTATTTACCAAAATATAAAATACCACCCTTAATTTCAACAAGGTGTACGTGAGGTCTTTGATTTATAATGTAACCTTACTTACTAATGTACTATTTCTAACTAAATTTTAAGATAAGGATCAAATCAAGAGATGAGGGGATGCCATGATTTTACAGATGCTTATTCATCATTAAGCACCATAAGCAGCCTGTTACTGAGTATTGGAAACATCTTTATAAACAAAAGAGTGTGTTTCTTTTCTTATGAAATTAGTCACATTTGGTGATATAAAAATTTGAGTAAAAGCTAAATGAGAACAACACATCAAGGCCACAATAAATTATACATATCCATAAACCAAAGCGACCTACTATACTTTGATTTTTATTGTTATTTTTTAAAGACACCCCCCCCCTCAAAACCATGAAGTGTACTGAAAGTGGTTTAGCACAAAGTGAAAACAAATGAGCAAACATAATACTTGAAAGAAGCATAATAACTGTTCTGTAATGACACTGAGCACAGCATTTTGTGACGTAATGACACTGAATCCAGCATCCAACCGTGCCGTCGTTTCCCCTCATCCCTTTATGCTTCCGTGTCCAACTGATTCAGTTATTTTGGCAAGTTGTAGCCGTTTTATCCATGCAAGGAAACCAGAGCTGAATGTACATTGTCAGATATATATAAGTATAACTGCAACAGTTGAGAAATAGCTTTGATATTGCTGTTTGTATCCAAATGCTAATTAGCCATGTGTTAGTCACTTTACATTGAACATCTGTGTCAAGATTCTGGTTAGATTTATCTAAAAGTTATTCAGATTTAAAATGTACTGTTTGCCCATCTCTCATTTTGGGGGGGACTAACATTTATTTGGAAACATGTACTGGACATAGGTAATAAAGGAGCTTGTAGTTAAACTCCAGTGACGTCGGCTTTACTGCGCAGAAAAGTTATTTTATTGTTGAACGTCTCTCTGCTGCTTGTTGTGCTGACATTATTAGATAAGCAAAAGGGTTTTGTTTGTATTTATTACATATATGTGTGAATTAAAAATAAAAATAGCTCAAAATGAATATTCACTTAACTCCAGCTATGAGCATTGGCATGACCACCAATTAAATTATTAATAAGAAAATATTGGCTGATAAAGATCGGTGCCAGATTTTTTATTTTTTTTTAAATGACCAAGAGCATCAGTTTATTTAACTATTAATTGTATGATTCAGTAACCTGCCTTTTCCCTTACCTTAATAAGTTTTGCAAAAGCCAATACTCAAAGCCAAGAATCTACCAATGGTAACTGCTCATTCCAACACAGCTCTGCAGAAGGTAAATAAAACCACTCAAGTAAAAGCCACATCAACCCAGTCTGTGAAATGATAGGAGCAGAGTTAAGGGTTTGATGATTAAGAATACCAGCCCTGCATTTTCTGCACGTCTTTTACCTCCTGTCTAAACAACACGCTTACTGTTTGTGCTGTTTGGCTGCAGGTTTTTAGCTTCCCTGCAGCCACAAGTCTCTGCAGTCCCTGCAAATAACCCCAAGGTTAGCAGTTGTGTTGCAGTCAGCTGTGGAGCCTCAGTCTTTGAAAATGTGTCTTTCCAATTAAGCCTCTTATCAAATAAAGTCCCCGTCGCGCCGATTGTTAGTAATGGTATGTACCACGTGTTCTACAGAGCAATGTACAACGTTTAATTGTGTTAGCTCTTAAACTGATTTATAGCTCGACTTAGCATTAGATAATTAGCTGGCTAGCCAGGTGTTGTAAGGACACTGACATTATATTACAACTTAATGAACTTAAAGACTAAATGAGTAAACAGGACCAAGGTTAAGAGCGTAAAGTTGCACCCTGGGCCCCAAAATAGCCCGTAACGTTCAGAATAGCTTTCACTAAAGTGGTCTAAAGATGATTAGCTTCCAGTCAGTTTTTAGCCTGTGACTTCTCAGAAACGCGGCCTTTCAGTCGACTCTGAATTGAGCAATTTAAACAAACTCAACTAACAGCAACACACGAACAGATTAAACAAATAAATAGTTAATATGGAAGTACCTGACAGGATTCAGAAAGATTTTCGAAGCCACATTGATAGCAGATATACGTCCCAAGCTGAGAAGTGACATTGAGGACGCCATGATTGTTGTCAACAAAGTCGTACGGCAACCGCCAAGGAACAAATAGTGCGAGTGATGAAGACAACGAGTTAGCTGGAGCTGTGGCGCCAGCCAGACATGTCCCAACCTGTTCAGTTATCATGTAGGTACAGATCTAAGGTCCAGAGAAAGGAAAAATAACTATTATATTAATAAGAATTCAAACTAAATTACATTGCAGTGCAGTGCTTTGATGTGTTTTATCCCTCTAAAAATAACGATGGTGGTGTGTATGGGGAACACAATGAAGTCATATTTACTTTAAACAGTTTAATACGAAAATAAAAACCTCTTTCGTTCCACTTATTTTTTTCTGTCTTATGTTATTGTTTGTTTTGTCTGTGATTATCAAAAAAAATATCGACCGGTATCAAGTTACTGAAATGCAACCAAAGAATTAGCTGAAAATTTGTTGATATTCGAGAAATAAATAGACTAAGCTTCACCTTTATTATGCCAGTTTAAATGACGACAACTTCGATCTGATGACGCAAAACACGTCCATGCTTACTGACAGTTGGTGACAGGTGATGTAGGGGAAAGCTAAACATTACCAAATGGGTTTCCACGGAGCAGGCAAAGCAATTTGTACTCTGAATAGTCATAGTTTCATGGAGCAGACACAAATAGAGGTGGTTAATATGATTAAAGCAAATGGGAGTATACATACAAATCTGTTATGCATAATTTTCGGTTTTGATAGCCTCTTGTTGGCAACAGTCGTTTGTAAATCAGATCATTCCAAAGTCTGAATAAATCAATAACTCAATCTCCATCATGAGGAAATTAATAACTGCTCAAAAGGGATTGATGCAGCGCAGTGAAAGAAATGTGTAAAAATGGACAAGATGTACCCCATATTTCAGTGTGAAGTGACACTGTCCAGATGCTGTAGGTCTTAAAACTTGATTTTAATGATCTTTTCAAATGACTTAAACAGAAGACCTGACACTCTACTGAGTTTGAACGCATATTTTTTCATGAAGAATGCAACAGTCATACACAAATATAAGGAAAAAACTTTTATTGTTTCACTCTTCATATCTGTACAAATACCATCAAACTTTGTATGTACATATGACATTTACATAAAAATACAAAACTATATATTCATAACAGAATTTTGTTTTTCTCTTGTGACTTTTGAAAATAAAAATAAATTCAGGAAAAAGAAACAAAACAACTAAAAGAAACAAGGTGAAGTCCGATAGTGTAGAGCACTGCAGTACATTATTCCTATTATAGCTCTGTGAGAGCAATGTGGAGCACATTGGCAAGAAGACAGCTCACAAATGTTAATGGCACATTATTTCCAAAATAATCAAGTATTGTCCAAAACTTACCTCTTCAATATTGTGAGACAAAAGAAATGCTATGGAATTATGTCTAAATTTTCTTGCTTCCAGGTGGAAACTAACCTAAAGGGCTAAAACCAAAGAAAAACCTACAAACAAGAAAAGAAAATCAAATGGCTCTCTTTTTCTTTTCCATTTCATCACTGCCGTGTTGCACCTTTTACAATGCTCATTGCAAAAACCATTGAGAGAATCCCTTTGGTCAGTTATTACAGTTGTAAACAAACCAGAAACACGTCTGTACATAAAATGATTGATATATACCCAATAAATAAACACACAGCCTAAACATGCATTTACGTATGTGTGACATAAACATCTGTGATAGAGATTTGACAGAAATAAGCAGATTTTTACAGCTTAGGGAATGCAATTTACAGCTTGTAGAGGACTATACTTACACAGTAAAATGACAAATAAATAACACTGTTTTTCTTTGGACAAATATAATTCTTCATGATTAAAAAAAAAAGTAAAAGGGACAACAAAGAAAGGGAAAATGAGTGGTAACACAATGTATCACGGTAGATGATAGCCTGACAATGTAAATGTATAAATTATAAAACACAAAAAGTATAAATAAACATCTAACAGAATGGACTATATGTATACTTCCTTTTTCTTTAAAAAATAAATAAGCATACACATAATGTACAGTATGGACATGATTCCTTGCCCTAGAACTGTTCCCCCTAGTGATGGGAGCCTATCCATCCAGTACAGAAGATAAATGGACATAGGCCATGTAGTCTGAGTCCTCATCTTCCTCATCCTCCTCCTGGTCTTCTGTAATGGCTATATGGGAGAATATATGGTAGCTGTTGTATGAATATGGACCACAACAGCGCAGAATATCACTGAATGTAAAACAAAGCTCACAATATAGCGACTCGTACACAGCCTTCATTTTGTTTAGTGTTTTTGTGTATATGATTATGTCTGTGTGTGCGTTTGTCTGTGAGGGAGAGTCTGTGTGACATGGCAGCAACAATTACTGTGGCATTTCCAATTATACAACGTCCATTTACATAATCTGGCAAGTCAGCACTGCAGCATGAGAAAAAGATGGAAAGAGGGGGTGGATGGGAGGTTGGGAGGGGTCATAAGGTGGGTTATGGGAGCTGGGAGGCGGGTTTAGGGGCACTGGGGCTGATGGTTCCAGTGGTTCAGGTCTCTTTTGGGCAGATTCCTGAAAGCAGACACATATAACACAGAAAAAGTGCTCTTGTGTTCTTGGATTCGCTAGTTGCTTTTCTCTGTATATTATTTTAGTTTCTGGCTCAAACGTTCAGGGATGGAGGACTCTGTGTCACAGCCTGGCCTTGGCAAGCAGGTCAAACATCATCAACACAGTTCTGAGGTATTTTCTTTTCCTTTTTACAGAGATTTACATTGGACACAATAAAACAGCACAAAAACTAGGAGAGAGTGACAATACAAAGAAATAAAAACACACACACGAGCGGTCCCTCATTAATCCAAGTGGATTTGCAATTTCTGATACAAATTCTGGTTGTCAACACAGTCACTGAAATAACAGGTAAGAGAGAGCGATTCTACAAGCGTATGCTGATCCTGCACACTGTAAATGATCACGTTTCTATCTTAGCTCATGAGGTGATCATAAAGTTGGTCACCATTCCACTGTATACTTTATATGCAGCTTATTAAGTCATTCAGGAGTAGAAGACTCACAAGGAGACTAAATTCTCCTAAATTGGAACCTGGAATGTAAATTTGATACCTCTCTGAGGCCATTGTTCAATTTGGTGGTTTTGTGGGTGCGCAAATGGTATACAGAAAGGTTGTCTATTATTATCTAGTATCAATGTTGAAATCAGATGTAATTATCACCAACATGGCACCAATGTTACAATCACCTTATGCTCATAACGTTTGGATGTTTTTAACATCTTCCTTTTCTGGGAAGTAGTGTGGTGGATGTCATAATAGGCAGTGCATTTTCAATTGATTGATTACAGCCAAAAGCAACAAAAAGATAAATATATGTATATATATATATGTATATATATATACATATATATATATATATATATATATATATATATATATATATATATATATATATATATATATATATATATAAAATAATATTACCAGGGAATTAGCAATCTAAGCATGGAATTTACAAGCTGTAAAAATATGACTATCATAAGAGTACTGCATGAGAGTTAAGGCAACCTGCATCTGCAAGTTACTAGCATGACCACAAATTTTATAACATTTAAATATCAGGATTGTTCTGTTGCAAATTAAGTCTCCACTATTATTTGAGTTAGTTTAAGTTTCCCCAGGCTCTTAGAGACCGCTGACGTCTTTCACTGATCTTTTTCTTGAACTTTTTATCCAGAAGAATTTGACAAAAAAAAAAAAAAAAAAAGAGAACAATTTAAAAACACAAAAACAAAAGCCAGCAACAAAGACAACTTCATGCAAGCTGTTTCGTTCCCAAGTCCCTTCTGCTTGCTTAAGCTGTGCTTGGTGATGTAGCTGGACGGGGAAACTTTGGGAAAGTTGGGGTGGGGGGGCACTTTCAGGGAAGGTTTTTGTTAGGAAAGCAGCATGGAATATTGTCTCTTGCTTTGATAGGGATGGGGGCTGTTTTGTTTCTTTTGTTTCATATTTTGCTTTTGCTGTTTACTTACAGTTGCAAGATCCTGAGTGTTTGACCTCCAGCAACACCCCCATAGAACAAGCAGCTTGCTTCATGGCACATTCACTTGGATATGTGGTGTTGTCGCTGGCACACACCGCCTCATCTGTCCTACTCTCCGGACAGGTCTCATCACAGAGTGAACAGCGGCCCCGGCCCATCCGAGCATCCCACAGACACTTCTTCTTAGGGCTGCACTGGATGTCCTCACATGACTTGGCCTCTGGATGGAGAGAGGAGGAAATCAGCAACAGTGGAAATCCTTGATTAGATTAATTATCTTGAATGCCTTTCAAGCACGATCAGATGACTTGAGTTTTTTGGTGAGCAAGGAATAAAAGCTGAATCGTGCCTTATGAGGGAATGTGTTATGGTGAGAATAGAAAGTTTTGGTTTAATGAGCATTTTTAAGATAGATCAACAGCTATCTGGATAGGAAACCATTTTGCTAAAAATTTAAGCCATGTCTTCATGGCCCCCAGCACTCCCTTGTTTTGCTCTCTTCCGTCCTCTCCCCCTCTCCTTCCTTCTCTCCCTTTAGGGATAGTGCTGCCAACATCAGGAAATAATAAGATGTCTATCATTTCTTGAGCAAACACAAGCAACTATCAAACACCCACTCTCTTTTAGACCCCCTCCCAGCTGGAATGTTGGCAAAAACGAACAGCGAATTACTGCAGAGCTGGCCAGCAAGAAAATGCACTCAAACCATATTCAGAGTCAGTGACTAGAGGCGCTGACAGAGTTGAGTATCACGCTTTCACGTCTCTAGTTGCAGACTTACTGATGCATTTTCCCTCATATGCCATTCCGATTGAGCGGCCCAGTAGACAGGTAGCCCTTCTCAGGTGGCATGCGCTGGCATAGATGATCCCATCGTTTCCACACAGGTACTGCTCAGGCGTCGCCTCGGGGCAAATCCGATTACACGTTACACAATATGCGTTATTTGTCTGGTCCACGACGCATGTGGAGCTGCCTGGGCACAGGACATCACGGCACGTTTCTGGCAACACAAAGACAGTGAGACAATTTGTGAAAAAGATGTTACCAAATAGAGCACAAAAGGAAAACCCCTCTCCACTGCCGCTCTCGGCTTTTAAAGACGTGAAGTCTCTTAAATAGAATTGAGAATATTTACTTACTTTTGCATTTCCCTTGGTACTGCACGTCTAAGTCGGGGTGGCTTTTACATTTAGCCTTCAGCAGTGCGCATTCGTCTTTGTAGGTCTTTCCATCTGAGCCGCAGACCGGTCCTTTCCACGTGATGTTGGAACAGTTTGGTGCGCACACGCAGCGCGGCTTACTTCTTCTGTTCATCTTGCACCTCTTGCCAGGTCCACAGTCAACATTATCGCAGCTTTCTGAAAGAAAACGCCTGTGTTACGTGATTCTAAAGAGGATTTGGTCTTGCGTAAAATAATCCTGGTGCAGACTAAATGGATAATTCAAGCACTTTGGCATGCGTCTATCGGTGTGATTTAGCAAAGATTATGCATCTTGTGAAAAAAAAAGAAAGGAAATGAGTGCACCTCCACCTTTGCAAGGTATGCAATTGGGAGCTCCGCCATTGAAGATCATCCACCTAAAGAGCGTGCTGTTGGGGACGTCCTCCTCGGTCCAGGACGTCCCCAGTCTTCCACTCCGACAGCACTCTTCCCTGCTCATCCCGGGCATATAGAGTACCTGGCACCTCCCGTTCTTCCCCTGCTGTAACCAGCAGTTTCCAGCTGTAAACAACAACAGAAAAAGCTCGAATATCGCATGTTGAGCGTCTAAAACCGCTGACCCAGACGCACTAGACACACAAGCAGACCGTATTAACCGAGACGCTCCCTCCCTCCCCTTTAGCCCTCCCGGCGATATTTTGTCTGATTTTTTTTTCTTCTTTTTCGAGACTGTTAAGACTTGCCTATACCAACTGTGACTGACAGCCCTTACAATACAGCCACAAACCAGAAAAAGGGGGAAAAAGGGAAAAGAAAAAAGTAATAAGACTCTTTGGAGGGGGGCTTTCTTTTATTCTCAGAGTCTCCTTGTTACAGCTGGACAGAAACTGAAGCGTCTAGACAGGGAAGCTCTCTCCTTGAGAAAACCACGGTCTATAGGTATAACATGATTGAACACACCATCGTCTCCAACGCCTCAGTACAATATCCCAGACATGCAACATGCGCCTCCCAGACAACGACATGCTCATTAACAGATCTGCGTGAAATGCATTTCAAATATACAAATATTAAAATCAGAAACGTTCTCTTTAGTCAGTGCCACAACATTATTCATTTGATCCTGTCAGCAGTACATTCAAACCGACACAGACACACATGCCATTATGTGTGCATAATCTGGCGTGTTTCCTAGGTTGAGGACAGGTTTCTGTAAGATCTTTTCTAGGTATAAGATCTGAAAAATAACATCATACGAGCAACACTCCGCACTCTGCAATATTTTGTTGTTGTTTTTTCTAGGTCCAAGTTAAAGATGTACAATTGGGGAAATGAGATTTGGCGCACAATGCTAAAAGGGTGTATTTAAATAAATAAGTAACACGCCCATGAACTCACAGTGGCTACTCTGAACTTTGCTGTGGGATAGACAACAGTATCATGAAGCTCTAAACGCTCGCATGTGTCGCAAAATGTGCCCAGGTATTCTGGAGAGCCCTCATTGACACCAACGCGGCGTGGCGGCTTTTAACGCGTGAGCCTGGTGAGGGCTGAAAAACTTGCCATTTCTCACTTTGAAGTGTCCCATAAGGCACCTGTTTTATATATGCCCAACACACGGACTGTCTTATGTACAGAGACTTGTATCACTGAGGGAGAAAAGAGAACTCAGTTTGAAAAGTTTCTCGGTGGCACCAAGAATCTGACACTCGCGCGTTTTGTGGCTGACAGCGGTCGAAGTTTTTCCTTTCCTTCTCTTCTCTTTTAAACGGAGACAATCCCATAAAACACATGAAGGAAGCTTACCTTGAACTTTTTGATGTTCCATGAGGTGACAAAGCCATATGAACAAGAGAAAAACGCCCGGGTGAACGTGTTGTTTGAGCATCCCAAACATGATGATGGAGAGGCAAAGTGAAGTACGTATTTGACACAGGCAGCGCAAAAGTAATCTGCTTAAGGTGGCAGTGTTGAATAAGTGTCAGCCTGAGAATGCAGCCTCTCTTTTTAAATCTATAAGGGGTCTCGGGTTGACTGTCTCTGGTGGGCGGTCTCCTCATCTGTGGGGGTGGGGAGATTTTTTTTTTCTTACCAAAGTTCTTTCAATCCCAATCAGGTGACATCGTTACAAGCAACTTTCTCTCGCTGCGGCAACTACAGAACATAAAATTATTTTTTTAGAAGACGCCAGACGTCGGGATCACGCAGCTTTGCAGTAGAACAAGATAAAGACGGCAGAGAAGGCGAGATGTGCCAGTGGATATGAATTTGATTGATCATGAAGAATACTGTTAATGTTCATTTTCAAGCCTTTTGGTTCTTTTTTTCATATCTAAATCAATAATGATAACAATAATACTAATGCCTTACACACTAAGGCCTTTATTAATTCATAATGGAATAGGCCCATTGCCAGCAAACCGATCCACATGTAGTATCATTCCTTCAAATTACTTGTTGGTAACTGATATATTTTCCACCAACTGCAGACAAAAGTGTAAATCTTTTGATGAGAGTTGCCTTGAGGAACACATCCGAGCCCAGACAATAATAGAATTCATAGTAGTCGGCAGCCGCGCTGCTAATATTAGAACAGACAGTTGTTTGGGTTTCTCTCCCGGGTCAAGCTTTTAAATATAATCAAACCTGTTTCCGAAGAGGCTTCAGACGGAGAAGAGGGGTGTTGCGTTTCACTGAATGAAACACACACTACACTCACACACGTACGCGCGCGCGCACACACACAGACACACGCTGAACTTCTTCAGAAGTCCTTGCGCGACCTCTTCAGCGGATTTCTGGTTACAGCTCTGCGGAGCAAAGCGTCTGCTGCGCAAAGCAGACACCGGGGAGCTCATTATCTGTCGGCCAAGACAGAGGACACTGTGGTCCCGTTCTTTAACTGCAGTGAAATACCGCTTTGCTGTCATTTATTTGCGTAATATGACCGCATATGACCGCACAGTCCTAAAGTTTTACTACTCACAATTTTCTTCGTCTCGCATCATTAAAAGACAGCCTTCCATTTTCTAAAACCAAGAAACACTATTCTACAATTATTGTGGGGTTTTTGTTCATATCACATGCTGAAGACAAGTTGTTGCAGTCTTAATTATGTTGTGCCCGTTTTGTGATCCAAGTTGGAGTTCATTAAATATGATGCAAATCAGCATCAGTTTGAGTGATATGGATGCAGTCAGATTTAAACGCCAAAATGGCTCCAGCAACTATCATCTCCTGCATATATCAGCTGCTGTTGACATTTCTCTTTTTTCTTTTCTTTTTTATATATATATATATATATCCTAATTTGAGTTTCTTAATAACAATCAGGGAAAAATCAGGCTACTTTCAAAGGTGCTGGACACGCTTCTCAAAATGACTAATAGCTTCTTATCAGTGAAATCAGAGCAATATTGGAGAATTATGCAATGTCTCATGCTTGGACAAATACTGAACATTTCAGCTATTAAAGGAGTAAACATTTGTTGAAAGATTTTTGTGTGCTGAAGGCAAATTTAAGCAGCTGTAAATAATGTGATTTGCCTCAGAGACAGTTTTATAGCCTCGTTCTTAAATGCTACACTTGTGTATGTCTGCCCTCATGACACTATTTTATGATTTTGTAAAGCAGATGATAGCTTCCAGTAATAAAAGTTAAACAAAACAAAACGAATAAATGGGAGCAATTTGACAAAAGATTTATTGTCACAGTAAGAAAAGATACAGCTTAAACAAAAAGAAACACATAAGCCTGGTCCAAAAAAAGTAAGACTCAGTCATGATTGGTCATCATTGGTTGAACCTGACTCATAACCTCCACTTAACTCTGTTTCTCTTGTGATACAAAAGAGTTCATATGGCACTGAATTTTTTACTGCATGGCCCAAAAAGTTGCATATGTTGGGAAGAATTTCAAAAGTGTTTTTTCATCCTTATGTCCCCAACTCTTTCTACGGGACGTGATGTCCTTGCAGTTCAGAGTCTACCTTATCTTCTGAAAATCATTCAGTGTCTAGTCTGAGTGATTTATGAGATCAGTGTCTTTGAAGGTTTGAAGTTTCCAAAACACTTCCTGACATGCGAGTATATTTCTGCCCTGTATCAACTTTAAAGTGCTGGCTGTTGTCCTGAAGCCATGAATGGCATATAAGCAAGGGGACAACCAGGGCTCTATGACCGAGGATCTGAGTGGAATTTGGTTCAAACCAACCAATGAGGCAAATGATTCACATCGATTGGAATGTTTTTCTACTCCAAGTAAAATCCCTGTGATAGATCATTAAACAACACCGATAGATTGAACACACTCCTGATGCCATGGGAGGAAACATTTACTATCAATCAGTCCGGCGTTTTTGCATTAAAAAGTCAAAAGTTTAAACCTGCTATACTTTTTGGGGTGTATCAACTAAAATAACCATATTCCACTTTAATCAGAAGACTTATTTAACAGATGTACCAGTTCATCAGTAATTTGCTGAGAAAAATCATCTTAAAAGTCTTTTTTTTTTTTTAGACCATTAGAAGTAGTTACAAAGATGTAGGCAGCTTTTCATAAAGTGCAAACAGAGGCCACCCGTTAAATAATCTGCTATGACATCATTTTTGATTTACACGCAGGTTGCAGCAATTTGTGAGTAATCATCCCACTGGGGTGTGGGTCAGTTGTTTGGCTGTACCTGCCAATCATCTGAAGAAAATCCCAGAGGGACGATCTTACAAACGTGTACAAAAACCTTTGCTGTATCTCATTTCATCGACTATTTCCACATCATTCCCTGTACACCTATACATAGAATCCAAAGGCTGTTTCACAACACAGCGGCACATGAGTAATCGTGAAACCGAGTAGTTCAACCATTTATCAAATCCTATATAAAAGGAGAGCTCAACCCCAAGCTCCCAGAAAATATGCTACTTATTAGAGACAAATAGCATTTTCCATTTCAGCAGATCCAGAGAAATGAATATTAAAGACTGCTGGGTGCTGGTGTTGGCTCGCTGAGAAGGGAAACAGTCAGAAACAAATTCCAAAACAGTCGAGGGACAGAATAATCTAACAGTGGGAGAACTCGACAGTTGAAAATGTGAGAGGAAATTAATTGACTTTGATAGAAAACTTCAGCTGTATTTAAATTTAAAAAGAAATGGTCCAAGTGTGGTTACTAGAAGGGCTTCTAAAGGTGTTTGAGTGAGAAACAGGAGAGGAGACAGACAGCACATGACATGATAAGACAGGACAAATACAATCTTAATACAAATTATGACAGTCAGAGTGATAATATTGTTACAGTCAACAGCTGAATTATGAGAAGAAAAAAAAGTCAGCTGTATCATGCTGCCACCTCCTGGCAAAGTTTTGCCATTACACATTTCAATTCAGCAAAATGATCTATGTCCTCTCACAAACTCACAAATCTGCTACGGTATGAAACATATCTACAGTTTGATTGCTAAAAGCCTCAACTAGCTTAATTCACTCTACAAACACAAACAGTCAAATCAAATATATCAGCGAAATATATTTCAGATCAATTTAAAGTATCACCGTGGTGTTCGACCTTGAACATAATGCACAGAGACAAAATGTGCATTTGGAACATGGCGGGTTTTGTTGATAAAAGTCTGTGCTTCTGCCACGCTTACAAAAGTTACCATTGAATTAATGAATACATTCAGAACTTTAAAAAAAACGTGCTAAAGACTAACTTTTCTTTGTCTTATGTAACAATAACATTAAGATGATTAGCTTTTGGACTTTAAAACGGCAAGCTACTATCTAATTAACGGAGATCTGTCAATTATTAAATCGTGCAAATATTGGTTCAGCCGAATTAATAAATTACTGACAATTTGTGCTGCTACTGGTGAAAACAAAACAGTTAGTATCAGAAACATAATCAGTAACAGTAACACAAGTTTCAACTCCGTAAAGACACAAAATACAAAAAAAAACCCAAAAACAGTACAAAACATCTGAACTTGATCACGAAAAAAATATACAGTACATACACAGTATATCACATATTATGCTCTTTACATAATGATTGATATAGTTTCTTATTTGCATATGAGGCACTATTTATAGCCAATATTAATACTTATGTAGAAGTATTAATAACTAATAATAATACTACAGAAGTAGCCCTGAGAGTTTGAGGTGAAGCGCATCCCAAGATAGTTTGTGCTACAAAGTGACTGCTTATAATTTGTGTGCCATCAAAGATCCCAGTGTAAACAAATGAGCTTTTTAATGATTACGTTTCGTCATTCAAAGTATTGTCTTTCACCCCTATTGTCCGGAATTTCTCACAACATATGACAATTCACAACTTAGATGCTTTAACAACGTAAAACTCAGGGTGCACCTAATTGATTAGGTCATCTTCGTCTTAAAATATAGTTTCAATGTTTGTGGTTGCATAATTTTTGAAAAGCAAACAAACAAATGCTTTTTCAAAGTCCATGTCAAATACTGTACAATCCTCCGAATAGAGGATTTAATCCCAGTTATCAGTTGTCCAGCATCCATTCTATTAAAGTGCCCAATTTCCAGTGATTGAGCTGTGGTCTTTTTGCACTTTAGAAGTACAAATATTCCTACTGGAAATGTACATCAGCGAATGAATGCTGTGGGTTTCCTCCTAACTTCACAGCACTTCATCAACATGTGCACGGCTTTGTCCATCTTCATCAGCCTCCTTCCTGAGCTGCTGGTATTTTCTTTTGAAAAACCCAAACTAGAAAGTAAACAGATTGTAATATCAGTCACAACAGGGTGAATCCATTACCGTTTTCTTATATGTCTGCATATATAGTCCATTTTGTAATGTAATGACCTTTGCCCCCATTTCCAGTAAGATTAGGGAACTATTTGAAATTCAACAAAAAAAATCTGCTATTGTTAATTGATTTAAATCTTTATTTTTTTTGGTCCAAAAAAATGTTGCTTTTAGTGTCTTTGTGGATCAGTACCATCCTATTTACAAAGTATAAACAAATCTAAAATCTGATGCCAGCAACACACTCAAAACAGTTCATATAGAGGCATGCTGCTTGCAGCTTTGCAAGAGTACAAGGTTTCAGCAGCTGAACAGTTCATTGCTTTTGTTGTCTGATTCCCCTCTCCATGATGTTCCATACATTTGCAATAGGAGATGAATCTGTACTGCAGGCAGGTCAGTCAATCACACACACAATGGTGTGTCTATGAAGCCACACCATTAGAAGTGGTGCAGAAAATGATCTGGCATTGTCCTGCTGAAACAATCGCAGACCTCCTGGGAGAAGAAGTTGCCTTGACGGTAGCACAAATCTTTTCAAAATTCCAATATACACCTCTGCATCAGTGGTGCCATCGCACTCATGCCATAGACACCTGAGCACACCCATACCATCACAGATGCTGGCTTTAGCACTTTTAACTAATAACAGCCCGGAGATTTCCATGGACTGCCTTAATCAATTTACAACATTATGCTGTGTAAATGTTAAATGGCCAAAGTTAACAGAAATTTAGCATTGAGAATTTTTCTTTCCCATCTGGTAGACCGTCCTATCTTTTTTGTAGTTTGTGGTTGGCATCAAATTCTAAATTTGTTTATATTTTCAAACACAGTAAAGTTGATCAGTGAAATCGTTTCTATGTATCTGTTAATAAAGGTTCCCAAAAAGCCAGCACATTACTCTTTCAAGTTTTGTTGCGTTTTAGAAAATGTCCCAACTTTTCTGGAAATTGAGTTTTTCAATCGCATAAGCTATGGTAAACGTGCTGTTTTTCAATAGAACCAGAACAGACTGTGGTTGTAAGCAGACCTGGTTTTTGATGGATCACTAAACGTAACGATGCACTTTTCTATGGCGACACAGATTAGGTTAACTTTTCCTTCTAAGACGTGGGTGGTGGCAGAGGTGAAATATTTATGCTTACTTTTACTCATCTGGATTGCCAAAGCCACATACCTTATAAAAATGTTGACCCCAAATTTTTCCACCAAAGGTTTAGATAAAAGCTTTACCTTCCACAACAGCCCCACAGCCAGAGCCAACAGTAGCAGTCCAGCTATGACGCTGCCAGCTATCACTCCCACTGGAACGTCACCTTCCTCTCCAGGTTTGCTCACTGTCACCACCACCTGGAAAAAAAAGCATATTAGGTCATTCAATGATCTGCCTCACTCAGAAATGGCAAATTGGGAGAACACTCATGCTCCATCGACTTAAGAATCGCATTACTTAGATACAGACAGCACCTCCTTCATAAGGCACCAAATTGAAATCTTCAAATGTGATCTTACAGGTAGCTGTTTGAGTCCAATAATGAGCAGATCTGGGTTGGAGGTTTCCACATCCAGACTGGAGGTCAGCTCAATGTTCTGATAGGATGCCTAACAGCGCAAAATAATGCAAATGACACCAGTGAAAACATCAGTGTGACTTCAATAATCAGTAGCATAAGAATTATACAAAATTATAGACTGAATGGATTTACCGAAAGGAATGTGCCACTCCAGATCCTCGTTTCAACCTTCACAACGTAGTCGCTTGCAACTTCAGCATCTTTAAGGATGCACTTTATACATTCACATTTTGCACTCTTACAGTCCTGTCAATAAATAAACACATTTTAAAAATATGACCATGAGCGGTGAAAAGAGGGCCAAGCAGCTTGGCACAGCCCTCCGGCATCCTGATCTGACTGCTGTGGCAGCATCAGTTAGGCTGCCATGATAAGCAGACACAACTTAGTTAGGAAAGACACAGAAAATGGGCATTAAACAATTTCGCTTGTTAGAACATTGATCTTGAGATGAATGAAAGTGTTTCTGGAACACAAAATATTACAAAAAAAAGGATATGCAATTTGAAGGCTTATCAATAGAAAAATTGTGAAATATTGATGCTTGATGATACAACTGAAAATATATCATAATATGTCTACAAAGAGCAGAAACATCAAACAGAAGAGTCAGTATCTTACCAGTTTCGTCATGCCTCTGAGGTTCTCCGTGGAGAAGGAAACCTCGGAGCTCTTCTCACCGATCCTCAGAGGATTGACCAGTTGGCCAGAGTCACAGCTAACAGATCCTCCCTGCAAGTGGAGAGCTGGGTCATTCTTTCTGTATCTTTCACACTTCAGATCTTAAAATGAGAGTCAAAGATCGTTTTCCACACTCTGACGTAAAAAAATAATATTGAGCAGTTGAATAATAAATACAACTGAGCACAGTGTTGTGTGTAAGTCCAGCAGTGTACTGTACATCTACTGAATATGCACATAAAAAACCTTTTTGAAGGTTTCTAATGTTTTACATACATTAACACATATCTTTGTAAGTTGCAATGTTTTAAACAAATCTGAGCACTCACTGTTTGTGTCTTCACACTAGTAAGATAGAGGAGCTGATTTCCACCTTTGGTGGTCATCGGCAGAGCAATGGTCAAATACAGGAGGCTGACAGGGAATTGTCCTGTTGAAACCTTCCAACATACGTTGTTGCAGTCAATCATTTTGATTAAGAAACATAGGAATTAGATTACAGTGTTTTAAGAGAAGGATTCAAAAAATGCACCTTGACTGTAAAGTTAAATTCAGGGCCAATGTCATCCAGAGTCTTCACCGTTGTTACCACTTGAGTGGTTGTATTTGCCACATAAAAATTTATATTTGACTGTCTGCAGAATACAGAAAAGATTAAATGAACACTTTAATTATTTTGTTGTCATCAAATGAAACTATTGCACTTCCCGAATTAAACAAGTAAAACGACAAACTCACCTAGATAAGACAATTCCTGTGTCATACTGAAGAGGAATGGATATGTCCACAATATTGTCTTCAGGTCTTTCCTCTTTACCATCACTACAAGGAAAAAAAACAAAACAAATAAACCCAGAAGGCATTACCACAAGAAAACGATTTTAATAAAGCTGAAAACTTTAACGGAACGTCTTCACAATTCTTTGTACCTCTTGGCCTCAAATTTCACCACAGCTTGGTTCTGCAGCTGGCCAAAATTGTAATCAAAAGTGATGAGAAATTTCACCTGCAATGAAATTAAAACGGTGTTTTGCTTTTTTTGCTTTCCGGTAACTCGTTGGTGATGTGAAAATCAGTTCAGAAGATTGGTTCTCTCACATACCTCTTGATCTGTTTTTAGCGCTGGGATTCCCACTTGACAGGTAACAGTTTCTTTTTGTGTCACGGTACATATGACCCCATCTGTCTGCAAATATGTTGTCCACAATAGAACATAACAGCTTAATGGCTTGTGCCTTTGTAACACTGACAATACATTACAATGACACAGAACAGCATAATGAATCATAAACAGCTTCTTAGCATTTATTTAGGGTATGCATCTATCCAAGGGGGGCATGCACTTTTTTTTCCTTTCCAAAATTTGCACCACATTAACAAAAAATGTCATTTTCACTCACAGCAGAGGCAGAGGAGTAGAACAGGTTGCTGGAGTACGTGGCCGAGACCTGAGCGTTGTACGCATTCTCCTTCTTGTTCTTCACAATAACCTCAAACGACAGCTGATTTTTATTTGCGCTGACCAGAATAGGAGCTGACCTACAAGACAAGAGCGCAGAATATTTTTCCCTGTGATTTTTGAATGCCACTGGCTGAAGAAGCATGGGCGACATAAAAAGAAGCATTTGGTTCAAAACTGATGCTGGAAAACCACAAATACTTTAAAGAGCTGTTGCACAGTCTGTGTAAAGTCATTGTTTGCGTCCTTTCATCTGAGTTAATTCGATGTCTACGTGCGAGGCAAACTTTGTGAAATTTTTTCCAAGCTCACAAGTCTGACCAAACCATTTTAAGGGCTCAGATCTGCGCACTTACTGGCAGTGAAGACAGACTCATAAAACAGAGAAAATAGAAAATGGTGTAATGGTTGTTAAGCGTTACCAAGGCATAATATTAAACAGAGAATTGCCAGGTTTGGTCCAATCGTCACACATTATTTCTTCTCTGTTGTATGTCTATACTACTGGATGCCTTTACCTGACATTATAACTCGTGCAAAGTTGCTGCTCTTTAAGAAGATTATAGGGCTTTGGTGCTGATAAAGTGATATCATCTGCCCTGCGCTTATGTTCTGTGTTGCCTCCAGGGGCTGCAAGAGGGACGTTTTTAATATCTTCAGACACAATAGACAAAATAAAAGTGGTAGAACTTCTAATTTATCATTTTGGTCAGGGATTTTTCTAGTAAACATCTGGTCCACGATAATATGATAAAACAAACAACACAAACACATGATTAACTCTTAAACTCTCAGTTATCTGGTAGCAAAAAAGAAAAATAAACAGTTAAAAATATATGAACAATAACAGGTTTACACATATATAGTATACTGTATATCATCAGCAAAAGATATACAAGGGAGAGGAGCAAATATAAAAGCAAAAAAAAAAGAAGTCTCTCATGGCAAAACAAATTAACTGGTCCTAACTGGCCTTTGAAATCTTTGCTTTCCCTTATCTCACAAAATACTCATGGTAGGACAAACACAGCTTTGCCCAAGCTTGTTCTGCCACACACTGATGTTAACAACATCACATGTTGAGCTCATCTTTTGAAATGTTTCAATGTGTTGCTCATGTGGTAAACAGCAAGTAGAACATGTTAAATTTTAAGCTAAACACTCGTGAAAGCTCAGCGATTCTTACCTGGACACTTTGGTGTCTTTTGTGACACTCAGCACAAGATCACTATTACACACGTCATCAGATCCACAGTCTTTTGTGAAGGGGATCTGAAACAGTAAAAGGGCAGCAACATTTAGCTGGATACTGTGTTATCATTCCAGTGCTGTATTTTGGTTTGGAAACTTATTATATGTTTACTACATTGGATGAGCTATAATTTTGTTGCTGGGAAAAATAACTTGTGTGACTAAGTTAAACAAGCCAGTTATTATCACACAGGCAAACCATGTCATTTAAAACGACTGTACGAACACCTTTGCAAAATGCTTTTAAAGTTGTTATGCAGCTGTATTGTTTCCTGTAAACCAAGCAGGACAAAAAAATCTGTGATTCAGAGGTACGTATTGTATCTGTTACTTACGAAGAATTCAAATGCACTTGGAGAAGAAATGTCGAGGACAGGGTTCACATTCTCATTCCCCTGCTCAATTTCTACTTTCATACTGAGGGAATTGACAAAGTCCGGTGTCTCCTGTTGAATACATGAACAAATCAGAAAACCCTCTTCACAACACTTAATGGCTATTTCTAAAAACAAATCTGGAGCAATATAGCTGCAAGCTTGAACAAATCAAGGTAATCAACATGTAATTTTCAACCATTACCTGGACATAAACCTGGTAGTCTCGACACAGGCGTTCAGATGATATTTTTGCCACGTCTTTTAGGAAGCGCTCGCTGTTTGCTGTAAACAGTCCCCTTGATGTCACTCGTGAATCCTGCAGGTCAGCGTCCAGAGTCAAACTGTAGGATATCTCTGAAAGACATTTAAAAAAAATGTGTCTGACATGGCCTTTGACATCTGAGATTAATCTTTTTTTTCTTGGGATCTTTATGAACACCCAAGAAAACAAGTTAATCTACTTTCTTGATATTAGTTTGATAAGAAATTTGGTATCAGTTGGCATTAAGTTGAACATAGTCAAAATGTATCACTGTCAACTGCTAAACAAGTCAAAGATGCCCTGATTTCCAAAAGACATAAAGTTAGAGGTAAATTATAATTTCTTTGTTTTCATGTGTTACACTTTCAAGTAACACATTTTTAAATTGAAGAATGTGTATATAAGCTTCCTTTTCAGTAAATATTGCAGCCTGTACAACATTCTTGTGGCCAGTGATGAGTCTTCTAGGTGTCTTTTGGAGAATTTCTGCCCAGTCTTTCTGCAAAAGTCTTCTAGTTCTCTGAGATATGCCTAACCCAACTATTTGTGTTGCTCTTTTAAGGTATATTCACACATTGTTGAATGTGTTTGTGTTAGCAGGACTGGTCATGAAGGTCATGACAAACCCACAGCTGGCACATCCTGAGGAAGTGCATTGTGGATTTGTGGTGTGTTATGTATTTAAAAAGCCATCTGCTTTTTCATAAAAATTTTTTTAGTTTTTTCTGATGCTTCCTGATGTTTTAGAATTTGTTGGTACCTAGCTTAATCGATTTGTCCATCTAACAGTGAAAGATTCTTGTACAATAAACTGTTTCAGGTTTGTTTAAATACTCATTTGGAAACTTCTGAGCTTGAATTTCAGTGAGTTTGCAGAAAAAGGTTCAGGTCTGAATTTGCTGGTTCAGGTTCTGAAACTTTAGTATTGAATGGAGTGTTAAAAAATCTGTGTGGGGGTCTTATGTTCTTATTAACTAACTAAAATTGTACAAAACAAACCGACAGCCTGGCTTTGAGTCTCAAGGAAACAAAATGCTTTAAAAAATATCGAACTGTTAAGGAAGTTTTAGATTCTATCATCCTTTAATTAATCCGTACTCATCGAATCATTATATCCAAGTTTTTTAATATTACTGCCTGAACCAAAGTGTCTGATACCGCTCATCCTGCAGCAGAATTGTCTCTCACAGATACTGTCATAACAGGAATATAACTATTCTTGGCAAGCTTAAAGGATAATTGGAATTACCAATGGGTCCCACAGGTTTCTTGGGCCTGAATGAAGCATTAAAACACAGCTTGGTGCTGAAACATGGAAGCATCCGCCCATTAATGTCACAGGGTTTGTTGAAAATGTTGATCTTATCAGGTGTGAAGGAGGCTTCAGCTGTTACGGTCGCTACACCTCTGGACCTAGAAAACAAGGTCAGTTTAAAATGATCGTCAGTCTAGCCAGTTCTAAAACAACAGATTTAGGGACTGAGCTTTTGAGTCCAAATCACTCCACTTTTAATAATTCATGTATACAATGAATCCCATTTATTGTTCCTGCACTATGTACTGCTTAAACTCACCAGAGCTGCACCACTTTGCCATAAGCTCCAACAGAGATGTCAAAGAGGGAATCATCATTCAGATCTTTGTAGCTGTCTAGAGACCTTCCAAAATATTTAAGTTGAGGATCCAGTTTGGAGCCAATGATTTTCTGTGAGAGAATAAATATTTTATCACATACACGACAGCAGAGCCGATCACATCAAACGTGTTTGTAATATGAAATACTAATGTCGTTTCTATTTTAGCTCCAACAGTATGCAAACACCTGAACCAAATTTGTGTAACTGAACTGAATCACAACTAAACCAGACTTTGTGTAAACTCAACCGTTTCTAGTCATACCTGTGAGAACTGTTTGTTTAATGTTTTCTTGTGCCCATTGTAGATGTAAATGACACCTTTCTCTTTGTCCTCTAGCGGCGCTCCGACTACAACATCATTATAACCGTCGAGATCGAGGTCAGGAATGGCAGAGATGGCCGATCCAAAACGTGCATTCTCAGTTGTGGGTGGACCGCTGAGGAATCCCTGCTCGTTCAGTATACCCTTCAGATGAAGTGGCAGAGAAAGTGTATGGCTGACAGAGCGAAACAACATCCCAAGTTCCCATTCATGTAAAAAAGTATGACTGAAAACTGCATTTATGCCCACAAAAAGCTACTAAAAAGGATATTTTACTCATTGTTACCTTGGTGACAGAGAATAGGTAGACCCTGCCTTCTTCTTTCTTTAGCTCACTCATGTACATGGGTGCTCCTACCAGCAGGAGGTCTGTCACCCCATCTTTGTCCACATCCAGTGAGCACAGGACACTTCCAAAGTATGACCCAATCTAGGACAACAATTTCCAGCTGTCAACCAGTGATGGGTGAAATCTGTTTGTCACATTCAAGCCATGTATTTTGGCTCTTGAGGGTAAATATGAATAGTCCTCTATCCTCCAGGAAAAATCCTCTAACGTCAGTACCTGTTTCCCTCTTTCTGAATCTATGACAGCAGATTTCTTCTGAGAGTCGATGGTGTAAACGATAACTTGCCCCGAATGATTCGAGCGAGGAGCGCCTGCCACAAAGTATTCTGCAGACCCATCACTCAGTGTGGTGACAGAGTAACCTGAAAAGGAACAAAAGAAACACACTTACTGACACATGAACTTGGGATGATCTTTCACTAAGCTCTATCTCTGTCTTTCTCTCTCTCTGTCTCTCTCTCTCTCTCTCCCTGTCTCTCTCTTAAAATGAAATCAGTAGGAGATATCAATCAATGAAGAGTAGTTTGTACATGCCCACATTATTTTGAGGAGAAATCTAAAATAGCGTAGTAGTGTTTTTAGACTATAGAGGGGTATTTGAGGGCTTAAATGTTGGGCTTTAAAGTATTATATGGTCACTTGTGAGATTTTAAGTTTGGTTACAAGGTAAGGTGGTCAATTTATGACCAACATAGCCCATGCAGCTCTTTCTTAAATCCAAGTGAAATTTGAATAAACAACACAAAACAAAACAAAAGAAAACAAAAGTGAAACTTTGGAAAAGGAATGTTGCCCCTTTCTTGTCTTGAAATAGGATAGACATCATCTGAATGGGAGCAAATGTTGCTCTAAAAGCTTGTATATACCATTCAGTATTAATGATGCCTTTCCAGATGTATAAGTTATAAGTTCCATGCACTTACGTAACCTTTATCGTCAGAGATGCAGGGCCCACGGTTTTCACAAAGCTTTTTGAACTGCGGTTGTGTGATGTCATGCTTCTCAGAATTGCTTTGGTGTTAAGGTGGCAGATTAAGTAGTTGGCTGATAATGAAGCTACCATTTGCACAAAGAGGCAGTTATCTGCAGCAATCACACTTATGAATGCCTGTTAAAATTGTTTATTAGATACAAAGGTGCAAAGCTACAATGTTTAATGCAAAAAAACTTTAAGGAACACAATCAAATAATAGAACAGGTCAAATAAATATAGTTTACAACTGTAAAAGCCTACCCAGTAATGAGCTGTGATTTTTGTCTTGAAGTGTCCTCTCAAAGGTTGAGAAAGGAAGAATGTTTACATTTGAGCCTGTCTGATGGACGATAGTCCCGCTCCAACCGTAGGCGCCCACTGCTCCGAGCATCATCACATCCTTAAACAGCACATCATACCAACAACATTATGTCATTTATTGTTAACTTCAAACTGCCAACACCACAAAATGGTTCTTTGACTGTTACAAATAATATATAGAGCTCACAGTTCTAATAGTAAATGGTTCTTCCATCAGTTTTTCCAAAATTTCTTTACTGTACCTGTTGACTGGAGTAGTGAGCACTAAATCCAACCTGAGACATCTCCATCTTGAAGTTGTCCCCTCCTTTTCCAGTACCTGATGGGAACAGAGCATTATGTATCCACTAGAAGCTAAAATGGGGGAGCCGATCAACAATCAAAATGAGTGCAGGGTGCATGTTTTTTCGAAAAAGTACATTTTCTAGTCAATCAGATTGAGATGTGAGCTATTACAGACATGATATAAAGAAAATCCAGTCTTAGATAAAGCACATTAATAAAAATAAAGACAGAAAATAGAAATAATATGCACCCTCTATGTTGAAGATGCGGTTCCCCAGAGTTCCAGCTATGGTGGAAAGGGCTGCCTCCTCAGACACATTGAAAAAGTAGTTCTGCGTGGGTAAACTGGCAATGGATTTGATTTCATCTATAAGGTTTTTAGTATCTATGTTATTTCTGATGTAATAACCCAAAACCTGTGGAAAAAAAAACATCCATTTAGGCTCATAAAGAGAAAACAATAAATGAAGTGAATAGAAATGTATAGATGGACTCTAAAAAACATTATTGAATGGACATGACCTTCAGCCCCACAGGTAAAACTGCATTAAAATATAATGCTGACAGATAACAGAACAAAAGAGACATTTGTGTTTTGATTTAATACTGCAAAGTTATATGATTGTGCTTATTTAGAAAAATCTTGATAATGCAAATTATTTTGATCGCGCAATTTAAAGACGTTTTTCTGTACAAATGTATGCTCACCACTTCTGTATTTTCAGAACAAGATTAAAGAAGTGGGAAACTGGTGAAGGAAGTAGCCAGATTAGATATAATGTACTACCAAGGGTGGAAACAAAAAAGTCCTTTTTACAGATATTCAAGTTGTGCCATGTCCTATTATCAAAAATGTCAAATAACTGGTTTTAACTTTCTGAGTAATGTTGGGAACAAACAGATAACTAAAAGCATACCAACCACATAGCTTCCTTGACAGAGATAATTAGATTCCATACAAAACAGTATTTGAGTGGAAACTCAAAACTAGATTGAAGCTGAGGTGTCAGCAACAGTTTTCTAAATATGAGGGCTTTCGTTAAGGCGGCCAAAGTGAAATCATAATCTTTATAGATTTATCAGAGTAAATGCAGAAGATAACATACCGCAATACCATAGCGGGTGATTCCCTGCCTCTCACATTCAGCAATGACTTTATCTCTGAGAGATTCATCGTGTGACTCGCCATCAGTGACGACCACCATTACTTTGGCAGCATCAGTTCGGCCACCATTGCTTGGATCGAAACCACTCTGACTGAAGGGAGCAAACACAGAAAGGACTTTCAAGGTAGTGTTTTTATCATAAAAAACACAAGAGTAAAAAATAGTAATAATAGTGAAATAAAATAATATTTTAAGCAAATCAAAAATCAAGCAAAGAATTGTACTAGTTAAAAAAATAAATGCTACTGCAACACCAACCTGGCATACTGGATCGCTTTGAAGGTATTGGTAAGTGTACCAGACATCTGATAAACTTTGGAAGCTGTTGCAATCACCTCCTCTTTGGTTTTATACTGATTCAATTTGAATTCAAACTTGGGATCAACTGCATACTGAATGAGGCTGACCTGGCATGAGTATTGAAAAAGAAAAACAGTGACAAATGACACAGATGACCTACTCTAATGACCAAAAAAGAAAATATGAGCTTCTTCCCAGCTTAGCGTTCTCGCTATGGGAGATAAAGTGTCAGCCTTACCTGTGTACGCTGGGGCCCAATATCTAGTGAAGGTATTAATTTCATCAAGAAGTCTACCATTGAATTCCAAGGATAAATGCTGTTGGAGCCATCCAAAACAATTACAATGTCCACTGGTCCTCCACATTCTAAAATAAGAGAGAACATATGTTCATGCAGCAGAAAAAAAATCATTCTAAATAAATGATCTATTGTCTGACTATCATTTAGCCACTGGGTTTAGTTATAATTGCACTCACCTGACACAGGTAATAGTTTAGATCACATTTAAACCTTGGATGCTTTTGCAACACCAACTGAACTCAACAGCTGCAGGAGAGCATTTATGCTTATGCATACACTGAGAATCTTTTCAAATCAATTATCAAAAGATTTAGAGACCTAAACTGTGGAGTTACCAGCCCACCAAGCACCAAGCCTGGAAAGGTATAAATTAGCTGAGGAGATCAATCCATCCTTTCTATCCTCACTGAATCCAATTCAGCTGCCATCAGGTAAAAAGTGAGGTACACCCTGGACAGGTTGCCAGTCCATTTCAGGGAAAGCTAAAAGATGATTAAAACAAAACCTCAAGCATTTATACTCATATAAAAAAAAAATCACCTACTTTGGATAGCGGGAGAGAAGGCAGGTTGGGGTTGAAAGAGCGGGTTCAATTTTGCACATATTCCTGGGTAGAAGTTTTGATCACCACACTGCTGTCCCCACAGAGGACCACACGTCTGTATCAGATAACCAGAGAAAAGAGTCAAGTCACTAAATGGATGTTTGGGGTTGTTAATGTCATTCAAATCTCCTTGTAAGATATTGTGTCTGAGATAAACTAGATTAAATTTTTTGACTAAACTCAAACATTTGGTAAAAATAAAAACAAATGCCATTATTAAAAACATCAAAGTACAACTCAAAGCCCAAATAATGTTTTCTTGCCTGTTACAAAGAAAAAAACAGTGTATCATTGTAGTAGCATGATATCATTCCAACATCTTGCCTGAAAACACACATACACACATCATGCCTGTTGGGACAGCAATTTAGTCCCCACACTTGCGGGAAATCTCTAAATTGATAGGCTATCAGATTTTGTGTCCCAACCATGATATGGGACTCACACACACACAGAGAACACACACACATACACAGAAACATACCATCAAATCACTAACAGCCGGGATCCGGGTCAGAGTCAGACCCAGGGACATGTTAACATTGACTTCGTTAACATCTGAAATACTAACGGCATCTGTGAGCAATGGAACAAAATATTGTAGCTGTTAAATGTGGAATTTAAACTATCATCATAACTTCAATGTTAATTAATAATTCAGTTAATTACACGCATTGCTAAAAATAGAATGAAACAAAAAAAACGTTTGTATCTATTTTCAAATTGTTAATCAAAAAAAGACAAATCGGCAAATCTGTTATTTAGGTATTTTAGGTACAGTACACTGTGTTAGATTGAAATGTCACAGGTTAAACCACAAATGGTAAACTGCACCTTGAAGATTGAGCTTGTCACAGCTGTTTCTGGAGCCTGAGACTGGACACTTGTAAACATCCCCCTTCCTGTTTCCACTGAAACCACTCCATGGCGCACCAACCAGGAGCCTAAAGAAAGCATCACATTCATCTCTGGTCCTCTAATAAACATGCATCACCGGAGTTATTGCCATTTCTATTACTGTCATAACAATAAGTTACATCGACAGATAATAGATCTACCTTACTGTAACAACAGAAACAAGTACATGTAAAAGGAAAAAGCTTTATTTTGTGACAGAAATAACACAAAATACACATATAAATAAGTCTGTAAGTTTGAGAAACTCTCTTAGTGTACTTCTGTAATAAGCATGTGTCAACACATCCCTGACATCTTTTCTTTGAACTTTTCATGAAACTATAACAAGATTGTACAAGTTCACCCAGAGAATATCCCCTGAAGATGCTTTATCCGCATATCACAACATTCAAACGTGTCCTACTTTTATAGAAGTTGTTTCTTAAGATTTAGACTCTTCTCAAAATACACAACAAACAAAGCACATATTGTGGGACACACCCTTCTGCTTTATTAGACGGAAGACAGGAAGTAGTTTGTATTAGTCATAGACTAAAATCACACACTCTGTTTTCCCCTCAATGATGCAAACAGGACACTCCTGTGGACAGTGAGTTACTCAGACTGAGGGAGCAGTGAGTGTAGAAAACTCAGACATGACTGATTATTTGTTACTGTTTAACTAAACATTGCACATGAGAGATAGTGAATGCAAGAGACTTTAATGATGGCAGGCATTACCTCTGACTTATTGCAAAAAAGAAAAAAAGAGTATATTCATTGCATACACTCATATAGTATTTCATATAGTTTTCTATTGTGCTCTTTAGGGTTATATCCTACTGAGTAAGCACAATCTGTGGTATTCCATTGTTTTGGTTTTCTTTAACGAAAATGTAGACACTGTATTCATGCCTGACATCTTGAAACCATTCTTCAACAATCATACGTCATCATAAAATAATGATCAATGTTTAGCATTTTCTATGAATGCATTTCCTCTCAGGAGGGATGCTGGTTGAACGGGCACATTGAGTCTAGTGCCAGCAGATCTGTGAGGCACTTTTCGGAAAACTGGTGCCCTGATTCACAGTTAATGATGACGCTTGTGGTGAAAAGAAACAAAGAGATGAATATCGGTCCAAAGCATCATGGTGAGACCAACAAAGGGGATCACACCACCCCTTTCAGTAGACCTTTTATAATATGTAATTCACCTTGCCATTCTTGTTCATTTGTTATTTGTGTTTCTTTGGAAAATTATTGGCACTGCCTTTAATAGGTAATAGATAAAGACTTGTGGCAGATATAAAAAGCTCATGAAAGGCATACCTAACCTATTTACAGACAGCAGCTATGTACAAATATTCTGTATTAGCCTGTTTGTCTAGCCCCCTGTAATTTATGGAAATTATATTGAGAAGAGTTACATGTGAATAAGCTGCATTTTATAATTTGCTAAATGTCCAAATGTCAGCAAAGTACTAAGCTATGTAGCTTTGGTGCTAAAACAACTTGTTCTTTTACAGCATCTTATGTTGGAGCTTACAGCACTAAGCAAACTGTAAAACTAACCGGTAGGTTACTTGTTCTGTTTGGATTCAGGCAATAAATACAGCACAGTTATAAACTGCAGCCAAGCCTCTCATGTTCCACACAACGCACAGTTTTACAGGTAATCTAAACCAGCATATTACTGTACAATAAAGTGCAGCTGAGCCTCTTTTTGACTAGTTCACCTAGGAAATGACAAACACCTCACAAAGTAGTCCTTCTGCTCTCATCAACCTTTGCACAGAATTAATTAACAGGTTACATGCATCTTTAGATTTTATCTTTGTTTTTTTATCTCAATTATACATCTGTAAATTTCTTAACCATATTTTGCACAGTTATAGTACTATACCACTATAAATCAGACATATAAACACCAGCCAAAGCAGGCAAAACCGTCATTGTAGTACTTCCTGCTACAGATCACATTTTGCTGTGATGACACATAGATGGGCACAGACGGATACATTTATACAGTCAGGATCAGGATACAGTCTGTTGTGGCTGGAATTTTCATTTCCTTCATTTGGTAAATAAAACTGTTAACTGCTGAAAATCAATTAAGCTCTGATGCAAAACTTGATGCAACAAACTAATAACTAAGTCTTAATTTGGTATGCTAAATGGACCAGAGCAGCAAGTGGCAATTCCTTATTAAACTTGCTAAACTCCTACTTAAACTTCAAATTGAGCTAACAGCGAGGAGACTTGCCTACATGGCACTGAATGCTTAAAGATTGCTTATAAAATCTGCACATCCCCTTGAAGCCAGCAAAGTGCTCACACAATGCAGCACAAATCAAATCTAAGGATATATTTCACCAACAATCTTCACAGCCTTGAGATTTCCATTTAGAGGACGACATTTGGGACAAGGCGGATTTCCTTTTCTTTAAATACAGTAATGTTTAAAACCTTTTGGTCAGCAAGGCCAGTGTTAATCTCTGAAGAAGCCAGAATACATTCAATTGTGATGCAAAGGGTGGAACTGATGACATCAGAGTAAACAACTTTCTACATATTTATGTATCAATAAGTGGAGACATTCAACATTAGGAGAGCACCACAAGCCAGTTAGCACCTGGGCAGGACATTGGATGGATAAGGTACAGTTAACACTGGTGAAGAAAACCAAAATTCTCTCTCAAATGAAATTTGTATTTGATTGCATAAATTCCTACCATTTGCCCTGATGGTTAGTCGCTTGTTGGACTGTGTAGCCAAACTCTTCTGCTGCTGGGCCGCTGAAAATCTTAGCACCAGCAGTGCCAACATTGAAGGACTGTGCCTGGTAGATCCTGTCAGCTGGTGGAAGAGAAAGATGATGTGGTATAACAAAGTCTAACTGACAACAAGTAGTTCGATGTGCTGCTCAGTGCCATCTTGTCAGAAAAGTACTATGTCATAAACACTAAAAGTTAACATTTTGCTGTATTCTAGGCTTACAGCATAAACTCTTCTCATGTTTAACTGTTTGTCAGAAACCATTTTCAGCCACCACAACTTCCTCTTCTGAGTCAGTTGTGGCTGAATCACCATACCTTCAAACACAAATAAACCCATCAGCCTGGCTCAAGAGTTGCAATACAAAAAAGTCTCACGGCACATTAATACAATACACCGCCTGGGGCTTTGTATTTTGCTTTAATAGACATTGCAGTTGCACGGTTGTTTCTCTAAAATAGTCCAATCTTCAAACCCTAACCTTGAACAACCTCAGGTGGAGTTTGCCTCAGTAGCCTATTAGTTAGTTCTCCTGCAGTATCAGAGCCACAAGCCCTAACAGGCTGTGTTCAACTATCAGCAGGAAAAGGAATGTGGAAGGATATTGGACTCATAGGATCTGCCCAAGCACAATCTCATGCCACACCTGTTTACCTGCAGCACAGAGTAACACTTTGTCTCCCGCAGTCTCCTCAAGCCCTAAACATGTTAACAGGCTATTTTCTCTCATCTGAGTAATGGAGAGAGGGCACAAGGCGTCTAAAAGTTAACGTCCAGCGATCGCCATCCACACAAATTATGCGACTGTTCTCTACTAAGATCCAACAAACTATCTTTGTTGTCTGTTGAGCATGTATTTGAACAGGCGGGGGAAACCTGTTGTTTAAAGTCAAGTCTCCATCTACATAAAACATTTCCAAGCAAATCCAGAGCAAATTCACACTCAGAGCTCCTCCGACGCGCTTCCGATGTGATGAAAGTTTATAAAACCGTTCAGAAACCACCTCTCTATACCAATAACGAGCGACTAATCCCACTTACCGACAAATATCTAACGAAAATTATGTACCATAACTGGTTAAATTGAGAAAAGAATATTTGGGTTCTAAAACTCTTGAAAGAAGGGCGGCGTGTTGTGCTCAACAGACCACTTGGGTTTTTATTTACTACTAACTTGTAAATGTTAAAGTTTAACGTCCATGAAAACAAATGCTATACTTACTTGTGAGTATTAGAGAGATGAAGATCCAGACGTGATCCATTCTTGTCTTTATTCTATTCGTCTGGTGCGATTAAATGAACACCCCTCACTTGTCAAAGTTGGAGCTCTACAGCGGCGTGTCAGGGGTGACGCACCGGATAGATTTCCCTAATAAGGACTTGTGCTCTTCCTCTCACCTGCACATAGTATTACGGAGGAAATGTCCAAGGTTCAATTTTGTAATAAAGTTTTTCTCAGCAGACTCAAAGGCAGTCAGATAGAGAGCTGGAGGCAGGAACTCTGGGATAGATCATCATCCAGATTGTATTTAAAGTTCAAAGTCCAGAGATTTCCAGATAAAAGATCAGATCTAGAAAATCAAGTGTTAGCTTTTCACTTATAATAGCACCCAAGACGTGCACACCTACACAGTCTTTACTTTAAACATCCTGAGCTGATCCTGAGGCAGTAGTTAATCAGCAGATGTCGATCAACAGACTGAATAATCTGAGACTTTTCCCATCAGTGAGTTATGGTTATGGCAACAGCTTTAGGCAATTAAAATATAAAGAACAAATGAACTGAAGCCCAGACAGCAGAATGCCAATAATGAGATATTTCATAAGACAAACCAAAAGCTTTTTTAAAAACTTTTTTTTTAACTTTTTTGGAAAACTGTGATGTAAAACTTTTGATTGAGGAAAGCCACTGTGGTGAAAATTTTGAGAGAAATTTTACTTCCAGTCAGTGTTGCCATTCCAAAATAATTAGGAAAGCATTTGAAGTGGTGCCTGTTGCTGCACATAATGTAAAGGCTTCTTTTAACATTACAATTTGATGTCTTTGATGGCCTCTGAGGAAGTCTGAGAAAATAACCCTCATGACATCACCCTGGATTCATATTTTTGACAGAAAGCCTTCATTGTGAACTGGGGTTGTGGAATTTGAAAGATGCAGGCATTCACCAGCCAAGGAGGGTCAAATGATGGCCTTTGGTTGCACTGTGCCACATCTAGGAAAGATAATTTGATAAAGACACAATAAAGGTATTCAAGCTTGAGGGGTGATTTGTTTTTTGCAGCTGAAAGCACTTGTTTGATCAGTTTCATATCCCAGTTTCAACCTGCAGGACAAACCAGGAATTAAACCAAAGGCATTTGTCCTAAACACTTTTATGTTAAAGTCAAGTCAACAGATCATTAGTTAGTTATGAATATGATGTGGTACTGCTCTGAGAGGGTACTGTTGCTCTAATATGCTTATACCCAATCACAGACCTCCTCTTTCCTTTAATGAAGCCAGAATCTGCTGGAAAACTGATGACAACCAGAATTAAAAACACTTGCAGTTTATTTTTCAAAGACTGGACTGAACTCATATCGTGATATCCAAGAGTTGACCATTTTTTTCCATCATTATCTGACGATTTCAACTCTGTTCCACTCTGTCAGTTCTAACTCTCTCGCCAGTTGCGAGTTCTCGTTTAACAGTCTATGAGCTACTGAGCTGCTTCCTCTCTTAGGCCAGTGATGCAACTGCTTAATAACAAAGATGAGTAGAGCGTAATTTTCCATCTCCACCCTTCTGAGCAGACCACGTCAAATCTTAAATCGTAGTGAGGCGTATGTAAGCTGCCAGACTTTCACATTACGAGCCACAAGAATGTATTAAAGGCTCTCACTCTCAGGCTATGAACTGTTCCGCCTAAAACAAAAACTCTGCAAGGAGTTGTGAGGTAAATGTAAGATTATCACGTTATGAATTCCTGCAGCAGTTATAACATACAGTAACCTATTTTCCTTTTGGCTGATTTGTTCAGGCAACTCGGGAGCTGATCGAGAAAATTATCCATTTTGATGGTGTGGAGGTATAAGGCTCAGGCTCAAGCCCTTTCCTGAAATCAGCTGACCTGTTCTCCACCTCCTCACTTTGTGCAGTGCAGTTGTGACTCGTGCGCTTGTCATCGGCTGAGCTAGACAGTCTTGAGCAAACAAAAAGGGCAAGTTCAAGAAAATTCAACAGTTGTGTGGCACTGATAAGGGATAGCTCCTGGAAAACCAGAGTTTGTTTTCCTTTTATAATTGTTTTGATGAGACTTTAACTACTAATTGTAATAACCAACTCACTTAGTCATAAGTTATACAAATCCAACTGCATGTCTTTAATCAATTTGCCTTTAGCACAATGCTACATTCTCTTATTTATACATTATTTCAGTAACAGCAGTGTTTTAGAGTTTTAGACAGTCTTGTTGAATCATGTAGAACAATCTAAGGAAGGAGTTGTAAATAGTTTGGACTATGATATATTTTCCTGTAAGGCGCTTACATAATGTGGCAGTGTGAGCATGTCAGTAAAAATCCCCTCTAAGGAGGATCATGAATCACTCCAAGTTGGTCAGGATGTTTAAACACCTTTTGTTATCACAGCCCACGTCTTTTCCTTTTACAATCATGGCAAAAAAAAAGAAAAGAAAATACACTCACATCCCTAAATTCCAAGGTTTTTCATTCCACGGCATAATAGAAATAAGAATTGCATGGTCTTTATTGAGTCTTAAATTTAGGTAAATATAAATAGAAAATCAGTAATCGTTCAGACTAAAAATAAGACTAAAAGTCTTATTTTCGACGTGTTTATCCAAACTGTGCCACACATAAATATTCAAGACAACACGGGAGAATTGATTTCTGTTTACTAGATTACTGTTAAATTACATTTAGTGGTTGCAACAGCCTGTGACAACATAGCACATTGTTAATGGCAGTATTTACAGCCAGAAATATGGTTACAATGAAAACCCTTGTTGTGCGCAGAGTCTGTGGTTTTTTGTTCGCTTCATTGTGGAACACAGCACCATAGCAGATCAGCTGTGTCAACTGCAACACAAACTGAGCATAACTGAGTCTCCTAAAGCGACAGCAGTGGTGGGACACAGTATTTCACATGAATCTTTCCTTCTAATGTCACTTTCATGAAGGTACATTAAAGTGAAATATTGTTTTACATAAAAAACATGTTCAATCAAAAATTAATTGAAGTGCAGTAGTTGATTAAAGTGAAAAAAACAAAGCCAATTATGGAGTAAAAACATACCAACAAACTTCATGTTGTGTTCTCTTCTCAATATATCGTCGCAATTACAAAAAAATATGCACTTTTAATAAAAGAAAATTAAAATAACACATTTTCCCTTGAATGCAGGGTTCTCTCCGGGCACTTCCTCCCCCGCCAGGTTACATCAGGGTAATTGGTGACTGTAAATTGTTTTTAGGAGTGAATGTGAGTGTGCATGGTTGTGTGTCTCATTTGTCTCTGCGTGGTCCTGTGATGGACTGGCGACCTGTCCAGGGTGGACCCCGCCTCTCGCCCAATGACAGCTGGGATAGGCTCCAGTCCCCGCTGCCACTCTGAGTTGGTTTAAGCGGGTATAGAAAATGGATGGATGGAAAAAACTCAAGCTATATTTGATCCTCCCAAGTTAAAACCAGTCAAAAATATGCTCATGTTTTTCTTATCACTGCCTTTTCTTTCACCACAACAATAATTTGTAATACAACAAGTGTTACAGTATATCCAGGCACATATTTTACTCCAACAGACTTCAGAGGAATATGTTGCCAGGGAGAAATATATTACTGATTTCCAGTGAGCTGGATACACATGCAGGAACACACTCAAAGTGCTCTGGGTGAGCGGATTGTACCACTGTGCTAATCCCTCTTTCACACCCTTCTGCTGACCAATGGGAATCTCCAGCCCTGGTTTCCCCTGTTGCATTGTGAGCCAGAGTCACATTCAGCTGGCTCAAAGGGGCTCACGAGTCATTGACTGTGCACAGACATGCTGGTACTGTAATGTGACCACTACCGAAGGTACTGTCCTATCACAGGACATTTTTGTCATGCGTACAGTTGCATATTCAATTTTACAAAAGAAAATTGTGAAATGCAGTTCTTTCTATATGTAAGAATTATGATATTTAGTTTTGTGCCAGTCATAAATTAGTGCCTAGTGGTTTGCAGATTAAGATATCAGCAGTGTACAGTGTACTTCCTAAACAGCCTTGCAGGAAACACACATGCATATTAGACTCACTCAGTCTCCCTTACATGCACAATCATTTTCTTGCCATTTCCCTCTGAAAAGACAACATACATTGAATTTACAGCAGAACTCTGCTCTCAGATCACTACGTGGTTTAGATAAGCTCAACAATTCGTTAGTCAAATAGCATAATTGCCTAAGTCGTATTTGAATGTCTTAGACTTAGCCAATTATGCTATTAGGCTAACGAATTGCATGTTGGCAATAAACTGGATTCAGACTTGTTGGGGATGTTTCTAGGTTATGTATGAAGACTGGGAAGTATGGCAGATGTGAACAACTTACTGCAAGCTTTTTTACTCTAAAGTGCAGTATATCAGTATAGTAAAAACATGACAGATTTGAAATATGAAATGACCTGGTGGTTATTTGTCATACATCTTTGTCAGAAACATTTTCAAAGAAAACTCAAACATTTTACAAGTTGAACACATGGTTGGAGCGGAGTGGTACGAAGGCACAAAAAGAGCTAAGCTATAGTAACAGGGAAATATTTGTGGTGTGGTGTTTAGCTTAAAGGAATGTCAGCGTATGATTGTTCATCATTTTCCTCACAACAAAGGCAACCACTAAGAATCTTCAAGGCCATTCTAATTATACATTACAACTTTCCCAACACGAACCAATGAAAAGGCAGAGGTCTGTATTCTCTTTAATTAAACAAAACTAAATAGTAATGGTTAATAAGCACAGACAGTGGGATGTTACGTAGACTTGAGGGAGAGTTTTATACTCAGTGTTTGAACTCCACACAGCAACATTAACATGAAAACTGAGCTTTCGTGAAACTCAAAGTTTACTTGATGTCCTTTTCCACAGAGTGTGGAATGTGATGATGTTTCATGGGTTGCCCACCTTTCAAAATCAGCTATAGCTTGTAAATGAGTTAATCTTTTTGCAGTCTTTTTAATCACAATAGATAAATCATTAAATTAGAGAATAGCTACGAATTTTGGAGAAATTGTGGGATGTAAACTTACGTAGCAAAACTCCTGAATGATAAGACACAGCTTTGCAGCAGTTAGTGAATGATTGCTGGCTTTAAAAACATGATTTATCTTATACATAATCAGATTTCGGAGATGGCAAAAAAATTTTCAGGAATGTTCAACATGATCATTCCTGACGAGTGATGGTTATATGTGGGAATGAAATGAATTACACTTGCAGCTATATATTATGTTAGCATTCTTTTCATTTTACTTTCAAAATGGACTAAATGGACTTTTAGATATGGTTCTAATTTTTGAGATATCCATGAAAACTCACAATTGTTTAATGTGTGATCCGCTTTTTGGCTTCAATCTAAATATAGCTCTTTTTACTTAAACTTTATAAACCTTAATAAACTTATCCATTTGATCTCTCTTCAATGTTTTCCTAAGGTACTGGAGTGCAGGTGGGAATGGTTGATGAGCTTTTTGTTTTTGTGAATTTAGTTAGTATTTCGTGTGTGTTAAGGGCCCCCCGTGAAAAAAATTTGATGACACAGCTTGATAGACTGTCCTATCCATGAATTCATATCCAAATTTGTCTGGAGAGCACTGCACATACCCACATTTACCACTTGATGGCAGAGTTTGTTCAGAAAATCTTCCTAGTCTGGAAAACCAGTGTTTTGTCACACACACAGTGACTCATTCATAGAAAGAAAAAACAATCTGTCAGCTAGATTAGCTGTAGAATCCATTAATGACACACAAAGCTTCTTTTTCTTCCATTGATTTAGACATACTTTCAAGTAGATCATTTTAGGGCCCGGGGTGGTCAACTCTCTCTTTGAGAGCTGTAGTTCTCAACAACCCATACAGCACATTATTATGGTATTAGAGTGCATAGAGTAAATGACCTGGGAGCGCCGACTACATACCAAACAGATAGAGAAATACTTGACTGCCAGTTCTGTTCTAAAATAGTTACATTTTCCACATCTGAACCAGGACGCCTGGATGCAAAGTGGGAAATCGGAGTTGAAAGAATGGCAACAAGGAGTCATATTTCCTTGTTGGATATCAAACATGACATATTACTGATGATTAACATGATTAACTAATCTACTTCTTCAGGTAAGTGAACTTTATAACCAATAGGGAATTTATATTGATAGCAAAGCAGAAGTTTCTACTTCCTACTTCTGAGGTACAGCAAAATCAGCATCATGAGATTGAAGTAAGGCGGAGATACAGAGGGAGGAGGCTGGATAACCTTGTAAAGTAACGTATAATTCCCCTACAAATCTGAACTGCTCACTGAATGTCACAGTTTCAGATATAAGGGTGATTTTTTTTGGCTGACTACCATGCACAGGTGGCATCACTGACTGGATAATGTAGTGGTACGATTGCCACCTTTCATATGGGTTCCCTGGGTTCAAATCCTCTGCATGAAAGGTACTATCTCCAGTGTAAGTCACTTTGGATAAAAACCTCTGCCAAATGCTTTAAAAATAAACTTGTTGTCATGATGTATACTGTTCCACTGTTAAAGGTATTTATAGATGCATCCATCTGCAAATCAACTTCACTGCACCACCAGCTACACGTCTCCTTTAACTTGAACATGCTCACACAAAAAACAGAATAACATCACATTATAAAGAATTTATTGCAGGCAAACAATACTATAAATAATATTTACAAACTATAAAACAACATTCCTTTTCATGAGACCTGTGAATTGCTGGTAAACAGTCTTTCAGTGGTGGGATAGCGATGATTCGTTTTGCTGTTGAGCTTTGTCACCCTGACCTGCAAGATGTCTTTACATTTGGATGGACACTCTGGAAATGAATCGGATTAAGACAAATTGCATTGTCTGAGTTTTTGATTAGTTTACTATTTAAAGTCCTCAGCCTTCTGCAAAGCTTAAAGACCTGAGCCATTCATTTAAATCAGGTGTGCTGGAACAGGGAAACATGGCAAACATGCAGGGCGGTGTGCCTTGAGGACCAGGGTTGGGAAACAATGCTCTAACGGATTCGTTTGGCCTCTAACGTGTGTGGAGCGATTGTTAATGTCTAAGAAATGATGCACAAGGTGATTAAGCAAACCTGCCTTTCAAAAAAATTCACACCACACAATTTCCCTCTTTGCATTCTTGTTTAGGCTTAGAAGAAAGCACTTCAGAAAGAAAATCAAACAAAGAGAAAACTTCCAAAAAAAAAAAAAAGTGAAAGACCTTTGAACAGTTATCCCAGTTATCACTGATTGTCCCACTTTCTAATAACGCTGACTGGAGAGAGTGTCAGAAGTGGAACTATGAACAGCTCTTTGTTAAAAGGCTTATTTGCAGTAAAACAAAAGTCGTAGTCTATCCGCTGCTATTTTCCTTTGCTTTTCAACATTCCAGCAACATGTGTGGGAAAAGTACAGTATATGCCTGCTGAGTCGCATTAGATGTCCACTCTCATGTCATTGTTGTCGTTTCCTCTCCGATTCTAAACAGAAATTCTCAAAAGCTTCTTCTATCTCGGGATCCATCTCATCATCAAAGTCAGATCTGTGAACACAACACAAAAGGTGATGTTAATGCATCAGACTGCTTCAATTTACACTTTTTATAAGCGTGTGTTGTTTCTTTTTTAATGGTTTCTGCAGCCTACACTGTGTGGAACCAACTGCTATTTGAGCAGAGCCACAAAAACACAAGCTCACAGACAGTTCTGAGAGGGAGGACAGGAGCGAGTTAAGCCCTCTTTCACGCCACACTGCTGACTAAACTGAATCTGAGGCCCTGGTTGACCCTGATGCACCGTGGGCCGCTCAAACACATTTGCCAAGCTCAGGGGTCCTGCAGGTCAGAGGCTGTCATGTGACCTGTCTGGTGAGTTTACCATTCAATCACATGGCCAAAGATGTGTCAGCATGGTGGCACAGTCAGGCTGGGCTCTAAACTACGAACTGATGATTACTAATAATAATATTTGTAACATTAGAGCTTATGTGTGCAGATTTCATTTTTCTTTTGAACAGGCTTTTCAGCTTTTGTGTCGATGAGATGATTCTGTATGTCAACAAACCTATGATAAATGGTTTCAATGCAGAAAGGAGTTGGATTAAGTTGGAACTGGAATTATTCTGCTCATCACGAGAGCTCAGATGTACAAATGACGCTGAATTAGTTAACCTTAACTATTAATAGCTATACGTGCAGCACTGTAGCTCCCAGCCCGGTGTCAAGAAATATGAGGAGCAAAACATCACAAATATGTTATTAAGTAGCTCATCCGGTTCTTGTTCTTTTGACTGTTAACCACATCAACACGCATCACCAACATTAACAAGTAAAGCCGGTGGCTCTAAAAACAAATGAATATAATTCAAACATTTCATTTTACATTGGCAATGTATACTTACTCCTCATTTCCATTTTCTCCATAAGTGTCATCGAAAAAGTCTTGCCTCTCCAGGAGCTCTTGGTATCTTTCAGCATATTCTGCAAAAACCAGACAAACTGACATTCAGGGACTGCAAAATTAAAACACTTCTGTTTGAAGCAAAGCTTTTTTTCTAGCAGACAAGTGCACCGCAGAGGAATAAAGTGACGTAACAATTCTTTGCATCTACACTAGCAAAGCAAAATGCGTGGGATAAAACCAAGAAATATGTATATATTTTTTTTCAAAGTCACATCGCATCTGTATGTGTGAATAGAGGTGAGAGGGGATGGTTACCTGCCTCAGATTACTAACTATTAATCCCATCCCTTTAAATCATTGGAATATAATGGCATTGGGTTTCCTGCACCATTCAGATAATCAGTTCAGTTAGGCACAATATCAAAGCTTTTTAAAAGTTAATTGTAAAAACAGAACAAGAGATTCAACAACTAAATTATCTTTTTTTTTTTAGGATGTTGAGGTTTTCTATTTTTAACTCTGTGCATTAATTATGCAGAGCCCCCCCATCGTTTAGCGGTTTTCCTTATCTCTCTTGGTGTAGCTTGGGCGTGTGACTCACCAGGGTCTGCTGCAGTAAAAGGTGTCCCATCTTCAGTGTAGAAAGTGGGTTCATTCTGAGAGGTGAAAAAACACGAGGCTTGTATGAATACAGAGGTAAAGGATGTAGAATATGATAAAAACTTCATTAATTCATGCATTTATCTTTTTTTTTTTAATAAAGGCAAAATAAGGGGTCTGGCACAGGCGCTGACCATAAAGTAGTTGGGGTCATTGTCTGGTGTGGCGTTGCTGGCTGCTGCAGCAGCACGAACTCGGCCCCAGTCACTGGATCTCAGCTCCACTAGTTTCAAGAGCATCTGTCTCACATTCCTAAAGGGAAAAAATATATAATACAGTTTCACCCATGATGCTTAACACCTACGTGCCTTGTTTACAAATTGATAGAATTTACTGAGGTCTTAATGAAATATCTGTGACATGATTGGTCAAACTAACAGAGTCAGTACAGCAGCACCATTTTCATCCCCTCTACTGTGGCCTTGTATGTACACAGGATGGAGGATGAAAGTTTCAGTGCGATCTGTTGGTTTCATTAGCTTCATTTTTTTTAAAGGAGCCGTTGTACTCACTGATATACACACCTGCTGCAGGTAGCATCCAATAAAACAGTTTCTATTCTTTGGATCAGTTCCTCCATGTGTGGTTTTCCACTCTCCTTCCATGAATCGTCCAGGACGGACCCTGTCAACTGTAAATTCAAAACATTCTCATTTCCTCCTTAAATGTGAGCTATGACAGCAAAACCCTCACTACGAATTCTGTAAGCATGCCGAGTGAATTTCCACACCTTGAGCAGTTTGACAGCACAGATGAGATTTTCATCCACAGGATTGGAGAACAGACTGTTCAACAAGTCTTTCAGACCAGTGAGGAGGATATCTGCCTTCTTTGGAGGTCCAGTTCCACTCTTAATCTAGAAATACAGAGCAATTACCACAAAAGGAAAAAAAAAAAAGCATCACCACTTTTCCCAATTTCTGCAACCAATCAGCTGCTCGTCGTTGAAATTCTACTTGTTGATCTTCTGAACTTCAGGACAGACTGATCTGTTTATCAACAGATCGCACGTCTGTGAAAGCATCATTAATGCTGAACAAGATGTAAAGGATTATAGAGCAAAATATGCTGCGCTCCAGGCTCTTTTTCAAAAAAGACCTTGCATATTTCAGCAATGCAATGCCAAACCACATTTTGACCGTTTTACAACAGCATAGCTCTCTAGTAAAACTGCTAAACTGATCTGCATGCAGTCCAGTCCTGTTTTACATACCTGGACACAGGTTGAACATCTTTGTTTTTTTTTTTAAAAACCGTAGCAATTGATGTAAGCTACTGTTGTAATTATTTGGAAGCAGTTACTGGCAACACATAAAAAAAGCGCATATATTTTACAAAATGAATCCATCTAATCCCAACATTTGATATTAACATTTTACATTGAAGCTCAATTTTTCAGGAAACGGGGTTGCATTTTTCTTTTGAAATGAATGAATATCCGCCAGAAAGAACGTGGAAGTACATGACAAGCAATGACAAGTTTGTTTAAAAGGACAATATTACATGCACCAAGACACCTTAAAATAAAAGCAGCTGCTTACCTCCAGATGCAGGTAGAGCTCTCCCAGAAATAGCACGAAGGAGTGAAATTTCTTCTGAGTCTCCGAGTCTCCTCTAACAGCTACATCCCTTTGTTCATACTCTTTTTGACATCTAGAGAAGACAACAATCTTTGTTTCAAAAACCTCTCTTTTATGCTGCTGTATATCCTGGCCCCTCTCTCACCATTTCATCCAGTTGTATAACTAGTTCAAGTCGTTTGTTGGAGGAGTTTGTCTCAATCTCATTTAAACACATAAATAAAAGCTGGTCAGTCCGTTTTCAGGATTACCGTTGCAAGAGCCGCTGACGAAACTTGCCACTTGGTGGACTGAAAGTGAGGTGGTGGGACAGGTAGTTACAAAGCCTGGCACCAGTGTACGAGAAGTTTGGGATGGCAGTAGACTGCAATGAAAACAAAACTTTATCATACAACTGTGTTTTTATCACAAACACGCATGAATGTTTCTATCAAATCAAGGTGATGTATTCAGAGAGGTTTGGTACTAATATAAATCATCTAACATTTAAGAAAAATTCGAGCCGAGCGTCTTCCGACCTGTGTGTAGATCAGTTCCACCAGTTCCTGCAACAACTCTTCAGTGGTGACCCAGGAATTGAGAATACTGGTCATATATTCAACATCGGACTCAAAGGACCCTGGTGAGGAGCTCAGGTGACCAAGGAAGTCTGTGACCATCTCAGCCAACGTTGGTTCCGGGTAATAGCTTTCACTGTCGTCATAGTAAGCAGGGTCCTGCACAAAAAGCGAGAAAAATTCAACCGAGAAATCCAGAGCACTATACAGAGTGACATGTCCAAACTTTCAAACAAACTTTGTGAGATTCTCATCATTTTGGACATACTGATGGATGCAGTACAGACACAACTTGGTCATAATAAAATGGAGTTATGCCATCAGATTAAATATAGTGGTGATGTGAAATTCCTCTTACTTCATATGGGCTCGTTCCAAAGGGGACAAACTCTGGAGCACTCGCTGAAAGCTTCGATGACTTGATCAACGTGTCCACATCATTACAACCTCTAGAGGAAGATGCATTGTTGACAGTTGCACTTTGTTGAGGTCTGGTTTCTTTTCTGCAGTCTATAGGAAAAACAAAACATGTGCGTTTCAGGCTTTAACGTGTGTGACACTAAACAGACCAACTTTATTTTCTGTTCTGACAAGTGTGACAGGGAGTCTGTAATTTATTTTGTTCCAGCCAGCTACTCATTCCATCAAAAAAGAACAAACAAAAGAAAATACATTAATACAGCTGATGACATTCTTTAAAAAAAAACAAAAAAAACCAGACTTTTTAATAAGGTTTTAGTAATAAAGCTCACAGTCATGGATATACAGGAACATATTTTGTCATTTTGCATTCAAATCAGTTGGAGTAGAATCAGTTCTTTGATGAGTGTTTATAAAGTACTTATAAAACCCAACAAAAAACAAGCACTGTCCTAAAGAGTTTATAGAGTACAGGGATTAATAGTAATAGTGTCCCTGTCCCAGGCTGCATGAATCACATGTGGTAACATTTGGTTAATAAACTGATTGGGTCAAGTGGCTCACTTTTCCGGGAGGATTTTGGTAAAACAAAACAGACAGTAGAACTTTGCACCAAATCCCCAGACTTAATTATAAGTCCATCCTGCAAAAAATAGCTAAGACACAGGATCTGCCAGCCTATTGGACAGGGGGATTGATAATTATATGTTTTCCATATACAAAGACCCGTTTCACCATTTTCAACCCGTTCTGGCTCATCCTGGTGTAGTAAGACAAGCTAATTCACTCCGAGTCTGCGTTTCTAACTCAAAATGACGTTAGCTCCACAGAGGCTTTAGCTGGATGGCCTTACTCTTGACACATAATTAGGTAACTATATCTGAGCAGGAGCTTTTTTAGGTGCCGCGTTAGCTCACAGAACATGTCGCAACGTCAAAAGAAAGGGCAGCTATCATCAGTGGAAAATAGCAGCTAGCTAGCTAGCTAACGACAGCTCCAGAATTAGGTGTCCCCCCCACACGCTTCACAGAGAAAGTGTCAACCTGGGTTAATCTTAGCTTCTGATTTCAGCTAGAGACAGATGTGGCCTTCAGTGACCCTGTCAACCAGCGATCCGTCATAAGAATCGAATGTGAAAGTAGCTAGCTACATTAGCTAAGGTAGCTTCCTACCTCCACCAACCAAGACGTTGGCCGTGCCCGAGTTGTTCTCTGCAAACGGCTGCGTAGTTCGCGGCTGTCTCAGTGGCTCCCTTTGGTTAAAAAGCGTGGTTTTGGTGTCATTTTCCCCCGCGTTACCCACCAGCCCAGGGTCTGCTGGAACATTACGGACTCTCCCCGCTCCCGGAGCGCGGTCAAAATTCTCAGTCATGACTGCTTATTGTCAGCTTAAACTCTCAAAACTGCATCTGAGATAGAAATTTAAGCTTCTCCCTAACTGTCTCTTTTTCCTTTTCCGTAGCGGTAAATGTTTATATGTTATCACCGAAACACACGGCCTATCTCTCTTTCATGGTGGCCTTTTCTCGTTTGGCTTGGTATAACAGTATAATGCTACACAACTTTTTGAGCTACTTCCTTTCACAACAAACTTGCTGTCGTCTAAAATCCACAATATTTGATACAAAACCAAAACTGTTTCCCTCTAGTGGTTTGGAGTGGAAGCTCTGCAATAGCCTGAAGCCGTGTCTGTTACAGTGAGAGATGGATGGATAGATAGATAGATAGATAGATAGATAGATAGATAGATAGATAGATAGATAGATAGATAGATAGATAGATAGATAGATAGATAGATAGATAGATAGATAGATAGATAGATAGATAGATAGATAGATAGATAGATAGATAGATAGATAGATAGATAGATCGATCGATAGATAGATTAGTTGGCAGATTTCAGTAGTGATTGCATTTCAGATGACGATTTCACACAAGACTGTATAACAAAATGTTGAAATACAATGGATAGTTTCATGCTACTTTTCCTTGGGTCAAGGATACATGTGCCTCCAGTGATGTGAAGTTGTAAAAGGAGTGAAGTAATTTGGAAAAATATAGTACTGCAACATAAAGATTCCATTTAGGTATAATTTAAAGAATTTTCATGCAAAAATCATTAGATGCATAGAAAGAGGATAATTGGACTTCCCTTCAAACCTATCAATATCAGTTTTATATATATATATATACATATATTATAAATGTATAAAATCCCTCAAATGCCCTCCCTCCCTGCATATTAAGTATTTTTTCCCTCTAAAGCTAAGCTCTAAATGTTGTTTCAAAGAATTCACCGCACTAGGAATTACAGAGAAATACAAGCTCTTTTACACGCTCAATTTTGTGTTTATATTCAGCACATATATATTTTTCCTTTGGTGATGGTCATATATTGAGAAAATGCCCAGCATGGAATCTTACTCAGGTTGTTTTAAACTAACAAACTCTCTGAATAAATACAGAGGACATGGTCCGCGGTGACCTCGGAGTCACAGGGTTAGCTGCTTTTTTTGTTCATACAGTTGTTGTTTGTGCAACATAGACATATAGTGATGGACTTTTTATTTTTTCATTATTTTTTAATTGCTCTAAGTGCCAAAGGTTAGATACGGCATACATTTTCATTTTTCATCTCAGAGAAGATTTAGGACCCGTGCAACCCGCTCAGAAGTGCCTCTTTCCCTGGCTCACTCAGTAGCTGCCCACTACAAACATGTGTTGCACCAGACATCTCAGAGTAAGTATTCATTAGTTGTTTTAGCCTCTAGGCATTTTCCACTTGTTTCCCAAAGCTGGATCACATTATACAACAGAGAATTCCCGTGCCAGAAAGTCAGAGACCCACTTTGATAAAAGATTACTGCACCTATTTTGTGTTATTGCTGTTTTCCCCTCATGCCAGTTTCTTGGAGGGAGTTCAAACCTTCACAAGTCTAGGGAATGCAGAAAATGACAAATGACTAGGATTGGTGTGTGTGCATGCGCCTGGATGATTGTGTGGGTTCTTTGGATCGGAGTCAGCAGTATAAATTATGTAGGTTATCCCTGGCTGTTTATTGACTGCATCATTATTTACACACACACACACACATTTATAGCTGTTTCTACTAAAGTTGGGATGCTTTTAAAATATAATCAGAAACAGAATGCAATGATAAGCAAACCATTAAAACAGACAGCATATGCAATGTTATGACAGAGAGATTTAACTGTTTATTTGAAAACCATACGCTCATTTTAAATTTGATGCCAGCAACAGGTTTTAGAAAAGTTGGACAGGATCATGTTTAGCTCTGTGTTGCATCACCGCTTCTTTTACCAATCATTGAAGCATTTAGGAATTGGAGAAGTCTAATGCTGTCTTTCCAGCTAGATACAGTGTTGGTACAGAAATACTTCTTGTAAAACTAGTTGTGAGATGTTACACCAGCTGTCTTTATCATTAAACAGTTTTCCAGTATCTTGCTGATGTATGTTTGTGTTCCAACATCACATTGTGGTGATGTTGGAAACTCGGAAATTTCAGTTGAACTTCTTAATCTGTCCTCTTCTGTGACCTCTGAGGGTTTGTTTTATCTCCAGGACACTGTTGTGAGTTTGGCCTCATCGGTGCAACAGTCACAACATATTTCACAGTTACATATAAGAGGAGAGAAAATGTAATAGACAGTGTTGCATGTGTTGTTGAAGTGATCTTACAGAGAAATTAAATTATATTTAAGCTACAGTGCTGAATCCTACATCCAATATTTTTTATTGTTTTCACTCCTTCCTTTCACCCCTTTTCACAGCCGCAAGCCAACTTAGATTAATTCAAGACTGAAGATCATGGCCATTGCTCTCTACAGTCCATCTTGTGCCTCTCTGTCTTCCTCTGCCTGTCCAGAGATAGATGCTCTAAAAGGCAGGATAAAAGAGCATGAGGCCCGGAAGCCTGTGGTGTTAATGTTCCCCCCGCAGTCTTTTGATCTGCCATCAAGACAGCTGTCATTGATTAGTGAGTTTGTGGATGATTACTGCAGGAAGTGGGTGGTCAGACTCAGGTCATATATCTCCTTCTCCCTCATCCTTCTCTTCCACATAGATTCATGTCCTCATCCACGGTCGCAACACACCGGTTTGCAGTAATCATGCAGTTCGACATTAAAAAAAACGTTCATATTTTTTTGCCAGTGTTATCAGCAGGTGTTAAATGTAGCAACTCTTTTTTAAAAAGAAATCACTTCTGCAATCAGGGAATGTTGCAGTTCTTGCAGGGATGGGCTGATGTTTGGAAATTATGTCAGCATCTACAGGTCATACCAGGGAAGTTGCCTCCCTCCTACTTTGCTGTGGTTTGTTTCCCATTTGTTTTGGGTACTAATCGTTAGTGCAATGGTTCCCACATGGAATATCTGGCTAGGCATTAATGGTTGCCTTTTGTCCCACCCTACCTCACAGACTCTGATAAGAATAGACCCACCATGACCTGAACATTTGCCAGCGTTTCTCACATGTGCTAAAACTTTACATTTTTCCTGCAGTTCACTCAGTCTGTGGTATGTAGATAAAAAAAAGACCCAGTGTGTTGCAGAAGAGAAAATGGTAATTTTATTTTCACATGATAGAGATCCTATAAAAAGTAGAATGCAAAGGAATGCTGGTGTTCCTTCCAGTTAAATATCTCACAAAATAAATAAATCATTACAATTCAGTCAAAACACAGTGGTTATGTATCAAACATTTGCTTTAAATGTGTTGTATCCTCTAATATTCAATGCTCTTGTGATAATCTGATCAATCATTTCCTTCACCTTAGCCATATTGTGTTCCATGTCTTACTGGAGAATCTTGATTATAAATAACACCTTTAGATTCTTCTACAGTTCTTTAGCTGGGATATTGCCCTCTGTGTTATCCACATTACACATATATTGCAGCTGCAAACTGTTTGGCACGGTAATAAAAGAATAAACTTTGCATTCGGTGCCACTTAAAACACAGATCACCTTCTCCCACTCAATGAACGTACACAATCTCAATCAAAGCATATATGACCATATGTTTTTGGAACAGTGTTAGTGCCTTTTTTCAAAATGAGAGATTTCCCGATGCATGTCTTTATTTCAGTACTATAGCTCAGTATTGAAAACCTCTCTGTCCAGTGCTGTATATGTAACTACTCCCACTCCAGGTGGGCTCCCAAGTTCACACCATAATTGGAAGGAAGTGGGTGGCTGTGTTCTTCCTGCGGCTTTTCTTTCCTCTCATCGGCCTCCCGTGGACATTTAGACCCACAAACATCTGCCTCTTCTTGTTCTTCCACTCGGCTGATGCATAAGTGTTGTAGCCGTTCTCCTCAATCCGCTCCTTCAGTTTGCAGTCAACGCCAAAGTCTCTCTGGAAAAACAGTAGGTATCATGTTTCAGTGTTATAAACCCAAAATGTAAGGTTAAGGCAAGCTACACATCATTTTCTTGTGCAGTTATATTGTTTTTCTTTATTACACCTCAATCTACATTGCACAATAGGATTTGTCTGCTTGTGTAGATACTAGTGCAGATCATTGAGGATTCAAAATGAAATGAAATGCAGGAAACTGCATTGCTCTCCCAGAGATTCACATGTGTGCACAAGCCTATTTGTGGTTCGGAGTAGATGTAGTAGCTGCAGGAGAAAATACAAGGCTGCCTAAGATAACGATAGGAGAATCTTAGACAATCTTTCTATCTGGAGCGTCCAGTATGACCTCTGACTTGGATACTAACCGCTCCATACAGCTCTCCTTTCCTGCTGATAGCCAGATAGTAGTTGCTGTTTAGCCCTTTGATGGCCACCACTCCCACCTCCACAGATGTGATTTCCAGAATACCTAGGATTCAGCAAAAGAAAGGTTTAATCAGTATGCATCAACATTCAGAATAAGCATTATGAAAGTCCAATTTATGTCAAGTATGAATGATGAATAACTCTCACTACAGATGCTTCAGTGTTCATAATAATTCACACTCTGTTAAATGTCACAAGCTGTCAACATGTTCATGTACAGACCAGAATAAATCCAATTTTTGCAGACATCAGCAAGAGCATAATGACTTGTAACATTTTGCATTTGATTTCAGGAATCTACGTGTGGGAATGTGTGGGAATTCTTTGTAAGCTTACAATTATTCTTGAGCACATTTATCATTTCTGTGATATTTTAAAGTGACTTTACAGCCTACACCTGTGTAACAGATTCCAGCTGCACAGGTCATTTTCTTGGCAAATTAATAGGTGAATTCCACAGATGTTGTTTATATTCTGTTTGGTATTTAGGCTTCTAAGTTCCTATACAAATAATTCAGGTTTCTCATAGGCTATTAGACGGGTTAATTTATGCCTTGGTTAACAAGCGCATGTTTTTCCTGCAGACAGCTATGGTTATTTGTGTGGTCTCAGTACCAGAGGTCAGAAAAATATAACTTCCCAATGTGTCCTTTGACCACAGAACCCACTTATCTCGTCTTTTGCTGATGTGTGTTTGGTAAGTGAACCCTGCTGGTTCCCATGACATGTTTGATTTCATGCCGCCCTCCCTGACTTCCTTTCCCCACTTCCTGTGAGCTGTCGTTATTCTATCTCGATAAGCACGCATGTGTATGCACTCACAGACACACACTCACACACTTCAGCACGGGGGCGTGAACTCCAGAGAGCCAAAGACATCCTTTGATCAGATCTGTAGCCCCTTCTGTGTCTGATGGCTGTTTGTGTGGCACCCCGCTCTACTGGCAACCCCACTCTCTATGAGGGGGGGCTATGAGGCTAGCGGTCTTGCACATGAGTGGACAGTGGATGATGCAGGTGTGCCCCAAAAGAACAATCCCCCTCTTAAATATACAGCAGCTTCTCTCCTCGTCCGTGAGGTCCTGACTGTATCAATTTCTAGTTCAAACAGTGGCACCTCAGGGCAGTGAGGTCTAAGGCTGCAAGGCGGTGGTGGGGACTGTGACACAACGGCCATTGAAGATCTGAGAGGAGCTGGTTTCTGTAAGGGATCGGATGTCAGGTATGAAGTGAGGATGTAAGACAATCTATGGCAGTCTTTGGCTGCTCTGTAAACATGGGAGGGATGAAAGGAGGGAGAACAGAAGAGGACAGAGGAGCCATGACAGTGAGACTGGGGGTGGAGTGAGGATTAGAAAGGCTGTAATGATCACTGATCAAAGTCAGCCACCGGAGGCAGGGGCGAGACAGGTTGTATATACACACATGCACACGCTTTAATGCACACACGCACACACACAGACATAGCAGTAGCAGGTGAATGTGCATATGTATACAACATGCAAACTCAACCTGGCTGTGAAACTACAATATCTTAGTTCACGGTACTCTGTTGAATGGCTCAATACTCAGCTTGACACACAAGTGGAGAGTAATGAGCTTATGGCTGTGAGAATTGGAACATGGCATAACAGAAAATATGTTCTGCATTTAACTTCCCCTAGATTACAACCCAAAATATGACAACAGTGCTTTATATGGCAAACATGTTACAGAACCCACTTGTAAAAAGTTGGTTAAACTGAGCCAACCTTGCTCAGCTGTTTGTGTGGAGAGACAGCAGTTTTTGTCTTTTTTTTCTTCTTCTGCACGTTGGTTGCTTTTTCCTAATGTGTGGCTTATTTGATACGCTCTGTTTGGAGTTACAACAGTAAATTGTGTGTTGGTTGTGAAATAGACGAACATGCCAGTGAGTATTAAAGGTGTTTTTTTTTCCACAGCAGGATGCCAAAAAGGCATGTGCTTTGCAGCTTGTGGCATTATTGTTTCTCACTCTTGCCCTGGCCTGCACAGGTAAGAGCAGATATGATAAGTATATAAGATTTGATTGGTATCATTTCCCATTAATTAAGTGGAATGAGGTGTAAATCAGGATATAGTGCAGTAACACTTGATAAGGACCACACTGAGTGTATTTATATAGAAGGAAGATCCAGCCAGAAGTCACTGTTTTTGTTTTCCCTGAGACAAAAGGCGACTGCTTTGATTCAGGAAGATGAATGTGCATCCTTGTGCACAAAGTAGCCATACATACACATGTGTGCAAGTGTCTTGCACACATGGCCTGCATCACACAAATACACGACTACACACACAATCTTTTACCGCCAATCCCTTTCCTGACTTCTATTTGGCAATATTTCACTCATAATTCAGAGCTGTTAGTTTTCTAGAAAGTTCAAATAACTCAGCTGTGAATCATAGATATTTTAATTGTGCATTTTTATGCCAAGCAGATAGCTACTTGGCTGACTAAAGACTGTCTTCTTCCTTCTCTCGCTGCCTCTCTGTAACCTCAGCACAGGCCCCTGGCGGGCTGGAAAGCCATGTGGGACAGTTTTACACTGGCATCCCCATAAATCTGTGGGAGGCTGGATGCTGGCTCTGTAACAGAGTCCTTTCAGGGCCACATACAGAACCAAAAACCAAATCCTGCACATTGCATGTAGCTCTTAAACAACAAATAATACATGCAATGATTGATTTATAATAAGAAATTGATTTTCTTTTTTATGTTCAAGTCAGAAAAAGGCAGTTCATCGTTCAGCCATTGCAGAAAAACTTGATATTATGTCACTTCAAGGGACCATCAGGGGTCTACAAAGGACGTCAGTTCAGGGATCATGTCTAGCCCCAGGGACCAGAGCAAAGACTGAAGCTGCTGTTGTGTAGTATCCTTTACCATGTGAACCTGATATGGGAGCACATAATCCACACACAGTGTCCCCAGACCCCCTTAGGACACATCTTTTTGATGGCACCATCATTGATACTGAAGATGCACGGCTTTGATGTGGCTACAAAGATGTTCAGCCGTGCCATTCATGAACTTGTACCTCTAGAGAATCACCCTTTCACCTCTTTCCTAGATGCTCAATCCTGTGCAAATACCAAATTACTTTTTTAAAATGGCCACAAACTCCTGAAATGTGAATTTGTGAATTAGTAAAAATAAAACAAAAAGAGGAGTAAGTCCTCTTTCAAACAATAAAGTTTAGAACAAATTTGCACAATCACTGTTACAAAGAACTGAGTCTGACTTCCTTGTGCTGCCTCACTTTTGCACCTTGTGCTGCTTCACAACTTAAAAGAAACCACTGATACATGTAGCAAGACAGGTAAGGACATCACTTTGTCATATGGTCAGGAAATAAGGCTGCTTCTACCACAACCTTGTCAAAACACACATCTCTCCTGACATTCTGCGTTGCAATTCTGTTCTGCTCAAGTCACTTTGATGCAGTGTGTGGTTTGACTCGCCCAAGTCAAGCATTCAGGCTTCCACACTCATACTATGTGGCTGAGAAGCAGGGAGAATAGGGAAGAAAGGAATAATACAGCTTAGATGCTTAAAAGTGTGCATGTAGAAGTATGTTACCATGTGTCATTGTTGGCTGCTATATGATCACACACCCACTGAAGCATGTGAGTGCCTGGTGGCTGATAGGCACACACACATAGTTCGGCGGGGATGCCGGGAGACAAATGAGAATGCTATTTCACTGACTGATACACTGAAACAAACAACATATAATCACTTTAAAGACATGTTTCTCTGAGTGAAAACGTCAAACAAACGTCTGATCTGTGACTGAAGGTATGCAATTTGCTTGCTGGCTGGCAGAGAGGCAATCTGAGTGGGAGAGTTAGGGAGTAACAGAGACAGAGTGGCAGAAAGGCCTGAAAGCATCAATGTGAGACTGATATTCATATCCTCCCCCAGCCCCAGCCCTGTTCTTCTGTGGCTGTTATCAACGCTGTTTACCCTGGGCTGTGAAGACTGTCTGATAATGGCCAAGTTATCTGCTCCTGCTCCTTTTTAAACCATCTGAGAGCTACCATCATTGTGCTGAGTGTTTGGTTTGGACAGGAGAGATATCAGCAAGATGTCTGGTTTAAAACAAAAAGACAACTCAAGGTGGGAATGCTTCCTCCAAACTATCATCCAATGGGCACACTAAAGTTATATTTTTCATTTGAATTTACTCCGGGACATCTTCTTAAATGCAAAATTTTTACTTTATGTTGCTGTTAAGTTGCGTTTTTTTGTAAGAAGTGAATTTCCTTTTCTTTTATTTAATTTCTTATTCTCAAATAAGTGCAGTTGATATATTTAATAGAAAATAATCAAACATTTAAAAGGAATCAACCTGTTTTTTATGTATAATTTGTATATGCCTAAAGAGGAGCTGAAGTTTGGCTTGTTGAGTTTAAAAATCTTGAGTCTATACTGACGGTTTAAAATTGACTGTCAGGTTTTAGTCCAAACGAGCATATCGTAGAGTCGCTATTGACCTTTAGAGCCACCACAGATCATCTTTAGGGTGTCTTCTCTTCATCAACTTTTAAACATCAATCTACTCTGAGAGTTACTTACTGAAAGGGTCATCCTTGCTCTTGGTTCCATTAACTTTTCCATTCTTATCGATCCTCAGGAAAAATTTCTGGAAAGAGAACAGCTTTCTCCTCCGTACGTCCCCTTGTAGATGATTGTAGCTGCGCACATGCCTACCTTGCGGTCCTCCAGTCCGACTCCAGGGGCCCCTGGTGGCCCTGGTTGTAAAGATCAACTCAGATTCTGAAATATTTACTGGGACCCTGGGAGCCTGCGGGTCAACAGGCCTCAGTCTGTCTCTGCTGAGCTGATGGCAGGCAGTCTTGGGTAAGGACAAGGAGAAAACTACCAGGGTAACCAGAACAGGAAAAGTCAGGGAGGAAAGCAGTGCTGATGACCTTTGTCTGGAGCTTCCCCTAGAGCCAGAGCAAGCGTCTAACCCAGGCCTGGAGCAAAACGAGGCAAAGGCAGCCTTACTCCCTCCAGCAGTCCATTTGATCATGGTAGTGTGCTGTGAGGAGGACTAGAGGCAGCCTTAGAGCCTGGGACATGCTGCTGGGGGCGAGGATAGACTGGGAGGGCAGGGAGGGGAGCCCTCCACAGTCCAGACCGGGTTAGATGGTTCCCCTGCAGAGTCCAAATTAACCAGCACCTGCATGAAATTCTAAGCTTTTCCACTGAATTGTTTTTTTTATTTTTTTTATCTTTCCAATAAGTCTCGGTGTTTAAAGCTGATACTCTCAGCTTCAGTTCTCTTCTCAAAAGATAGAAAGGTTTCAGAAAGTTATCAGGCAGTCTTCAGTAAAAGATTAAAAACAATCACTTCAGTTTTTCGCTAGATTGTTCGGGATATTCTTGGCTGCTCCAAAGTCTTGTACATCCAGGCAATTTATGGACACAAACGAAAAAAAAAGACAAAAGACAATTTCTTAGTATCCAAGGAGAGAAGTTGCCAAAAACTGGACAAATCCTTCAGTTCCAGTGAAATCAAAAATGATACACCCCACCATCTACCTGCACGAAACCTAATAGACTCCACATGTGCTCAAAAGCATTTTCAGATTCTACTCTGAAGAGCAAAAACAGGATTCAAGACTTAAATAGGAATGTTGGTCAATCCAGGCGCATGTCAGACAATCCATCTGCCCTCTTTGGTTGTGCGGCTCCTCTTGTTTTCCCCTCATTTCTCTTCCTCTCCTCTACCAAATGACTCCACCTTCACGCAGCAACAACGTCTAGGGAGGTCTCAGTACTGAGTCAGCGTTGTGCGTGTCCCTTGGTTGATTTGAGAATTCTTCACCTGCAGAGTGATCACAGAAAATGACTGTGAGTTGTGTGGAGCTGTGTGGTGCTGCTAATAGTTACTTGATCCCTCCCTCCTTTGCTGAACTTCCCGTCTCACATATGGGAGCAAGTACTGCTCTGCATGTGTGTGTGTGTGTCAGTACATGGAAATCTTACTTTTGAGAGTGGGTGAGAAGTGATAACAGGGTTTATCTTTGTAGATGCAGTGGGCAGGAAGAAGCAGTCTGATAGTAAATGATCTGTCCTACAGCTGCTGCTTGTGCTGATGATTGCTTTATGGGTTAATTCAATTAATGGTTTCAATTGTGTCTGATTGCCAAAATAAGATCTGGTTGTATTTTGCACTTAGTATTTCATATGTATATATTTCATATGTTTTTATTATCTGATACATATTCAGCGTTTCTATGCTTGAGTTTTCAAGAGATAAGTATTACAAATTGAAATTAAAACATGATAATCTTGACAAGGGACCGTTCTCCTGTATCCCTACAGATAAAAATCATATCAAATTACTTTGTGCTGGTTCAAGTCTGGACGCTGCCATATCACTGCCATCTTGCTAAGCCCCCCCAGGCCATTTTATCGCAGCATGTTATCTCTCTTGCTATGCTGTAATGCAATGAAGCTCTCCTGTTTCACTCACCAGACCTCTGCCTTCCTCTGTGACTCAGGTGTCTGAGTGGCCATCAGCCAATGAGAGTCTCTGCTCCTCAAGGCAAGGCAGGCGCAGGATGGACAATGTTGTGGCAGACTAAACATCAGTGTGCAATATGTGCTGTGAATGTGCGATCAAGGACCATGACCATTTTTAACAATCCAGTGTGATAAACAAAACTTGCTACTGGCAGTCCTATCTACTCCCCCCTCCTCTTCCGCTTTAAATGTCAGCATTTGTCCTGTTCCGTGCTTTCCTTTCCTTAAGTCCTAGTTTTTAGTGCCTGCTTTAATGTCTGTCAACGATCTACAGCCAGAGCAGAAGCCTGGTCTTAACTCTGGTCTTTGCATGGCTTTATCTGGAGATGCAAACAAAACAATCTTATCAGTGCTTCCTTTGCAGTGTCCCTTCCCACTGTGATAACCTGAATATGTGCAGAGGATACAAAGCTGGGAAGGGAAGGTATCACTTTTATTGATTAGTGATACAAGAATAATTGTGAGAAACAGTTTTGAACATCTATTTACAAAACTGAGATCACCTCAACTTAATACTACAAAAAACGAACCTGTTTACTTTGAGTTGTTCTGTCTAAATATAAGTTTCTTAGAATAAAGTACTTGTTGTTGTTTAAACTTTATATTCACCTTGTGGTCTTACAAGTACTTTTTCCACTAAAACAGTAATGTCCTCTGTTAGTGTCTCAGAAAGATGGAGGCTTGAAATGATGCTGACGAACACATGAGATTTGCACAATTTCTTTAGAGGCCTAGGTGCAATTTTTTTTGTAAACATATGCTTGCCTTTCTATTTCTCCAATATAAGTGAGATTTGAAGGGAATGAGGATGAATCATCTCCCTCCTTGCTCCGCAGCTTTAGCATTTAGTCTATCTTTATAGATCTATCCCCTTGAATTGCTTTTCAAAGTTCAAGACAGAAGACAATAGAATGGATAAATGAGCTCTCTGATCCTACCCTCAAGCTGTGATCTTGCACGATTCTCAAAAACAAAAACACAATCACGACACTGGCTAAAAGTCAAATTCCAGAAATTTATGTGTATAAGCTTTTTTCTTTAAGTCTTTAAAGGACCATTGTTATGCTTTTCCATGTTTCTGGCTTATTATAAGCACGATTTAGTATTTTTATGCAGAAGGAACTTGTTTTGTTCTGTAGTTTCAAACTCTTGCAAGGCTTTTTTTCTATACCCTATACATGACACAGTTTAGGATTTTCTGTCATGGTCATCCTCTCCAGGCAGTGCATGTCTGTGGGAGCTGAAGCATTCATTTTACGAACCACAACCTTGTGATTTTTCACAAAGAAAAGGCTCCTCTTTTCCCACACAAATGAAGTTGTGAGACCATTTGATTTTTTTTATGTTAATGTTAATTAGCAGTTATGACCTAACTTGAAATGATGCCACAGGCTGTTATTTAGTGTGTAGACAAAAAAATAAAAAATGATCATGGCTTACAGGTAAATCTTGTTTTGCAAATATTTGGGCAAAGCACTGGAAATATAGGTTTACTATAAGCGAGTAAGATCATTTTTTATTATTAAAATGTGAATTTAGTTTGTAAATTGGAAACAATTTTCTTTCAAAGTTTCTTGGTTAGTTTTGCTTTGGAGTCACAGTTTGACAGGGACTTTCACCAATAGAGATTTATGAACACATCTGTGTCAACTGACATTTTGTTGTATGAATTACTCAATCAGTCTATTTGCATTCTTGACCTTGAAATTACTGTTGTATTTTATGACCCTTGTGAGTCACCTTGCAACCTAAAGAAATTACATCCACAGTACTGCTTACCTAGATCCACGGTTTAAACTAACAAGTCATTTGAACTATTTTGTGCATTTATGCTTTTAATAGCCGTACATTAAAGCATCTTGCATCAAGTCATGTTTGAGCATCTTAGCTTGAAGAGCTCATTCCCTACCCTGGACAGTCAATCAGATTGACCCATTACTGGCTTCTTTCATTTGTGCCTTTTTTTTCTCCTTGTCCTGTTCAGCATCATGGCAGCAGAATTGTGATCTGAATATCATGTTATGACAAACACATTTGCTGTGCCAATGTGAATGTAAAGTTCCCTTGATTTCCAAGAACTGCTTATGTTTTTATTTTTGTTACAATACTTTATACATAATAATGCCAAACCTGACGGGGGGGACAGGTAAAGAGGGAGAGCAAAAAAAAGAAAGGGAAACGAGACAGAGATAGAAAGAAATGATCGGAGAAGACAGTAAAAACAAGACAAAACCAGACAACTAGCTGCTAAATCTGTAGAAACCAAACAGAAAAAACACCTGGGTTTACAAGGATGTCTTTTTTTCTTCCTTTGAGGTGCAACCAATATGTGGGAGAGACTATTGACAGACCTGATGACTTATTTTTGAGAAAAAAAAAATAGATGGGGTCCATCAAGGCTGAGGATCTGCCACTCAATGAAAGGACAGACATTCACTGATACTCAAGGCATCCCTGAGTCTCAGGGGCCCTGAGAGGACACAGTAAAGTAAGGATTCTACACAAATGTTAAAAATTGTTACAAAAATCATATTATATTTATGCCCTAAATGACAAACACTGAAACTTATTACTGTATTTGGCATATATTATTTGGACATACAGTACATTAAATATCCACAGTGATCTAAATTGACATTGTTTTGGTTTCTTTGTTTAAAATGCACCCCACCTGTAAAGCCAAATTGAAATTGTTGTCCATGTAATTACAACCATTTTTTAAAGTTAGCTGTAACACTTCCTGTGAGTCAGAATTTTATTTTCTGATGAAGATCTGACTGACCCTAAATGCTTGAAGCAGCATACAGTTAAATGGTATTCATGAACTGGGCTGAGACCGCACCAGTCCATTTGAAAGCAGACAGATTAGTTTTCTTTAAAGCTTCAACTGTTTTGAATGAATTTGTCTAACCTTTTATGAAATGTTGGATTTATTGCTACATGGAAGGCACATTGCAAACAGACGGTCAAAACTGAAACTCCTGCTCATGTGTAACATTCTAAGTGGATCCTCACCTAGCTTAGTCCCTGTGTTTTTCCCAGGTAAACTGGTTTGTTTCTTAAATACAGTGCAATCTATTGCTCTATCTGCTACATACTGTATCACACAACAAAGCTGAACCATGGAAATTGACCTTATTCATGTCATGTGTCTCTGATTTTGCTTGGCCTCATTGTGAGCATATTAGCCCCTCCCTTTTGGTACACTATTATTAAGCAGATGTTTTACAAAGAAAAGCACCTCACTCTGAGTTACATAAGCTCAAATCCATATGTGGTCTATCAGGTAATTAAACGCACAACACACAAACAACCAACCTGACCTATGGGAACCATATGTGTCTCTGTCTGTGTTCCCCGGGGCCCGATCTGTGTGTGCTGGGTCAGAAGAGGCCGAGGCTTTAATAAAGAAACAGGCCTGGTACAGGGATGCCAGTCTGCCTGCCTGGGGACATGCAACGTGATGGAGTCCAGATGAGAGCCACCAGACCGGACTCTTTGCTCCAGAAAACAGGCAGTTGGTGCACGGATGACCATACCGTTGCCATTTTCCTCTACCCCATCTCTGGGTTTAATCTGGGATTTAAGATTTAAGCAGCGTTCATGTTGGAAAGAAATAACTTGCAAATTTATGCTTAGCTCATGCTGGAGGCCTTGTTTTTCTCTTGGTCATTAAAAGTAAATATTTAATGTGTTCTTGGCCATTGCATTAGGAGTGTCTGGTAACCTAAAAGATGAGGTTGCTGTTTCCTACTTTACGGTGCTCAATTGATGTTAGACAGGTTATCTTCCCCATCCTGAACAGGCACTTACATCATCCTCTTCTGTTGAGTGTCAGTTTCAGATGGGGGGGCAGAGGAATTTACTTACAGGTCAGACACTGGATCAACTGTCAGACTCGGTTCAATATGAGGTGACCGTGCAGTATATTTCACAACTAAGCTTCTTACCATACCAATGAGTTGGTATAGTACTAAGCAATAATGTTGTTCTGTTTATACTGAGACAGCTCTCATTTTACTGTTGTGTCTTTGGGTTTTTAGGCAAAGCAAGCAAAGTTGCTCTTCAATGCACAGGATTGCTTTATAAAACGAGGGGTATTTTATTTTTGTATAATTAAGTGGTTTGTATTGTCAGATATGTAATTTGCTGGTTTGCACAAAAATAGACATGTTTGCAAGGTATTTCATACATTAAAAAGAAAGTTTTCCCAAAAATGTGTTATCAGATACTGATCCTGATTTGGTGATATGAAATAACTTTATGACAGGAGACTTTAGGGGACTTATGACTCACCCTTATTGACTACTTTAAGATATTTTGATGTAGGTTATAATGTCCAGTGTTTTATAGAAAAAAATCTATTTCCATCTACATGTGTCATGAATTAAAATAAACAGAAGAAATTAGTTGGGCTGATATTTATCACAAGCTTTTTTTTTAAAGCCTAATACTGCTCTCTTTAACCAAAATCCTTGTCTTCCCTTATGGTATAAAGAAAATGGTTGTATCGTAAGCTCAACCTGTCAATAAACATACAAACAAAAAAAAAGTAAGTAAGAAAGAAAATCCCCCAAAATATTCTTCCAAGTTTTAGGCAGAACTATCCAAATAAATGCTTTGAAAAGTGGGCGGATTAAGTTAAATACGTAGACAAGTTACATAATTTGCTTTGTGTATGAAATGTTTAAAGCTTTGAAGGCAACAAGCAGAGAAGGTCTGGAAAATCTACAACTGAGATAAACATTTGACAGCTTAACCCAAAACCACTGAAGTTTGGCATAAGAACAGTTAACTCGTGTTGCCCAAGCTGTTAAGAGTAATTGTATGACCATTTTCCTTTTGTTAGAAATTCACCAGTCATCATACACTTATATTGTTAAGCAAAAGTTTAAATCTGTTTTTTTTTCCAGAAAATTGCACTGGTGTAAGTAAAGAGAGCTATATAATCTTTTATTCTCGTTACTCTTTTCTGAAAATGTCTATTTGTTATCCAGATGACTTGTTTGTTGACTTTGTCTTTTGCCTGCTTTTCTTGATAAAGTCATACATGATTCTGTAGGGAAATGCAAATAGTTTCTAATAGTAATGTTGAACATTTTTAAATTAGAACTAAGCCACAACATATTTTTTCAAGCTGAAAAATGTGAATGGCTTCTTAAATACAGAAGACTTTCTTTGACTTCGGGCCCTACTACTGAGCTTACCGGTCTGAACATTGTGCAACTCTGCTACCTAAGCAACACACAATGACATAACAGAATGACAGCTGTGGTTAGGTAATACAACTGGATGATGTTTGCCTCGTCATAATAACACACAGACACATTGTGCACAAACACACTGTTTTACGACACGAATTTCCACATTGACCCAGTATTGTGTTACTCCTTCCATTACTGCTGACTAACTCCTGGTTTCTGGCTTGGATGACACTGGCAGGGTGTGCGTAGCAGGAAAGGGTCCGTTCGTGTCAAGTTATATGGTGTAGAGAAGCTTTGGAAATCTGGGCCAGCTGAACCTGATCCCTGAAACAGAGCTGCTGATTCAGGTGTTACACGTCCAACAGCATATGTCACTCATGGGCAACAATGACCTTGGCAACACAAAAGATCATAAAGCAGAAGACCGTGATGCAGAGGAGGCTATGACAGGATTATTAAGGATGATATAACTGTGGCACTCAAGCTATGCTGGAGTTTGTGTTTTATAATGTCCACTTTATTTTACATGGGGAAGAGCCTACCTTTTAAACGGGGCAGGATAGATAATGCATCTTAAAATGTTTGGATGGATGACTTGAAATCTCACAGAATAGAGCCACACAATCAAAACAACACCTTAAGAATATGAAAAAAAACCCAACTTTATTTCATTTACAAGAAACATCTTTATCATCATATTTATTGATGAAGACATGCAAGGGACAAACCAGTCAAGATGGAATATCCTGTGTGTGGCAATAGGCTTATCTCGTGCCCAAATTTGTACATCCTTGTTTCCTCTATTTTCCTGCCTGTGCCTGCCTGAGATCCATCTCAGAAAAACTATTTGCTGAGAAGGATGAATCACTTCCTAAAATAGACCCAGAGGAGAGAAGTGAGGAGTTGAAGGTAGTATGGAAAATGAATGAATGAAATACCTATATTTTTCCACTAACACTATAAATGCTTATCTGACTGGAATAATGAAATACAAAAAGCAGGCTGAAACAACACGATCATATGTTGCAGCCGCTGATGGCTCTGAAGTAAGGATGTGCCCATTAGTTAAGTATCTTTCTACTTGACTCCTCTCTCCTCGTCTCCCTATCTCGTATGCCTTAAGGCAAGGGCTAAGGCCTGTGGAGGGGAGTCAAATAGAAGAATCAAGGATGTACAAACCGAGAAATATGACAAGGGAATGGATTGGATAATGCTTGTACAACATCACACAGACACACTGGCCATCTTTTGAGAGACCTGAGAGGGATGACCTGCAACACCTCTTTATGGTTGGTAAATCTCACACCATAGGACAGTGTTTCTCAATTCCGGTCCTCATGACCCATTGCCCTGCACGTTTTCGATGTTTCCCTCCTCCACCACACCTGATTCCAATTAATGGCCACTGCAGAGCTTGGTGATGAGCTGATCATTTGAATCAGGTGTGGTGAAGGAGGGAAACATTGAAAACGTGCAGGGCAGTGGGTCATGAGGACCGGAATTGAGAAACACTGCCATAGGAGGAGCACCACGGTTCAACTTCTACAGTTGATTTAATGTAGTTTTTAGTGTAAGTTTTTTAAAATATTGTGACTGGCAACGTGACAGCTGAGGTGTGAATCATCAGCACCATACTTAAAACAGCACCTTTATCAAATTCATAAATGCACATTTAACCCAGAATATTAATTAAAATACAACATTATTTTCTTTCAGTTGCATAAGTGTATTATTTCATACTCAAATTAGCTACTTTCATTTTTAAAATTAGTTCCATGACTTTTTCCTGTTAAGAATTGTATTCAAAAAATTTTTTTTTCTCATTTATTAAGAATTTGAGTCCATTTTTTTGTCTACTTGTTACTTTTAAAAAAAGGTCTCCAGCATTAGTGTCAGGGCTTTGGCTTGGTTTCGTGCTCATTTATCTTGTAAAAGTTTTAAATATCAAAAAGCAACAGAAAACTAAAGAACCAGGAAAGAAAAAAAAACAAAAGTCTCTCAGCCGCAGCCAGTTTTGTTTGTATTAATTCATTTGTGCTTGTTGAAACGGTCATCTTAGTCTGTACATGGCTTTATATCGGTATGTCATGAGGATACACTGAGCCAGGATGTCCAGTCCTGGTTATGGCCCACAGGTGACACAACACTGTCTTTGGACTGACTTGAGAGAGCAGCGACCCAACAGCTTCAGCTTGTCACAAAAGCGAGAGGACATTGTGTTTTTCCTGCAAACTGGACAAGCATAAAAACAGATTTGAAGTCAAATAACCTGAAAAAATAACATGTAACTTAGGTACGCAAAGATCTGGCCCTGATACCTTAGCTGATAATTGCCAGTCACCTGAAAGCTGTAATTTGGAAAGTTATTCAGGAAAACAGTGAACTGGAAGTACATCCATACATCCCATTTTAATAGTTTTTAGTTTTATTGTATTTTTGAACAAATTACATGTTGCTTCAGTAGGAGCTAATGAATCACACAATTGCTAAAAATGAAATGGTCCATACTCAGCTGTGACTTTGAATTTTACACCATTTTAATCATTTTATCCAGGACATATGTTTGCATGTGTAGGTGCTGATACAGAATCTGCTTTTCAAATGTTCTTCCCAGTGAGATAACCCTAAAAACATAAGGTTCCATACAGACCTGAGTTTGTCTTGCATTCCTGCATATTGCACTTCCTGAGTGTTTCTGGTTTGGAAATATTCTCACAGAGGCTATTTGGCATTACAGCCAAATCCTGCTCACTCTCACAGTTGACTTCACGCTGTTGCAGGCCCCCACCACAGCTCACAGAGCACTGCAAATAAGAGCAACAGTTTAATAAAATTGCAGAAAACATTTAGAGATTCCTTGGATGGGCGATGTGAGACTAACCTCCTCCCAGTCATCAGTTTTCCAATGAGTACACGGCTGTAAACTGCACAGCTCTGTGCTGTTTGGCTTCACAGTGGTGCTACAGCGATGAGGCTCAGGGCAGTACACCAACCGCTCTCTGATGCCTTCTCCACATTTGCCAGAGCACTGAGGGAAACACAAGGACTTGAAGGGAGCAGCTGCTTTAGGTAAGACTACAACACAATTCATTCTTCTACATTTGTACATTCTACAGTAAACAATAATGGACACCAGTGAGACAAGAGTATTTCAAATTGAGGAGAGGATAGCAGTGAAATATCCTCATATAGCTCCCATCATATTTAGTTGAGGTCACATTGTCTGACATTAAAAGATCAGTTCTCCCTAACTGCAAAGCTAACTGATGATAGAAATGTTACAAATGTGTCGTGAAACCAAAACTATCAGCATGACCAAGCACCACTTCAGATTAGAAAGAGAATCAACATGATTATTTTCATTGACATGTAAAACCATTTATAAGCTATGAAATGAATAACAGAATTGTAAAATAAAGTGTGACTATATTGAGGTATGAATGTGTGATGCTCCTACCAGTCCCCAGGGTGATACACTCCAGTTCATACAGTGCTTGAGGGGGCAAACCAGTGTGCTGTGAGGTCTGCTGAACACAGCTTGACAGTGAAAGGGTCTGAGGGGACGTTTGCTCTGAGAATCAACACACTGGACATCACGATACCTCCTTCTCACTAATGCACAGTTATCTGGACACTGTGGAGAATATTATATTGCAATAAATGCCTAAAACACATGATGAATGAGAGCTACAACCAAGTCAAGCCCATTTCTTTGTCTTGTAAAATAAGAGATATTATAAGAGTCATTATATTTAAGTATTAGGTGTAATTAACAATTAACAAGACTAATTATCAGATTTAATGGCTGAGAGAAAATAAGGTTACTCACCTTGCTCCAGCCGCTAGTTTGCCAGGTAGCGCATGGCTGCAGGTGACATGTTCTTGCAGGCTCAGGTCTCTTCATGCTGGCACAGTCTTCTTCTTTCCCTGAACTGCACATCACTGTTCTCCACACAGCTCCAGTTCCACACGTTGTTGAACACTGGGGAAACATGAGTCTTTCCTGATTAAGATTCAGCTTTGGTTTATATGTACTTGGATGGCAAAGTGATTAAAGTGATGCAGTGATATTACACAGCAATGTAAAGTTCCAAGGATAAAAACAACAACCACAATTTCCTCACTGACTTTGTCCTTTACCCATCATTTATCTCATTTATCATTTTCAGTCTGATAAAAGCAAATCCATTAAAACCACATCATCTTTCACACTGCCAACAGTCACTGTGAAATCAAAGTCTTCTTTAAGGACTTCCAGCACATTCTCATTCTCAATTCATCCCACAGTGACACTGAATCTGAGAAAGTGCCTTTCGAGTAAGTTTTCACCACATGGGGGGGGTATGCTGTATCTTAACAGTGATTATTCTGAGGCGGCAAGTGATGCACCAGTTGTGCCAATACTGCACGATGACAGGAAAACATCATCCTATACTGCTACCGTAACACAGATCATCTTAGGAGGTCAGCAAAGGTGAATTCCTGACTTCCTTGGCTTCACTACTTTGTTTCGTAATAAAGTACTTGATAGAGTTGGGCAATAAAAGCCCTTAGTTATGGTTAAGTACTTGGATGAGGTGATAAAAACAATTAAAAAAATGATTAGACATCAAACTACACAATGAAATACATTTTATTGCAGAAAGCAGTGCCATTTTCCACAGTGATAGGGAGATTTGTTTATCAGCTCTGGAAAACCAGTAAATCCAAAAGTATTGCTTTGAGGGTACACTCTGTGTACAAAACCAAAGCAGTGGGCACTGACCTTATCTCCCCCTCAAAGAAAAGAAAAGAAAAGTTATTCACGCTTTTATCACGTCTTGACTTGACTACTGTAACGCTTTGTACATTGGTCTAGATCAGTGATCTTTGCGTCATTTAAAAATTATTCAAAACTCAGCAGCTCGTCTTTGAACTGGTTTAAAAAAGCATGAACACTTTGGTATCTTGGCATCCCTTCACTGGCTCCCTGTCCATTTCTGGATGATTTTCAAATTTCACTATTTACCTTTAAAGTTTTGAATGGATTGGCTCCATTTTATTTAACAGCTCTTATCAACATCCACACCCCTGTATGAGCACGGCAGTGAATCAGCTGGTTTCTCTCAGATCATCCAAGAACGAGATTAAAACAGAGAGGTGATAGAGCTTTTGCAGTGGCACCCAAAGTCTGTGGAGCACTTTTAATAAATGCACAACTCAGACTGTAGATATACTAGATATATGTAGATATACCATCAACCAGCCATTTAAGGTACTGCTGTTTTTGTCACTTCTACATTGACATCCACATTCTTCTGCAAAATAGAATAACTTTACAAACCTCACTCCAGTTTCCTACAACCCAGAATATATCCATGCTGACCGTCTCTCTGGCCATCAGGTTCCTTTGTTCACCAATGGAGCTGCTTTTGGAACTTCTTGGTTGCTGGTTTTGGCTCTTGGAGCGACTACCATTGGACTTGGTGGAAGGTTTTTTTGCACGAGTGGAAGAATTCTTCTTCTTGGGAGTCGTAGCAGGCTTCTTTGGTTTGATAATCGTTACTGTGGGCTGAGGTGATGCTGCAGTGGTGAATTGTTTTCTTGCAGTTGTAGAGGGAGTTTGTTTGGTGTGAGAGCCAAATTTGGAGGACACCGGGTGGTCCCTGTAAATGGGAGTGGTCAGTGGAATGCGATGTGTCCAGTGGTTGTATGGACTGATATGTGAGGTGGTGTGCTGGTTGGTTAAGTAGCGAGTTGTCTTTGCCCATGTCTCAGTACTGGTGAGATGTGTGGCGTAGGTAGTTGTGGTTATGTGCATGGTAAGTGGACTTGTCTGTGGTGTTGATATGGTTGGTTGAGGAACTCGTTTAAATGATGACGCTGTAGTAAAAACATCCAGGTCAATAATTTTCTCTTCGGATGTCCTGTCCTCAACAACATAATCATATCCTGGAGTGAACATCACCCCATTTGGAGTACTTCCCTCTTCTTCTTCCTCTCTGTCTTCTACGTTTTCCGTCTTTACATTAGCAGTTCTCAAGTGCTTTTCAGTAGAATTGGATAGAGTGGGGTAAATCTTCCTTCTTTTATCCTTGTTTTTCCTCATCATAACACCAAACTCATATTCATCTTTATCTATGATGTCAGGGACTGCTGTATTAGGGGTTGAAAGGGATGTAGTAGCAGGAATGGAAGCAGTTGTACTTTCTTTGATGGGTTTTGTAGGTGCAGCTGTAATGCTCATGGGAGCCCGTGTGGTTGAGCTCTGATACTTAGTGGGGTGGGTCTTAGGTGGATAAATACGGCGGTATGAAGGAGGCAGCCCAGGTTGTCTTCGTAGACTTGAGTTGGGGCAGTTCTGCAGGGCACATAGTGATCTGGACCAAGGTTTGGTTGAGGGGTCACAGGTTTTTTGGGGTGCCAGTGCACACGTGACGCTGCGTGAACGAACACCTCCTCCACATGTGACAGAGCACTGCAAGGTCAGAGACACATTCAGTCAAGGCGAGATAGGTTCTATAAAAGCCTGGGATCTGTAAATCACAAATTACGCAGCAGAAAATAACACTGATATAGAAATGTTTACCTTTTCCCAGTCACCAACAGCCCATTCCTTTCCACATGGCACATCTCTGTTGCATGGCACCACAGGTTTTGGTTTAAGGAGATGCTTGCATTCCACAGGGTGGAGCACTCTTTCCTCTCCTGAAACCGTGCGGACACAGAGAACTGTTCGCTTTCTCACTCCGTCTGATCCACAGGTGGCATTACACTGCTGCCAACCACCAACCCACCACCTGAGAGTGAAACGGAAGGCAGGAGTGGAAGATGAGGACACCCACCACTGACAATCAAGTGGACCACGTCATAATGTTTTTATAACAATTAATAGGGATTAGTATCATTCAAAATATCTCATAATGTTGCCAACAACTCAACTTAAATTCAGTAAGCTACTGACGCAAAAATCTTTTCTTTATGAATACCTGCTTTGAATGTAGGCATTTTACAGCAAGGCATACTGGTATCAATAATAATATGAAAAATAAAACATCAATACTGTGTTAATAATATCCTAAGAGGTTTTGTTTCATTAGACATTGCATTGATGACACTTGTTAGACGTTTTTAGATCTTTTAGATCAGGTCATTGGTCTCCAGTAGGTCACAAACTGATCCTGTGATCCTGCATGAAGGGTAGCGTGTTTTTCTAGTAACCACTTTTTTATGTTGATGAAAAGGTACACCTTCTAAAGATTTAAGCAACAGAACTTTGTTGGATTAAATAGTATATAACTGCTGAAATGGTGAGTTGCAGGAACTATACTTTTAGAAAATAAATGTCATCAAAGACATAAGACTATAAATCTAACCACTGACATCTGTTTCAATTTGTTAATTTGTGTTAAGGTTCCATTTGAAGCCAAAAACTACAAAATAATTTAACAGCAATTGAATTAGTTTGTTTCAGTGATTGCATTCTCAAAATTCTTACAATTTAGTAGCATGTGTTGTAGAGTCACGACAGCTATGACTGTGATAGAAAAACTGTTAAAGCATTTCTAAAAAGAACATTCAAGAGTTCACACCTAGCAGGACACTCCATATTCTTGCACTTTCTGTGTCTGTCTGCTAGTCGATTGTCTGGGTCACACAGTGACTCATCGACTACGCCCACATCCACCTCAAAACACCGCACAGGCTGGTGTTGCTCACCTAAGATCGGATGAAAGTCAGATTAAACATCACGATTCAACCGAAATACTAAATCCCCAAATACAGTTGTTAACTGAAAAAAAAACCTATTTGTTTAAGTCAAACACAAGTCAAACCTAGACCACATGTGGTGCTGCAATGTGTCCAAGCTCCATGTCTCCAGCTGTAAACAGGGTCAGTGACCTCATTTTCTGACTGTTTCGTCTTCTTGATGGTATACTCGTACTTTATGCCAGGATTCCTCTCCTGAAAAATTAACTAAAAACCATGCAAAACAACTAAATACAAGTTAAGTTACATTCAGATCAGTCTGATTTTGTACTTACTAGTTTTATCTTGTACTTTTGACAAAAGAATTGCTCATTTAACATTTTTTTTCCTTATGCCAAAAAATGTGTGAATGACTTACCTTATAAGTTTTAACTCATATCAAAATCAATGTAGACACTAAATTATAGCTGATATTTGGAAAAATAATGTCAAAAGTTTTGCTTTTATCCTGTCTTGTCAATTGGGTGGTCTACCTGGAGCATGACTGGCTGCTTAGTGGGTCCAGGAGCAGTGAGGTTCTCCATGTTCCCACTGCGCTCATAGTAGAATGTTGTCCCACCTGCCTCGTACTCTCCATTCCACTGGATGATGAAGTTACCGTTGAGGTAGAACTCGTCTGACCCCACACTTCTCAGAGCCAGGAAGTTACCTGCCTCTTCTACTTCCTTTACCACAATGTCCCGTGCCCCCTCAGGTATCACACCCACATCCACGTACCCTGGGAGAGTCAGGAGGGGAGTCAGAGTCACACCGAGGTAATGGGTGGCCCACCATGGCTGCAGCCGCACTCACATCCAGACTACCAGACAGCTTCTCTCTGATGTTTAATAGAGGGTGGGCTCAGTCTGTGGGGGTTGGCATGTCTGTGTGTGACTATACGTGTGCTTTTTCTGCGTGGGGGAGCGTTGCCCTGTCTCTGGTTTTTATTGTGTTGGGATTGGGTGGGTGGGTGGGTGGAACCAACGCAGCAATGAGTGGTTCTTTGGAGTTTAATGATGTTTGTGGGAAGGTGTGTGTGTGTTTCTGTTTGTGAAAGGAGGGGGAGTTCGCCCTTGGTCTAAGTCGTTTGAAGTCTTACACATCTGGGTCGGTTATCTGGAAAGATGCAATGCAAGGCAATAGACACGCAGAAAGAGGGAGGGAAGGGAGAAAGGTGGGAAGGAGGAGTCTTTATTGCTTTAGGGCCTCTTTCACTATGAATCTATCTTCACGGTATGTTGATCTGTCGATCTTGACAAACATGGGCCTGCAGACACACATGCATGCACACACTAGCCAAGTACAGCAGGACAAACAGCTGCACTATGTGGATGAGGTGGCTGCCATGGCAACAAAGAAACAATGGTGTAATGCTAATGAACTGTCCTGACATGACTTTCCGCCTGTAGACATGAATTTGAAATACGTGCTTTTTAACCCTTTTTTTGTGGTAACATCAAAGCTTTTCGTCATTAAGAGTTTGTCTGTTTTGCGTTACTACATTCTTGTGAATATACGAATTCTCATTTTTGTGCAATCTAATTTCGATAGTTGGTATTACACTCACCAAAACCCTCTCCTTCGTCAAACAACTTATAAACTGTCTCACAGCTTGTGCCGTCGCCCAAACAGACTCCACAACGATCCTCCACTGCGTTTGAGTCAATTCCATAGTCACAGCCTACCTCCTACAGACAAAACACACACAAACACATCGAAATACATCAAATCCCACAGATTACAGCACAATGGGAGTTTCCACAGAGAATCTTCTCCCTCTGTCTTAGCATAACTGAACTGCAGCATGTCAACCTGCTCCACTATAACTCCCCCCAGTCTCTATTAGTCTCTTACCCAGCCACACTACCTTGCATACTCCGTTAACACAGATGTTTCTGGAGTTGTTGTTCATGAAGCACGGCGTTCCGTCAGTCACAGTGTCAAACATCTTCTCAGAGAAATACTCACTGACTGGTCGACAGTTGAGTTCACAGGGGTTCACTAAGGATGATTGTGAGATGGCAGAAAGAGAAGACTGCAGTTTAATTCTAATGAAATGTTAAGACACTATGGGTAAAAGATACTTTTGTCAGACTGAATTGCCTCCAAATGGCGTAATCATACTTTGTTTTCTGCATGTTTTTATACAGCCAACAAGGAAAATCTGATGACACCATCAAAATTATATCTATTTTGTATGAGTTGTTGCTGACTATAATAACAGTGATTTGAATACACAAACTGACAACAGCGCTGTTGAGATAGAGTGGGTATGTGTATCACTGAGGGGTTTCAAGTGTAAATGCTGCCCCCTGTTGATTAATATAAACAACTACATCATCTGATTCTCTTCGGAAAGAGCAAAATCGGTCTGCGGTGTCTTACTGTAGATTTGAGGGTTTTACCACTTACATGGGTTAGCGACAGGAATCCACTGATAGAGCTCATTGTGGTATGGCACAGTGTCAAACTCGCTGCATAGCATCTCTCTAAAGGTTGGTGTAACACTCTGACAAGGTTTTGTGTTACAGGTCCGATAACGCTTCCTTTCCCCAGTGCAGTACTTGCCCCCAAACTCTGGTCTGTGAAGGACAGCAGCTTTCAAATCAACCATGTGATAGGTATTGTTTCATTTAATCTTTTCTGTTGCAGAAAGCAAATACTGGGACACTGCAAAAAGGGTTGATTACAAAAATCTCAGAGAGGCAGATCTAGAGTCAGCTCTTACTTAGGATTGTCACATTCCCTCTCTGCTGACTGAACTCCAGTTCCACAGGTCCTGGAGCAGTAAGACCAGGTACTCCACTGTCCCCAGCCTCCATTCACTGTCTCAGGGAGTTTACCCACAATTACACATTCTCCAGATATACACCACTGAACAATAGAGAGAAAAAAGGTGAGAAGACTCAATATGACACATTTATTCTTTATCCTTTGTTCCAGACATGCTCATATTCCTAACGACATCATTTCCAGAAAAATGAAACCCTAACAAGACAAAGCAGCTGGCATCGCTTACCTTTTCTGGTCCACAACGAGTGCCATCTATAGGGGAGTCCAGTTTGGAGCGACAGGATCCATTCACTGAACACCAAAGAACCTGGCAAACGTTCTGAGAGGAACATGTAATCCAGAAACAATGATGAAGGGTTGTTGTTTTACAGCGCTGATGACATTCACTTTTCAGCTAGTGCACAATACTCACATCAACCTCAGGGCAGAAGGTAGCATTTGGACCATACTGGAGTTGACACTGGTGGTGTGTAGTGTAGCGGATGCCCAGACGAGCCAGCGGGGTGGTTAGGTCTCTCTTAGAAGGACGGTCATCTAGACAGAAACCCCAGCCACGACTAAGACAGGTGAAATGACACGTAAAACTGAATGAGTCAAAGGAGATGAAAACGACTGAGTGCTGCAGGGTGTGGTGACTGAAAAACAGCTGACAGTGAAAGGAAAGGGGAAGCCTAACCCATAAGAAGGTAAAAGTTTTTTTTTCTTACTCTGTTTACTATTCTGAGTTAAAGGTACAGAGGATTTTAGAAATTCTAGGTCTGTGACATAATCCAGTTACTGGAGCGTGTTCAATAAAGTGCAACATTAAAAAACAGCAAGAAAAGCTACATAAAGGGGTTGATATCTGACATTGCTCCAGATAAAAAAAAAACAGGTTGGTAATGCACCTCACAAAGAGGGAATATCACCACTACTTGCAAATAGGAGCTATAACTATCACCTGTGAATCTTATTGCAGAGTGATGAACAACGTTCAGCTGCTTAGGGATTGATATCGTCACGATCCAACACCGACAGAAAAGTAGCATCAATATGCATTTTCCTACAGTGTCAAACATTTGATGTTAAACTGAATCTGCCGTGCTGCCCGAGTCAACCAACTAACCATAACAACCAGCATCCAAATCCGACCCTAAAGCTAACCACAAATCATAACAAGGTATAATCAGTGGTTAGCTTTAAGGTGATCCCCAACGGCTGATCCAGTCTAAGATCTGCAGCGTCAAATGTTTAACTATGCTGGGGACACATTTTTAATTCACTTAAAAATGTGATGAGCTTAACTAAACTGAGTAATCTTTATAGTTTTGTTACAGTATGATAAATGCATTCACTGGATATTGTTGGTATTACTAAATGTCACCTGAACTGTATGCTTTTTCATTTTTCCCCTTTAGAAGAAAATTGTTATTGCAAAAAAAGTCCCTTTGGACTTGAGTACTTATTTTTTCTACCATAGGTATCCTGCTAAGGTTTTTCTCAACAGAAAAGTTTGATTTATCACTCAATATATTCAGTTGCTAAAATAATTTTGTTAAGCATAGTTTTACGTTTTCATTGTTATTTAATGTAGAGATAAATGCATAGATGCTAATATTAAACATGTACAATTTTGATGGAATACTTACTAGCACACTGTTGGCACAATATATTTAATAGGATATATTTATATATACTTCTTAAATATATTTTGATTTATACTCCATATGTTTAAAAAATGGTGACATCTATTTAAATAAAAACATCCAGGCTGTTGTCATCACCCTTAAAACAATTAATTCCCAATTTTCATTTCATTTTTGACATTTTTAACTAAAGTGTTAGAAGGATTGACAAACAAATTTACTTGGCAAAGAACTTAAAAGAAAAATTATTCTAGCCGCAAAAAACATGGATTAAGAGGTCAGGGTTCAACAAACATCAACTCTGACCTCTGACTTTGCAGCAGCTGGTGAAGCAGTAGTTGTCAGAGAGGAATTTTTTAATCCATCATAGAGACACTTTTCAACAGAAAATGACGAGAGTCAAAGCAAACACCTGAAGACAGTTGTTTGAGTTGTGATGGCCTCCCAGGTTCCCTCTATTGTTTGTCAGTGGCTCGATTTTCTGACTCTAAATAAACTTCGCCTGAGCATATATTTGCACTAATGCCCTTTGTGTCTCTCCTAAAAAGAGCACATTGATTTCCATGCTTTGCCACACATTAGTTTTTGTATGACTCTGTTTCTCTCAAACACACACCACAGCTTTTGTGTGTTTTGGGTCATTTTCAACACCCATCTGAAACCTGCACCAAGACATCCACTTTTGTCTGCATCCAGGTGTCACTGTTGCTTAGAATTCAGCCTACAATATATTTTCCCAATGATTTCACATAGCTGCAAAGTCACACAATTTACACACAACTCATGAGTCCCTCGCAAAGAAAAATTACACTAAAACAAACTGAAAGGATTCATCATTTCATGATCATTGATTTCCGATTCAGCCTTACTCCAGGAAGCGTGTGATGTATTCTTTGGAGCAGGAAGACCAAGTGAGTGGTGAGCTGTCATACATCAGTTGTCTGGACATAATAAATGGGTGCCTCCCTTGCAGCTCACAGTCATTCCCTTGGCCATCGTGGTGAATTCCAAAACTGCATTCAAGCACAAATTAACATGAATATCTGTGATGTTCTCACTGCTGCACACATAAGTGTTCCTGATCAGGGAATCACAAAGACTCCTATATAATCTATAGTTTAAAGTATACATACAAAATATGTTCATTCAGCCCTTGTACACATATGTTAACACCTGGAACCTGGACCAGCTCTCATTTCATTGCAATCTCTGTATCAAATAATGACCATTCTTATAGAGCTGACAAAGTGCCTAAAACATTATTTTGTATGTCCCTTTAATCAATAGCTAAAAACAAACCCAACACCTTTATCCACCAAGTTTAGTTGTTGCTGAATGAGATACACCCTTCCCAGAACAAGCCTCTCTGGTGTCCACAACACCAATTCACTAGCATCGGATGAGCTACTGCTGTGTAACCTGTAGTAACTGATCATGGAAACTAATGCTTTCTTTGTCAGGTTGCCCATTGTTGTGATATTCCATTATTTAGGATTTCACAACAAGTAAATGGAAATATATAGACACACCTATGGCCCATTTCATGAGCGACAGTGAAGGCGACAGGTAGTCCGGAATCCTCATTGATGTTGCAGCTGCGGTGGGGCTGACACATTCCAGACAGATGAGACAAACCCAGAGTCTCACAGGGCTGATTCATTCCTGCACAGATGTCTTTCCTTCAGGAGGTAAAAGAAACACAAGCAAATTACGTGCATACATGCCACATTGTTAATTTACATGATCTAATTAACTGAAGTTGTCAACGAGCACATGCAGAGCTGTGTGTCACTTACCTGGTAATCAGCACAGCCACATCATGGTGAGCTGGGTGTGTGTCACTTTGGGGGTTTAAGTTTTTCTGCCAAGCACAGAAACTACCCAAAGTGGTGTCTGCATGGTGAACGATCTTCAACTCTTTCTGCGACAAACAGCAGAATTAGAGATACAACTCATCATCTTCTGGAAACTTTCACATTCTGTAGCTTCAGAACCATTTACAAATATGTAAGTTACTTTGAATGAATTCTGGATCTTTTTCAGTTGTCTCAGAGATTAAAGTGTAGTGTCAGAGGTTTAGGAATGGACTACAATATATCGTGTTAACCTTCACTTCACTTTCACTTTTTAGAAAAAGGCAACAGGGTTCACTGTGATGCTGACCAAGAAAACTGAGGACTCCACACATTAAACTAGTTTACTTCATGCAAATAGTTCATTCTACAGAAATTAGTTGAATGTGGGTGATACAAATCTCCAGAAATGTATAAATAGTAACAGACCAAGCACTTTTTTTCTGATCACAGTCTGTATATCCACCTTGACATGTCAATATCAGTATGTTTTGATTAATCCTGAATGTTTACTTATTTATTGAAAAGGAAGGGTCGAAAATATATAATAGTACAACCAATGTCTCTTGGCCCATTTTTACTTCCTTTCCCATTTGGAAATCTATGAAAGTACAAACTAGCCCCGCCTCCCCCTCAGCCACTTCCCTCCAGCCCACCTGTTCTGCTGCTCCACCATGTACAGAAGGCTATTGGTCTGCAGAAGTGTGTGTTTTTCTTATCTAGAATTGTAATTTCTTCCAAAAAGCATGAGATAGTCTGTAAATCAATAGGAATGTATTATAATAGCAATGATTCTCTTTTGCAGGATTAACTCTTGATGGGAAGCTTTTACTTCAACATTAAAAGGGCAAGTTCTCCTTGGCTCAAATGATTTACCTTTATTGTATACCCTCTTCTCCTTTTCTCTTCTATTGATCATGTATCTGTCTGCTGTGCTCAACTATGTCTGCATTTCAGACAGTATTATCTGTTTGCTATCATTTCATTAAGCTCATTGTATGAGTATCCACTGCTGTTTTTTTTATTCTTCAAAGTCATGATTCGGCTGTGTCACATGAAAAAACACACACTGAAGGGTTCAGCAGCAAACAGCAGCAAGACACACACATACAAATGAGAACCAGAGAGGAGGATGACGGCAGCAAAACAATGAAGACTCTAAGTCTGAATTGAAACAAAACTGTTGCACAAAGATAATATACTTTGGCTTCAATGTGTTATCTTACAGATAATAATGTGTTGCAAAATGCTAACATTGGATATTACCAGCCCTGACAAGTTGTTAACTGTTTGTTCATGTCAGGATATCAATAACATATTTATCAAGTTTAAAAGACTGTTTTTATGCAAAAAGATATCTGTAAAGATCTAAATATGAATAAATAAACCAAGAAATAGTTCTAAAATAGTTTAGAGCAACATTTTCAGATTAATGTTACCTCTTCTCCTTGTAGCAGGATGAGGCGCACTAAGATGACATGGATCGCGTTCCCAATACTGGCATCATGAAAGATCCCAGCTACCTGTCAACACAAACATCCTTCACCAATAATTAAGATAAACAAAAAAAAAAAACTGCTTAGAGATCAAGGTGAATTCCGACCCCTCACCATGTTCATGATGGTGAAGATGTAGGACTCCACATTATTACTGCCGTGGTATTCAATGAGTTTGGAATCAGCTACCACCATGGTCTCCACCCATCGCTCTTTGCTGACTGAGCGCTGCGAACGGGTTTGTGCCTGAGGCTCCCCCCTCTGCTGCTCCCTCTCCCATTCCTCCCTCTCCTTCTCCACCTGGACAGCGTCACTTGGAGCATCTGAAGCGTGAATAATGAGAAATACCATTTGCCTTTCAATCAACCTCGCTTGACTCAGGTACAGACAGAGAAAGAAATGATGCCTCATTTGCAATTACACACACACCAGCAGTATTACGCCAACTCAAACACATACACTGAGAGACGCACCTTGAACTCCACAGGGGCTGGAGGTATGCTTGGATTTTAGGCTGCGTTTTTTTCTGTGAATTTCTGTGGACGCTCTCGGATAGATGACGTGTGGCTCTGGAGTTCCTTTAGGATCCTCGGGAGATTTCGGGACAGGTTCAATAAAATAGTGCCCCTCTGGCAGGGAGAAGAAGCCTCTCTAAGGAAAATGATAATATTGACACTGATAAATACACACTGACAGAGCAAGTCTAGGCGTTGATCATGCAATGAAAAGACACAGGCAACCAAATATGGAAACCAGGGCTTGTCTAAAATGCTCATTCAATAGGACCGTTGTGTTTAGCTCCAGAATGTGATTAAGAATAAAAGAATGCTTTTATCCAAAAATCCACTAATGCAGCTTTATGTCTCCTTTTTATTTTCAAACAATATCAGACTGATTAAAACAGAAAATCCTAGCAAGCACGCTTTGGTGATAGAATGTTTATGAGCCCATTAACCAAAAAAAGTTTTGAGCTTCACTAACTCCCACACTTAAAAGGTGAAAGGGGAGACGACCCTCTTAAAGTCTTCTGAAACTACTACTCCAAAGTCATTTCCATCTGGGTGGAAGCTATCATTACCTAACACATCTGAATGTGAGCCATTCTCCTTCCCTCAGGCACATTCTCCACCTGAAGCAGAAGCGATACAACAACTCCTTCCTAAGTATGCTATGCATGTTCTTACTGGCGCAGGCTATTCACAAACTCATCACTTAGGTTTGCAGGTGAACACACAGAAAGATGTATGATACAATAACAACAACCTGAAAATACTGTATTTGCATATAAACAGACTTTTCTGGAGAAAACATTCATTTTGAAAGATGCAAGTTATGAAGGCGATTGCGTGTGTGTGAGGGGGGTGCACAAGTGTGTGCGTATTTATGGATAGGTTTTGCATCAAGCTCAGCTCAAACATGCCCAGACTGTTCCAGGACGAATCCCTCCTTCTTTCAACTTGAAAAAGAAAGGCTGAGAGGGACACGATTCTTCCAAGTGCCACATGAATGGAAAAAGGAAGGTCTGCATCAGCACAACTGAGTACAAAAGAAGAATATTTTTTTCTTCAGTAAAAATTTTGTATGAATAAATTGAACATGATTGTTGCATTTGATTGTTGGATTTCTGCAATGGAAAAATGAGGTTGTACAGTGCTTACAGTTTGGCTGTGGTTCCAGGTTCCAGGGATCAACCCTGCAGATCGGACACTGTTCATCCTGGCAAGTTTTGCATGTGTTTCTCAGAAGAGGGAAAAATATATCCACTTAGCACTCTCTAGAGCGCTAAACAGCCTTCCAAATGCTGCATTCAGGGAGTTCAGAAAGTACAAATCTGGGGTCTTCTGAAACGACTATATATATATGTCACCACCTGTTACAATTAGTCTAAGAAAATATGTAAACACACATTGGAACATACATTTTGCTGGACACAGCTGGGTTGTTGGAATGTTTTCTCAGCATAAGCCGCAATATGAGAAAAAAATAAGACCAAGGCAAAAGTCTTGTGTATGTGCCTGTGGCTAGGCTATCTTTCTTAACTCAAACATAACACTGAAAAAGGGGTTCTCCAACACTGACTCAAATAGTGGCCTTCATCCAAAGCTCCCAGAACTGTGGTGGACTCATCTCCAAAGCATGCAGGCTGATATGTCTATGTTCAGCTGGGAAAGTTTCCCAGAGGCCCTGTGCACAGAACACTCAGCTGATTTCAACACTGCTCTATATCTCATCCAAACATTGTGTCCGACAGCAACAACATACTATCTTTTCACCTTTTTCGTACAGGGATGTTGCTGCAAGACAAAATATTGAAAAAAACCACAGTAAACATGTGAGGTTGAAGTTTAAGATAGGTTCCTTGGTATTGCCTGTTGTCAAACCTTCCTGTCATCTCCAGTATCTACCGCTAGGTGTTGAACTTCAAGTGAGTTCGCGCAGACAAATGCAGACGGTGGATCAACCAGAAGAAATGCTACAGAGAGGCATTTCAGAACTCAAACTTCAGCTCTACATGACGTGTATGATGTGCATACCAACTGCAGTCCTACTGAGCAACACAGCATGAAAGGCTCTGCGTGTAGATTGTGGTTATGGTGTTACTTGTGATCCTTTAATTACGATGCACAGATCCTCTATGATGTCTCTGTTCAGCAAACAAAGGCAACCTGAAATCACAGAACTTAAGACTTTGTTTTTTATTTCACCAAAAAAAGTAGAATCACCCTGACCCACCTGGTCTTTGCTCTAAATCCTGAACGCTCTGTCAACTCCAGCAGCCTAAAACAGGAGTTCACTTTCACCACCTCTTCTCCCTCTTCCACCTCTTTCCCTTCGCTTCCTCCTCTCTATTAATCCCCCTTTTCTGATCTAGAGGAAGCATGTTGTTTGGGTGCGAGGTGCCAGAGCCCATGGAGGTTACCATAACACAGGTCTGTGTTCTAAATACACCAACCATGTGGAACTGCTTTACTTATATTTCCTGCTTCTGTGGATTTTGGAGTGCTAGCCAACTGGACTGGAATAAAGTGGCTGCTGTTACATAGCCAGTGGCCTCAGCAGTGATTATTGGGAAACAAGGAGAGGTGGGGGCTGATGGTGCTCATTACAGCAATAATGATTAATTATAATAATTTGTAGACAAATTTTAATTGATTAGAAGTTGGTCAGACCTTATTTTTCTTTGGAATTATTCAGGTTAAAATACAATTGTATATGAGAGCTTATTTCTTCCACAGAGGTCAAAAACATTATTGTCATTTTTCATCTGTGGAGGGCTGAGAAACAATTAAGAGGAAAATACCTTTATAATAGCTCTGAACTTGCATGTTCTTGTTTTGAGTTGTACCTTAGGGAATCCAAAAGATTCCACTAAAAAAGTTTTAAGTTTGCTTGAATTAACGTTTTTTTTCTTTAATGGATAACTAGATGTCTACATAGATTTAAAAACTGTTCTGATCCTCGTGGTTTCAGTTGGACAGAGAAGAGTAAAATGAGGGATAACCTGCATAATGTAAAGACACAATGTATAGTAGTTAATACAGAAATGCTCACAGCAGGAAAGATCTGTTTGTTTGGAATCTGGGCCATTATTTCTGTTACTGTTAAAATGACAGGCTTAGCAGTGTTAATGTAGCGGCAGGAACTATGTTGTGGCTTTACAGTAATTAGGAAGCATGATGCCACTCTGTGTCTGGTGGGTTGCAACATTTAGACCATTTTCCCACATGCACTACTACCCAGAGGACCTGTATGAGTATGTAGATATCCAAATCAGTTGTTCAGACTTTACTCAGCCAGCTTCCTAGTTCATATACAGATACTGTTGGTGATGTGTGTTCCTTTGTGCTTATTTCTAACTCGAACTTGATTGGGCCTGTGTCTCTGCATAGTAAACTCAATTTCTTTTAGCGTTTTTTTATTGCTGGGCTGCACACCAGTGTGGCAGTTAGGACTATCGCCTCACAGCAGGAAGGTTCCTGATTCGAGCCTCAACTAGGGTCTTTCTGTTTGACATAACCATATTCTGTTTGTGTGTGTGAGGGTTCCCTAGGGGTACTACAGCTTCCTCCTACAATCCAATAGCATGCATGTTAGGTTAATAAGTTATTCTGAATTGACTGTAGAAATGTAAGTAAGACAACACTTAGGAGCACAAATATTCCACTGCAGTAGTTGTGGACTTTTAGCGCTATTGGAATTTACACTTTGATTACTGATTACAATTTTCTGTATGCTTCACGTTCATAACTTTTCATCATCAATAACTTTTATTTTGTGCAATGTACACAAACACTTGTCGGGATTTATATTTTAAGCAGGCCTCCTCTCTCTGTCTCCTGAGGGTGAATGACCTCTCCGCAGCTATCGAGATTTCACTCCCACATCTGTCTTGCTGTTTAGCATACTGTATGTGTTTTTAGCTGCTATAAACCTTTTTCCACAGAACAAAGCAATGCAATATATCATATCAGCTCGACATGTAGGTTGGGGATGAAGTGACAAACTGGGGCATTCAAGATTACCGAACAAATACTCATACAAATACTAATATTAGAAGTTTGAATAAGTGGAATTTAATGTTATGCAATACACTTTTCCTTTGGGGATAACTTGAGAGCGTGTAAAGTGGGTCAGATATAAATTATGCTGGGCTGCCTGTCATTTCAGTCTTGTTATGAGTCACATGTGTAAGAGCGTTTAAAAAATTGGTCGGGAAGAGGCTGTGCAACCCACGCAAACATAACTGAGGCAGAAGGCAAGGTCCTGCCGGAGAGAAATCCCTGCTGTGACACAATCAAACACAAAAACTGAAACATTCTTCATGACACATCCCATCATTTCAGGGGCAGGAAGTTCCCCCTCCTCTATATCTCTTTCCTAAGTGGATGTTTCAAAATAATGGCGTAAATAGTGGTTTTATTAAAACAAAACAAATTTCTTGCTCCTTCATAACTTTGCTGTACAGCTGACTTCTCTCCTTTGTAATTGAACTCCACATTTGATTAGAAACACGGCAGCGTGAGTAAAATAGCACAACTTCAGTGAACAAAAAGTATGGGCCCATTTCCTGTCTTTCCATCTGTCTAATCTTATTTTGAAACAAAATAAACCAAAAGCCATTGCTGAGGCTCCCTGTCAGAATAGAACAAAGAATCATTGCAGGTTTAGTCAGAGTTTGCAAAGACGTCTTGCAAGTAAAGACGGCAGTGATGGCAAAAGTAAAGAGGAAATCATCTGAAAGACAAAGAAGACAGAAAGGGTCTCATGGTTGACAGAGAGGCAGCAGCAGTCAGTGGGTCTACAGCACAGTCCTTCTGCAAATAGTGTCAGGAAGTCTTTGAAGAGCAAACTAACAGACAGGGCATTGTCAGATGGAGAGGTTTGCTTACTTCATAAGCCACGTACCAGCTTCCCCTGTGTGTTGCCCCCTCAGTAGAGTATTTAAAAATCTTCCTGCCAAAAGCCACAAGATCTTTCCAAGGGTTAAAAACTTTTTTAAGGAAAGTAAAAATTTAGGGAAGTAAACAGCACAAAAGTTATGTGTGGGTTCAATCTGAGAAATGGGACTGTCAAGAGAGATTCAATTGTACCACTTCTCCCTGTTATATGAGTAAAAGAAAGAATCATCTTACCATTCCATCGCAGGTGCTGATGGCAGCCATTCCTCTCTCAGCAAAGGCTCCCACAGTTCCAATGAGGTGGCAGGAATTCCCCTCGGAGAGGCGATGCTCGGTCCTGTTGGCACTGCCATTCCTCCTCTCTAGGATGTAGTCATTTGAAACCAGGTGACTGTTTGCAGTCAAATTGAACATTAAAGTTCGACCCTTGTATTTGACCTTGTAGTAAACCTGTCCCTCTGGAGACAGAGACTGCAGGTCACGCCTGACTCTCCCACCCTTAAAGTGGTGAGACACTCGGTGGGAGATAAAAGCTCCGTCAGCGCTGGTTTTCACTGGGTGGACAATGGAAAGATCTGACCCCAACTGGGACAAGTGACCTGCAGAACAGAGTTTAATTCAACAAACCAATAGGCTCCATCTTAGTGCTCATCGAGTAAGCAATACGTTTTTTTCCCATGCAGACACGCACACAAACTCATTTTCTATGCACCACACTGACCTTGTTCTGCAAAGGGGGAGAAGAGTCTACCAGAGAGCTCTTCGTGGCCGGCTGCCAAAATGAAAACAAAGTGCAGAAAGAAAAGGACCGAACACTCCTCCGAACATCGCATAATTCAAAGAACCGAATTCAAAGCCCTGCAGAAGAGTCCTCGGCATTGGAGATCCCGCGGCGTAAGTGAGGACCTCTTCGATTCTGCGCTGCACCCAGTCATGACATGAACAAGCTTACAGGGGAAATATGCGCCGACAAAGACTGGCAGCCTGATCATGGTTTTAAGAGAGAGAAAGCTCCGTCTCTGCGGAGGACGGAGGGGAGGAGTGTCCTCTGGACCAGTGTCTACTTTCCTTGCAGGCGCTTGGGGGAGCAGAGCAGGAGCGCTGATGCAGAGGGAGAAGGCTGGCTGGTATGAATGGACCAGTCTGCCCTGTCCTGTGTTCAGACTTGTCCGTTGAATCAGTGGTGCATCATTCATGCGAGTAAACGCTCCAACAAATGAAGTGGACCAGTAGGAATGCAAGTTTATGAGAGACTAGGGAAGTTGTTCAAGAGCAGTGTTAAAAAAATGATGAAGTAACTGCTAAATAACAACGAGGTACTAAAAAAACAACGTGAAACCGTGTAGTCATGTTTGACCAGGATCTGTCCCTTAACCTACATATAAAACAGGTTTGTAGGACCCCCCCCTCTTTCACCTTAGTATTATCGTCAAAGCTAAGAGCACCCTGTTTCAGAGTAGTGCAGAAAAACTAGTGCATGTATTTGTTACTCCCGAGATTTGACTACTGTGATACTAAACTAGCAGGAAAAATCATATTTCTCCAATTTTGGTTTCTCTTCACTTCACCTTTCTGTTAAATCCCACATAGAAATGAATTTTATTCTCCTCACATGTAAAGCTCCATCATGTCCTAAAAACCTCATAGTTTTATATCCTAACAGAGAAATTTATTCTCAGACTGCAGGTTTTATTTGTGGTTCCTTGAGTTTCTAAAATGGGAGGTAGAGCCTTCGGTTATCAGGCCCCACTCTTGTGGAACCAGATACCAGTATGAGTTCATGAAACAGACACCCTCTCTACCTTTAAGATTAGGCTTAAAACTTTCCTTTTTGAGAAACCATAGACATGTCTCAGCTTAGGTTACCCTGAAACATATGCAGCTGGAGGACCTTCCATGATGCACTGAACACCTTTCCTCATTGTGCTCTCTTTACTCTCTATGAATGTTTTTATTTGTGTCATTAAATTGTGCTTTTCTCTCTGAGCAGGTACCCCTGGCCTGGTGCTTTGGTGCTTGTTGACCCTTCTTTCTTGTTCTTTCAAACCCCAATATTTTACAGTTTATTTTAGCTGGTACACACTCTCTTCTTCACACTGTTTATGGTCACATCATTAATGTTTTAAGAAGTGACCTGAATGTGAATATCAATGTAAACATGGTCTTACTATAATGAATAGAACACTTGTTGGGACTCATGTGGTCTTACTGTTATGGAAATTATTGTAAAGGAACAAGGAACTACTAACAAACTGATCAGATTAATCTTCATTTTACTTTAAAGTACATGGCAACAGTAGGTTAAAGCAATATGTATGATGCACCATTTTAAAGTCCAGGAGCAGATGGTTGCCCCTGGCCAAAGAAGAGTGATTCGCAAATGTCAGTTCCTGATAAGTTTCTTATTTTTTTTCCATTTTAAACATTAACTCATTGCTTGTTGTTTTTTCTTTTTTTTAATGAAAACAGATTTACCAGCTAGTAATCAAATACTGGTTACACATTACATCCTTTGTTCCTTGGTGACTAAGCATTTTGTTTTTTGTTCATTCTGAAATCCTATAGTTTATAAGTGTACAAACAACTTAAGGATAAATGTATCTTGTTGAAAAAGAATTCAAATGGATGCCAGTACATAAGAATGAACGGGAAGTTATGATACTGTGAAAAAGTTTAGACACAACCTGGTTGCTGAGTTAAAACTGACTTGATTTCCCAAAAGTCATATGGACATAATACTAATATTGAAGGAGTGTTACATTTTTTTGGCCCATCCTTTAGTGTCAAGATGATTACCATGTAAAAAAAAGCCTCAAAGCAAAGTAATGTGCATTCTGTCTGCTCCCCTCTGGCAAGTGTCACAGCTTGTAAACCTGTTGTAGACAGCTAAGAGCTTCTCGTTTGGGGGAGATTTGCCCACTCTTGCTGCAGAGGGATTCTGTTTCTCTGAAATCAGGCTGTTCTTTTAAAGGTTTTTCCACACTTTATTTTTTTTAAATGATATTCAGATAGGTAAGGAAGTTGGTAGGCCGTGGGGATGTAGTGTATGGTGAATTTAGAGGTGTTTTTAGAATCATGACTTTGTTTGCTACCAGAATTCGCAGACACTTAATCAATCAATTCTTCTAAATTGCAGAAATAATAATAAAAGTACCTAATAGTACACTAACCACTCTTGAACCATTTATCTTTAGCCTCAGGCATCTTGGAAATCTTTACAAACCACTGCATGTATATATTATATCATGCCCCACAGTATGTCTGAATATAAATGCACATTGAAACCTAATAAAAAAGTTATCAAACAACAATTATATCTGAAGTACTTCAACTCTGTCCCTTTTCTTTTATCATTTTTTTTTTATCAACCACCAATTAGATTCCTCCAGGATTGTACTAATTTCTAGAAAATTAAACACATATGCCTCCACATTATAGGTACTTCCAGGTGCTGCTGGATTTATGGTGAAAGAGTTTTTCCTGTAAAAACTTTAATCTCTTCCATCACATGCACTGCTATGGGTCAGTAGTGTGTTATTTGTGTGTGGCTAAAAGGCCATGAAGACACAGCCATTGTCTTGATCCATGGGAAAGACAGAGGCAGACAATATAATGAGCTCACACATCTCTGGAATCTAATGGCATTAGTTATCTATTTATCTGAAGTAGTAAAGAGGTTTGGATATAGACTTGTGATTATGGACCTGCCACAGACTTATCTTCTGTGTTTTCTGTTTTTTTAAAAAAAAAATATTTTGGGGAGGATTTGAATGTCTTTTTTTTTTTTAAGAACAAGGAAACCCGCTAAAGTTGCAGCACATAAGACTGCTGCAATGATGAGGTGATCTCTTAAAGAAGATTATTCTGGAAAATATGAGGCCCTTTTGAAAATGACCTCACAAACAGCTTATAGGACACAGTTCCACATAGAGTGAGACCATTTATCTTTGAGCTGATATCATTTGACCCTAACCTCAGCCACCCATTGAAAATAAGCAAACAATAACAACAGTAATGGACCATACTAAGGAGTTCCCTGATAGGACCCAGTAAAACAAACATACTGCATAAGCAGAAAGCTCTCTGTGTTGAAAGTGAATGTGATAAAAGACAGCTATTTTTGAATGAACAAGCACCCTGTTTTGTGTAGCTAACACACCCTAAACATTAAAGAACAAATTGTGCGTTGTTGGTCAGTGTTTTATTACACATGTGGAAACTCTACCTTGTTTTTAACTACTAGACAACGTGCCACATTTATCATGGACAAAGATGTGTCACATACCATCACTTAAAGCAAAGTGATCATGGATGGATTTTAGAGATTAATTGTATCGTCATAAAACTGGCCAGCGTCCTTTTGAAAAATTCATCCAGTCTGTCGCTGTTTGGATCAGGTTCAATCCCAGAATGAATCGCCCTCTCATCATTCCCAGAGACATTACCCTAACTGACCCCCTCAAGTCCCCAGTTATACTAGTGTTCAACAGACTGTGAAATGTCTGAACCTGGAGAATAATCAAGACCTTTTGTTAGTTTTAGGTGAGAGAGAGAGGCATTAACATGGGGAGACTGTTGCCACATTCCTCATCAAGGCTTGCCTGTATTGTAGTGAATAATCTGTCTGAGGCGCTTTATTCTATTTGGCTCCCTATGCTTTGCAGTAGTTTAAGGTCAACATTGCAAGTCATTATTTGATCAAGAAATATAACTGAACAAAGTTTATGCATGTTTGCATATTATATGTCTATATAAGGGAATATGTTTAATGTTTCTTTTTTTTTAAAATAGAAAAATATATTTTTAACCGTGTTTTCAAAAAAGCTTGATTCGAGGGCATTTTGCTTTAAGCAGTCTATGGACATAATGATCATTCATAAGCAGATTTCTGAGGCAAAGAATGCATTTTTATATTCATATTTATGTTTATTTCTTGCGCACTCTGACAGCTGTTTACAGTTTTGTTTTTGACCATTACATAGTGTTGAGTTTAGTTGCTCTTTAGTTGCTTTTTTTATTTCGGTTTTGTAGCCAACTCAAACTTCCCGTCGATGCAGTGTGGCTTTCCACTCAAAAAGCATGCTGAACTCATCCAAAAATAACACACGCACCCGAAAGGTGAAGCCGTTATGCGCGTAAGGGAAATTTGATCCGTCCTAGTCTTTTACTTGATCTGCAGGTTCAACTAGTTTTCCGTACTTTTACTGTGTTTAAATGTGTGCCAAATAGGCTACAACTGTCTCTAAGATTTTATGGCATAACCCAATAAACGTCTTGGAGATTTCCCCCTAGTTTAATTGTTTTATACACGTCTTACGGTCACATCTATCCCTGGTCCCACGTGTCTGCATTCTCCTGCCTGACCACAGGAGGGCGCTTTTGACCCCTACTTCGTGAACTTTGTTCAAGTAGTAAATGGGCGTGTTTGCCCTGTGGAAGCTTAATCCTCCGTGAAAGACAGGACATGGACAGAAGTTTGACACGTAAGTTAACAGTTATTGCTGATTGACTTAAGAAAAACATCCTAACTAAATGCGGTCGTTTGTTTAATACATCGTTTACCACTGAACACCCTTTGATGATTTGTGTAGTCGCCAATTTGTTGATATTGGTACTAGTAGTCTACATGTATATTGATTGGTCGAGTCTTTGTTAAGTGGGTTAGTGTGTGAAGGGTTGGGCGACCTTTAGAGACTTTAATACTTGTTAAATCAGCTGTTGCGTTACGGCTTTATTTATGCTGTTTTGCTTAATTAATTCCTTTTCTTGCCTTTGTGGCTCTCATGCCTCTGATGTTGATATAAGCTGATAAATATCAGTGTCCTACAAAGGATGCGTGGCGCTTGTTTATTTCTGCTTGTGTGACTATACTTGGAAAAATACACATAAAGGCATCTTTACTTTCCTACAAACAGGACCATACTACATCTGAGCCACAGGGCTTGTGTAAATCTCAGGGAATAAGGTGAAGATGGATGACTTCTGGGCAGGAGTACTTTGGGCAGTGAAGATATGGCTGTACCTCATTATCAGCCTCATCATGATCCCAGCCATGTTTGGATTCTCTCTTGGCATATCTGAGACCTACATGACAATCCTGGTCAAAACTTTAGAGGTACTGTCACACAGAAGTACACGCTTGAAGCAATACATATGTTTTGAATTTCAGACAGTGTTTTTTGGGGGTATAAGGTGGCCTTTAAACATGACTATGAATCTCTCCTGTCTGTCCTCTACAGTGGGCCACTCTGAAGATGCAGAAGGCAAACGCAGATGAACAAGCACTCAAAGCCTCTTTTACTAATGGTGGGTACAGAATACACTAGTGATGAGTGTGCTCTTGTAAAGACAAGTTGTCATATCCTCTATTGTGAAACACCCAAGTGGGTTTAGGGACAGATGTGTGTTTGCTGCAACACTGGATTTCATAAAATACTGTTTTACAAGTCTGGACAGGCCTGTTGCAATGGCATTCTGGTTTCAGAAGAGTAGCTGATTTACCTGTAAAGTGGCCAGTTTTCGTCTACAACTAGATAAAATCCTCACAAAGGATTAAGCCTTGTTACATGGCTGGTTTGTATTATTTTATTTTGGACCGTAAGAATGCTTCATCTGCAAGGAGATGTCTCTGTATGACATTGGGATTCTGTTAACTTAAGAACATTTACGACAGGCAGCAAGTTGAAGTTGCTCTCTGCCTACACTATCTCACAAGACGCAATTACTCAACTCCTTATCAGACACTTAGCCGCACAGTGTGGTATCCCCCCACTGCAACACTTAAGGATGTTACTTTTGTCAGCGAAATGTGGATTCTCCAAAGTCCAAAGTGTGTCTGTGGTACATTTTTAAACATGGACAGAGACAGTAAAATGTGAAAACACTGAATATTCAGAGATAAGGCAGAGGTTCTAAAAGTTTGGACTGAAAATTGAATACATTGAATTGAATACTGCATCCTTTTGGACTTTGCCTGCTCCATTATCACATAATGTGGAGTGTAAACTGTTCTCAGACATGTTAGGTCAAAAGTTAGATACTGTATAGTGTAACTTTCATTAATCAAGAGTCGAGTAACTATGTTTCATTATCGTCATCATTACTATTTTTGTCTTTCAGATAATAAGCAGAGGGATTTGGGTGTTTTTTGCAAATTCAAGTTTCTTGCAAAGTTCAAATTGTAATGAGTATTGTCAATATCTCTGACATATCAAATATATCTAAATGCGGTATCTCATCTGGGCTCTTATCAGCTGAGACCAGTATTAAATGCCGGCTTGTTAAGCCATATTCCACTCTCACACTGAGGTGATGCAAAGTTGCTGCTGTTTTTATTTTCTAGACCTTTTAAAAATTAAAGTTCATGTACTAAATTGTTTCATGCTTTATTTTGTTGTATGCCTTTTTTTAATGAACTCTTGCACCATAGATGTGTTCCTTTATTAACTTTGATTTATTTTCTGGTTGACTTAAACCATTTACTCATCTAATCCTATCAATATAATCTTTGGAGATATGAAACGGCTGACTTAAGTTCCAGATTGCAACTAAGATAATGATTCCTATCAGATGATGTAGTTTGACTTTGTGACTTTCTTACTGTGTGGTTGTTTGTGTGTCAGGTCTCATCCAGAGGGAAGGTGGGTCTATGGAGAAAGAGCTGGGGGAACTGAGACGCAGTAGACCCAAACCACCAGAGGGTGGTGACTTTACACTTAGTGATTGTTTCTATTTCACCCGCAGAGGAATTGAGAGCATTGTAGAGGATGAGGTACATTTTTATTTTGCTAAATGTTTTAATCTCTGGTTTGCATTTCAAACTTTAAGGTGTTCTGATTTCTGTTGATTTCTTTCTTTTTCAAACTCAGGTGACCCAGCGGTTCACCTCTGAAGAGCTGGTGTCCTGGAACTTACTAACTCGTACCAACATTGATTTTGAGTACATTAGTCTCAAGCTGACGCTGGTGTATGGCCTCGGTATCTTTGTGAGATACTGCATCCTTGCCCCACTTAGGTAAACAATTACTGACTAGAGTGCCGACCTTAAATGTAAGCAGCCTAACATGGTGATACAAAAAGTAACACAACTCTCCAGGCAGAAAAAATTGTCAAAGGTTGAGTTAAACCTCAGTGGGTGGATCTTAAGTGCTCTGGTAAGAGTATTGACTTTGAACTGAGATTGAAACCTATTGAAAAAAGTAAACTGTAAGAGAGGTAGAAACATTTTGCATGCAAGGTTTCTTTTTCACAAATGTGTGCATTTAAAAATGTGAATACTTACGCCCAGTGACTTTAACTTAAATGGATAATTGTGCTACAAATTCTGCTTGTCTCCAGTCATTTGCATTCAAACAGCTTCTTGCTTTTTTATTTTTACTAAGAATGAAAACATTTGACTCTTTGCAATCCTTTAAAAAATGGAAAACTAACTGATTATTCTCTCTTCAGGATAACACTAGCCTGCATTGGCCTCAGTTGGTTGGTAATAGGAACATCTACAGTTGGACTTCTTCCAAATTGGAGGTGAATAAAAAAAATATAGTCCAAGGATAATTGCTAACCCCCTTAAATTGTGCCTCATGTGTGCATGCAAATATGTGTTTTCAGGGTAAAGTCGTGGCTCAGTGAGTGGGTCCATGTCATGTGCTACAGAATCTGTGCTCGAGGACTCTCTGCTACCATTCGCTATCACAACAGGTACCCTCTGATATGATGCCGTTCTAAAACCTTTCATGAATAGCTTCACAGTATCTTCTTATTCTAATCTTATTGTTCATCCAACAACCACAGAGAAAATAAACCCAAAAAAGGAGGGATCTGCGTTGCAAATCACACGAGTCCTATTGACATCGTGATACTCTGCAACGACGGCTGCTATGCTATGGTGTGCAGAGAAACCATTATTTTATAATAATATATTAAAACTGTTTAAGACTGTGTTTTTGTGACTTTCTGACGTATGTTTCTCAGGTGGGTCAGGTCCATGGAGGGCTGATGGGGGTTATTCAAAGAGCCATGGTGAGGTCTTGTCCTCATGTCTGGTTTGAAAGAGCAGAGATGAAAGATCGCCATCTAGTGACCAAAAGGTTGGTTCTTCCTTTCCCCTTGAACATATGGCCTGTCTTGGGGTTGTGTTTTATCTCTTTGTATTCAGATTAAGGTTAATAAGGTAGGTATTTTTCTAGTAGTAAAAACATCTCGAGCCACTAAATTTTTTTATCATCCAGACATCACCAGATATGTTTTGGGAGGTTGCTACTGAATGCAGTTTGGAGTTCAGTATCTGATTGTGCCCCCTCATTTCAGATGCTTCTTGTGTTATCTTACTTAAAAAATATCCAAAGAGACATTATCTCTGTGTACATATAATCAGCAGAAGGTTTATTTACCTTTTGTTTTGCTTCCAGGTTGAGAGATCATGTGAATGACAAGACAAAGCTTCCTATATTGATATTTCCAGAGGGTAAGTGTGACTGTGTTACTTAATTCCACTCCACTTTGATGTTTGTATCATCAAAGCAAAGTCATGTAGTCGTTGTTGTTTAAGCTCATGTCTGATAGTTGTGTGGCCACCAAGCTGTGATTTAAAAAAAGCATGTATTGCATGTTAGTTTTGATTGAGGCTGGACAACTTATTCTCTTTCATCCCTTGATGTCTGGTTTCTGTAGGGACATGTGTCAACAACACATCTGTCATGATGTTTAAAAAGGGAAGTTTTGAAATTGGAGCAACAATATATCCTGTTGCCATTAAGGTACTTTAGTCTTTTACAATAATTATCTATTATTATGTTTTTTTTTAGTCTTCTGACTCACATATTTCTTCATCTCACTGCATGTCTTTTTGTATTTGAACTTTTCTTAGTATGACCCAAAGTTTGGAGATGCTTTCTGGAACAGTTCCAAATACAGCATGGTGAGTTACTTGCTGAGGATGATGACCAGCTGGGCCCTTGTCTGCAACGTCTGGTATCTACCAGCCATGCACCAACAGGTATGTGCCAGCCCTCCATATACGGACACACAAGACATAATATTGAATTTCATAATTCTCCTAGCTATTGCTCATTACCATAAAAATGATTTAATCACCTATCGTTCTTTTATTTTCTGCCACAATTGTAAATTCTGATCCCCACTTTCATACACAAGTGCTGTGTATAAGTGGTTAAGTGTGAGGTTCCTTTGATTTTTATTGATGCAAAGCATTTTACAATCAGAGCCTTTAAGAATCCACAAAATGTGAGCAACTTGTCTGTAAAGCCCCCTGGTCACTGATTGATATTTTCCCCAAAAACATGTGTCTTTTTCACTGACAAAGGTCCCAACCTTAAAGCTGAGTAATACTTTTGGCTAAAACAACAAATGATCTTTAATGTGTTCGCTCATAAAATTCTGGTTAACTCAAAAAATTATACGGTGATCTTAAAATAAACCCAGTATCCTTTGCATTTGTTAGACAGCTCAGATGATCCTATAGGAGTTTTTGTAGATTGCCTGACATACATTTTAAAAAAACAAACAAACAAACCTATATGAAACTTGAGAAAGAACTCGAAGGCAAAAGTTTTAGGCAAAAGTTCACAAAATGGGAAGGGATGATAAAGAATAGTCATTTATTGGAAAGGAATAAATTAACCTAAATGGAAAGTCAGTTATTTAGTCTTTTGGATTTTTAAACAAAATTTGCACATAACAGATATGATAACAGTTGAAGATAGAGGCACATTATTGGGATTAAAAGATGAAAACTTTATCAGTCAGTTTGTCAGCTCTATCAAGCTGTGGGAGAAAAATGTGGCAACGTGACATTTCAATTCGTCTCACTTTGCTGTTTCCATACAGGTGAATTAAGATAGTCATGCAGAGTTGACCACGATAATCCCACTTGCGAATACACGAGAAATTTGTTAAGTATGACAGGCCTTGCCATACATCGATTTTCATTCAACTTTACCTCACCAAGTCTATATACACAAATGGAACGCTTTAATACTTTCCTCATAAGGAAGGTACATCCCCACAGTGTAACCATTTAAACAGATTAATTTCCTCACAACAGGTGTAATAAAGACATCACAATAGACTGAGTTTGCTCTTTATTCCGAAATGTCAGGAGGGGGAGGATGCTGTCCAGTTTGCCAACAGAGTGAAGTCGTCCATCGCCCACCAGGGAGGGCTCCTGGATCTACAGTGGTAAGCTTTGACCTCATCACTTTTAAGTGAAGTTTTGAATATGGGAGTATTTCTGTCAGTTCTAAATTTCCACAGAGCAACAAAGGAACTTGCAGTCATTTGTCTCAAGGTCATGTTGCATGAGTTTGAATGATCAGCACATCTGTCTGCCTCTGCAGGGATGGAGGTCTTAAGAGGGCGAAGGTGAAGGAAACATTCAAAGAGCAGCAGCAGAAGAAGTACAGCAGCATGGTGGTGGGAGATGACAGCAGCAGCAACAGTGACTGAGGTCCTCTGCCAGTAGAATGGACCATCCTTCCCTCTGTATTTTTGAAGAACATATACTAACAAAGTTCCGCTCTACTCCAGTGTTTTTACACTAGACTTGACAGAAGATGCAAAACATTGATGGACTCCCCACTGAAATCTTGGTAGAGCTAAAAGGAAGTGCATCTCAGTGATTGACAGATTAAATAAATGCAGTATTGAACCTTGTTTCGAGCAGAGAAAATGAAAAGCTCTTTTTTTTCTGCTGCCGAAAATATCTTTATGATGTGACTGAATATTAATTCTTAAAAACTGCTGTGTTTGAAATGTATGTTTAAACTGGTTAAAGAAATGACTTATGAGTTTGTCTGCCTTCTTTTTGAAAACAATACACTTTAGCTTGCAAATAGCACACTATGTATGTGTACAAAAGTCTTATCTATTATTTAGATTTAAAGATTAAACATCACCTGAACACATTTAAATCTTAAAGTGTAAAATAACATACTGTAATAATCGTCAATCTTATTTGTACACTGAGCTGCTGAGTTGAATCGTAGTAAAAAGAAACACTGAAGTTTGGTACTTAGATAATTGTTGATAAAGTGTATAAAAATCAACAAGACATGTAACAGTTTCATAATACAACGCACAGCCTAGACGTCTTAGAACTCTCTCTTCTGGGTGGTGGACCTGAATTGTCATCATCAATGCATCCATTTTCCTGTGGGAATTCCTCTTTGGCCCCTTAAAACAAATTTAGGAAACATTTGTCCTTCCTCTGTAAGTGTGTGAATTTTGATTTCATGTTTAAAAGTGTGAATGTTCTCACCTTCATTCTCATGATCATTCGGAACTGTTTTTTCCTGCATGAAATCAAAAGGCGGTTTACTACTGATGAAGGTTTGTGTCTGACAACCTCGATGGTAGTCAGTGAAAAGCCTCTGAAAGATAACAGCACTTACCTTCAGCATGTTGTCTTTTTTCTGCATTTGCTTAAGCTCCTGATGCCTACAAATTGTTGTGAAATGAAGAAGTTCTCATGTCATTGTTTAGAATTTGAAGGGTGACTTCCTGTCTCCATTTTTACTGAAAGACAGATGTTCTGCAGATATATTTGTGATCTGGTTTTACACTTGCCTTCCTCTGCACATGTCAGCCAAAGGTTGTTTGAAATAAGCTCCTTTATTTCCAATAAAGAAAAGCCTATACAGTTTAACTTTATGAGACTATCTGCTGGTTGGTCATAGTTACTGCCTACAATACTGCTATGAAATGTAAAGAACACAAACACACATTGAAATTCTACCGCATAGAAATGCAGTTTAACAACTGAAACATCTTAAAACTAAAGCAGACAAATTTAAAAAATCTTTAAAAAGTTTGACTTGTATCTCATCGTGCAGCTGCAGGAAAATCTCACCGGAGCAGATAAGAGTCATAGTGACGGAAGAGAGGTTGGACATTCCTCTTCAGTCCATCTGGTGCCCATCTTTTATTTGAATCTACTCCTACATCCACCCTGCCTGTCGCTCCAGATGCAATAGGCATCTTTGCCAGTAGAACCACTGAAGTCAGAAATCAGAAAAAGATGATGAAGAAGAAGAAGAATTCAGTCATATAGTTGCAAATGTTGCTGTAGGATTAGCTTGCGTCAAATTTCACACACAAGCGTGTTGTGGAATGGCTGTTTGCTGTGAGGGCAGGAAAATGTGGCAGCGGAGTTTATGAGGGTGTTTGTCATCGTGTCCATGGCAACAGAGCCCCCCCCAAAAAAGAATGGAACAGTAGTGAGGCCTCTGTGAATGTGATAGACCTCTCTTACTTTACTTTACTTCACCCTTTTACCAACTAAGGAAACAGTTTATTTCTGAATCAGAGAGTATGTATCATGAAGATTACATATCTATACCTTGAAATGGTTTCACTTAGGATGTCATAACTCTTCCTAGAGTAGCAAAGATTGATGTGATTAATTTTTTAACCTGATAATTTGCTTCCGTCTTTATATAATTTTATTTTACTTTAATTTAGTATTGCGTTAATAACAAAGTTGCTTTTTCCAAACATTTATTTGTGAAAATAACTTTAGGTGAAGCAAATTGTTATGCTTACTCTGTAAAGACATTGACAGGCATTTGAGGAGTCCAACACTTTATTCTGAGTAACTTACAAAGAAATGCATCAGTTTGTACAACCAACAGAAGTGCAGCCCTGACAACTGAATCATATGTTCAATTGTTTTTCCAACAATCATCTTTATGAATCCCAAGCAGCTGATGTGAAATGAGCAGGTGCTTGTCTGGTTGATCTCTTTAACTTGACTTCGTAGGTGACTAAGATTCTTTTCACGATTCTTCCTTCTCATCTCCATGTGTGATGATGTAGCAAAGCGACTTGTAGTCGATATTCCCAGCTGGGTCGATGGGAGTGAGAGTGAAAGCCTGATCCACCTGCAGGTTTATAAAATTCCAATTTACTTGTTGAAATTCATCAGAGAGAATTATATAAGAACCTGTCACTGTAAAAATAGACAAAACCAACCTCATCTGCTGAGAATTTATCAGCCTGGTTCATAAGTAATCTTTTAAACCTGGATAAATTAGACAAATAAATAGTAAGAAAAAAAAAGAGGATTAGTAGCTCTTATAGAAAATGTGGATAATTTTAAAGCTAATTAAAATCAATCTTACTCATCCTTGTTAACAAAGCCTGTCCCATTGGGATCAAAAAGTTTGAAGGCAGCAAGTATGGTGTCTTCAGGATCAGTACCTGAAAGAAAACAAAATATTATCAACCATAATCTGGGAGTTCCTTGTAGAAATGCAGAAATGTGCTTGAACATCTGCAAGAGGCTCTCACCACTGAGTTTCTCCCCGAAAAGGGTCAGGAAAACAGTAAAGTTAATGGGACCCTTCCCTTCATTCAGCATCTCCTCCAACTCTTCATCTTTGATATTGAGTTTTCCTGGTGCACAAACACACACGGGGACAAGAACAAAACAAATCAATGAGAAAAGCCAGTTACATTAGTGTTCACTTAATTATCATCTTCTAATCCATCAACATGTATCTGTTTCTGTTACTGAAAATGAGGCTAAGAAAAAGACTTAATTATTGAATCAAATGAACTACCAAGCTGAGCATAGGTCTCCCTTAGGTCCTGTTTTTTGATAACACCATCTCTGTCCTGGTCAATGCAGCCAAATGCCTGTTGTATAAAACAGACCAAAAAAATAACTTACATCACATCACCAACAGATGATATTGATGACGTTCAACTGTACTCACTATCATTGTAGAAAATCAAAGAGATTAGTTAGTCAATTGATCTACCAAATTGTTTGTTGTAGTTAAAATCTTTTATACATTTATAATTTCTTTTTTACCTTCTCATCGACAAAATCTAATCATTCTAAAAGTGAGTCATGGATGTATATCACTTAAATATTTCCCTTCTGTTGCATTGATTTGAGGAGAAGTATCAAAGACACAAAACTGTACCTCCTTGAATTCCTGAATCTGTGACTGTTCAAACATGGAGAAGACGTTGGAGCAAGATTTCTGTGCTCCCCTCTGTCTCTTATTGGAGGCCTTCTTACTTGCCTGAGAAGATTAATACAAGTTGTTAGCAACAACACCAAGAAGTCTACATAACATCTTCTCTTAAAACAATTAAAAAACATATACCTTTTTAAATTCTGAATGCTTAAGGGATATATAAGAAGAAAACTCTGAGTGACTTACCATGTCTGTATGAATAACTGTATGTGGACTCTCAGCCAAGGTGTGATGCTGGGGTGGGTTTTATGCATTGCCCATCTTATCTGCTAACCTCCCATAATAGCCTGCGATGGACAGCACAGTCCCTTACTTGGTCATGTCTGCTCTCAGTATGTCGCTAAGGGGACCTGATAAGACGTGAATCCAGCAGGATTCCTCTGAGCTGGAAAGAAGAGATATAAATGGAGAGCTTGGGGGAGACAGAGGAAAGTGACCTCTGACATTTGATGGTCACTAAAAGAAACAAACAAAAAAAAAATCAAGCTCTAATGCTTAAACTTCAGTATAAATTCTATGAGCACTGATACTGAAACTTGATAAAAACAACACTGTGTGATGCTATGAGCCCCAAATCTGATTTAATATGAATACAAATATTTTCTGTTCTTGCAGTAAACACATCATGAACTCAAGGACAGAGAGGTATGTTTGACCTTCACACTTTTTAACCTTACTATTGCACTCCTCCCAGATGTGTTTTTTTGATAACTCTTACATTATAAAAAAAACTCTGGATAACTACATTTTGTTTAGTTTCAAAAGAAATCAGATTTTACTCATGGTTAGGGTAGATGACTCTTTTTTAAAAAAGATCAAAGAATTTCCATGTCAAAATCTTTTAGCTACCCATTATTTTAATAATTCGTCATTAAAAGAATTAGGATATGTTCCAGTTTTGGCTCTTGTCTCCCATTAAACCAATATCACTATAACGATTCTTTCTCTGTTACAATCACTCTGACTCTATAATTTTGAAATCAGGACCATGTGAGGGTCAAGTCAACAGCAGTAACCCTCCTTGTTCCTCTTGTTGCTGAGGTTTGAGGATAGATCTTTATGACTTTACCTGTGTCACAGCTCATGTTTAGTTAAATCTTGTTTTCAGGTCATTTGTTATGTTTTCAGGTTTTTGTCATGTTTTTAGATTCAGTTCTTGTCATGTTTCTCCCCTGCCATCACCTTCACTCACATCACCTGTTTCATTGTCATCAGCTGCACGTCATTCACCAATCACTCCCTCCACGGCGTTTAGTCTCCTGGTTTCCTTTCATTCATTGCAGAATCCTCACTTCCCTTTCATGCCAAATTCATGAAAAGCTAAGACTGGTTTCCTGCCTCATAGTCTTCCCATAATCATAGTAAATCATAGTCACCGTTATTCATAGTCATAGTCTTGTTCAAGTATTTATTCATAGTTTTGTCTCGTTTTCATAGTCTTGTTTATTATTAATTCTCAGTTTAGGCATTTTTGAATCCGGCTCTGCCATGCCCTCTGTTTTACCTAGCTCTCTGTTTTTATGTTTTTGGAAATCAACCTTTTTTTTCATTGAAAGAGCTGCATCTGGGTCCTACCTCACCAACGATCCTGACAGCCTGTGTGTTTGGGCTTGTTGCTAGGTTACACAATTTGCTTCCAGAGTGGCATTAGTTGATGGGGTGGCTATAGCTCAAGAGGTTGAGTTGTTGTGTTCCAATCAGAAGTTTACAACAAGTCTACAAGTCTTGGGCAAAATACTGCACCCAACATTGTCCCAGATGTGTCCCTCACTTTTTAAGTTGCTTTGGAATAAGTGTTAAATGAAGTGTCTAAAACGTTTGATAGAACTGTAGCCTATATGGATCATCATATTTTCACAAAAGCTTGGAGAACAAATTGCTAAATTTACAGGAAAGAGAGGACAACCTCAATTTTGTTACTTCTTGTCTCGTCTTCCCTGAAACCCCTGTAGTGACTGTATCTAATCATTTTCTATAGGGTCGCAGGGGAGCTGGAGCCCATCCCAGCTGTCATTGGGATGAGAGGCAGTACACCTTGAACAAGTCCATCAAGGGCCACATTGAGACAAACGGGGACAAACAACCATCCACAGTCACACTCACCCCTAGGAACAATTTACAGTCACTAATTAACCTAACATGCATGTTTTTGGGCAGTGGGAGGAAGAGTACACATGGGGAGAACATGCCAACTCCACACAGATAGGCACAAGCCAGGATTCCTCTTGTTGTGAGATGACGGCGCTAACCACCACACCACCGTGCAGCCCTGAGTGACTATATGTGTAGTAAAAATACAAAAAATCATCATCCTTCAAAAGTTGCAACTCTGTTGTACCTGTTAGTGACTAAATATGAGGATATATTTTCAGGTGAAAATTTAGATAAAGAGACTTATAGGAGTTCTTATAGAGTTAATAGTCTGTCACAGTTCTTAAATGGTGTTACATATGAGTTGTTTTATAATAGAATAGAATAGAAAAATACTTTTTTTCCCAGTGGGGGAAATTCAAAAATGTTTTAGTGTGATTTGATGACATATTCATTAACACTTGAAGTGGCAATTTTAGGTAAGTTTGGTATTGAAACTCAGTCATAGTTATCAATTGAAAACATAAGTGCAAAGCATAATATTATAATCTGTTTTATTTACAGTTCAGTTTATTCACATCCAAAGCACATTTCATTGTACACATAAGAAAAACTACACAATACGAGTTAACACAGTAAATAAGATGTAAACATAAAATTTAAATGTACAATACAAATAAAATACTTCATTGCTCACAAAGAAGATTACAAACAACAAAGCAATGAATCTGATTTAGTCATAATTTACAGCATTTACATCATTCCTGTGACACACATTAACCAGTGTGATCTGGTTCTATAATATACTATATTCAATCATATGTTATGCCATTTTAATGGCTCAAATCCACACTACCAACTGGCAGCAAAACATTATAAGCATGTAGCTTAAATATGTTTTAATGCAACCTTATGTTTTACATGTATCGGTAAACAAGTTCCTAAAGGTCAGAAACATTAAAATTGCTAATTGTTGGTCTAATACTTTTAAATACAGTCTGTTATACAAGTCATTTGATGCTTTCTTGTCCTCTTATCGTCCAGAGATGAGTATCGAGTTCGCTCTCAAACTTCCTGAGGCCTGAAAAGGCATCAGCTGCACATCTTTGGATAGGATTTCATCACTGTCCTCCAATCGGAGCTCAGGTTTTCTCCAATGCTGCTCAGTGCAAAGCTCTCTTTACTGTCTCGACTAGCATGAAGCCATCTTACAGGCCACTGCTGAGATAAGAGCTGCTCCACGACCGCTCCCCTCATCTGACTGGATGAAGGTAATCTCGCAGTGAGGAGTGAGATCCCTGACGGCGCTGTGGAACCTCTCGTGGAAACTGACATGAAGAAACAACCAGTCAGTATAGGTCAAATCCATAACTGTCTCGCCTGTTCTCATGGTTTTCTCATCCTATCTTGGTATCTAGTTATCTGTCAAATAGTCTTGACTTCCAAAGTGATATTTTCAGGGTGTAAAATCAGACAAACATTTATTGAATCTCTTAACCTATATATGAGGAAAAATTAACAAGAGCAAGAAACTGAGATTTTTTTGTTTTGTTCTCTTATTATATAGGATAAGTCTTTAAATCAGTGCCCTTAGGTTTTTTGAGGCTTTAAGGGGAAATTAATCATTAGTAGGGTGCCTTCCACTGGATTCTAATGAAATGTTTTACTGCCAATGGTTCTATGTGTAGATCATCTTTTGTTTATCACAGTAACTATTTTTACTTTTAAATGGTCAGTTTGCCCCTGGATGTAAAACATTTGGTATAAGATAAGATTGAAACTGTAAGCCGATTCACACAGTCACTATTATTGTCTTTAATGGCTACATGAATAGATCTTAAATGTGAAGACGATTAAAAACCTAAAGCACAGAGCATTTCTCACCTGGGGTGCAGCTTGTAGACAGATCCGTCCACTCCAACTGTGATCTTCATGACTTCCTCGCTGCGTCGCTCCCGCATCAGATTGATCACACCAGCGAGCCCTGCGCCACACATATGAGCAGAGCGAGTGGAAACACTCTCACAGACCAAACGCACAATGTCACAGTCCAGTTCAGAGGGAAGAACACCCAGGGAGGACAGGATATTGTAGATTTGTTTTCTGTCACCAGAGTCACTGAAATAAAGCCACAGGATAATATTTTATAGAGCAGTTCAAGGAGCTTATCTTATTGTGTGCTGAAAGTTTTCTATAAATGGTTCTGCTACTACTGCTATTGAAATACAACATGATTTACAAGATGTTTCACCTACTGGAGCACACTTGCTCATGTCATCAGCACTTCTGTTTATTGCTTTTATATATATATATGCTTTTAAGCAATTGTAGTGATTGTATGCATGAATAGCTAAAATCTTATCTTTATTATTGTCTGAATTTCATGGGCAATAAATTTCATCAGTAAAACATTTCTGCCATATGTTGTCAGATAACCAGATCTAGTATAAGACACTCTAATGCTCACCTCTCCACCTGGGAAACAAAGCGGGTCTCAAAGCTGCCACGAGCCTTCAGCATCTCTGAAGCTTCACCATTGAATAGCAGGTCTTCATTCACCAGCTTAATCAAAACCAGCCTTACCAGCTCACCCATATATTTGCCGCTGATCAGCTTCTCATAGCTACAAGAGGTAGAAACAAAAACAGAGGGGTGGATTTAATAAAAGAGAAAACTTGATAGGAAGGGTGATGTTTCGATCATGGAAGAAACTAGGGGGATATGCGTGTTAGAAAGTACTTGCGCAAATAACTCGTTATCTACAAGGACCGGGAAAGAGAGAGAGCGGATGAGGAAGACGGCGTTAAGGCTTAAGTGGCCGGCTGAGGCTGGGCTCAGCAGTTGTCTGTCTGAATGGACTGCCAGTACAAAAGGTAAACAGCCATTAGGCTTAGAGCCACTCTGGCAAGCAGCAGAGAGGGATCATTAATCTGACATCCCCACCTGCTGACTGACCACTGACGTATGAGGGCTCTGTCCATTAACTGACACCCTTAGGAAAACAGCTGGTATCCTGGCAACTTTACAGTTAATAGTCAGGTGAGTACTGCCAGAGTTGGATGATTAATTCATAAAAACATCACAGCAGAGTGTGTAGATGTTTAAAATTACAATCTGAAGGTTACTATCCATGCCAACCATGAAGGACTCGCTTTGAATGATGATTGCAAAGCCGTATGAAAATTAACGTGTTTGTGTGAAAGTGGTGAATATTTCATTTAATGTATCTTTTTACTCACAGCTGCTGTCCAGGGTTAATTGAGGACTCGTCCACCACTCTGTCGTACTCCAGTCTGAAGTCCTCCAGTTCCCCATTGTCTCCGAACGCCCCCCACTCTGTGTTCACACACATCCGACCTTCCTCTCCTTCTACCAGCTCAACAGTCCTCATCTCCTCCATGTAACATGCATTACAACCAGTACCTGATTTAAAGGAAAGTCCTCGTAAGTGTTATGGGTCACCAATACATAAGAGCATGCACACTTGCAAGTCTTTATGGCTTCTTACCAACAATCATTCCAACTTCACAGCTACGATCCTCATAATAGCAAGAAATCATGGTTGCTACTGTGTCATTCACCATGGCTACCACATCCATCTCAAAGTCCTGCACAACAACACAAAATTAGAACTATACATTCACCAGCTGTCCACACATTTTGCGCTTTGTATTAAGAGAAATCAAATCCAAAAAACTTACCCCTCGTCTCTTGATTGCATCTCTGAGCAACCCGACAATATTGTTCCCCTCTGCCCCAGAAGCCTTGAAGCCTTTGGTCCAGTTTAGCAGGATTCCCTGAAAACATTTAAAAGTAACACAACTCTTAGTTGTATAGGCGTGAAAAGAACTCCTATAAACCTGGCAGTTAAAGTAAATTGCAGTCTCTTGTTTCTATGGAGAAAAGGGTGATGGTGGTAAATGTGACCCATCTTAAAGTACACTATTAATCCCACCTTGTCAAGATCCTCATGTCGTACTGGAAAGGAGAAGGTAAAACCCAAGGGTAGCTTCTTATGCTTGATGTGGTGCTTGTCCAAAAAGTCTGACATACACTCTGCTATGTAGTCAAATAGCTGTAGAAAGAGAAATTTGTGTTAACCTAATTATTTTCAGGGCAATACACAAGTGTTTACAGCACTTCAGAATGCTTTATCAGCTCTACAGGTTGACAACTGCAAATGATTGGTGGTGAAGAAAATGATCTTACTGAGACAGACAAGTGATAACATTTGTCACTAACCATTTGAGCAGTCCCCGTCATGGCATCCTCTGGAATGGAGTACATTTGGTTCTTCGTCTCCACCTTAAAGCCTGTTTCCTCATCTTCGCCCACTTTCACAAGCATCACACGGAAGTTTGTGCCCCCAAGGTCCAAAGCCAAGAAATCACCCACCTCTATTACAGCCAAACAGAGAACAAGCTGTATTACATCTCTACTATACAGACAAATGTTCAGCTGCCACACTGAAGTAATTTTTGCAGGATTTTTCCCTTTTTTCTTTCAATAATGATTATCTACCTGATCCCTCTGGGGTGGAGCAGACATAAGTTGGAAGCATTTTGACACTGGCCTCTTCATGCGTCTCTAAACGCAGCCCTCTGTCCATTTCGCGCTGCATCCTCTTCATGACTTCTTTTAGCTCTTCCTTATTCAGCCTGAACTCTGACAGGATCTGCTCCACCTGCAAACACAGAAGAGAGGAGCAGGTAAAAAGCAGCACACAAGCCAGACTGTTTCCTGGTTTTATACTATGTGGACTGGACAAATGTTGGTTAACTCTGTTGGGAAAGGGTTTTTATGCATATTCAAACAGTAGTGCAGTGAAAAATAGGAGCAGCATTTAAAAAAAAAAGACCAGAAGAATACAAAATCATTTTAAAAGTAGAATAACTTTAGAAAGTCTTTTCTAATAGCTTCAGATAAAAAAATGTCTTACCATAAAGATTATTTCAACCATTTCATTAAAACTAAGAGGCATCTTCACCATCTGGTTGGGATGAGGGCTGATACACGGCATCTTGGCAGATTAAATGAGAGTGAGCTTGTGTGTGTTTCTAGGATTATGGTAAGTGTGTGCCTGTCCTGTGTGTCCAGACTCAGTGAAGTGTGAGTACCACGGAATGAGATCAGCTGTTTTTATGTCCAGGTGAAGTGGGCTGGACCCACCTAATACCCTCCCCTCTCAAACTCAACCCATCTGGTGATGAAAGATCAAACAGACACACACCCACACTATCACATGATCGTAGAGATACTGCCTGAGAACAAATCTATAATAAAACCAAAAAAAACAAAATGCGTGACCTGATTTCATGTGAATGGTCTGAGTTTATTACAGCAAACATTAACTATTTTATCTGCACAAAATTTGAAGATAAAATAGTTAATAGTCTGAGATTTCAAATATGGTCAGTTTGGTTCAGGTCATACATTACTCTGCATTCAGTTTAAGAAGATTGGTGGTTTGATCCCCAACATCTTCATATGTCAAAAAGATTTCGGCAAGACACTGAACCCCACATTGCCCCATATGCTTATATGCAGTGCAATAAGAAGAGCTATACGCGTGTTGCTGTGAATGATAGAATGATATAAAGGAATTTATATAACATAGAAAAGGTTAACAAGGTTATCAATATATAACCAAATGCTGACTTGTTAATGATATACATAATCCTGATAGGCCAAATTACATTCAGACCTTTTATGGCTGACAATATTCTAAATTGTTTTAAAATTCTTGATAATTAGGTTCTGAAAACTCTGTATTACTGTGTTTAATTGTAAAGACATTTTATTGTAGGTTTCTTAAGAATTTTGTGGTATTCAACAGGTAAAATTCAACCTAAACTCATGACAAAAAGTAGTCTATGGTTCAAAATGATGCAGTTTTACAGTAATCTAAAAAATTCTACTACTTATTCTGTACTTTATCCCCTAAGCAGATGTCACTATGCTGATCTGCATCTGCATTCATATTGCTACATTATGACATTCCCTTTACACCTCTTCCTACTGTCGGTTTGGCCACAAATGTTTACAAGGAAGAAGAACCAGATATCTTTCTTTCTAAAGATCAGAATGAATCTACATGGCTAGACTTAGATGTTACATAATCTAGGGTCTAGGGTAAATTCATTTTCAGGTATGTCTTACACGTGTCACTGTTTTTGGTTTACATTTCCTATCATGTCCCATGAACGCTGCCCAGTTTTAATACCATCTCAAAATCTCTAACTATATGGACAACCTAATATAACTTTTCTGATGAAACTGAAAGGAAAAATTACAGCAAATGGGGACAGTAAGTTATTGTTGCCTTAATTGTATTGATATACGAAATAGAGAGCTGTCACTCTGTTTAGGTTTTCAGTTTTAAGTTACAGTAAAATGTATTCATCTATCTAACGATCCCCATTGTGAGTTGTCAGTGCAAAGAACTAGTAATACATTTCAACAAGAAATCTTCAGTCAAGGTTTTGAGTGATCATTAACATGAGCCACAGCTGATGCAAGACACTGAAAATACATTTAAACATGAACTTGGTTATCTTAACCTCTCTCCTTTTTTTAGAAACACCACATGTTGCTACAGGGCAGCTCGAGGGATCAGATAGTTACACAAAAGTTTGTAAAAATAGAACATTTCTAAAATTAGTAAGAGAGCAGGATGACTGACCCCTAAAACCAACAGAAGCATGCTAAAGGTGAAGGACTCCTGTGCTTATCAGCTCCAGTGGTTTGCTAGATGGGTGGTCAGAGCTTTTATTAGTTATGACCTCGGTCAGCCTAAAAGAAAAGTGAGGCAACCCACTTCCCCAGCCCTTACTGTAGGATTTTTACATAAACCAACAGAAAGACACTTACCTAATAAAACACCAATATAAGTTATATAATTGTTCCCACCGTCAGAAATTACTAGGTGTTTTAAGGAAGATACTTGACTAATAAGCAACATATTTAAACCAAGTCTTTGTTGCCTTAAGGAAGCTGAATAACATACATTAATAAAACTATTACGCCATTTTTTTAATGTCATTGTTCTAACTTCTTCAGTTGCTTAGAAATTAAAAGGTTTTCTGGGACAGTTTTAAGTTGTTTTTTTTTAAAAACAGCACTTTGGTCTTAATGGGCTCATCCAAATTGAAATACATATTTTCTATGAAAATGAGATATCAGTTGGGTCAGTGGGGCCAAAAACAAAAAAATCACAAAAAGCAAAAAAACTCAAAATGGGAAATTAAAAACAGTCAACGTTCTCTGTAAATTTTAATTTATCATTGACTGATTCAAGCCACATGACAGTAGACTAAACCTTATCTACAACAAAGCTCCACGTAACATAAAATGAAGAAATGGGCGGGGGCCCATTTTGTGCTGCAACCATTAACCAAAAAGAGTTGAATGGATGCCAAGTGTTTGTCAATAGCTGATTATCCAGTTAATTTAACTTGCCTGGCTGTTTGAACAGAGACTTGCCTGATGGATGTCCAGCTGTCTCTAACAAAGTAAACTTAAAAAACCCAACAACTTTGTTATTCGATTACAGGAAAAGGAAATGTGAATGTGCAGACTGATTGTATATAAGCACATTGCACATGCACATTGTGTGTCTCAATCGGTGCATGAGCTGATTCATTAGGACCAGAAAAAAATCTTTCAGCTTAGTCTTTGTAAGTGTAACCTGGGGCATTTGCCCCTTCTTTAAATGTCCTTGATGTACAACCCAATATTTAAAAAAAGTTAGAATGTCTGGAGTTACACAGTCATTCAAAGATCAGTTTGTACCTGTCAGTTATTGTGTCAAATCAACCAAACTCGATAGACAATGGGCCTGAACTGCAGGTGCGACACTTTATCACCCTGAATCTTTTAAAAAAAACCATGTGTTTGCAGAATGTAGTTTGATGTACAGCTGAGACAAGAAAAATTGAAGATGACAGCATTTATTGATCCTCAACTCGCATGTTATTCTGTCTTAATGATGCCTTCACAGTCGTGCTGGCTACCCATACCATGAACTAATGCACCCCCATACCAATGCCATACTTTTAAACATATACCTGGATGGTTTTCAAACTTACATTTAAAAAGTGTTGTGCTTCTTTTGATCTGTTTCTTTTTAGCATTAAACACATCTTTTGTTCCCCCTATACCATCTCTGGAAAAACATTACATACAGGTTTAAAGTGATTAGGAAATCATTTTCTATTTACATTTCATACTGTACATTTCATTACAGTTGGGTATTTTAAACAAGTTTGTATGTATTCACTATACATAATTAAAGTTAGACTGCTTTGACCTATGGACTCATAGATAGATTGAGGGATAGATTTTCTTGGAAGGTTGATGAATGTACAAATAATATGTTTTTTTCCCCCTCCACTATGGTTCACTATTCAAGTGACATTTCTCATAGACAAAATGCAGCTTTGACTGTTGTTACCTTATCCATCCTGTCACGATGAGGACTAAAACGTATCTCTTCTGACGACCATCAGAACTCTTCAGTGAATGTCCACTCCTTTTTCCCCAGAGTTTGGAATTTCCCAAGTTTCTGCTCTGATGTTGTTTTACTTCGGTGTTCCCGGATTAAGTGCAAAGAATATGTCATCCTCTTGTGGGAAATTGACGAATCATGATTAGGCCTAAATCCCAGGATCTACATGATGCTTGGCAACGACTTTTAAATACATTTACACACTGGCAGCATTTTTAAGTCCTTGCTGGTAAACTGTGAAATGAAATCATTCGAAAAAACAAACAGGACGTTATTATTGGTTCTTGGATATTTTTTTCCTTTCATGCAAGTGTTTGACTCAAAAAGCAAAGAATTTATCTTCAATCGTGCACGCATTTTATGACAAAAGACATTCTTAAATATATTCTCAAAAAAAAAGAAAGAAAAGGAAAGAAAAAATAAAGTATGCACTCACCTTCATTCTTTTAGGTAGCATATATTACATCATCTCTGTTTTCATTCTTGTACCTAAAATGTTCCAGATAGTTTCCACGAAGTGTCATCCAAATTTTCTTTCGAGTGATGGGTACAAAAGGATAGAAAATAATTATAAGATTTTTCAAAGATAATGACAGTCACAAGAAAACCTCCAGTACGTGTCTGAATTTGTCAAATTCTCACTGAAAAAGGATGCTTCGAAATCTGTAACAAACCAAAACTAGTTCCAGGAAAGACAACACATTTCGTCCTCTGGTGTGGGTGCTCCAACAGATGCGCATGAAGGCTTAGCGGATTCAATTTTGTGTTACCTGGGAAATTAGTAACAGACACACTTCTTACATGGAAAACACTTACTTACACTAAGTTAAGTGGCCAGGAGTAAATTGTTAAATGGAGCAAGATTACCAGAGAAAGCATCAATTGAGAGTACCATGTCTGTGGTGGACAAAATAACTGTGAGACGGAGTTTTAGGCCAATAATGATAATATATCTAATACTGATAAAAATGACAATAATACACCATTTCTTACCCATCTACATCTAACATTACAATATTACATACATAAATACAATTTTAAAGAAGTTGTCTATCTCTATTATCATCACGCCATATCCCTGTTCATTCTCTTTGGCTGTATATCGTTCTCTTCTTCTTACGGGAAGGTGGTGAATAGCAACAATTACATAATATGAACGTTATACTATATATTATATTATCAGCACAAGGCCGGAAAGTCATTTCAAGCATTTCATGTGTTAAGAGGGGTGAAATGGTTAAGGTTTCTCGACAATATGGCTATGAGGTTGTCATTCATCAAGAATAGCTATTAGACACGCTTAACACGCAAAACGACACGTAAATTACACCGAATTACACACTATTAGTGGTTTATTATATTTACAACGGTATTGTAAACAATATTATTATTTCAACACTAATTATGTGGACGAGGGCTTTTCGCTGACCTCTCTATGAGCTACAAATACTTCATATTCATTTTTTTAATGAATATCTCACAAGACGATACAGTTTTTATCTTGATTTGACCGAACAGCGGAACTGTGATAACAGCGACGTGTTTGTTTCTACCGAGTCCATATTCCGTTGGACCGGTGTGGGGACTATGACGTGTGACTGAAGTACATTTTAAACTGTTGAGCTAACGCTTATTACGTTGCAGTTTGGTGGTTTATCGTTTGGTGGTTTACCGTTTGGTCTACATAACTGTCACTTTTAGTTTATCTGGGTTAAGTGATCTGCTGGGTTGTTTTGAGGTGAATTAAGCGGTTCGCTGTTCATCTGCCTGGTAAGTTTTCCCAGGCCTCGCGTATATTGGATAGCATTTGTGGCTAACTAGTTACTACTGTATTTCAGAAATGTTTACTAATTTTAATTCGGTCGTATTTAGGTTATCATCCGTCTGTACGCCTTCATGCCATTTGTACAACTGGTATTAGGACAGTCTAAGTCTGACTGTCAATAAACGGTTAGCTTGCTAGCTATTGACAAGACTACTACTTTACTTCTAAGCTAAGTCAGCTGCACTTCAGCTGAGTTTCCTTAACTCCTCTACTGTTAGCTGAGACGTCAGCTAGCTGAGCTGGATAATTGGGGATAATGCTCATGTGATTCTGCTCGTCGTATTTACACCATCTTAATTGCTACGTCTTAGAAACAAGATCGGATCCGGCGGAACCATGAAGCTCTACAGCCTCAGCATCCACTATAAAGGAGCAACCAAAGCCAATCTCCTCAAAACGGCCTTTGACCTGTCCTCCTTCAGTTTCTTTCAGCGCTCCAGGTGCGTCTGACTGATTATCAATAAAACAAATGATCATAGTGAGTGTTATTGGGTTTGAAGGGATCTTAATAGTAAGTCTTTACAAAGCAGACGACCTCTTGTTGTAAATATCTAATTTGTTATAAAGTGATATTATTGTTTTGGTTTGTTTAGTGTTCAGGAGTTCATGACTTTCACCAGTGCCTTGATTGTTGAACGAACATCACAAGGAACCCGTGCCTCCGTCAAAGAACAAGGTAAAACTGAGTAGTTTTGTCTACTTTTAAAGTTTAGAAACAGTTTACCGTTCATTATTATAACTAGGACTGCTTGACCTGAGCAGAAGTTGCTTTGTAATATTTTTTTCTGATGAAATTTAATAGATTTTTCGAGTAAAATGCTGAAATGACAGAATGTTTTTTGGATGTCATTAGACTCATGGGGTGAGGTTATCTGTATAAAATAAATATTATTTTCTTTAACTCCAACAAGCTTTTTCCTTTTTCCTTAACTTATACTTTTTTTACTTTTAATATAATTGGTTTTAATCAACAAAACACAGGAGAGCAGGCTGCTCTGTGTCTTCAACTGAGGAACCATCATAGATTTTTTTCATATACATTTGTTTTCACTACATCATGTTTGTTTTCCCTTTCCTTCTAGAGTACCTGTGCCATGTGTATGTGAGAAATGACAACTTGAGTGCTGTAGTCATCGCAGATACAGAGTACCCACAGAGGGTCTGTTTCACATTGCTCGACAAGGTGAGGACGAAAATTTAACACATTTTTGCAATACTTTGCTCTCAGTTTCGGTGCTGAGATAGTTCTGTTTTTTTAGGTATTGGAGGAGTTCTCCAGACAAGTGGACAGTATAGACTGGCCGTCTGGTAATCCTGAAACTATAAACTACAAAGCCTTGGACATTCACCTTTCAAAATATCAGGTCAGTTTGTTATTTAATTATTAAAGAAAAAAAAAACTCTGGTACCCCATCAGTTTGACTGGACTTAAATTTTTATTTATCATGTGGCAGCATTGATAGATAGCGTGTAGTCTTTGAAGTACGCACAACGAATAGTGCTTCAAAACAATGTCCATGAGTCCCTTTTTGGTCAGTCACAGAGCATAATTGTAGAAAATACTTTGAAAAAGAATGTTATAGCTGCTTACTTGATGTCTGGTTGTGTCATTCTTTCTTTTTTCCTCAGAACCCCAGAGAGGCTGATGCAATGACCAAAGTGCAGGCAGAGCTGGATGAGACAAAGATCATTTTGGTAAGCCACCTCCCTAAGCAGGGAAATGTATGCAAATGACTCCCTTCAGTAGGAGCAATAGAACTTATTGCATTATGCTACAACATTCACAATGAATATGGAAAGCTCACACAACTAGAAAACTAAACAGTTGATGTAAATATAATCACCACAGCATGTACTGGCTGTATGCTCATATGATTGAACTTGTTGCAACAACATGGACTTTTTTGTAAACTATTCATAGAATACCTCTCTTTGTAGATGTGCATCCACCGTATGTATGTATATATGCATGCATGCGCAGTCTATAAGCAGACTGTAAGCAAGCCCCATGAAAAGCTTATGCATCCATGGTGCCAGCAATGGTCTGAGTCCACAAGCCAGCATGATTAGGCCCCAAGACAGGAGATGCTCAGTGCCAGTGGCAGAACCAAATGGAGAAAAGCTTGTTTTCTCTGTTGATGTTGATGACTTTACTGCTCTCAAGCTACTGTGAGATGGACATTAACTCTGCCGTGGGGGTCCTGAGCTGGATGTATTTGACTTGTTGGCTCAAGCTCTGGTAAAGGCTGATGTTGAAGCTCTCAGAGATGCAGCAGTGTAAATGTAGAGTGGTTGGGGCACGTTGTGTTAGCAGAATTAGTTAAGCCGTGTTTTTGCTTGAAGCATTGATCATTGTGTGAGCGAATTGTGGCATCAACACAATGTGAAAAAAACGCATTAAACTTGGTTATTGAAAAGGAGATGTACAGGAATTCCATAATTTACAAACAAACTAACAGAATGGTGGCTGAGTTGAGCTGGATTTCTGCTCTTGTGTAAGAGGGGGTCCCATTTAAGTGGCTTAAATCTGGAGCAGCATTTATACTCATGCAATGTGTATATCTTGATTTTCAGTTTAAAGCCCATAGGCCTATTTAGTGGTAGGCTTCTATATGTGGGTCACTTTTACTGAAACACAGAAAAGAGGGAAGATGTTCCAGCAGATGATGTGTATGAGCATTGACAAGATGAATAAATAGAGCTTTAAAAATGAGGGGGGGAAAGCTGATAGTATCCCATCATCATGCAAGGAAAAAAAGACAAGACAAAAATCCTACTTAAAGTATATGAGGGATACACAAACTCATAGCTTAACCAGTTTACTTTTAATTGATGCAGTTGTTTGATTGACCAAATTGGACTCATAGTCTTCATTCTGCACTATTTCATGAAAAAGTATTTGCTTTCTGCAGCACAACACTATGGAAAGTCTGTTGGAAAGAGGAGAGAAACTGGATGATCTTGTGGCAAAGTCAGAGCACTTGGGAAACCAGTCCAAAGCCTTCTACAAGACCGTAAGTCATGTTGACTCACCTTATTAACACCGGACTGTATTCATGTTGGCCAGTCCCTGTTAAGAGTCTGTGTGTGTGTTCTTTGTTCTGCAGGCACGGAAACAGAACTCGTGCTGTGAAGTCATGTGATGTCACTGCCTCGTCCTCACGGGCGCGCCTCTCTGCCTTTCTGCTTTCCTACAACCCCCATCATGCACCAGCCACTAGCTCACCACGAGGACGTTATCTGATCTGAGATGGGGCACCAGTATGAGAGCAGGAAAGAGTGGCCAGTCTTGGTGTGACGTCTCTAAATTGTGGCTGATGGGGGCTGAAGGAGTGATGGGGTTTGGTTAGGGGAAGAAGTAACATTTATAACAATTATCATTAACCATTCAAGGGGTAAACATCGTGTGGTGATCTGTACCAGCTGAGGACATTCTATCCAGTGTGACGTACTGTTCTGGTGATGTGTCGTCAAAACGTCTTCAAACCATTTAATGTTGCTCAGATTGAATCAAATTTTAATAGCTTGATCGCTTGAGTCTGTTGGAAAGAGTATTAACCGCAGTCGTGCTTTTGCTTCAAGGTAACTCTGACAATCTCACAGTCTTGTGCACCCAAACGTGTTCTCATCTCAACGTGTTCTGCTCTTAAAAACTGGTTTTCTTTCAGATATAATATTACACGCCCACTAGGTGGCCCCATTTATTTACATCGCAGTTTTAATGAGCCTCAGTGTTGAATTCAGTCTCAAAACACTAATTTGAGCTAAACCAGCAAATAGCTGCTTGGACCTGTGATATGAAATTTCACAGACTCTTACAATAACTTTAAAATTGTTTTACTTTTCTGCGTTTAGTTGCTGTTTTTCTTTCCGATGATGTTAAATGAGATCTTCAACATTCCTAGTTTGGATGACTGTGTTATTAAGTGATGAGAAGTGTGAGATTAGTTGTTAAATGTATAAAGATGTTTCCATAAAGACACAATCTTATTGCAGATTTGCTGACACAGAGTCCCCCGTCTTGTTCAATCTAATTTACTGTGTGTACATCCACTATGCTGCACACATCTAACACACATAACCCCTCAAACCGAGGATCGCCTGACATTTTCCCTTCATTCATGTGACTGAGGTGATTCTGGGAACCTCAGGTATCGTTGCACCCGCTGGCCTCCTGGTGTGCAGTTGTGTTTCCCCTTGAAAAGGGGACAGGCAAGTGTCGAGTGATGTCACATCTTGCTCTTATTTAAAGTCACTCCAAGGCTGACTTTTTCTGCTTTTATTTAGCAATAGTTTGCTTAAATTTAGGTCTGATTGGGTAGAACATTCTTTCTGCAGGAACTGCTGAGTTTGAGATGAAGTAATGCCTTTGGTTGTGTGTTTTAGATGTTTCTCTGATGTGTGCGTGCGTCTGTTTGTATGAATTGCTGATATACAACATCCAGCTGTGGGCTGCATTGATGTTGAGTGCCTGTGTGTATGTTAAGAGAATTGTTTGTGTTGTCTGAATTTGCTTTTTCTGCTTTTACAGTGTAAACTTTGGTGCAATATCTGCAGACTGTAGGTGTGGCTCTCTCTTCAAAGTGAAGAGAGGGGAAAAAAGAATATTTCTCACAAAAGACAGTAAATTGACATTTGTATATGCTATTATTTGGACTATCTCCTTGAAGTTTGTCTGGGGTTGTATGTATGTTTCCTTTTTTTTTTTTTAAACTGTGTGGAATTTCATCACCTGTAAGATCTCTGGAGTTATGCTGTGGCAGACCTGGTCTGAGTGTGAAGTATACATTCAACAGTTTGATCCAGATGGAGTCTGCACATTCAAATCATCAATGTAGTGAAAAAAATACTGTTGTTTTCTGTCTGTATTAACACTTTCTTTTGCAACATGGATTTGTTCATACATTATTTGCTAAACATGTAATCTTGCTTAGATTAAAACAAGAATGGTTTCTTGAGGGCCTTGTTTTCATTTCTTCGTGTATGTATGTGGAAAATGTTTGATCTGAAAAGCCCTGCAGGAAGTCAGCAGCCCTATCTTTAACATTGGTTATCTTACTTGGCAAAATTTAGATTTGTGGGGCCTCTTTGCCTTTCAGCAAGAGGAAGTTGCTGCTGCCCCCTTCTCTTCGAAGATGGTATCACAATCCATGAAAAAATCAGAAGTTGTTGCTAAAATAGGTGGAAAATTGCTGTAAAGCTCAATCCCACAATATGTTGTTGTAAGAAAGAAAAATAAATGAAAAGTCCGACAAAAAGAGATTTCTGTTGAACCTGCTACAGCGCTCTGTTTTTATTTTGGCTGTACAGGCTGTTCATCAATATATTGATAGACTTGTCCTCTTTCTCACAATTTAACTACCAACTTGTGTGTTATATGCTTTGTAAAAGACAGACATTTGCCTAACTGCCCCTATACGGTAATATGAAAATGTGTGTCTCTGTATTTGTTACCCATATGCACACATTTTCAACACCAGAAAGACTGGTGTCAACCCTATGTGTGCAGGAAAGCCTTGTGGTGCTCACTATGGCAACATTTTGTCATTAAGAACTCAAGAACTTTAGAAAAGGAAGAAAAAGTGAATTTTCTGCCCTAACTTCGTGGAAATTTCAAATCCAACTTGGAACGCAGAGCTGATGGACTCTACATCAACAAGAGCTATTCTAATTTTTTGTCTATACATACACACTTCACTTGGATGGATTAAGCTGAATCTTTTTGACACTTACCAACCACCACAAGTCGAAGTCATTTGTTTGGGGTTAGTATAAATTACGACTTTCAAAGAAGCCCCTGAATGCAGCATTAGAGGCGCGTGTTACTGCACAAATGAAGTGGGAAGAAAAACAGCGTGTGTTCATTAAGTTTGAGCAAACAGTTTCGGAAATGTGGACGGCGGTCAAAAACAAGAGCACCACCATCATCGGTAACGGTATCAGTTCGGAGGTGAGACGTTATGAGAGGAAGTAAAGCAGTTTTTGTTCTTTTGGTCAGAAATAATGTTCCAAAACAAACCCGAGTCTCTTTGGGTATTTCGGTTAGTTGACGGATAAAGCCGTACACAGTACTGCAGAAGCTGTTTAAATGTTAAGGCGGATAATAATGCATTTTTGGAGGAATGCATTCATTTAGAATGTGTTATCTTGCATATTATTATTATTATTATTATTATTATTGCTTCAGTTGCTTCTTTGATTTTCCACATCATTGGACTTCCTGCAGCAAGTCTCCAGCACTACTATAGTTGCCTGACTTGCTGGTGATTTACACCAAACCTTCCCTTCTTCTTTTATTCTTTCTTATTCTGCACAGGCCATGTCGACAGTCTCGGTGTTGCTGTGTTGTGTCGTCGCTGAAATCTCTGCTCTCCTTTTTCTGTGTGTTTTCGCTCAAAGAAGAATGTTTTTACTGCATTTTCAGATGGTCGACCCAGATATTGGGGAGCAGCTGTTGCACACTCTTCAGAGAAACGGTAATCTCCCATATCTTCCTCTGGAGTTCTTGTTTTGCAGCTCTTTTAGATACTGTATTATTATGTCAGTTTTGCATCTTGTGGATGTGTGCTTGTCAATCAGCTTACATGTAAGTTCAAAACCACTGTTGTGATGTGCAGCAGATCTGTTTACTACCACACACAAAGGGTCTAACCTCGCTGCACCGAAATCTGATTCCACTACCAGACAAACGGAGAAATACACGCAGCATCTGACAGAATACCAAAACTCTTCGGAAGCTGAGAGCTCATTTCCAAGAATGAGGGAGCAGTGGTTGCAAACTTGCAAATTGTTCAGTGTGTTTTGAGGCTAAATCAGGGACATACTACATTAGACTCACATGAATGATTTTAAATTAGGTTTTAAATCCAATGTTGTGTCATGATTGGATTAGCTTTATTGGCAACAGTCTCAGAGGCATACACAGTCCTTTCTGTTGGGCATGTGTTTTTAAGTGTTTCTGTTTTTCTGCTTATGAAGTTTCCACTGCAGCTGCAACTGGTCCTTCTGGCACCGAGGAGTCTCTAACAAGGAGCAGTGGAATCATCCCTGGTAAGCAACACTTTCGTTTTTATCATTTTTTTCCCTAAAGTGTCTTATGTTTTTGCACCCTGTTTGTGGCTGAAAAAGAAACCTCGATTTTATTTATTTTCCTTCCAAAAATAAACTTTACAGTATAAAGTGTAACGTAAAGTTGCATAACACACACAAAAACACACACACACACTTGTACCGTGCCCATTTGTCTGTGTGTGCAAATATGTTTGACTGCCACACAGCTGCACATCTGCCTTTTGGTTGTTATTTAAACCTTGTATTGAAGATCTTTTGCACCGCGGTGACCTTGTGTCACTTGTATTTCCATGCTGCTGTTTGCTGTGTGCGCTGTTTGAATGGCAGTGCTTACCAGAAGTCATACAAATGTGTGTGCAAACAGTTGAACTGCACCTGAAAATGGTGAATACTCCAAAGCTTTGACACAATACTGCTCTTGTTTTATCAGAGTGAAGTTGTTATTCTGATACATGTGTATTATATCCCTGCATTGGACTTGGGTTGTAAATTGAGAAGTTTAAACATTTAGATGTATAGAAGCATACTGTATGAGACATTTTTTGCTTTCTGTGCAGAAACCAGCTGATGCAGCTCAAAAGACTGAACAGCAGCTTAACAATATTGACTGCAGATCATCCTACGGTGCACTTAGTTTGTGCAGTTTTCTTTTAACAGGTTCAAATAAACATATTTTGTGCTTTTAGGTGCAATCGCAGCCACAGTGTTCATTGCCTTTTTGCTTGCTCTCTATGCTGTCCTCTGGAAGTGCATGATGTCACCACCGAAACGGTAAATAACCAACGCAAGTTGGAGCTTGAGTTCTCTGGAGCTTCTGTTTGATTGTTGCTGACCCTGATCTTGCACGCTGCTGTTTGTTCACCAGCATTTTACATGTCTGAACTCTGTACCTCAGCTCATCACAAAAAACACACATCACCGCAGATGATCTCCCATTTCGTATGTCACTTCTGTTTCTTTTTCAGAAAGCACAGCAAGGTGAGGGTAAGAGTACAGCAGAAGACTCCTGTGTGAAGAGACTGAAGAGACAGTTCATCTATTTAGCATCTTAAGGATGCGGACAAAAATCTGAGGGTGAACTTTGTTTTCCGAGGAACAAGTTCAAAACAGATCAAACCTTAAGAAAGAAAATATGACTTAACTGAGTGGACAAGTCACTCTTCTCCCTGAGCTTTACTGTTTGCTGGTGGCTCCTGTTGACTCAAAGCTTCGTGATGATGTGAAACACTGTTTTGGCAGGTCAGCCTGTGCTGCTTTTTTCGCTCGCTGTGAATTCTGTACTATTCAGGCCGCAGCTCACTCCAGTGATCCATAAGCTGCATGTCTTAAAGATGTTACAGATCTTATAGACTTCTTTTTTTTTAAACTTTTTTAGACTTTTTTTTTGTGATTTCCAGATATTTTAGCATTTAGCACTGTTTTATTTTAAACGTAGAGCTGCATTCTGTATGTAATTCCATAATTGAAATGAAATCTTACCCTGAACGAAAGAATATTTATGAAGAAACAAATGGCACTCCACTGACCTGCAGGGTACAATTTGCTAGGCAGTTTAGTTTATGCTGCCATGAGGCCTGCATGTTGTAAATTCTATCATCTTCATCGGTTGGTGAGGGTCTACCAGGTTCTTTCACCAGCTGTTCCTATGTGGCCGAAATATTTGAAACCACACAGACTGAGTGTGCCGGTGATACATTCATTTGGATAGATATCTATTCAGAAAACTACATACCAGACTATTGAGACAGGGAGCAGAAGAACAAGGTTTTCTTGCTTTTTTTGGAGAGACTTTGTTGGAGAACCGCTATTATCCACACAGCTCTACAATGTACAGTAGACTGATTACATACCCACGCATGGGAAGCTTTGGCACCGCTAACCCATGAGGGACTACATATAGAACTGTGTGCTTGTTTGCAGAGTCTCAGTTGATTCAAACAGAACAACAAGGGACAATGCCCCCCCCCCCCCCCCCCCCCCCCCCCCCCCAAAAAAAAAAAACAATCTGTCTGCTCTGACTGGTTGTCCCCAACTGTCCTCAGTTCATTATCAGCTCTTCTAAAATTCCAAAATTTGATTTCCTGGGTAGTTATTTTTGGTAAAAAGCTGCCAGATGCAATCAGACTAGGACTGGACATTCTTCTGTTTGAAAGAGAATTTGTGTCATTTGAAATCCATTTGGTTTATTCGGTTCTCTCAGGATGTTGTGACTACTGTATGACTTTTGACAATATAATAAACTGGGATTAATGTTTATTTACATTTTGATGGTCACTGTCATCACTATAACCTCGCAGAGCACTTTTTTGACCTTACAAGTTAACGCAAATATCTGTCATAAAACAAAGATCAGCTTCAGTCCAACAATGTGCAGCAAAAACACATCTGTTATTCAAGGCCATAGCAGAGAAACGCTATGACACAATTCACTTTCATTGATTTCATGATTCACTGGATGCCAGGCGTTGCTATAAACCTGTAAGCTGCATGGTTTACACATGTGAAGCGTCCAGACTCTGTGCAGCAACATCAGCATTTGCTGTATTGTTTACTGTCGTGGCTAACACAATTCTCTTATTTTACTACGATTTGTATTAGACTGAATCAAAAATAGTTTTTGGATTCTATCACCAGAAGCACTGTTCCTACTCGTTACAAATAGTTTTAGGTTTGATTCTGTACTTTTTTCACAGGAGTGATGTGGATGTTTCGTAATCTGAGACTGAGACAGGCCAGACAGCTTTTCTCTGTCAACTTCTGGAATGAAGATAAAATCTTGTAATGTGGCAGTGCCACGTGTCTTCACTTGACACATAACTCGGTTTTCTTTTGAATGTCCTGCATAATCTTCACTGCTTCCAATTTTAGAGCTCTCTGCTTGGATCCTCAAAGTTATTTTTCTTTTTATTCAAGCAGGTTCAAGCAAGTTCCCCTTCTCTTAAAAAAAAAAAAAAAAAAAAAAGTATTTGACCATGTGAACATATCTATAAGATGGTTTTTATATCTTTATGAAATCAGCTTATGATGCAATGGTTTGAGTTTTCTGCTTTGAAACTGCAGAGCATATCTGACAGCTCCCCCTGGTTTTATAGAAAATATTTTTGTTATTTTTAAGGAAGCCCTTGAGTTTGTGTTTTGACCTTGTGACCTCGGTGGTAAGCGTCTGCTTTTCCACCAGAAACGTCTTTTTTTTGCCTCCTTGAGTTTTAGGAGGGGCAGCACGGTGTGACCCAAGGAGAGTGTGATCATAGATTATTGTTTGTCTTGTTTGTCTCTATGTGGCCTCGTAATGGACTGATAACCTTACCAGGGTGTACCCTGCCTCTCACAGTTGGGATAGGCTCCAGCCCCCCGCCACCTTGAGTTGGATTAAACGGGTATAGAAAATGGATGGAGTTCTGGAAGAAGTGCCTCCACCAAATAATCAAATAATAATAACTTGTATTTAAAAGGCCACTTTACAAATTTATAACCCAGAAATTGTATTAGATAGTGATCACATGTGACATTTGGTTTGCTGCTGAATTAATGTCATATGCTGTGTTACTGTTATGGCTACAAGATTGTGCTTTATCAGAATCAGTGGCATTTATTGACCTTTCATCAAATTCCTTCAAGATTCAGTCACCGCATTTGTGACTCTGAGCTGACATGGATGGAAACTGCAATTTGAGTTGTAGATTTAGTTTCCATTTACTTAGTGGGAATATTCGTACATACGATAATTGGTGATCGGCACGGAAGAAGTGAAGTTTTTGGAGTTTGGTATTTTTTTGTTAAGTTTTCAAACATGTATCTGCATTGATGAATCTTTGAAAGTAAGCTTAAGAAAACCTGCACGGCTGGATACGCACTCAAGAAATAGACTCAGCCCTACAACCACTGTTCCATCATGCTTTAACATGCTATTTGCATAGCTGACTGGCCCAGTCACATCACAGCAGAGATCTCATACTTCCATGTATTTAGAACCAGCTCTTCAACTCTGAAACAACACAAAGTGTTCCTGTCTCAGCTTAGTAATGAGCAGGGAATGCGTTTGGTGGAAAGCCTGCAATGGTATCAGGAAGAAATTCATATGATTTAATTAGAGTAGAGATACGACTTGGTTTCCTAAAGGCCATTTTAAAGTGCATTATCAGCCTTTTCATGCTATGGCAGATGCTATGGCTTGTAGATAAAGTTCCAAACCTCTGACGGTTACAGGGTAAAAATTTAGATATTTTTGCAATAGTATGTTGCAATACTCTTTGAGACTCTTTCATAGACATCTCAGATATTTTTTTATTCAATTTCCAAAAGTTTAACTCCAGTTTTCTCCGGAGACTTAAAAACGAGTCTAAAATGATGCACACGTGTCCATCATACAGTTGTCATCCTTATCACTGCTTCCACATCCATCCTGTAGATAAAAATGTCAAGTTGCCTTCGGGTTTAGCTCTATCTTTGCAGTGACATCCTCTTCTGCTGTTGCAAACACTTTGCAAACACTTACTTTGTAAAAGCAAAAAAAGGTGAATTTTAAGTATCTGTCGTTCAAAAAGTTTTTAAGATTACCGCTGAGTGTTTTCTTCAGCAACATACAGTATGATGCTAAGCTATGAAACAATCTAAAAGCAACAATTTACATACTAAAACACATGTCGATGAAGCAGATTTGGATTTTTCGTAAATACAAAATGTAGATTTGCAAAGCAGAGGCACATGTTCGCGTCTATTCTATTCACAGTATTTATACTGTGTAGAAAAATGACATGTATGATATGACATGCCTCAGATACAGTACTTAAGAGTCATCTGAGATATAACCGTAGATGAGAGCACATGATTCCTGCAGACAGAGCTAAAGCTTTTGCCACTTGTTGTGGCTTGTTGTGGCTCAGTGATTCTCAACAACAGGTCTTAAGTAACTCTTGTTTATGACGCATGTCATTTGCTGAGGGGTCGGTCTGTCCTGCAGCAGTATGGCAGACTGTGGATGGTATTCCGCCTTGAGTGGCACACAGGTAGGTGACTTGGATGAAATCGAAGACGGGGAACAAGGAGAACACAGTGTGTCTGTCACTGAGGTTGTTTCATTGAGCCGTGGTCTGATATTCAAGATCTCGATGTCACAGCAGATGCATTCCTCCACCCTCTGAGACTGCAGTCTCTGAGCTGCCTGTGCAAATATGCAGAAGGTATAACGACAAGAAAAACTGTTTGAATAGAAGACTCGCATCCAAGAGAGCAGATAAGCTGGAGGAAACTGTCTGTGCTTCACTTGAAGACTATTTTAGTGTTAGCTAGAGATTTTATCAGATCTAGATAGGTTTGCTTAATGTACTTCAATAAGTTTGATAAATTAGTGTTTTCAATATTTCCAAATTCAATCTAGAATTATCCCTGCATTTCAAGTAAATAGCTTTGAATGTTTCAATAAAAAAGCATTAAAAAAAACAAATCTTGAATTTAAAAAAAATGCTAATAAAATGTCCAATTCTGCTCAACAAAAGGAACAAAAAACCTTTTTCACACAACACGATTGTGATATTATGAAAACTTCAACCTTGTCTCGCTATAGTTAAGGAGTTGTTTACCCTCCAAGCATCTTTCCTTATTTTTTAATTATCTAAAAACAAACTAATGCACCGCCTTCCCAAAGAGCTCTAGTTTTCCAGTTTGTGTATTTCATTTAATACTTGTGTCCACCGAGGTCTTTAGCCATGGAGCTGCATTTTCTGTGTGCTCTGTATGTGTCAGGCTGAAAACATCACTCCAATCTGAAGCTTTTTATATTTTTTGCGTCAGGTTTTTTGCACCTTCTAAACCCACCTATACAGGCTTTTCTTATTTTGTCTTTTTTTAATAATTTGTTGAAAATATGAACTATTAGAGCTCATTTTGAGAAAGAAACTGAAAGCAGCCCCCTTTTAACCAGTTCGATCTTCATTCCTTGGTTAACTCAGAACTTGTGAACACCAAACATTTGGCATGACTCTTATGCATTTTTCATTTTGCTTGGGGGAATTAATATAAATTCACCAAAAGAGAATTACAAAAACTGAGCTCAACATGTATTTTACATCTATATTTTTAAAAAATGTTTGTTTTTGTTCCATAACCTTGGAATTTTTTATGAAACGACAAAAAATGTGTCCATTTTCATTTGATTGTGATGATATTTAGTATGCACTGCATTTGTATTTGCACATAATGACTGGTTCCTCTCAGTTCATGATTTGACTGTGTCAGTGGTTTGTCCATACCTCATTCAGGAAGCTGTCAAACTCTGGTTTTTTGATCTTCATACCAGCTGGATAAACAAATATCTCCCTCAGCACACTCTTTAGCCTGGAGGAGACACACATACTGTACATAATTTGAAATCATGAATTAATGCTGTAGTGAACATTTACAGATGACGCAAATTACATTTTGCGTTGGGGCCACAGGAGAATTGTGCAGCCCAGCAGTAACAAGATGGGAGTCAGAATCTTTGGTAAGTGAGCAGAGTCTGCAGGAGGAAACAGTGGGTTACATAATCGGGAAGTAAAATTCAAGCTTTATTACTGAAGTTTGACTAGTTTTGGACAAGATGCATTTCAGTAATATGGTTGTGTCTTTGTGTTTGCGTGGGACGTTATAATTCTCACAGTCAATTTTGGTCCTGATGATGACACTGGCAGGTAGTCCAGGCCCCACTTTAGTGAGAGCACTCACAGAGCAGGTATACTCTTGGTTCTGGCGTAGACCCTTGATAGTCACAGACTTCTGCAGGGGATCTGCCACTGTAACATTGAACAGATCTGGATACACACAATATTGTGAATGCATAATTTGATTTAGCTGAACAGCATAGAAACTTAAACGATGATAATCTGTGGCTGCTCCTAAGGAGCAGATTGATTTAACATATGACTGTCCAGAATAGTCCCCATTTAACAGTTTTAGCAGAATGTTTAGAGAATATAACTTTAAAAAAGTGATCAGGATCAAGAATTATTTAAACTGGAAGCTTTTCTCTGGACTTACTTTCAGTTTGACCTGGCAGAATATCAGAACCTACTTCCTGAACTGTAACCAGGTAGCCAGTGATGAACGCGGGCTGAGCTGGATCATCTTCATTATAACGCCACTCCAGTGCCACAGAGGAAGATGTACTCTGAACAGGTTCCACCAAACCTGGGGATTGTACTGATGCTATGAAAATAGAGATGGTTTGATGAAGAAAGACAGATAATATCTGAGAGAATTACAGGAACAGAAATTGGGCAACAGTGCAACTTCCCCAACACTCATGAACTTTCTATGTTTTGAACGTTTCTTTGCAAGTTAAGGCGAGCTCTGACAGATTCGGAGTAACAATAGAAAAATGTCAAGTCTTGTTTTCTCTGCTTTATCAGTTATTTCTCTGAGTATATCTAAGAATTATCATTGCTCACATGTTCAGAGAAATTCCAATGATGAGGCTTTGACGGGGACCTCTTGTGTCAAAACTGGAGCTTCTACATAATTTTTAGAGTTTTGGTGAATGATTAAAACTGTTGCACAGTACTTATGCTGATATGATCATCTTCTTTTCCCCAACAACCACACAAAGAACTAAATCTATGATTTTCAAATGTGGTTCAATAAAAATAAAACTCAATTAATTATCTGTAAATATACTCACTGAGTTCCTGTGAGTATCCTGTCTGAATCTCCAAAAGATTGTGTCCATTTTCTGTGCATCCATAGATATTAAATGCATACCTGAAACCTGCTTTGAAATCCCCTAAGAAATAAAAGTTTGTGAGAATAGATACCAAGGTAGAGACGGAAAAAGCATTCATACTGACCAGTTCCAAAAAAGAATCGCGAAACAAAAACTTACCATCACGCAAATCTAAAGTGTTGTTTCCCTTTGGTACCTTTATCCACTTCAGAATACAGGGTACAAAACTTCTCATAATGCACCATTCCACAGTATAGCCACATGTGACAGTACTCTGGTGATCCCAAGACAAACTGGAAAAACCAGCTGTGGTGCTGTTCAGCTGCTTATTTACTGGGTGGATATCTGGAGAGACACAAAGTTTACTCACTAAGCATCTAATCACAAATAGTGTGTCAGACTGTGACCAGTAAGAACATTAATGTTAATAGTGTTACACCAAAAAACTGAAGGGAGAGCAAAAACGGTATCAGAGAGTACATCAATCAGCGGACATCACTGATATAAATACAGTACTCCTCACATTTTAGCTTTGCACACATATTCAAGATGACCGAGTTGTCCACGTTGTTTTTAGACGTGTTTTCACGAGAGATAAATCTCGAGAGAATCTCAGCTAAGTTGTTCACCTGTGTGGTCCTGTGGTGGGATAGTGATGTGTGCAGGGATGGAGGAGCCACTTTGAAGAACCGCTTGGACAGTGAAGTCGCACCTTGCTGGACCGATGGAGACTTCTACTTGGCTCTGCCCACTCTCCTTCAGCTCTCTCCGGATTTGGCCTCCCTGTGACCACTTCAGTGAGTAGCCTGTGATGTTTACTGTGCCTGCTCTGCCAACAACATGCTGACAATAAATTGGATTATTGAGAGTGAAAAATGTTGCGCAAATGATGATATACTTTCCCAAAAAATGAAGGATTGTCCTTTATTATAAGATGCGATAAACATTTGTCCTGAAATAACAAGTGAAGAAAGACTTACTGGGTTCCACAACAGAGTAACGTGACGTTTGTATGAGTCAGACAGCTGCTTTATTCTCCTCCATAAATCCAAGGTCACCAGTGGATCTGAGGAACATTCTTCATTTAAGTCATCACAAGAGAATTTTATACAACAACCAATATACTCGGTGTTTGTACTAATAACATGCATACAACACCGAGTTTATGTCTAGGACTTGTACTGTGAGCCTCCCTTTTTCTTTCCTGCCTAAAAAAGAGAATATTTTAAAAAGAGAGAAAGAATTTGGGATAGAAATTAATTCTGGATAAAAATGTTCTGGATTCAGGCTACTCAGGGATTTTTTTTTCATCCTTTTATGTTTGCCTTTAATTTAGTCTGAGTGTGGTCTTGACTAAAGACTTAAAACACTTAATCTGGACTTGACTCCACCTTATACTCTCCTGTTTATACTTAGATTATGTACTTACATGTTGTATAAGAAATGGGCCGTGTCCATTCTCCCCAGAGTCTGCCATTAACAGAACAGCGCACTCTGGCAGAGTAATTTGTGTTTGGATGTAGATTATCCAGTCTGACTTTGCAGAGACCACTCGCACTGTTACAGTTCAGCTGTTCCACAGAGGGGAGAAAAAAATGACAAAAATAAGGAACTGTAATATCCAGTTCTGTATTCTGCACATTTTCAATTCAATTCAATTTATTTACTCCGTTTTATTTATATAGCACCAAATCAAAACAAATGTCATCTCAAGTTAGTTCACATTTTAATCAAACCAGATAAGAATTACCTGTGTAATGCTCACTGGAACTGTAGAAACCTGACAGAGGAGGGTCATTTGGGTCAAGTTCCCACTTACACTCCAGGACAAGCTGACGTTCGTCACCCCAGGGCTCACTCTATCCCACTCCAACACAGGAAACACTAACAAATTTATCAAAAACTTCAACCGGTTGCAACATTCAAATAACACAAGGGCAACAACACCAATGGTTTCTCAACATTCTGCTGATACATTTAGGGTGCACAGAAATCAGAAAGACATAGTGCCTGCAAGATTTCTGTGTGCACATTGCATAAATCTTTAGGCCACCGATCATACAGCTGAAACTATTTAGAACAACATATTCAGGGAATTCTACATTTGGTTCATATGTTTAAAGAACTTCTGACCTCTGTCAGAGATGTTGAAGCTATAGCTCTCTGTTTCCTCCCCCAGCTTGTTCTTCACCAGCACACAGATGTTGTATTCTTGCAGCTGTGGCACAGCTGGGAAACTACAAGACGATGTCTCACAGTTGATAGTGGCCTGGTTTGAGTTCCTGTGTTTTCACAGTAACATAGACAGGAATATGAAACTACAAGAAGCATCCAGCTGTCTTGTGGCATGATATAATAGGTAAATAGGATGTTTGTTTTGTTTTATTCAGTTATGTAGCGTTTCAAAAACCTGGGTTACAGAGTGCTTTACATAGAAACACATGTAAAATCAAACATTTGAAGCAAGAAGTCAAACATTTTTGAACAACATAAGCCATAATCATAAACCAGATAAGTCAGACACAAACATTTAGACAAGAGCGGATCTTCTGCTGTGATTTAAAGCACCAGCGTTAATGTGCTGTACTGACTCCCAGAGGAAGTTCCATTGTCTCAGACCCAGTTGAGCAAAGGAGCAAAGTGTCCCTTCAAGTTCTCAGTAAAGAGTGAGGAGCAATTAGTGTGCCTTGGAAGAGAGCTGAGGGGACTCAGAAAGTTGGAAAATGTATTCTGGAGCCAGTCCTTACAGAAAAGGAGGAGGGTTTTGCAATGAAACCTGAATTTCATAGGAAGTCTATATTGTGACAGGAGAATCAGAGTGATATGAGTGTATCCTGGAGAAGAGCTGTCGCAGAGTTGCAGAATTTTCTACCAACTACAAATGGGTGACATAGTCTTGGTTTTAATAGTCTTAGGTACAGGAACACAAACGCATGAATTCTAATTGCTGGAAAGATAATAGAAGGATTATTTTTGCAAAGTTTCTCAGGTGAAAATAGCAGGACTGAATAATTGACTTAACATGTCAATCATGTTTCAATTGATAGTCAAAAACTACACCTACATTTTCATCAGATAATTCAATTTTATCATTAATTTTGTAATATTATCAAAACACACAACTGAACTTTTGTATCATGTGCCCAAAAGGGAGCACATATATAGACAGAAAACGACATGTCAGAGGCGTGAGGGAAGAAGCACCATCACAAGTTACAACAACAAAGGTTTTGGTGTGATGGAGATGGTAGAAAATACATCAGTTTAATACTGCACTGGGGATCCCTTCCTATTTTTCTAATTGATCAGTAAGAACAACCTAATCAACTGTACCAAAGGCTGTAGGCAAATCTAAAACATCTTAATCAGTAATTTCACCAGAATCTAAGTGCATGGGGAATATCTTTAGAAACCTCAAGGAGAGCTGTGGCAGCGCTGCATTTCTGACAAAAGACCTGGATGGTATTCGTCAAATACGACACATCCACTGTTCTGTTACAGTGTTGTAGGTTTGAATCTACCCTGTCTCCTGAGTATAGACTTTGTAATTGAACTTTTTCATTGAGAACTCTAATTATCTGCACAAGTGCATCGTCCTAAAAAAAAAATATAAATAAATAAAATTTAAAAAAAGAAGAAGACACACCACCATCTATGCCTGATATTCTTCTGTGAAGGCATGCTGAATTTCTACCAACACGTGTGTTTCATGTGTTTACCTTATGTGGAGAGTCTGTGTTCGCTTGCTGCGATCACTGGGGTCGTGTTTCCTGCCTGAATCCCAGTTGCAGGTGATAGTTGTCATGTCTGACGTTGCACAGCTGAGGTTTCTAGGCTTCTGCGGGGGAACTACAGCATACGCACACAGATGTTCACATGCTTGAGTTCTTCCTCAAAATACGAAAAAGCTTTATGAAAGTTATAATAAATCAGACTCACAGCTGATATAGTTCCAGGTATGACTGTTGTTGCCTGTTGTCTCAGTACAAGTGAGTAACAAATGTTTAATTCGTATATTTGGGATTGTCAGATTGTGCACAGCAATAGCCTTGACTCTGGCACCAATATCTATATAAGGGAATTGACTTTTCCTGAAAGCAATGCTGGTGATATTGACTCCTTCTGGTGGAATACAGCAGAACATGGCACTCGAGCCTTCCCTCAGCACCCGCTGGAAGGGAAAAATCTTTGTCTTATCCTTTGCCTTGACTCCTACAAGACACAGATTAAATGAATAGATAAGGATCGGACCGGCGTCGCATTGAAGGAGGCATACTAGAAGAAATATATTTCAGTGCAGTCTCCAGAAGTATGTCACACTGAGAATAATATGGAGGAGTGTTGCTAAAAAAAAGCTTCAAGGATACAATAGAAATGTTTCTTATCTCAAATTTCAATGACGTAGGTATGTGTAGGTTGCACACTGCAACAAGTGTTTGCAGTGATGGCAAGTAAGACAGACTGATATAAAGATTAGTAAAGGGGAAGAGAGACAGGATGGAGGACTAAAAAAAAAAAACTAAAAAAAAGTTAAACTAGCACTTAAAATACCAGTACCTTTTCAGTGAAACGGTGCAAGTAAGGAACAAGCTCTCTATGTGTTTGGTTTGGTTTTAATCAACAGGCTGACAATAAAGGTTCGGAGAATCATCTCACCATAGTTGGTTATCCAGTTGCTCCAAAGACTCGGGGCGGATTGATTACAGAAAAAACGTATCCTGACAGAGTGATCAACACACTCTAGAGGTAGATCAGAGGTCCATGTCCATGTGTATTCAGCGGAACTGTCAGCGTGTACACTCACATTTATCTACGTCAAACAAAATGTGATACATCATGAATTCATTCTAATAAAAGGAGCATTGGCAATGCTACACAATTACTTAAATGTAACAAGTTTTTAACCACAATCAAATTAAGGCAACAAACCCTCCAATACTCACATTGTAAATAACAGCGTGCTCCTCAGTGCGGCTGACCTGGATCTCATAAATGTCACTCGATGAGGCTGTATGGTTCCCCAGCCAGCTTACCACAAGACTTTTCTTGTCACTATTAGCCTTCAAATGAGTGATGTTTGGTTTTGGTGGTGGAGAACCTGGCACACAGTTAAAACATAACTGATGTAAAGCTACAGGATGGAACTTTAAAAAAAGAACTTGAAAAATCCAGCTTACCAGTGCCAATACAGCAGTCACTGGGATCCTTGAAAAATATGAGAAACAGCACAAGCAAGCTAGTGCAGAATACTCTGACACTTATCATCCTTTTGGCTAAGAAATGATCAGACCAGAGCGGATCTCAGGCTACTGACCATGCAAATAAACTGGAAGCCTCCTCTGTCAACCGTAAATGGCAGTTTGCCTACAATTCATCAGAAAGTATTGCGTAATAGAAGGCAGGAACTCGTGAGAAGTGTGTGAACATCAAACGGATGTGACTGTACTGTTTTTCCCACACAAGGCAAATACACTGTGAATGGATCTTTGCCACAGTAGTTTTATTTACAATATCAACATGGCACTTTACAGATATGATTAAAGAGATTACAAGACATCATGTATTAAAACAAAATTATTATTAATATTGGCAGTGCAATCTATCAGCAATCTATCTGTAATAAATTATCAGAAAAAGCAATGAACTCACTCTTTACATCAGTTACAGTTATATTATAGCAAGATTTTTTGGCACTTCAAATGAGAAAAGTAATTGGTAGAATTATAAGATCCTCCTCTAACATTGTGTGCATAGGTAGCCTAAAACTATACACATGTTCAATATTTCTATGTTTGGCAAATGCTTACAATCACGTATAAATATCTGCATGGGGGGGAATAAAGAAAAAAATTACGTTCTATACAATGTTTGGGGCTCGATTGGCTTCTAATAAACTCAAATTTTCTTTTAAGTGCTCAGTGAATTACATCAATATTTCCGATTTCTTGATTCTTTAGATCACAAAGTGTCTGTAACACAAAGGTACCTGTGTCTTCAAACAAGTGCAACAAATATTTTAAACATAGCAGTAAAAAAACATGGGGAAATGAGCATAAATGCTGATTCACTTTTTGCAAAAAGGCACAATGGTTTGATGGCACTGGAGGAAGAATAATTTAAGTTCACTCAAAAGGCACATACTGAACAATCTGTTTATATTTTCTCCCAGCATTTGCCCTTCGATTTGGATATTCTTATATAAACCCATTACATTTAGATAAAACAACAGTACACAGACAAATAAGCTACAGATAAATTATTGTTTGTCCAGTTACAGATCAGGCAGCTTGCTTTACTCAGAGGTAAACAATATTTTCCTCTCCTCCATCTTCTCCATTTCGTCCTTCGAGAGAGAGGTAAGCTTGTGGTGGAAGGAGAGGGGTAAGAGAGGCTGAGGAAGAGAAGTCTTCCTTATAAAGTCTGTGATCAGTGCCCTCTGACCTCCAGGAAACGGGAGATTGTGTGTCCTGGGTTGAGCAGAAGTCTGCTGGAAGGAGAACAGAAACTGTCAAGACAACAATCATGTTTTGGAAGGCTTGACAAAAACAAGAGCCATTTGGGTAATGCTTTAATTTCTGTATATACAGGACAGACATGTCTTACTGTTGTTGGTTCTTTCCTGCTGTGTAGTGACCCTGCTGCTGAATGGGTGGAGGGAGTCAGTCGGGGGTCGGGAACAGGTGTGGTTGTTACTGAAGTTTGGATACGTAAGACCATCCAGGGGCTGTTTGTTGTGCGTCTGGCTCAACAATGTGTTGAGGCTGTTGTAGAGAGTGGCACTAAGGCTGGGGTTAGCAGTGTAGCTGGAGCTGTTCAGTGGCCCATCATGGTTCTTTTTCTGCATGGAGAGTGCATGTTGGTGCTGGTTGTTGTTGTGAATTGGCTGGTGGCGGTGATTCTGCTGCAGGGAGGCAAGCAAAGCCACCTCATTTCCGTACACTGAACAGTTACCATCCAAGCTGCCTGAGCGGCTGTGAGTGGACACCTGGGACGAGGAAACCGCACAAAAAAAGCAGGGCTGTCAAGGTATATTTCCCTGTATTTATCCCTGTCCTCTGTCATCATGAATGTCATCACGAATTTCCACCCTCCTGTCACTCCTCCCCGCTAACCTTGTATCCATCCAGTGGTATTGTGACTGGCAGGCTGCTCTGGCGGCTATGTCTCCAGCTCTGGAGCAGCCTCTGTTGGGTCTCAATCTTCTCCTTCTCCCTCTCCACACTCCTTTGGCCCTCCCTCAGTCGCTCCAGATTTTGCCGATACTCCAGCAACTGGGTCTCCAGCTCCTCACGCTCGTAACGAAGCCGCTCAGCCGCCAAGAGACACTGCTGCTCTCGCTGCTCCAGCACACTTTCCTGCTCACTCTGCAAGCATGCAAGGCTTATGTGGTTATCTATGTTTATGAAAGACTAAGCTGCAGATATGTGCTTTAATCTTTCAACAGACCTTGATTATCTGGCCTTTATTTACTATGTTTTTCACTGTTGACACGATATCTCACTCATATGTAGTCCTGTATGTTTATATTAGTTCACATGAGATGGTGATGGTCTAGATTAGAACATCACTTTGTGATCCTTTTTTTTTTTTACTTTTTATCTCTGATTTTACAGCTTTAAGTACATGCAACAGAATTACAAACCACAACACATATGGCCAAGGATTCATAAATACATGAGACCCACACGTTTAAAGATTGAAATCACAAGGCTCACCTGTTGTTTCTCTCTGGCCACACACTCTTTGTCCCAGCGTTGCTGCTCTTGTTTCAACTTTGCATGGAGTTTCTGCACATCATCCACATCCTCTTTCTTCCTCTCTAAGCTCCTCTTTTCCTCTTTCACCTTGTCAGTGCTCCTTTGCTTCTCCTGCTCCTGGAAAACAACACAACATTTCTCAAATGTCTTTCTTTTTACCTGTTATTCCTAATAAAAGATTGAGTGAATTCCAGTTTTTTTCAGCCTGAAAACAATCATTAACTTGCACAACAGAAAAATGTTTGTTTTAACACGAATATCAGGTGGCTGATACCAGGCTGCTTTGGAGGGAGGTGAGGATTCGAAGCTGAGGTCTTTCTCCCTCCTGGAGAAGGAGCTTATGGACTTCATAGCAGCTGTCCTGGAATGTCACTGCTGCCTACAAACATGAGGAGACACCCAGTCTTTTGTAACATAATCACTGTCACATTGAAGATTTGAATCTGATTAGTATCTTTTAGTACGATTTCTGGCATAAATGTCCTTTGAGGTTCCTCACTAACACTGTTGAGGTTTGTAATTATGTTGTTGTGAGTTGACCAAAGCTATTTAAATTAATATATGCATTTAATAATACTGCATTTATTCCAGTGTTCAATATTAATTCTGTCCTTTCGATCCAGAAACTGAACTCATTCAGCAAGCTGAGACGTGCACTCTTCTCACCTGCAGACTGTAGAGAAGTTGAGTGAGGCTCTGGATGCTCTCTGCCACCTAAAGAACATTGTGTTACTATGATGGAACAATATTGCATATTTATCAATCAACACATTTTTCATACTGAAGAACTAAAGCGGTTAAACCTTTAACAGCGTCCCTTTGGTGTCTCCCTTTTTGAGCTCGACAGCTGAGCTCCACGAAACATTGTCCAACCCCGCCAACTCACTGTCTGACCCAAGAGAGGTGGAGCTCATACTGAGTGTGCTCAGATAATCCGCTGTATGAACAAGGAAAGGTTAGGAAATATGTTAAATATAGTCACATCAGAGAGGATACAGCAGTATGTGGGAAGCAGTGTGGGAAACTCTATTACTCACGCTCAGAGGGAGACTCCTGAATGCTGCTGCCGTGGCTGTTGTAGCTGCAGCACTCGGGCCCTCGGAGAGGAGAGCTCTGACTTTGCAAAGAAAAGCCATCGCGAGCTTGAAGAATGGCAATCAGGTTCTCCGCTATGGAGGAGGCAAATATTGGTCAAAACTTTTCTGCAACAAGATAAACCTGCGGCAAGTCATATCACTTTTTAAAAAAGATCTTTTCGACTGTTCCTGATGACGACAGAGCACATGTAGCTCAGTATGGCCGCCTTTGTCTTTGTGTCAGAGTGTCCGTCTTTCTGGTTCTATTTCTCTCTGAACTTTTCTGAAAGGCACAACAGTAATCACTCTCACAGCATTTGAAACCTAACCAATGAAACAGGAGAGAATCTTTTTCTGGACATGAATGTCTATCCCAAGCTATTCTTCTTTACAGAAGTTATCACAACAGAGGCAGAAAAGCTCTTGTATGCCAGTCGTTAAAGTTGAGCTTTGATAAAGCGCTGGTATGAAGAGATTTCCGGAGCACTTTTATGGTGATTACGATGTAACTATAACAAAAACAAATGCTTTAGACTGCATCTAATTGTTACAATGTAGCACTGATGGGATTTTTCAGGTCTACAAAAACCACATCTAAGCTGATTAAAAGTCCTGCATACTTTGAAAACATCAAAGCTGGGACATGTTAGGAAATCACTGACAACGCTCAGCAGTCTAGGGGTCTGACAATATTCTAATATTGAAATAATCATGATATCAAAAGACTGAAATATGGATATTGCGTTGAAGATACACATATGATTATATTGTGCTTTGATCACAGCTGAATAAATCAAGAGTATTACATGCAGACTGATGTTTGCACAACTTTTGATGTTTCTTACCTCATATTTTAAGTGTAATTTAATTGGAAAGAAAACAACCCTTGGAAAACGTAGATTGAAGTTTTCTTCTAATGTTTTAATGATATTGTTACCATGAATATTTTTTGTCCATTATAATCATGAAGTGAAAATAAGATGTCGTCACAGCCCTTGTGCAGAGAAAACTAATAAAAACAAGTGTTGGCGGACATATATAGCTTAGAAAGACAAATAGAATCTGTATAAGGCATATAAAAATGTAACCCCTTTCAGCCTTGTGTATTTATAATGCTTTATGTTTATGTTTATGCATTTGGCAGACGCTTTTATCCAAAGCAACTTACAAATGAAAATATAACAATGCAGCTAACATCAAAGCTAACAATAAGCTAGTCAGGCTCTGTCAGCGGTGACAGTGTAGAAATAGACATAGAGGAAAGTTCAGAAAGGGAGAGTGCAGTAGAGGGGTTAGGGAAATGCAGGGTAAGTGCTAGAGTAGGAGATGCTCTCTGAGGAGCTGGGTCTTCAAGAGTTTCTTGAATATAGGTAGGGACGCCCCTGTTCTGGTAGTGCTGGGTAGGTCACATGAAAAAAGTCTGGATTGTCTTGATCATGGTGTAGGTAATGCTACACGACAATCCTTTGATGAATGGAGTGATCGAGTCGGGACATAAGCCTTTTCGAGAGCATTCAAGTAGGTGGGAGCCGTTTCATTAAACACTTTGTAGGCTAACATCAGTGACTTGAGTTTGATGGGGCGGCTAATGGTAACCAGTGGAGCTCAACGAGCAGAGGTGGGACATGTCATCAGGACCATCTGCAGAGGTTTCACACCACAGGCTGGGAGACCACTTAGAAGGGTGTTGCAGTAGTCAAGGTGGGAGATGACCATAGACTGCACCAGCAGCTGGGTGGCGTGTTGGGTTAGGTACGGCCTGATCTTTCTTATGTTTTACAATATGAAGCGGCACGATCGAGCAATGGAGGTTTAAAGGTTTATTTTGACTGCCTATAATAATAAATTTCATATACGCTAGTCTCTGAATGTAATTATTTGATATTTTGTTTGTGTGCATCATCTCTGTAGGTGTCTAACCTTCTCTGAGAGCAGCTGTGAGCAATGACAAGGCCTGACGTGGCGTCTCAGTGTCGGTGTACTGTGCCGGTTGTACCAGGAGATGGCGATGTGGTACATGTTCTGGTGAATTGAGGGTCAGTTCTGTGAGCTCAGCGTAAAGCTGTAACTTCTCCTCCAAACTGTGGCAGATTCGCTGGTCCTGACCAAACAGTGTTTCTGCAAAAAAAGCAAACATGGCTTGTGACAACCTGTTCATGATTTATATGATGAAAGGATTCTTCATATTTTGTGCAGAAGAAAATAAATAATGTAGGTATACGGTATTTTAGTTTCTTACCCTGGAACTTGTTGATTTTCTGAACTTTCACTTCTGCAGCTTGCCTGGCTTCCTCTGTCTCAGCACTTCGCTCCTCCTCCTCTTCTTCCTCAGGACAACTGCCATGTAGACCAGTTGGTTAGATAATGAGTGAAAAAAACATTAACACACACTAATCAGGCATGCGCTCACACACACACACTGATTCTAAGCTGGACAAATACTGTAGGACTGATGTGAACCACATGTGCGTACACACACCTCTCCACAGCCAGTCGGATGTGCCTCATCCACGCATTCCTCTCTTCTCTAGAGGTGGTGTGAACTTCATACATCTCTGGGCCCACTGAGGACGCAGAGATAAGAAACATTCCTCTCTCCTCATTGGCTACCTCTCTAACAATGAGCTTTTGCAGAGGGATTACTGGGGGCTTCTGGTCCTTAAAAAGAAAATCCAAAAGGATGGGTTAAACGACGGAAATTTTGATGAGGTCCCTGATTTTAAAGAGTTATGAGTGGTGCTTACCACAGAAGCAAAAACAAAGCGCTGGTCTTTCTCTTGTAGGAAAACCAGAACATCAGTGAGCAAAAGAGCCAAAGTGTCTGAAAACAAGAGAGCAGGCACATGAAGATTGGCGGTTTCAAACCTAAAAAGTCTTAAAAAATTATCTCGCTCCCACCTTTCAGACGTCCAGTGGCAGTCTTCCAGAAGACCAGCCCTTTGTATTGCAGATCCCTGTGCTTGCTGTGCAGATCCTGTTTGCGAAACACCTTGTCGTTTTTTAATTTGGCAAAACTCTTGGTTTCCAGCCGGGCAAGCACTTCCTGCAACTCCTGACGTCTCTCATACTTATTAACGGTCAGGTCCACTGCTACAATGACATCACGAATCTGGGACAAAGCACTTGACAAGTCAGAGTGTTCCTGACTTCCTTCTGTGGGCACAAAAACACACAAGCACATTAACACAGTGTAGCTTTTCAGTTATGGTGTTCTCAGAATAAAAAAATTAACATAGCTTTAATTAGAGCTAAATTACAAAAAAAACATCTTTAGATTATCTCCCACAGGATCATGTTACAAATTTTAGACAAGCATTCTCCTAGACAAGAAGATAGACACCCCTTGCTTTGCCATTTGGGTTGCTTCTTGCTTAAGTGTTGCATATATTTGTAGTTTTGCTAAAGACACAAAAGAGCTGACTGACCCTGAGTGTACTGTAATATCCTCTCCAGCAGTACTGGATACTTGGTGATGCGCTGAGTGACCAGCAGGATAAATTCTGGCACCCCTCTTCGTCTGACCAGAGAGTTACTGCTCTGTTGCTATGAGGTAAGAAAATATAAATATGAGAACATCAGCTGCTCGGTCAAGATGTTTTACTGTCATGTTCTGATAAACACAGGAGTCCTGGGAACAGGAGCTTACTCTGACAAAGTTTTGGAGTTTCTTGTTTTGTTGCTGTAGCTCTTTGAAGACATTAACAGCCTCCATGTGGTGACTGCAGAACTCTCCGTACACCTGCTTCATCTTCTCAGCATTTTCATCTGAGAACTGAGGGAGACCATCCGATGCTGAGTACAGACATGTTTCTCTGAGTATTTATGCACATTATCGCATCAACACTAACCTGCTGGAGCAGTATATCTCCAATCTGATCAATGAGGTAATTTCGGGAATTCTCTATCTGGGTTGTGGCCTGTCGACGTTCCTGCAATGCTCGGAAAAGGTTCCTGTGGAAGTGCAGGAGGGGATCCAAGCATGGGAAGATCCGGGCCACACAGTCCCAGTCCAGCTGCAGCTCCTCCAGCATACCTCTCCTGAACACCTCGGACATGACACTCAAGGTTTGGATGTGGTGCAGCTCAGTCTGCATCAGCTCTACAGGGAGGAGGAGAGTCGCACCACAGTGGATTATGGCCAGTCAAGTATGTGGTAGAAATGTGCGTTCACAGGAACAGATGAGCTGTTTACTTGTGCAAATTTGTCCCACAGAGTGGAAATAAACCTCATTGGACAATTAGCCTTTTCTTGCCAACAAAAAAAAAAAGCTACGAACCTGAAATTAGTATATGGTTTGTTCAAGATATGATTAGCACTTGGGACTGGTTGCAGGGAAATCATAAAAAAAAAAAACTGCAAATTTTTTTAGCTGTGAGTGATCATTTAGAAACAAATAGCTGTAAAAAAAACTGAGAGTGTCAAATTGTTTCCATTACTGTGCGTTTTTTGACCCTTTGCTTCCTTTTCCTCTGCAGTGGTTTATCTCGCCACTCTACCTACCACCACTCTAAAATTTTGGTCTTAAGCCTAAAGAACATGGAGAGCACTATAACTTGGTGAATGTGATTTGCTTAATTTTCCAGAAAAAGTGTGGCAGATGAAGGCACAAAAATCACAACTTTAAAACATACTGCCCTATATAATAAACATAGAAATACAATAAATTGTTAACTAATTAATCTGTATGACATACAGTCAGAACAAAGAACATGAACACAGAACACGCATGAGGAGAAATAGAAGCAGTTCAGCAGTTCAAGAGCCTAACAATAATCCAATCATAAAAAACTCATTCATATGCTGCTCAATACTTTAGAATGCCCTAAACATTGTCATTTGCCAAACAAAAATCTGTCAGCTTAACAAATTAGAAAGCTTAAGTATAGACCATAGGTTGTATGTAAGAAGTGGAAGAAGACAGAAAGCTCGCACCATAAATGACATCCTGTCGCTTGACGGTGCGCCTGTCATGTTTCCTGCAAAACTCTGGACTGACTGCAAGACTCCATGACTCGACTTCAAGTCCCTGCAGGTCAGCTGACAGGTCACTCAGTAGAGGAGCATCAACAGTGTCTGTAGGAACAACAACAATGAGCAATGTCCCATTTCCTTATCACTGCTTAAGCGATGCATACAGAAAATTGTGTTGGTGTTTGTTCCTCACCCTGCGTGCTGATTGGCAGGTCGGTGGATGGGGGAGTTGTTGTGACAGGTGTTCCCTCTTCACACAGTGAGCTGTTAGTACAAGCTGTCATGGTGCTCTCACTGTCCACCCCTGCTGTGTCACTCAGCCCTCTGTTAAGAGACCAGAACATGAAGCTTGTTGACAATATGCAAGTGCTTTTCTGTTAACCAGTTTCATTCATATCAGCATTTCGAAACAGAGTTTCATTGGGTTGTGAAACTGCATTGGGCTGTTATTTTGTGCTGTTATTTAAGATCTGATCACCTGTATTGAATGTTCTTCTCAGAATTTAGAGATAGAAAAGCCAAAACCCAATTATTTAATATCTGATGTGATCTAGAAATCCCAGTTCTCAGTCACTCATATTATCATCACATGATTTATAAAACATTTGAATTATCTATAAAAATAGATACAATTTAATGTCATTACTCAGTATCTAAAGGACTATAACTGACAAACACTACCTGCTGTCTATAGAGATGGACAAGCTTTTGGAAAAAGCGGCAACTGCTTCTCTTTTCTCTTTGGTCATTGTTGCGACTGAAGAGGAGGAAGAGGAAGGTGAAGAGAAAATGGAGGCTGGAGAGTTCTCTTTTGATGAGTCTAAAGGAAAGATCAACAGGAAGAGGAATCAGTCTCACTCTTGGAGGCTTTCCCACTCCACAAATGAATATTTTCAAGTGTTTGCATAATGTTTTTAAATAATCTGTGCAGCACGGTCACATGTTGAGTCAAGCTTCAGTTACAGCTCGACCTGGCCATGTAACTGGACCACTGTCCTTATCCCAGCATACATGCATGGGAGTGGGATGAAGTTACTGACTGAAGCATGTCTGACGTCTATAAAACATTAAAAACATTCTGCTGCTTCTAACTTACTCAGTGAGAGATGATTGTACATGTAAGCATAGCTGAATTTACTGCAAAGCTGCTGTCTTTAAGTTGTTTAAATGGTGATTTGATGACACTGTGCTTAAAAAATATCAGGATTTTATTAGAGTAGAGCAAGCGTCTGGAAATTATTTAAACAAGTGTGAGCTGACGCGTAGTCTTTATGGGCTGATTTTCAGTCACTGATGTGTTAAGCTGTCTAACAAAAGTAACGGAAAAGTAAGCCAATGAGAACAGCCTCACTGGGAATTTGGCTGTAAGGAAAGTGCTCCAAGTAACTGTAATATCACCATCGTTATCACTGTCATCATGAAGACAAAATGATCCTGGCAGTGCAATAGAAATACTAAACCCTGCAGTCATGCACAAACTCACACATGAACACAGCCCAGACCAGATCCCCCACAGAGGTGGATTGAAATTTAACAAGAAAAAGCGGGGGATGAAAAGCAGTGGCTTACTTAATCCACCACATGACAAGGGAGGACAGGTAAATGAATAAAAAAAACAGGGGAGGACATTGTCGATGGTGTTGATGGCTTGGCGGTTTAACTCACTCTGTGGGAGAGACATGGTCTTGCTTTTCATCAGTTTTTCATTCCTCTCCGGCTGTTTCTAGTCGACACACATAATAACAATGACATCAACATGGGTAAATCCTCGTGGTTGTGTGTATAAAAAGGTGTTGCACTTGTAGCGATGACAGATACAGTTAGTATTAGAGTCCAATTTATGTCTAAAGAAATGTAAAACCTGCTCTCAGATACTGTGGTTACAGATACCTTGTTTGTGGGGTTCATCACAATATGGGAGTTCCTTTAACAGAGCAAATTCTTATAATCCTTTTTACATTCTGCCTTTATCAAACAGCAATGCCCTGTAGTGTATTTTAATTCAGAAAGTGTAGTGTAAGTATATATATACTATATACTATATTACGATGAGGATTATAAAAGCCTTCTAAAACCTGAGGGTCTTCAGGATATTTGAAAGCTATTCACTAAAATCTTCTATTTTTCAGCCCCTGAACAAACAAGAAACAAAATAATCGATTGAGAGGTTCAACCTACTTGAATTGTAAATCACTAACTTTACCCTCATTATTCAAAAATATCACAGGAGTTTGTGTGTCTTGAAAATGTCGATGTGGCAAATGAGCAACGCATATGTTGCTAGATAAAAACACACATTAGCCACGTCAGATCACAACTGATTTATGGTGAAAAAATCTTGAATGTTTTTTCATCAGCAGAATTCTGAATTTCATAAAACTTGGTTGAGAGGGTGAGCAATGTAAAGTAACAATGCATTACATTCTACTTTGATTAAAATTAGATTAAAAACAGGTTGTTGTTTTACAGAATTTCACAGAACCATGAAAACATCATCAGATCTGGGTCTTAAAATGAGATGAAGAGGACCCAAGCAAACTAGATAAAGATATTATATTTGCTGGACCTGGACCACTGCACTTGTCCCAGCAACTGCTTGTTGATTTTGAGATCAAATGAGATAGTGTTGAAGGTTACCTTTCCACAGGCTGCAACTGACTCTCTGCAGTTTTTATGGACATTCAGGTAGCAGTCTGCAGATTATGAAAGACAAACAGATGAAATCCAAGTTAATTTAATAAATTAACTGATAATTAACAGCCCTGCTCCTCTTGAGCAGTGCTGACATCACGCTAGGAATAAAACTGACTTCATGTCTTCTACTAAACAAAACATCATCCCAGCACATGCAAATGGATTCAAACAAACCCTAAACACTTCAGCCACCAAAGCACATAAAACGACAACACTTCTGACAGTGCAATACTCACTGGAGCACTGCAACAGCTCTTTCCCAGAAACAGACTTATCACAGGCCACACAGAGAGCTGGACCAGATGGAGACAGAGGAACAAATTGGTGTCCATTAGCGGATCCTGACTTCTCCTTCCCCTCTTTCACCTCCTTCCCCTTCACCTGAAATGCAAGTCATAAATATTGTTGATTTACTCATTTAGCTGACATGTTCTGCAATTAGAGTCACATTATCATGTAAACCACTGAAAAGAGGCATACTGCAGCTCTCCGCTTGCTGCAAAACACCTGTTAAAGTGAGGCTAGTAGAGATAAAGGGGCCTCTGAGTCTGCTTTTCTGTTTACTTTGTTAAGGTCCATGGGGACGGCTGCTGTTAGAGTGCTTTATCCTTAGGGGGCATTAGTAGGATTTTTCTCTCTGTATGTGTGCGACAGAGCAATGTTTGTTTTTTTATCAAACATTGCAAGGAAGTCTAAGAGTGTGTGTTTGTTTTTTTGCAGTTCACGTGCATTGTGTGTCCGAGCATGCAGGGAAACATGTCTTCAAGCACATACAAACATGAGCTTGTAAGATCATGAGAACACTGTAAAACGTGTTTTGGTTTCTCAGCCTTTGTTGAGAGGAGTTGACATGTTATGTAAGAGAATGTTTTCCCTGTGTCCTGTTGCTAAGACCTGAAGAGAGGGAATTTTCGCCCTTGCCAAAAGAAGGCAGTATGCTCAGACAAAGCCCCCCCCAGCACAGGAATTCTGACCTGGCCTATTTGAGAGCTGGTAAACCTTTTACAGCACAACGCAGGGAGGCCTGTGTTGTGCTCTGACTTTTTTGAAAGGTCAGCTACAGGGTTTTTATGTCACATTTTAGACCCATTTTGGGGAAATCTTCGACAACAAGAATTGCATTTATTGCAGTGCTGACTCACCTTGGTCTTGCTGCGGGTGCTGGACATCCTGCTCTTGAGAAAGCTGAACGTCCGGCTCACTTTGTACTTCTCTGACTCGACCTTAGATGGGATTATGTATTTATCCCAGTCCTCATCCTCGATTCTGTATCATATTTCAGAAAGAAGTTGTCAAAACTCCTCCTTTAACACTGTCCCATGCTTGACTGCAACATTCAAACCGACATGCACGTTATACAAAATGAGTCCTTTTTTTAGTGTTTTTAAGAGACTGGAAAGAATCTAATCAGGAACAGTGGTGTCATGCCGGAATGAAAGAATGTCCAGACAGTGTTCCAGGACCCCTGGTCTACAGATTATTACTCTTAATAACATGCTTGGCATGCTTGGGACTCACTATGGACTCTTGTGGTTGCTATTTATAGTATGACCTTGACAAACTGCAATTTATAATGTGTTGACTATTTACAGCAACTTATTCTACTTACAATGGGCTCTCTAGGTTAAAGGTAATAATGACAAAAAGGAAAGAAAGAAACATGCAGTATCTCGTTACAACTATGTTATGATCTTACGTAAAAAGTGTTAATATATTCTACCACTGCTGATTCCTACATCAACAAATGCAGCTCCAAAGAATGTGTGGTTAAAGGATGAGCTGGAAAATGGTTTTACGATGAGGTTAGAATGAGTTAAGCCACACATGCATGTCTCTGAGGCCATTTTGATGGAGACATACTCTTTGAGGAACTCTGTGAGGGTGAGATGTTGGAGTGATGCGCTGCTCTCCTCCTCTGCAGATTGGGCCCGCTTACGGAAACCCAAAACCCTGCGTGGATATAAAACACCTCAGACAGGTCGCCGTGTCTCTGCTCATCGGGTTTTCAGACTTTAAAATAATGTTGTAGCATCTACAATTACAGTCTAACACTACTTATGGGGACATGTGTATATGGAAAAGCAATATGACTAGAGGATGAATTGTTATCTGTTTCAGCTGAGCCATAATACTTCAGGAAATGCAGGAAAAGCCAGATCCACATCTTGTTAATATTGGATTGATATTGATTGTGAACCAAAATGGTTGATGAGCCTAATCGGGTGAGCGTTGGGAATATTCTATCAGTGTAATCAAAAATAATGTAGATTGCCTAATGTCACCGACAACGCTTCCTCTGTTAGCAATGCATGGTTATTAGAAAAAAAACGTACATCTGCAAATGATGAATTTATGAGGCAGTAAGATGAAATCAACTGTAAAAAGAATATGGATGGAGGTAAGATTAAGGGAAATCAAAATGCGTTACATGGTAGGACAGTATAGCAAATGTTAATTAGGAACAACTGTTAAACTCTGTACCCAGGATAAAATACAACAATATCACTGAAGTGGTCTAAAAATTAGCAACATGTCTCTGAAGTCTGACATCCAAGAAAGCAATGAGTTTTGGTGTTTACTCAGGGTTATTTTGAGGTTGCAATCAGAGAATACTCTGGCCCCAGACTCTCAAAAGGAAGTATGTCATATCCTGCACACTAAGACCACAACCACAGGTTCAAAACTAAAGAGAGACACACACACGCATACACTTATCCCCCCACACACGTATACACAAGCATGCTACATCTGAGCCAATCTCTAACCACTGGTCAACACCGATACCTAAAAAGGAGGAAGATCTGAACAAGACCTGACACAGTCGGGGGGGATTTTGTGTGAGCTCATGAAGTGACACAATGGTTTTACCTTTTTTCTCTGGAAGTCTCAGTCAAGTTGAATGCTTTCTGTTCTGTAATGAAAAATAATGAGTTAGCCAGAAATACAAGTCAATAAATTTGAAGATGTGGCTTTAGAGTCTACGTAGATCAGTCGACAGGATTAGAAACCAACACCCCCTGTTACAATTGATTTAGAGGCAAACACAGGGATCACAGAAAAAGTCTGGATCCAGCAAACCCCAACAGAGAAAGAACAAACACAGCAGCATGTCCTGCTTTGAAAAACCAGATGACAAGAAGATGGAAAAATAAAAACCAAGAGGAAAACAAAATGTGACCAAATGGAGGCATAACAGAACCCTCAGACCAGAAACAACTCTTCCTTCAGATGATCTACGGGAGTCGAGCGTTTTTCCAAAGCCTCAGTCCTCCATTTGTCAGCCCTCATATGGTATATTATAACTTCAATTTTGGGAAACTATTATTTCATTATTAAGTGAAAGAAAGAAATCAAACTGTGGGAAAGTCTGCGTTTGATCACTGGACAACTGAAATGATGTTATTTACAGAAACGGTCTGACACTCAACCCCAAGAATTACATTTGACCACAGATAAAGAGCTGCACAATTTAAGCAAAACATTAGAAAATCTGTTTCTGCCAAATTTATTTCACAACAAAATGTGCTGGAAAATGATTTTGTTTTTCACTGCATGTTTTACAATCTTGTAGAACTATGCTAAGACAGTGGATCATAAAAAGTTTGAAGATACTAAATGTGGCTCTTAATTGTGCGGCTCTTGGTTATCTGTCCCAAGGTTTACCACAAAGGGGAATAAAATACATCCTTAAATGATTATTCCAGCCAGCTGAAGTTTGCTCTTGTACTTACTAACTTGGTTGAGACGAGAGAGGGATTTAGAAAGTGATAAAGCCTGAAGTAGAGAACGACCACTGCTGCTGAAAGCGCCATCTACACAAAATAAAATATGACCTTAACGCTGCGCATTTGCATGTAGTCACTGTCACCCTTGTGAGTGGTGCTGTATCAGAGAAGAGCTGACGCTAAACACACGTGTACTTTGTAGAGAAAGGGTTGATTTATGATGCTTGCCTGGTCTTGCCCCTGTTAAACATGTGGCCCATTTGTCCATTCAGCTGGCTCCTGAGATCAGAGAGTTCGTAGGGCAGAGGGGGTTAAAGTTCACTCACCTTCTTCCAGGTCGGTGATTGCTGAATCTCGGTTTAGCAGCGGCCGTGAAGGCTTTGCTTTAGGAGAGGAGTAGGAATAGGAGCGCAGTCGCACCTCGGCATCCTCGGAATTCTGGGTGAGAAAATTCACCAGAAACGTATCAGAAAGAGGACATCACAAGTTCAGTGCGTGTACAGGAATACTGGCAAACAGCAGAGTCACCCATCTTTGACCTTTTGTTCACATTATTGAGCTGTTGACAGTGTGCGCTTATCTACTAATGACTGTCCGTAGGGGAGGTTGTGTCTATTGTCATTCCAGAAGAGTTTCTGAAGTAGAAATGTTTTATATATAAATAGGGAGAATATCAAAATCACTATCTTGAGAACCATAAAGTCATAGCAATTTTTTCATGTTGGTCATTCAGTATTGTGGGGTTGGGGGGTGCACCTTGTTGGTTTTGTGCGTGCTGTCGGAGTGTGAGCGGTTAAAGTCAGGTGACGCGTCAAAAGAGTCCCTCTCCTCTCCTGAGCTGGATCGCAAAATGGACCTCTGTCTTATAGATGAGCAAGGGTAGGAGTGTCCCAGTATGTCCTCCTCTCCGCTGTCACACTCTAGACTGGGACTGCTTACACACACAGATGGAAAAACATATACATGCCCAGGTTATGACCCCGCAGAAAGCCAAAATACTCTACTTTTGCTTCTTTATAAGACATATTTCGATAATAAAAAAAAAATGGTAGACTTGAGAAATCCCTGATGCATCACACACACACTTTATTCAGTCACCTATTATAAACCAATTCGACCAACATTTGAATTACAGTCACATGCGTTTCGATCTGACGTCAAAGGTTCATGATGCCACCAGCTGGTCAGAAGTTAAGAATGGAGAAAAATCTAAACTCAAGCAGGCTGGAGGATAACATCCTGGTTAATAGTGCAGTACATGATTTAGCGGAGCTCAAGAAAGAAGGTTCCCATGATCTAAACGTCCCCACAGACAGTCTTCATGGACTAAAATAAACATCATTCAGGCTTTTGACAGATTTTTCTCGATTTTTCTGACCCAAACACACAAACTAAGCACATGTTTCAAGCTTCCAGTCTTATTTCACACTTTCACCTGTTTAACTCCTTTTTCTACCGTTCTGCTTATATTTTAGGTAAACTATACCTGAAAGCATATTTCTGAAGCAGTGCAATGGTTTAATATTCTGCTTGGCCAATTTTACAAACCTGTTTTATAAACATTTGGAAAATGTGGAAATATTCAAATGATCTAAACATTCCATTAACAGAACAGAACACAAGGAAACATGTCTAAAACATGTCGGAATTAAGAACAGATCAATTTGACAACAGCAAAAAAGTCTTTTTCAGGAGGGCTCAATTCAGCCAAATAATCCCAAACCATATTCTGCTTGGATTGCAACAGCAAGACTCTGTACTAGACAGTCAAACTACTAAACTGGCTGGCTTGCAGTCCAGAGCTGTCGCTCACTGAAAACATTTGAAAACTGTTGAGCAGCTGAAATCCAAGAATAGGAAAGGATTTTGCTTTCAAAGCTGCCAAAATGGTTTTCCATGGAGTATTGTGAAGAGATTAGGGGATGTATCCTAACCCTGCACAAACTTCTTCAAACAAAAAAGCACAATAGAGTTAATCAAATTCAGCATCTTATATGTTGTCTTTAAATTATTTTTGATTGATCATTTTACTCATGTTTTCAGTTACATTCTATACTAATGACTGGTATTCTCTCAATAAGTAACACCAGTTTGTTTTAATACAGACTGTTTTTCTTAATTCAACTGAGAAACTTTGGGTCACACACATTGAATTTCTTTAACAGCTTTCACTTTGATTTTCAATTCAAGAACCAGCGTCCTACCTCAGACCTCGGCTTGCATCTGTCAAGCTCCATCCTCTATGATTCAAGGCCGGAGAGACTGAGGGGCATGTCTGCGCCTGACGCCTCTGAGCTCCCTCGAACAAACGGAGGGCGGAAGCCAGGGGAGAGGAAGGAAAAGACGTGGAGGAAGCAAAGGGAGTGGGGGGAGAGATGCAGGAGGGTGGCTCCCTGTTATTGTCCATGCCAGGGCCATGGCTTCCCCTCAACCCACGATGTGGTGACGATGGGTAACATTTCTGGGAGCAGTTCCCTGAATCGAGGGGAGTCGCTGAGAAGGAATCCCAGCAGGGGATGTCGACGTGGGACACAGAGCTGACCTCCTCCTTCCCGGGAGAGCGGTACTTAATGTCCGCGTCATCTACCTGGACGAGAGAAGTGAGAACGCTATGAAAATCATCTTTTCTACTAACTAATTAGGAGCTCCCCTTGTGGAACATTTTATATCATGTCAGCCAAGTCTCCTATTCACGTGATATAAATCACATAACTGCTATACGCTGTTTTCTTTTTTACTTACAATGTCTAGAAAACTGTGTTTTTTTAGCTTGACTCACCTGGTCGACCAGCATGGCGTTGGCGAACACTTGGTCTTTGCCGTGTATCATCGCTGAAAGTCTGGCAGCTGCAGCCAGAGTCGGGGACGAGGCCTGGCTCTCCCTGATGGACTGGCTTTTCTCTACACAGAGGCAGTGAGCCACAGTGAGTGGGTATTTAAATTTTACATTTGGTTTCCACAGCAACACCAAATAACTTGTCACAAACACAGGAAGTGACATAGACATCCTGGGCAGTTGCATTTCATTGTTCAGTACCAAGACTCTCACACTGTATGTGTGTGTGTGTGTGTATGTGTGTGTGTGTACGAATAGCTCTTTGCACACTCATGCGAATGGGTGTGCATGGACTTGTGAGTGGACAGCTGTGGGCATGTTTCTTCCCCACCCTGCTTTTCAATGCAGCGGGCGAGTGGAAATAACTCTTGGTGAGCACACAGCAGCATTGAGAGGAACCCCTTTCAACACAGTAGAGTCAGTGTGAGCAGTAGCCTGGTTTTGCTGATCAACACGGGAAAACACCCCTGCTCTCTCAAAACACACACACACACACACATCTCCCCTGGGGATTTTGCTCTTTACAAAGCACACCTTCTCCATAACGCTATTTTCTAACCTGAAGTTTAGAAAATAGCCTTTGCACGTAAACAAAGAATTTGAATGAATTTGAATTTGAATTTGAATGTTCCCAGCCCCAGCATCCACCACAATAAGTCTTTGAGGAGACATTTACAGTAAAGCATTGTTGAAGTTTATCTGAAGATACCATAAGTCCTGTAAACATAAAGCTAAAAATAGAACATTACCATTTCTCAATAAAATTTCAAGAGCTGCTGTTGAATGTAAAGTAACTTATGGAAAGCTGCAGGTGATAGGTGAGACGACGTGGTCATTTGCTGTTTTCAGACTTAAGAAAGTTCTCTTTTTTTTAACTAAAAGGCATGGGGTATTTGCCCGGACTGCTTTCAAACGTCTGTGAACCTCCAGCGGTGTCCACTGGGTCTGACAGGACAAAAAACCAGTCAAAGTTTGTTAAATCTCGTTACCCCACTGACTGTGAAGTCTGCTCACCGTATCTGCAACTTGTATAGTTATTTGAGAAAGGCTTGGTGAACACTAACTAATCAAACAGGGACCAGCATTTTGATACTGGTTTTAGGACCTTCGTAGTTTGTATCTGTTCTACTTTTAATTGGCCCTCTTGAACAAGTGTCTGCCGGAAATCATTGAATTTTGAGCTGCTTGATTACTCAATGTTGGGAGCTCATAATGTATATCTGAAGCAGTCCTGTACATTTTATGCTTTAAATTCTGAGAAACTGCTATCAACTCCCATAGTTAACTATTCATCTTTTAAGCATCTGAGATTATGGCTTTTACTGGGAAGTATTGATGTTCCAGTAACGTTTATCAATGTTGTTTCTTGATAATGGTTTGTGTGTTTAGAAAATGATGATGCAACCATCCCAACGAATTAGGCTTAAAGAAAGTAAACAAGTTCAATTAAGTACAATCCTATTCAGTCCAGCTCATTTTAATAAATTTCAGGCCAATTTAGTCCAATCAAGTCCAACTAATTCCAAGACAGTCCAATACAATATAACAATATTTTCAAAAATGCCAATTTGTAGAACATTCTTAAGCAAAGGAAAGTAATGGCTCACATCTAATCATCTTTTCAGTTGAATCCCAGAGCTTACGGTGCAGTGCTGAGACAGGTTCAGTTAAAGTGTGTTGCTTTATTTGAAGACGGCTCATTGCGTAAGTGTAGCAAAAGCTTCCTAACGAGTGTTAATATCTCCAAAACAAAGATGGACCAAGTGTCAACTGCAAAATTTGAAAGTCAAGCCACCCTACTGTGATCAGGAATCAGTGGTGAGGATAAAGTCTACAAGCTCTGCTGCCAGAGAACTAGCAGATAACAGAACTGCTGCACCCGGAAACAAAACAAAGAGTTGGGGTCATTCTTTTTAAGTGCAGTTTTGTTTGACCTTTTTTTTTCTCTTGGTTTCCATGCCTTGTTGCATTTTGCACGTAAGGGCCTCCGTCGCATTTCACATTCGTTAAAAACAACTCCTGCTTCAAATGATGTCAGCGGAGCGAAAACATGTCTTTGTCACTGCTGCTTCCACCTTAACTCCTGCACAGACAACAAAAACAAAAGTTTTCTTTCAAAACAAACTCTTAGTTCATCTATCGTTTAGGGGCTGCAAGCACAACAGAGTAGAAGCAGATATGTCCAGCATTTTTAACCGAGAGTAAATCAGACCAACAATTGGCTGTGCTTCCTGTGGGCAGCAAGTCCCATAAATCTGAGAGGCATCAGAGTCAAGCAGACACTGATGAGGACACCAGATGATTCCCGTCACATCCACATAAAATATAAATGAAGTTGAACCAACAGAGTACATACTGAGATGATTCCACATAGTTCCTCGTGCTCCCAAGTTTGGAAGTATCTCTCAAACAGAAAAGAAAAGGTTACAACTTCCTCTTCTGTTGTAGGCAAGGCAAGGCAAGGCAAGCCAAGTTTATTTGTAGAGCACAAGTCGTACACAAGGCAATTCAAAGTGCTTGTAAGAAGTGTCCAGACCCTTCTGGTCCCACATGAAAGCAATATAGTCTGTATAAACCGGAGTCCTCATACATGGACAAAGACACTTTAGACCTTCCACTTTGTATCATAAGATTAGTTTTTCATTTCAACGTCAAATCCACAGAGTGGGTTAGAGCCTGGATGTGGGTCAGCCTGCTGTTTGAAAGTAGAGACTGTTTCATATAAACCAACGTCACAGACTTGACAGACGGGCCTAATAGTTCAGGTTCTGGTCCAGGTCCAAAGCCACAGCTGGCCGCCATGGACTCAATTATTCACACACCTCTGACCCATAAACACTGCTTCAGTGAACATTACTGTCAGACAGTATGATCTGTGTTTAACATTAGTTAACTGGGGGAATAACAGAAGCAGGGAGTTCATATTCCTAACGAGTTAGACTCAAGAAGCTGTCTTTACTGCTGAGACAGCGAGGTGTCTACAGATTACCTCTCAAAAAAGAGCTTTCAGGGACACTGAGTGGTGTGTGGAGCTATTTATATGGGATTTTTTCTGACAGAAGGTATACATTCGGAGTGGTGGGACATTCAGAGCATATCCCTGAGTGAGACCAAACCCTATACAGTAGCAGTGGCTGGAGTGACAGTAGAGTGAAAAAGAGAGAGCAGGAGCTCTGCAAATTCAGACAAAGACAGCAGTCAGGGCCAGGTTTCCAGACCATGGCAGTTAAACATGCAGAAGGTGACCCTTCAACCCATGCACACCCCTGGGAGAAAGAGATCGAGGAAGACAGGATGGAGAGAGGGTAGGGCATGGCAGTCACAAGGGCTCTTTCTCAAGGCTCGCTCCATTCATACGCTGCAGGGTGAAAACCAAGGACTCAAGATAAACACAATTATTAATTGTATAAACACCTGGGTTGGTTTATTATGCGTATAAAAGAAGTATTTGTTCAAGCTGAGTCGTTTCTTGTGATGTAAGTTGCTATTTAACCACGGCACTAAACAACTGCCACTTTGAAGAGGGCTGAACGATATTAGGATCGGATAAAAATAACAAACCAGGTCAAAAACAATCACAACAGATGCATTATAACCTTCTAAAGGGAGAGAGGTAATTACTCAGCTCCAGGGTTCAGACTGCTTAAATCATAAAAGCAACTGTCCACCAAAATCCACAAAAGCACTCTGAGTTATGACACCTGCGGTCAAACATTCCCGTCCAAGCATCACATACCCATTGTGTTTACATTTTGGTGCATCAACCAGCCAAAGACATCCAGGAAGAAGTAGAGCCAGACTGATCCGTTCTTGAAGTGTAGAAATAAACTTGCAGCTGTGCACACCTGAAATCACAATTCACTTTGCACGGGCACTGTCGCACAGCCAACTACTGAAAGGGTCTGCATCCAGCTGAAGAATATTCAGTCAGTTAGAGAAGTTTACGCAGGGCCACTGTTTCTGCTTTGAGGTAGAGGAGCCCAAACAGGCAGGGTGTGCAATATTTGCCGATGTCAGTCACTATTATGAAGAAATAACATGGTTAATCTTGCAGAGGTCTACGTGAAATATGAGGAAAAGATCACTGGAGTAAAGCCATGACACAGTCGTGGCAGTAACAAGATCTTCTTCTGTGTCTTTCTCTCCTTCCAACAAACACACAGTCACTTGCCCACAAGCAATAAGCTTTTTAACCTCCAGAGTTTAATTTTGTACTATTTTCAGCAGCCACTTCAGCTCTCCCATGACCGTCAATGAGACAGTAAACATACATGCCAGGTTAAAGCACTGGTACTCACTTCAATTTGGTTCAGATGATTATAATAAATCACTAAAGCTCAGCTCTAATCAAACTTTTAGTGACTCTTCCAGACAACTGTAGGATCTTATAGGCTGATGAAGAGACATTAAACTTCCCTTCAGCACTGCACCCCAACAGCAGCAACTGCTAAGGGAGCCTCATTCATGCACATAACAGCGTTGCCGGAAGATGTTGAAAGCCCTGAAACACTCAATCAGCCTCGAGTGGACATCTGACATTCCCCAATACATTGTCACATATCAGGTTACATCACTGCCAAAGATGCAGCTATCTAACTCTGACTGACCCGGTGCTGCAGCGGAGGCCTGTGAGTAAGACTGTGTAACGGGAACAGTCTAATTTTAACTTCATTGTTCCACATGGAACGGTGAAACCTATCTACCGAGAGGGCATTTGCCATCTCAAACATGGAGTGTCTCAAACAGCTTCTCTCCAGGGTAATCCACGTACATTAAACTCTGCAGCAGACATAAACATGCCAGAAACAATTCAAGGTCAGTTTTGAGCGTGAGGTAAAAAGCGAGTATGCCAACAATTACGGCAACTCACACAACTGTCAACGTGAAAGAAGACATTTCACATTAATTACCGCTCTGTTACCTTTTTTTCCTGTTTTCCTGCGCATCCTCATCCTGGGAAATGAAGGCCAGGAGTAGTTGAAAGGAGAGTCTGAGTCAGAATCCATGACTTTTGATGCTGAAGAAAACCTTTATCCAAACAGCTCAAAATGTGTAAAAAAAAAATGAGCAGTGCCTCAAATTACATCCATTCCCACATGGCAGAACAGACTCCAGACTAGCTGTAGCACTCCCTCTCCTTTTTCCAGAGTCGCTCTGTAGACTCTGACACTTCAGGAGAGAGCCAGCATGTTCCCCTCTGACTCCCCCAGCCACCCCTCCCCCTAAAATCCTCGCCTTCCCCCTCTTCGACTGTCGGGCAGATCTGGGACTGAACCCTGTCTTCTTGTCTCTGCAAGTCTTTTTTTCCTTCACTTTTCTCCTCTTGGTCTCCCACTTTAACCTGACTTTCTGACAGCTCTTTTCAAATCCAGCTTCTGGGCTTTTAAGTCTTTCTCCGTCTCCCTCAGTCACTCATCTACCACACTCAGCACTGAGTGAGCGGGAGAGATATCAACACATGCTGACAGGAGCAGGGGGAGGAGGGTATTGACGGCCGGAAAGAGTGACTGAAGGAAGGAGAGAAGCAGAGAAAAATCTAACTCAAATATAGGAGTGACTTCAGAGCCCGCAGTGAAGACAAACATTAAGGCAGACAGCTTAGCAGAGGTGAGTGTCAGACATTGGAGAAATCATTAACCCAGCGAGTTCATGATTGTCTCTGAGATATGCCGGGATACGGAGCTGCACTCTCCAACACTTGAAAGTACAAGCAACTGGGCTGAAACATGCTTCACGCCACATCTGAAGGGAGTTCTTCTCAATCAGTCAATTCTCTCATTCTCTATATTTTAGCATGTCAAAGCCAAGCTAAGGGGGAAGAGAGGGGTATCGGTGGGAGGGGAGGGGTATAGGAGTGGGGGGGCAGACTGCCAGGTCAGCAGTCTCACCATGGAGACAGCAGTGAGAGCTGCTGCTGTTTTCTTCCTTCATGCTGTTTCTTTCCTCTTCTTGCCAACCTGCAGGAGCACAATGTGCCATTTGCTGCAGCAAAGGATGCAAGAAAAATGTGGCAAATTGGGTGCTAAAGAGAGTTTAAGAGACAAATCAGACAATGGCACTGTGGAGGGGGGGGGCAAACATGGGTTTATAATGGCACATAAATTTAGGAATGTGATAAAAATAACATGACTGAAAAAGAGGATAAGAAGGGTTTTGTGGAGAGAATATATGCTGAGGAAAGTGAAAGAGCTACACTGTGACTATAGAAAAAAGTTTCAGTATGTGTGCTGGGGGGGGGGGGTAGTTGGCACTGTAATTGTGAACATTAATGCTGCCTTTGTGGGGTCTGTGTGGGGTTTAATCCTTTTTTTCCATTCTCCAATTAGATCCCTCAGTCGGGGTCGGGGTCTCTTGTTGGTGCTCCTGGCATTGCACTTATTGTCTCTTGTCACCTTGCCAAACTATCCATATCATAAATCCCTTTCTCTTGCTCTGACTCGTTTTCCCCGTTACACACACACACACACACACGCACATGCTCAGGCCGTTTTAACACTCCACTCCTCTCCCTGGGGATCACAACAAGCTGCTGGAAAACTGCATTCAGCAAAGCCCTGGCAACCCCCATTCAGCCACAAACACCCCATTTCTTTACTCCTTACCCCCTTTAGAGCACTCTTCCCTTCTGCATTCTTCCTCTACAACACACAATTGAACACATACACACTGACAACACATTCACACACAACGACCTCCTTCCTTTCTTCGGCTGTGGAGAGCAGAGCTCTTCAGGATGAAGTATCCTTTGCAATTTGTTCACTAAACTCACATTAAAATGCTGGCCTGGGAGGATGGGATGGGGGACATGCGTGTGTAGGTCTGTGTGTATGTGTAGGTACTTGGGTGTTTTGGATGGGGTATTTAAATATCAGGGGCATTAGAAGGGCAGAGATGGGGGAAAGTAAAGGGGGGGGAGAGGAATACAAAAATGAGTAAAGAGGCTGTCTCTTTGATCTTGAGAATGAGAAATATTTTTGAGAAGTATTAAAAACCCTTCTTGGTCAACAGCATACAAAATTATTGTAGTCTTGTAAATAAAGTTACAGTAATTTGAATTGGAGGGTAGAAGGATTACATCAAGAAGACAGGAGGAACATAACAAGTAGGTTCAAAATTCCACATCTCTTGCTGAGACTCAAGGCTACACAAGTTCTATCTGTCTATCTGATGACGCATGAGCTCAAGTTAAACAGCCATATTGCATGTGTTAACAAATAGATGGACTCACAATATAAGCTTCACTACTTTGCTAAAAAATGTATAACTCTGCCAATCACTGGTGATGTCTGACAGCTCTGGAATGTCTAATGAAGAATTCAAACTCTCAAAGGGTCAAATGTGAATTGTTAACCATGTATAAAACCTGTGTCATTTCCAGTGTCTGCTGTCTTTTCATTCAAACATTCCACGGAATTCTATTTAAGTGACCAATATTATTTCATATGAGCCGCTAAAAGCATTTGAAATGGGTTGAAAGAGGTCACGGGTAGGCAATAATCAAAGACTACACAGAAAATATGCAAATTCAGCCGACAAACAGACACCCACTCTCAAATACACATGCATATGGAGCATAAATGGCTACACCATTTAGCACGGAAAACTACACCAACCACAGGATGTTAAGATTAGAGATGTCCAGTGCCAAGTATTATAAAGCCTGAAGCCTCAACTTGTAACCACAGCATTCTTAAACCGAGGCATCAGTCTTCTCTGCTGCAGTGAAAGCCAATTATTAACCCACAGGATGTTCCCACTCTCAGATCCTTCACAATACCAAAGAAGCTGAACAGGATGAAAACACTTATAGTTAGAAGTAACCCTAGCTCATCCCTATTCCTCTATCATTGCTGACAGAACCAAGATGACTCAGAATTATTCTGCCAGTTTGTCATGTTGTGTTAAAGATTTCTCTTCGGTGGCACATTAACCGTAAACAGTGTAACAATAACCCAAAAACTCTAGACAAGGCGGGGAGGCGAGTCAGGGGCCTGAAATGTTATCCCACAGTCAGTTGGGATGGTATTCGGCCATACTTGAGGATAACTGGTGTGTTCCAATTTTTTACTCGGGAAAGGAAATGTTTCCTTATTTAATGATTAGAAGCTACTTGGATAACCTCCAATGAATAAAACACCAGCTAAAACAACAATGATCAGTTTTAGTCTGCACAAAGCGTGATCTATCACTGAGGTACCACAAGCTCTAAAATTACAACCATGTCTAAAAGCGGGCCTGTGTGAAAGGGAATCTCAAAATCTTTACCAGAATCAGACTGCGGTGGGTTGTCCTCTTCGTCCTCCTCGTTCAAGCAAAACACCAGCTGCTCCTCGTAGTCCTCAGTCAAGAAATTGGGAACCTTTTGAGAAACAGCGTACATGTTTCCACGGTGAGACTTTTTGCTTCATGCATACCCGAGAAGACATGTAGAACTGAGCACAAAAACAGAAGTGTTTGGCGAGTGCCTAGGTGTGCGAGACACATCAATTAGTTAACCATCTGTATCACACAAAACAGCTCCTATTGGATGACCAGAGTCATGTGCCACACCTGTCAAAACATTAAACACCCATTTGACCACAAAGTAAAGTATTCACTGCTGTGTGCAAGGTGCCAACTCCAACACCTTAACAATAAGGGTGAAACAATGTGGTGTATTGAGGCCTGGTCAGTGCCTTGTTCTGGCCATAACCATACTTGGGCAAGAGTTGGTGCAGATGTTCATAAAGTGGGCTATAAACTGCCCCTTGTAGGAGAGTTTAAAGAGCGTACAAATTATAATCTGTTCACATTTTCATCCGCTGTTATTCTACATCAAATACTCACATTCTTCTCAGCAGAGTTTTCTCCATTTACGTCAGGATACAGTGCTGAAAGAGACAGAGCCATACAGCAGCCATTACGCTTCAAAAAAGACTCCAGTGAGCACAGATGTTAGTCGGTTTTTAATGATAGCATGTAAAGTCTTACTTTTGTTTTCTTTTCATAACCTCAAGGGATTTTTACTGTGTTGCCTTGATCTCCTTTCTTTTTATTTTACAACCATCCCAGTGCATCCCAGATCAAAGGACAGACTATGACTGCCAACCAAAAACATAGCAGCGAAAGACTGTTTGGTTGGTTTGATTTATGGCTTGGGGTCATGAAAATGGAAAGGAATGAAATGTAAACTGGAAAAGGTTGGCATGGTTGGGAACAAAAAACGAGAGACAACACAAGCCATGAGAGGTACATGAGAAAACGCATGGTCTAAAACACATGAACATGCAAATTTATAGCCTCCTTAGACCTGACAATTCATTTTTGGGCTGAGACCTCTAAGTTGAGAACCATTTATGAAATCTCTTTAAGTCCAACAGAACAATGAAGAGGACATCTTTGCATTTTATTGATGTCACAGTTTCGGGGATGGACTTGTCACAGTAGCAGACATTGCATTTTCCACATTTTTAAAAGGAAAATTGAGGTCATTAGTCAATTCTGTGCAGATACTCTTTTTTGACAACAATCGGTTTGTTTCCTCAAAATAAGAGTCTTTAATATAGCAGAATTTCAACAATGTATAGAAATTTTAACCTTTCGAAAAACTATTTAAACTGAAAGTATTTGTAGTGGACAGCAGGACTTGTTACTTTGTGCAGCAGAAGGATGGATGAGAAAGAAAGGATTTTATTCAGAAATGATGCAGAAGAATCAGACATAGATGCAGGAGGGCCAGACAGTATAAGTTGAAGGTGAAAGTTCAAAACAGGATACAACTTTTGAGGGATCTGACTAGGGGCAAACTGGTAAAAACTCATTGTCCATTGTTTTGTAATCTACTGACCTTATTGGTTCATGTAAATCATTATACAGTATATTTACTAATAGTACAATGAGCTATACCTCTTCTGTTTCACTAAATTCAGTTTAAATTCCACTGTACATAAGAATACTTTACTGGATGACACTGGGCAAAACGCAGGCTTTCTGGTTACTTTAACCAGGTTTTGCTTAAAAATGAACAGAAATTCACACGAAAATTGTGAGAAAATCCTTGTCCTATGCTATCATATTCTTCAATCTGCAAGATCCAATTTTCACTAAAAGGGACGTGATAAAAATTAAATGAATAACACTGTCAATCTGTAACATGTTTGTTGCAATCGCGTTATTTGAAATATTTAAATATAACGTTCAAAAGCTTTTATTTTCTGGGTCTCAGACAAATCTAAACACAATCCCTCAAGTTCACTGTGCTGTCAGCCTGATATCAGGACCCACAGTCCCTGTTACAGATAATGTCAGTTTGTTCAAATGAGCCTAGAAAAATGAACAAGAGGTTTGCAAGAGTTTAAACTGTACTGGGCTTAATATTATATGTGTAAGAATGCCAACTGTGTGGCTCCCTGTCTGTTTATTGGCAGACATCATGGTGTCCTGAAGCCAAATCACATGACATTATAAACTTTTCTCCGAGCACCACCGGGAGGTAGAAATTTTCACTTATACAGAGAAATAACAATCACAACGGAACAGGCACAACATGGAGATGAGGTAGTTTATCTGTTGATCCCAAAACAAATTTCTCTTCAACTTCAAGTGTATGTTGTTTAGTGATAATAAAATGTTTAAAGGCAAATCCAACATGATGAGCACGATAGACTCAGCAAAATATCAAATATGGGTACTTTTTACATGGGATAATATGGGATTATTTACACAGTTTTTTTATCTTTTACTTGTATGTTTTAAATATTTCTTCAAGAGGCCATCACTTTTTCAAACAGTGATAAAAAGCATGAAATCCTAAAATCTATTTGTTAGGTCAAAGAAAACTTTAAATTTTTGGTCAAAACTAACGTCATTAATCAATCAACAAACTGACAATTTCTTCATACAGCTCGCTTGTTGCCATTTTTTTAAATGGCTTGCAGTACCTCTAAAACTCAGTGGAGGGCAGTCTGTTTCTATTAACAGCAACATGAAACCACCTAGACCTACCAAAAAAAAAAAAAAGGCACATCATTGCAGCATAAAAAAGAGAACTTGTTGTTTAAGTTCAACAAGGCTTCCCATAAAACAGAATTATAGGAAAATATGTGATACCGCTGTCTGCAGGATCATCCACAAGTTCTTCTTTTCCTAAGATTGTCTTCACCCGTTCTCTCCTGAGTGCTTTAATCTGCAAAAAGAAAAGCAGCGTCTTCACAAAATGATTCCATAAACGAACTTTAATAAACCAGATGTGCACTGGGTTTGACATTGGTAGGTGTTTTCTTTAATGTGCTTACTTAAGAACACATTTCTTACTGGCTTTATCTAAACAGGGATGTATATGAAATTAAAAAATATGTTATTCATCTTAAAGGGAAATTATATTTACATTTTATAAAAATTTTAGTACACGTATGTACCAAAAATAGGTACAAACATACATATATATGTATATATGTTTATATACTTTTTTTTGGTCCATTTGCTCAGTGACCTTTGAAAACTTATTCCCACATCACTGATAACTCTTTCTTACCTCGTTAATGAAGTCCTCATCTCTGAGTCTGTTTCTGAGAAGCAGGATGTCAGCATGCCGGCTCTCCTCTGAGCTCCATCCCAGGTTTTGTCGGACGGTCAGAGTCAGGTTCCCCGTGTCATGACAAAACCGCAGCAATCGAGAGCGATCTGCCCACACCTGGGACAAACCTGCTGGAGGCGTGGCGAGAGGGTTGGGTGGGCTGCAGCGTGAAAGGATGGTTAGTTTAAACACAAAAAAAGAAGCATTGAGTAAAGATGCTAAATCTTCTAACAAACACTCAGTAACTCTTGCAGTTATTGGTCTGAAAATATTACATTTACATCCAGAGAAGTACAAAAAAAGTTGCATATGCTTGTTTTTCACAAACATTTCCGCCTGTGGTAGCCATATTGATCCAGTAAAGGCGAGGGCAAACCACCAAATAATACACCTTTCCTGGCTTCCATCTCTTTGATCAGCACTTTTTTACTGGACAATATTTGACATAAGGGGGTGTGTTCAATTTACTATGCATAGCAATTTGGGGTAATTGACTCATTCATTGAGATTTATAAAGGAAAGGCAAGAAGGATACGGCATGTGCACAGTTTAAAACATGTGGATACTTCTATGTGTATGTACTTTTAAAGTTTTGTGAGTATGTCCTGTTCCAGCATGAAAGCTGTGCAGCATTTTATACATGAAGCCCCAGGATTTTCTAAATAATATGCTCTGGATAGACTTAATGATTTCACAGTTGTTGTTTTTTTACAGCAATATTGGACAGGTTTCCTGCAGATCCAAGACAGCCTTTGAGGAGAAGAATTTCATACCAGCTGTGATGCATGGTGGTGGGAATGTTTTGGTCTGAGGGTTGCTTCGCTCTCCTAGGGACTTTGCATATTGTCGTCATTGATTCAAGTACGAAATGGGTATAAAGTTGAACAGAAAGTGGACGTTTCAGAAGGTTAAGGATGCTCAACCCATCAGCAAATCCCCCAAGGAAAGACTCAGAAAGAGGAAATACAAGGTTATGGAATAGCTAGTCCAAACTTAGATTTAAATCCCACTGAAATGTGGTAGGATTTGAAACAGGCAAACTATAATTTATTTCATAAGACAGCAATACAAGCTTGTAATTTTTCCAAGCACTTATACACTTAAATTTAATGCACTTGGTCTTTTTATAGAAAATATCAAATCTATTGATGGTTTTTCCAACAAATGGTGGGAAAATGCACACAGCCTACATTTGCAAGCAGTGTTTTTTATCAATGATAACAAGTTTCAAGAACAAGAATTCAACATATGCACTGGCAGACCTTTCTTTTTATATGCCTGTCTTTACAGTATTTGAGAAATTTAAAGAATGAAAAACGATCTGGGTTTAGGGTTGAATTAAAACTTGAGTTTTCAACATTTTGAAGAAAGCTTTTCTCTCAGTACTCTGTGTGAGAAAGTTCTACATGGAATGTATAATGTTTCAGCAAAACAGTCATTCATTTGTCAGTCTCTCCCTTTAAAGTGCCTTAAGGGAGCTTAAAGTCTTACTGTGAGAGCAGCTCCAGGAGCTCAGTGTTGCCTGCTGTCTTTGCCAGCTGCAGCGGTGTTACTCCCTCTTCGTTCGGCAGATTGACAGCCATCAAACCCCCCGGCTGGCACAGCAACAGCTCTGCAAGACGATACAGACCCCATCGCACAGCCAGATGGAGGAGAGACTCTCTGGGACTGTGCTCTGGAGATGAGGAAAAAATACAACACAATAAAAAAGATCCATCTTCTGATATCAAAAGGCAGGAAGATCTATGACGGCTGCTGCAAGAAGAGGGAATTAAGCCAGAAGAAAAAAAGGAAGTAAAGCACGGTGTTTCAAACCTTATCTTGACAAGAACATCTAATCATTATAATTAAACAATCTTATTTATTATCCTCAGTCTGATCCACTGACCCACATTAAGGCCATGAAATTAGATACTAGCAAAGCAACTATTAACATTGGACATGAATATATTTTTTTCTTAGCTTATTTCACACTAATCAGAAAACACATTTTATTTCCGAACATTTCTTTTAGACTTTTAAGCACTATTCTTTAATAGACTGAATAGTGACAAATTCAAAAAGTCTATGATCAGATAAAATCTTCCATCCATCAATGGGAAGAGAGTGGGGTGGTTGAGAAGCAAGGTACACCCTGAACAGGTCGGCAGTCTATCACAGGCCCACACAAACAGAAACAAATGAGACAAACAACCATGCACGCTCACACTCACTCCAATGATGAATTTAGAACCACCAATTAGCCTAACACGCATGCTTTTGGATGCTGGGAGGAAGGCAGAGTATCCGGGAGAACACGCGCAGCTTTCATGACTAAGGTTTGCTGCAGAGGGTTATTTAACTACACTTACTTTGTATTGTTTGGTAAAGTTTATTAAGAAAAGAACACAATTTTACACAACACAATCATTTGGGATTGATATGGAATTTTGCCAGTGTAAATCAGTATGAGCGTAAGTCGCTTTGGATAAAAGTGTCTGCCAAATGCATAAACATAAACCTAAACATAAATCAGACTGTGTGCCCATTGCTTTAAACTAATCCTTTCTGCGTGTGTTATGAAACCAAATAACGGCAAGAAGTAATAAGCAAGTTTTGCACACATACAGTAGGGTTGACAAGGATTAAACACTTTAAAACATTTAGGATTTCTTGAGCAAAATAGCACATTTGCAGCCACTGGTCAGAATTTTATTTTTAAACTGTATCCTTAATTTTCTGACAGCAGTGAGATTCAATACTTTTTTCCTTTAAACATTCTCAATGTTGACTGTTAAGGAAGAGTTGGAGATTGATAACTGAGGTGTATGAAGCATCAGCAGTGGAGTGATGTCATAAGCATGGTTATCCAATTAACTGCAGACATTGAGAGGGAGACGCTGCGATGAAACAGACTGCCATAACAATATTACTGCAAAATCTAGTTTGTTATTTATGTAAGTGGCCTTACATAAACACTCGGATCACATAAACAGATGGTGGCATCTAGTAAACACGGTGGTCGGCACAACCAGAGACCACACGCATGCACACACACAAACACACAGGCACACTTACTGTCGGAGTTATTAAGCTCTGCCCGGGGTTACTTCCAGATGGAAAGGCTCTATTAATCACATTACATGCGGCTTAATTGGCTTTGATGAATTTGACAGAAGAACACATATGACCATGTTCACTTCCGATTTCAGCCATTTGAGTGCAGAAAATGGGAGTGATGGCAGAAGTTGGTGTGGAGGAAAGCAGGGTTGAAGAGTTCACCCTGCCTGCATAGTACAGGCTTCAGGTTTCCTGTATGTGAGGCTATGACAGAGCCTGCCAAATGCAACTGCTCATAAACTGCTTTTTTGTTTGTTGTCCCTGAGTGGACGAGCACTAAATCCCTCTTCCCTTGTGCGTCAGTTCAATTCAGTTTTTCCCACTTTTAAATATTCCTTCTCATCTACTAATGTACCTGTTCCTGTCTCAGAAAATAATTTGTACTCTTTAAAACATTTAAATATCTGTGCACTTGTTGTAATGTAATAAAAAACAATCTGAGCAGGAATGCCCACTCAGCAAACTAAGCATCCTGTTCTCACCGTCTCCACTGTGATTCCCTAGTACATTCCAATTCGGGGGGATATCCAGATTGGCCATGGCCAGAGCCACTCTACGATCCATAGCCCAGCGAGAGCTCTCCTGGCCCAGACTAAAGAGACTGCTCAGCTCCTTGTGATCAGTGGAGCTCAGACAATGTCCATGGATTACCAGGTGTTCTGCCAGGTCCTGAAAATAAATAAGTTATAGATAGGATCGAATCAGTACTAAATGGAAAGTCATAGAGAAGGTCAAACTACTGCGTTTGTGTTTCATTTGAACTAAGGACTCTTTTTTCTTTTCTATCTGCAAAATACATGTGTTGAGAATTTCCATCAGTGAATCAGTTTGAATTTATAATTTACCCGTTTCATCCCTTTAGAAAAGTACATTTTCCTGAGAAAACTAAATATTACACATTGTAAAGACGAATGTTTTGTTTAGCACACACACAAAAATAATCTGTGTAGCAACCTGTTATTTCTATGGTAAAGATATACTATCCTAGGTGTAATGTACAGCTTGAAATATTCTGTGTTTGTGTTGCTTACCTGAGCATCATCAGTTACATACTCTAATGAAGCCCCGCCCACCCATATGAGAGGCATGGTTTTAGAGCACAGATAGGCCTGGACAGAGACCATCTCAGCCAGGTTATGTCCTAAAAAGACAAAACAAAATCCAGACTTTGTATATATTTCTGTCTGATGAAAAAGAGCTGAGGTTCATATGGCCTAAGCTGCTGTTGTACCACATATAAGGAGAGCAAGTATTGAACTTTTTGGGAGCGGGGGTCCTGAAAGAGACAAGAGCTAAAGCAGAGCACTTCCTGCAGAGTATAACAAGAGGCGCTGCAGCAATGCATGTTGAGAAAAAACAATTAGATCTTTGAAATAACGCATCTAAAATCTCTTCCGGTGAACTCCCAAAATAAAATAGTGAACCTGTAAATTAGCATGCTATGGGCTCTTTAAGGACCAATATTCAGTCCAGGATCTTATCGTGTGCTTCAAAAAAATCCCAGATTTACCTTTTCATACAGACGGAAATGTCTTCTCACTTTTTTGATTAGGATGAACACTTTATTGTATTAGTCAATCAAAAATACAGGCTCCAAAGAACTGACAGTTGTCTGTGTCAAACCCTTAGAGAGGCTAAGTGATGTTGACGTAATGTTCAAGGAGACGCTTCCCTTCTGAGAGGAGGCTGATGAGATTGGGTGCCATTCTAGACCTCAAATCATTGATGCATGCATATGTTTGTGTGTGAAAAACTCCAATGGTGTGGTTTCTTATACAGTGTAACAACATACCACGGACAAGAGTGGAATCTGAGACTAGCAAAGTCAAATACTCCTAAGGACATGAAAACATATACTCAATCAAGATCATACATGCACGTCTACATACCAGGTACGATAAAGCAGAGCATGACATCACTCTGAGCCCTGGTTATATGGACCAGCGTGGATCCTTCCAAAACAACATAGACCTCAGCATCCTCTGGCACTGAGTCTAAACCCTCCAGTAATGCAAATACCTTTGCCTCGCCCTGAGATGAAGAGAGGTGAGAGAGGTTGAGAGGAAAATAAACGGGCAAGATGCTCCAGAGAAAAGCACTGATATGTTCCTAAGTATATTGGCTCAGGTTAGAGTTAAACTTTATTCTGATGCAGAAATTCACCATTTCTCTAAAGTACAGCAAATCCCCTGACAGCATTCCTTAAGGGTACAATAAAACATACCCCCCCTCAATAAAAACAGGAATGCCTCAGTGTGTCTTCTGCAAAGACCTGCCCTGATCCCAACAAGCTAGAATGCTTTCAGCTTCTCCTCTGAGGCAACAGATTGGTAAAGTACCTGAGTTGTAATACCACTGAACAAGCAATAAAATGAAAAAAAAAAAAAAAAAAATATGACAGCAGACTTTAATTAATCTGCAAAGTGGTCTAAAACGAAGACTCTTCTATCTGAAAAATGGGATTTTCATATCTCAGTTTGGCACAGACATCTCAAACACATCTCTTAAGATTACAGAACTTGCAGAAGATAAAATAAACACGTGTTCTTTTTGTTAGTCAGGATACTACATGGTACACACAAAAACAGCACATATTTACCACATAATTACATTATGTGTTGATAAGCCAACAAAGCATAAAGATATGTGATAAAAGTTGTAAAATACTGATACACTATCATGCTGAGCAACTTCTACTCAGAGATGTGCTTGCACACACCTGAGAAAGAAAAGTCAAACCTTCACTCTTTTACTACCAGTTTGGATACCAGATTGACTCAACCTGCCAGCCAGCATTTATATGACATGCCCTAAAAAAACAGGCTTAAGTATTGGTTACCTCTAATCCTTGTTTATACATTGACTGACATGACTTGATAGCTGAGAGGTCAGTGGGTTTTAATAAATGCTTTTGAGGGTGTCTGTGTTTGTGGATTCTTGCATATGGTGTGTTCGATTGCTACGTTCTGTGTATTTGTATAACATGCTGTGAGTTTGCAGTGGGTTTTAAGGCTGCTAATTCAGCAAGGTCTCTGTAGAGAAAGATATACAGGTCAAATTTGATACACGGGTAAAATAAAGGTTAAATTACATTCATAATAATATTATATTAAAAAAAACAGATGGTATGAGCTTTCAATGCTGGATACAAAAGTTTTCTATGTAGACTGGAAACAACTAACTTGTTACAAGAGCAGTAAGCTCACGTGTAATTTGTTCTATTTTCTTGTAAAAGAAGCAATAAAGAGAATTCAAAGTTAAAAAAGTGTTTTTCCTACTCAGTCAGTGGTGCCCCTTTGCATCCCCTCTGACCTTGCAGCAGCAGCAGTGTGGGACTCTGTCAGAGGAGCATTGAACTTTGGCCAAACTCGCTTCATTGGCAGCGCCTGTGAAGGTGTGTATATAATATTTGCCTGGAGAAGCTTCCAGGGGATTACTTCTCTTACTGCTGCAACCCACCATGCTCTTTTATTTGAAGAGATTTGGCAAGATTTTTCAATTTTGTTTGGTTGCTTTATAATTAAAATCCTCCTTTTGTCTTTCTTTTTTTCTTTTTTTTTAACTCTGTCTTGGTCTTGATGTGACCCAACAAGCTGGGCCATAACACAGCTTTACATTGTAGCCTGCCACAAACACATGGTATCCATACACTGAGATGCACAGCCAAGCATAACTGACATCCTTTCACTTTCTGAAATACAGCCAATCTTAATGTGTGGCCAAATCAGCAAACCAAGTCAGAACCAAGTAGAACGCAGCCAGAGAGAGCCACTGCCAACTCGCTGCATCTATGAAGCCATCTAATGAGGGTGGTACGCATAACAGAATATTCATCTTATGCAAGCTCACTTTTAAAAAACGCACACTAATCCTTAAGTGCACATTGTTTCTTTAGAGCTTTTAGTTTTTTTTACATAAATGACTGCATAGTGCAGAAATATGACAGAACCTTAAGGCAAAAACTAAAACTTTTACTTTCAGTCCACCAACAAGAAAAAACAAAACAAAAGCCACACAAGCCCATTAATAAAGCTGCCACCCTTCATCATATCAATTTGTCCACCTACAGTGGCCTCAATAGATGACAGTATTGAGGCCACAAGACACAACGTGTGGGTTATTCTTGGAAGCATATCAAACAAGTGACTGGGGACAGGAATAGAGGAAGGAGACAGGCTGAAGGAAGAAGGTACAGCAAAAATATTGCATATAAAGTTTAATACAGATTGGTGTTGGATGGCTCAGAGCAGGCATTTGTATTCTTTGGAGATCTATTTATTAATCTCGTACGACCTTAACATCTGACCTAATTTTTTTATGCAGTAAACGAAGAAGCTTTTCCTGTGTACTTCTCTGTCTCGGATAGCGAGACTGGGAATAATTCTGTCTCAGTTTCTCTCTGGCTCACTTGATCCAGCACTGAAGTTTGCCTATTCTGTCTTTAATCCCTGACATTTATTCTTTAATAGAGAGAAAATCATTTTTCCCACAAATCTAACATGTCCTCTCATTAAAACACACTGTTGTGTGATTGACCATGTGGTGACTACAAATTTTGTCACGCTCACTAGATGAAAGGCGGGACATAATAAAGAGTAAGGTTCACTTTAGGCTTAGAGAGAATGGATTCAAACTGACTTTGAAACTCAAAACAGTGGATGTTACATGCGCTGACATGGTGTGACAGTGTGGCCATATGGTACTTTTTACTTTGACCACCAGCAAGAAAAAGATGCCCATAAACTATTCTGTGGATATGTTTACATACAACTTGGACAGACAACACACAAACCCCATATTTTAATTGAGAAAGAGTAAAATGACAACAAGAGGGATTTTTTTTTTTTTGCCTTTGTGCATGTTCAGAATGGGGAGTTGATTCGAAGAGATGTTTTGATTAATGAATTTGATTTGGTGCTATATAAATCAAACAGAATTGAAACAGTATCTTGTGACAGTAGCAGTTGTAGGTTTAAGAAAATATCTTATTTAAGTACAAGCACTGGTATTGCTATCAAAGCTGCTGAAAGAATTCTGTCCCACCTTAAGATGAAACACAATAACTATCTGCAGATAAACATTACCTTCTAAACTTTAGCACGACAGCATAGTGACTGCAAACACTGCTGTCTGCAATGCCTCAAGGATCACTGGCAAGGCTATGAACTGGGATCGTTTCAAAACTGGCCAAAAATGTATCCCCTGCCTTTATAAATTTGCTGTTCCTCAAAGAGCAGACCGGTGCGGGTAATACAAGCACATCTGAGGTGTTTCATTACACAGAATGGGCAGAATGGAGTGTCCGCATTATGTGTTTGATATCCTTTAAGTAACCTTGAGTAAAAGGAAAAGAAATAAACATTCAAAACATGACAAATTTGAAAGCATTCAATTGAACACAGTGAGGAATGCAGCCCCACTTTGATCTTTAAAGCAGCACTAGTACTCAGTATTTGCTAACCTTGTCAAGATGCCCAAACTGAAACCAGTAACAATTATTTGACCACAGTCCTGCCCTGTTTGACTGCAGCTAAATCACACAGATCCATTCAAAAGCATAAAACTAGAAACACCACAAATCAAATTAATAGCAAACACGAGCTTTTTTCCAACTTTGAGTGAGCAATGCAAATGAAAAACATCACTGTTAATGAATCACAGGGTTACTGATTTGCTCGTACTCTAAACAAATGCCAAGTTGGTATTGTCAGTGCTGAGCTGATTAATAACTTTTTTTTTCTTTTTATTTACTATGAACATTTAAGCGTTGAAGTTGCCCAACAGCAAAACATGGAAACGTTTAATTCAAAGACCCGAAGAGTTAATCAAAACATCAGTGTGCAGGTCCTATGTAATGTCAGTGATCTTGATGAAACTGCGTGCACACACCGACACATCAACGATGGTCTGGCCCGGAGTGAAAAAACGTCTGCCACATGACATACTTTTTTTTTTATGAGTGCACTGATTTCTGATTGCCTTCCAAACTCAATTTGCAGATATATTCCACAGGGATAACTAACTATTGAGATTAATTGGAGACGCTGATCTCGAACCACAAATGACGGCAGATACTTACATACAGTGGCACTCTCCTCCTGCTCAGCTCCATCTGCACAGCAACTACAGGGAAAGACAAATATCGAAAGAAAGAATTATAGAAACAAAAAGTAGAGGAAAAAAACACACTCAGCTTAATCATGTGACTCCTCATTATTTCGTTGGTTATTTGGGTATTTCATCTGATCCTGAAGAGATTATCAAACCTTTCATGTTCCAAGCAGTCAGGGGTTCATCGGATGAGACGGGATAATCTTTTGATCACAAGAATGTGAATAATGATTTTAATGATGATGCTCTCTGCCTCGCTGGGTGAATAGGGTAGTAGAAGACCAAATGTTGCGAAATCTGATATGCAGACAGTATAATAATGTATGCGCGCGCCCGCGTGCAGAAGTAGCAAATCGATTGAATTTAAATGCTGCAGGGTTCAGGTCTGCTCTTTATCAGAAGCCACTTCCTAAACTGGACTCAACAGCCAGATCTTCACATACTACAGCAATCACTAGACCATTTCCTGTGCAGTACCACTGACTGTAGTCATAATAACGTACTCGGGAAAATAATAAAGAAAATATCTCTTAACCAAAACTAATTAACCAGAGAGGAGGATTTTGCAGGTGAGCTAGTTTATGACACAGCAAAAGTGCCCAGCTGTGATACCAGTGGGTATGTTGTGGATGAATAGCAAATACTGCAATCTAGCTCTAAATTGATATAGAGGTTTTTTTTTCATTGTCTTGAAGTTTCAAAATTGTACTTTCATGCAAGCCTGTTTAGCAAAAGATGAGGGGCTCTTATCATACGTCATAAAGTATTAAAAAATATTTAATATACTTACCTTAACAGGAGCTCAAACTCCGGCAGTTAAAACCTAACGATGCGTTTGAATGTTTCCCCCCAAAATAGCCTTATATAATATAAATATATACAATAATAGAAAATACTTCGGATTCATCCCCCTTCTGCTAAATTCTAATTCAAGCAGTGAGGCGACAAGTTGTCAGGGCCTGCTATTCGCCGCCAGAGTCTCAGCCTCCACTGACACAGTATCACCTTCTTCTGTGTTGATGCTTTCTGTCTTCCGTCTGGTCAGTGAAAATTCCTCCCTAAATCAGAAAGTTATCGGTTTCCTCAAGGATACAGCGACCTCCCATGGAAGATGAGAAAAGTGACAAAACCCAAATAAATAGTGGAAATTTACCACATGAAATCATTTCATCCGTCTTATATAAAAAAAAAAAAAAGTAATTTCAAAACAAATGTGTCCAGTCAGATTTAATATGACAAATACTGATTTAATTATGCTTACAAAACAATCCCGAAGTATTATGAAAAACACAAGGCAGGCATTCACAGAGAAATTGTTCAAACACTCATGGGCACACGCTCACATTTACAATAGTAATTACAAAACTTCCGATAAAAGCAATTCTTTACATCCACACATTCAAAAATTCCTCATACAGTAAATACACGTCCTCTCTGCTGTTCGCTGTGTCATCGGTGGTCTTACATCGGTGTAGGTTAGAGCGAGATTGGATCAGCCGGAGGAACGTCTTGCTGTTATTGGTTGATATGTTCAGCAAGAAGGATGCTCTACTGTGATTGGTTGATACGACTTTAGCATTTTCGACTTTAACAATGCCAGTTCTCCAAATTGGGATTCTAATATAGAAATTATAAGTTTCAAATTTCAGGGATTTAAACGATCACAATTCGAGGTTATTCATACCATTTGCTTGGGGAAAAAAAAAATTAAAAGGCAACTCATCATTTATACTCTCAAACAACCATTCACAACAGAAAAGAGTATTTCTCCAGCTGATTGAATCTGGCACAAACCATACAGAACATGCTCAGTTTGCCACATCTGCTTGGGATCCTGCTTCATAAGATCATCACATGACAAGTGTATGGATGTCACATTGTTACGTGACAGATTACGAATTTAAAATAGGATGTTTCTATTATGCAACTGTACCGAAAAATATTTCTGTTTTAAATTCTGCATTCAAATTTGTGCTCGGCGTTGAGGTACCACTGCATGTCCAGAAAAAGCGCTAGTTCCTTCTTTATTAGAAAAAGAAACCAATTGAAAAAATTAAATAAAATAAAATACTGCAGCAGCCTGCAACAAGAGGAAAACTCTGTTGTGCCTCCAGCTTTCAGATCTCACACCACCTGCCTTCTAAAAACAGTATTTTAATTTCATTTCAGCACAAAGCAACGTTAGATACTAACAATGATTCACTCAATGGACATGTATGTCATTTCTGCAAGCTTTCCTGGATCAAAAACAGAGCAGCTGCCAAAAACAACTCATCAACAGTCCTGGTATCCAATAGCAAAGCCTGTTAGAGGACTCGTCTTTAAATGCAGGACCCCATGCAGATCTGGTGCCTGCACATGTTGTGTCAGGAAATTTGTGTTGGGCATTTCAAAAACTAATTTCAAAGCATTTTTCCCCCTTAAAAGACTCAGGTGACCTGAAGCTGAGGTCTTGATGTACTTGCTTCGCCCTGAGCCAGGCCATTAGACCTGTTGATACCAGAGCATGGTACTTCCTTCCGAGGGAGGGAGAAGGCAAACATTGTGTCCAACATGCCCAGGACCTTCAGGAGCTCCTTCTGGTACTCGAGCTCGTCCTCCATCAGCGCCTGAAGACGCAGCAGCTGTCGGTCCACGATTGGCGACTGGCCGATTACCGACTGGTAGGTTTCCAGGATAATCTCGGCTGCCGTTATGAGGACAGGAGCAAACCTGGCGTTGACCAAGTTACTGTAGAAGAAACAGGAAAAAAAATGACGTGAATATTTGCAACCGCTGATCATCACACGAAACGTTTAAGAAGACGTTAAAGCGATGGATCAAAACATTATGAGCCAACTCTGCACAATAAAGTGCCGGTTGCACCACCACTGAAGTCTACCAGAGTTATGGAGTCTTATGCACTTCTTACCCAATGAGGAAGTTGAGTAACCGAGAGAGCTCCTGCTCATTCCTCCCTGCCAGCGCGTTCTTCAGCGTTCCTCTCCGGTCAAGCTCCTTTATGACAGCCACCGTGACCTCTGGCTTTTTTTGTCTTGTCCATGTCTGTGAACAAAATGAAACAAACTTGTAAGTTTCTCAATGCAAACTGCGCTGCCACTTTTTAATGTTCGTGTTATTCCACACGGTGCGCCGCAGCAATAAAAAAGTAGCGTGTATCATCTATTGAAAATCGAAGGAAATGCATTCAAACGAAACCACCTGATAAACTTCACTGCTCATGCTTTAAATGTGCGAAAGGGTTACCTGCAGGGCGGCATCAAAAGCTTTAGATGCATTAAATTTCTTGAGCTGCTTGTCATATTTAGCCAAATGCTGTTTCACTGGTTTACTGACAAGATAATCACCCTGAAAAAAAAAAGTGAAGTAAAGGAAAAAATGGTGAGAAAGACAAACAATCTCATATACACAAAGAAAATACTATCATGAAAACAGTTTGCAGAAATTTAAGGCTCAAGCTGCAGTTTGTCTTTTGTAACAGTCTCCCAAAATGCATTTCTTAGGGGACTATTAAAGGAACGGACCACATGCAGTCTGCGTTTGACTGACTGACCTGTTTTGGGACATAGTTCTTTCCCTTCACAAAAACCCGATAAGATGGTCGCCGCCTCTGCTGGCTACTTATTTCCTTTGAGTCTTCAGGGCTTTTCCTGTGTTTGATGCTCAGAATGCTGTTGGTCATACCCACGACAATGGACTCATCATCAGGCTGAGGGGAAAAGAATTTAAATATATATATATTCTTAGTTTTACTGTAAGACAATATGCATGCTTAAAAAATAATAATAAAATGGTGTCTTGTTTCATATTCTTCTGATAGAAATCACTGACAGCATTAACTACTTCAGGTGGCTGCAGCAGAATGGATCTATTACTTTGCGGTCTCATCATTTATGTTTTGTATCACAGTTCCCTCTCAGTGCACATCACCGTGAGCCACTTCCCATTTTCAGGGACTATAATCAACACAGCGTAGTTGTTTCATACTCAGTCTTTGTTTAAATGGGAAAATGCAACAAAGTTCATTTCTTACAGCCAAAGCCAGACTGAGGACAGCAGCAGCATAGTCAAAGTTGTGGACCACTTTGTAGTTGGTTGTGTTGTACACCTTTACGTGCCTGAAAGACAAAGAAAAGCTCTGCATTAGATGGGATTCATTCATTCCTCCTTTATATGTAGAGGGTGTTACCAACGAGAACCCTTTCACTCTCTGTCAAGGACACCTTGTGCACACGGGACATTTTATTCAACAGTGGACACAACAGCCCCAGATTTTTAAAACTTTCCTGTCACCTTACCTGTCCAGAGAGGCCGACAGCAGTCTCTGACCATTGCTGCTGAGAGCCAAACAGGTGACTGTTTTATGATGGTTTCTTAAAGACACCAGGGGCTGGCCTCCTTTTAGTAGATCCCATACTTTGACGTAGCGTCCCCCTTAAAAACAGAGATAAAGAACATTTTGATTTACGATTTTTTTTTCCTTCTTAAAATTCTTATGTTTGTTCAAAAGAATATATTGAACTGTATTCCCCATTCTGACTGACACCATCGTGCTCCTTTGAAAATGGATACAGGCAAACTTATCAATCACATGTTGTCGTTGCCCAAAAGTATAAAGTATACCTACTTTATAATCCATTTTACTCCAAACAAGGTCAGAACTAAACAACATGCTCCATTTAACAAGACTTGAAACTAGATACAGAGATGCACAAAGGAGCTACACTGTCTATTGAGGGAGAGAAGTTGAGAGAGAAGTTGAGTCACCAAAGATCCGATGTCCTTTTGCAACCATGCGTGACCCTACTGCTGATTAAAATACAATGGCTGCATATAACAGATGTACATAGCAACAGAAATGTCACACGTTAGAATGTTGCTGCCTGACAAACTGAACATATCCAACTTTTGTTGATATTAAACAACCAACACGCTTAAGCTGAATCATTAAAACCAGGTTAGTCGTTTTGGTTCAGATTTCCAGTTTGGTCTGGTACGAAGTCAACATATTTTCTGCATGTGTTCTTCGAACATGATGATCATAAGGCTGCCAACCTGCAGAGACGAGGAGTCCCTCTGAGGGATAGAGGAGGACACTCTCCACGGGCTGGCCGTGATCCATCGTCATCACACTCTTATCCACTCTGGCATCAAATACTTTCAGCGAGTGGTCATATGACCCTAGAAGAAAAACACAAAAGGTTGGTCACAGAAATACCCCCCCCCCCCCCTTTCTTTTTTCAGTTTCAGTTTCAAATTAGAAGTTACCTTGAATCCACCAAATATTAACGCTAATGGGACAAAAGGTTAACTTCCCGTTATCCCCACACCATTTACAATGAGCTTCTGTCTCACCAGTAATGAAGAGATCTCTGTTGAGTTTGCTCGTAACACCGCAGCGGATGTAATCTGTGTGTTCTCGGTAGGAGGTGAGCTCAGCTGCATTTGGGATGTCCCAAAGTCGGCAGGTGTAGTCATCCGACCCTGTGAGGATCTGGTAGCGATCTGATGTGAAGTCTGTGACGTGCACAGCCCTGAGAGACAGTTTTTTTGTTGTTATTTTTAATTTACTCTTCATCACCAAACATTTATAAAGGCAGCTTTACAAGTTGTCAGAATTCTTGAGATCATCATAAAATTCAGTCGATGGATCACTCAAGAGATCATCATTCAACTATACTAGAAGTATCAAGACAAATCCAACCTTTTTCATTACATGGACAAGGACTTGAAAGCAAACAGAAATAAAGTTCACTTTCTATTAGCAACACTGTTTTGCAGCCCTGTCCAGAAGCTGTGACACTCCCCACATTCCCTTTGTTAAAGAATCCCTGTAACTTTATCAACATAACCCCTGCAGGGACAGGCGAAATCTACTCACGGCCCCAGATTTCAGCCTGGAACACAACAACTAGAACAGTGCCAGGTGTGACGCTTACTTCGTGTGGCCCTTGAACATCCTGAGTGCCACCTTGCCACTGACATCAAACAGCCGGACTACAGAGTCCTCACATCCTGCAACGAGCAGCTGACCGTCTGACCTGAACCTGCCACAGTATGCAGTGTCCTTGAATCTAGTAAATGTTTTGACAGGCTCCTGGGAGAACGGCCCGTAGACGTGTATCTGTAGAGGAACAAATGTTGGAACAAGAAGGAGTGAACAGATGCTTCCTTTTTTTTTTTTTAATACCCAATCACTCATTAGATACTGAATTGATTAAAACCAGAACCATGGATCAAGACAACTGGTTCACGATTAGTTAATGATTTCTGCATCGGACTCCACAGGCAGTGTGCAGACAAGCACCTGCATTCATGGAAGCAAAGACAACTCACTCGAGTGAATGCCGTAACAGCAAAGTTATGTGGAGTCGCGGGGGAGAAGTCGATGCTTGAGACTGCTCCAAATTCTTTTATCTGGACCGGAGCCTGTGGAAAGGGAAACAGAGAAGACACGGCTCAGAAAAACTCATTTTGCACTACTTGCAATTCTAAAATAATTAATTGAACGGGATATTTTTTTCATATTCAATGGAGCACTCAGCAGAAGCGACTAACCTTGTAGTTTTTCCAGTACAGTGTGTCTTGCGTGACTTTCTCTCCAAGTTTTGGATAAACTGGAATTTTTGTGGGTTTAAATGAAGCCATCTCAGCAGTGACTGCAGGACGGCCTATAGAAGCGAGGACGCAGCAGGCAGGAATACAAACGTACACAAAAGTTACTACTGGGATCGTTAGCCCGGGTGCTTCTATAAACAGGCAGATAAAACATCATTCCAACTCAGTGATCTTCCCTCTGCATGACAAATATATGCACGGATGATGTGAAACCATGCAAAAAAAAATTTTGACACTGTCAGACTGACTGGAAATGGGTGATTACTGTTAAACTACGCAAGGCAAAATAAAAGTAACGAGCCAGCTTTATAGGCTAAAACAAATCTTTATCGATTACAGCTAAGTCAACTTAAAAAGTGTAGTTCAATAGCTGAAGCAGCAACGACAAAACCAACCAAGCTAAATTAATCTCACTCAAGTTTTGGATTGTTCATAAACAAATCAAGAAAACCCGTAGTCCATCTTTTCTTAAAAGGCAACAAAGTATTTGATGTTACTGGTATGAAAAAAACTAAAGTTGCCCAACGTGCTCACGACAACACAATTAGCCAGCACACTGCGCTCCGGCCGGTTAGCATCGCGGCTAAACTGCGCTCTGATAATTCTCACCTTTACAGAGAAAGATCCTGGAGTGTAGACTTATTGTTCTTGTATGTACAATGTGCTATTTTTTTCTATGATACAGATATAAGTTGTTCGAGTAAACGAAAACTTTCTCATTTTATCGGATGATCACGTTGCCTCTCGGCACGCAGGAGGACGCCATGACAGTAAACGTAACTACTTCTTCGTTCTCTATACGCAGCGATGGCTTGTTGCTGCCCCCTGCAGTCTGGATTGCTCTATTTCAGGACACTCGAAAATAGCCGAAGTGAACGTGAAAAGTCCGTCAGTTTCTTAACTTACCGAACAACTAGTCTAAGTAAAATTAACGGATGAGATACATTTTCCCCATCTCTAACAGGTCTTAGAACAATTTACTCCTCTGTCTATGAGGAGTAACCCTACAGTGTTCGACTATTAGTGACTTCGCCAGATAATTTTTTCTCCTACCACATATAGAGCTTGAACCCCATTCACAGTCAGTTGATATATTACATAAATAACTTCCTCTGTATCTTATTTCATATACGTCAAAATAATTCAGTCTTTATTTGTTCTTTTTTTTAGCTGAGATTATAAATTCCCATTTATCTGCCCGTGTAACAACGTCATCACTCGCTTGCGTTCATTTGACAGCAAACATATGGTAGATTCCTTCTATGTACCTACATTGCCTCCATCATCCACAAATATAGATGTTATGTAGTTTTCCTTAGTTCCTTATCAGTACTGATCACTCCTTGATCAGTACTATTCCCTAGAAAGTAACATTACCAAGAAAATATTCTGATATTTCCGTGACAATAACTTAAATTGGGAAACCAGCAAATTAACGTCGGGGAATTCCTCCTCGAACCGCTGCAATTACAGCGAATTTCTTGAGCCACCGTCCGGACATCCGGATGTTATACACATATGTACGTCACTTCCTGCGTTCCCTCCTTTCTGTGTGACCCGCGTGTTTACACACTCCCAGGTCTATTCACGACTGTCTAGTGTTTTAAGATGTCTCAGATTAATGTACTGTTAACGTAGCAAATAACAAATAACCCCTTGTCACTTTATTGAGTTGAATGTGAAATAAACAACAGGCTACTTGGATGCTAATACGAGTTTTTATCAGGCCTAAGCTAGGTGTTTGGCTTCGTTTCCTAACTAGTCGGCAGTTCAGTGGAAATAATCTTCAACAACCAGGCTTAAGAAAATAGTTTTGGAAGCGGTAAGATCTGAAATCAAATGAGGTATTATGTCCTACTTGGTGCTGAATAAGTAAAATAAGCAAGATACGGCTAGCTTCCCACATCCGTGAGAATCGTACACCGAGTACAGAGTTTAAATGCTGTGCAACTATTTTTGTCCTTTTGAGAGCTGTACGTTGTTACGTCAAGGTAAAACCGAAGGGAGCGTTTAAGTTTTTTTTTTTTTTTCATCTCGATGAAATGAAACGTCGTGGAAATCCTCCTCGAACCGCTGCAATTACAGTGAATTTCTTGAGCCACCGTCCGGACATCCGGATGTTATACACATATGTACGTCACTTCCTGCGTTCCCTCCTTTCTGCCTCTATCTATTGCTGTGTGACCCGCGTGTTTACACACTCCCAGGTCTGTTCACGACTGTCTAGTGTTTTAAGATGTCTCAGATTAATGTACTGTTAACGTAGCAAATAACAAATAACCCCTTGTCACTTTATTGAGTTGAATGTGAAATAAACAACAGGCTACTTGGATGCTAATACGAGTTTTTATCAGGCCTAAGCTAGGTGTTTAGCTTCGTTTGCTAACTAGTCGGCAGTTCAGTGGAAATAATCTTCAACAACCAGGCTTAAGAAAATAGTTTTGGAAGCGGTAAGATCTGAAATCAAATGAGGTATTATGTCCTACTTGGTGCTGAATAAGTAAAATAAGCAAGCTACGGCTAGCTTCCCACATCCGTGAGAATCGTACACCGAGTACAGAGTTTAAATGCTGTGCAACTATTTTTGTCCTTTTGAGAGCTGTACGTTGTTACGTCAAGGTAAAACCGAAGGGAGCTTTAAGTTTTTTTTTTTTCATTTCAATCTTGATAGAAATGGGTCATGTTTACTATAAATTGTTGGAATCGCACATGAAGTGCTTGCAGTATTATTAGGTGTTATTTTTGTGGCACGAAAAGTATGACTAGCACATTTCAGCAAGTTTCATTATGAAGTAAAGAAATAAAACTAAAATATGATTCACACCACCAATCATAGCAGCGTGATTGTGACATGTATGGGATGGCCATTAATGGTTTCCTGAATTTCATGAATAGTCGTTATCGAATTGTTGTTAATGAATTAGTGACTGTAGTTGTTGTCTCTTATGTCAGATGAAGGAGTCGATAATGAACCAGGAGAAGCTTGCCAAACTGCAGGCACAGGTCCGCATAGGTGGCAAGGTGAGTTAAATGCATGTTGTGAAATGAGTGTTTTTAAGTTTGCGGTTCATAGGTTCAAGCTTACCTTTTGTGCTTTGTAGGGGTCAGCTCGCAGGAAGAAGAAGGTGGTGCACAGAACAGCTACAACAGATGATAAAAAGCTCCAGTTTTCCTTGAAGAAACTGGGAGTCAACAATATATCTGGTATTGAGGAGGTACTGCAAATTTTATCTTTATACAGCAGATATTGGACTGACAAGTGTCCTCATTACAGTGAATGATGTTGCTTTAATTTATTCCTTTGGTGTAAAACTGAGCGTGACAATAGGCCAAATTTAACCAAAGAAAACATAGTCGAGCTCTTAAGATTAAGCCTTTTTTACTGTTGGTTTATGAATCAGTTTGTATAGGTAAGGTAGTGTGATGGTATCATGATGAATAACATAACAGTGTTGCAAAATTTGTCTATCTTATTTTAGATTAAATAGTCATGGGTGGTATTTGTACATGTGGTATTGTGTTATTGTTGTGGAAGCCAGCGGTTTCCTTGACAGTGTTTGAAGAAACAACATGAGAGGAAACTAGAAGAGGAACAAGATTTTTGTTAAAGGGAATGTTTACATCAATCTAAGGTTGGAAAAAAGTGTTTTAACAAGAGGAGAGCTGTTGTTTTGTATCGTCATTTAACACTTCTAAAAGGGTTCATTCAATCCCTTTTGTGCTTCGCTCCAGGTGAACATGTTCACAAACGAGGGGACTGTGATCCACTTTAATAACCCTAAAGTTCAGGCCTCTTTGGCTGCAAACACCTTCACGATCACAGGCCACGCTGAGAACAAACAGCTAACAGAGATGCTCCCTGGAATCCTAAACCAGCTTGGAGCTGACAGTCTTACCAGCCTCAGGAGACTAGCAGAGACCCTGCCCAAATCAGGTAACCCTCAACGCTCTATTCCTGAACAGTTTGTTTGTATCAGCAGTTCTGTGTGTTAACCATCACTAACTTTCCATTTCTTCTCATAGCTGGAGAAAGCAAAGTCCCAATTTTTGCTGCTGAAGAGGAGGATGATGAGGTTCCGGGTAAGTATATTTATTACCCTCCCCAAACTTGTTTTATGGGTTTAAGAAAGGGGCATAACATTCAGCAATGGGTCACCGGCCAGGACTTAAATTCGAGTTACATCGAGGAACCACAGACTCTACACTTCTGGCGTGCGCCTGCCAAACCAATCAGTTGAGCTACACAGCGGCCCTTTCATTTCCTCTTCAACTATAGGGTTTCAGTAACATCACCAAACTAACAGCCCAGAACATGCACACCTTTACATTTGTCTTCGTCAGGCCATAAATTCCGGACTATAAGCCATTACTTTTTTCCCAGGCTTTGAACACCGCGGCTTATATTACAGTGAGCCTAATATGGTTTTTTTTGTTCCTTTTTTTTCAACATTTTGCCTTGTAACATTAGACCAATAAAATGAACAAATAGTTCACAGTGGTCCAATGAAATGGTACGATAAATCAAACACACTTACACTACTAAATTATTGTAAATCGGTCATTTGTACTCACCCTCAACATGGAAAACAAACAAAGAAATGCATATGATGCAGTTTTTAAACTGAAGGCGATCAATGACTTTTCCTGGTAGGCTACTGTCTTTGTTTTTTACCAGCCATGTGACAGGCACTGTTGGAAAAAAAAAAGCATTTACGCCACATATTTGTGCGTTACCGATGGGTATTTAAGCTAAAACCATTGGTGTTACAGGCACTGTTCGGGGGAAAAAAAGCATTTACCGTATGTATTTGTGTATGTTGCCATACGCATTTAATTAGAAGTTTAAAAATCCTCACGTATAACATCTTTCTGTGTAAATATCTCATATTATAATGTGGACACCCGCGGCTTATAATCCGATGCTGCCTATACATGTACAAAATGGATTTTCTGTTTAAAATTAGATGGGGTGCGGCTTATATTCAGGTGCGTTCTATACTCTGGAATTTACGGTAAACATTTTTGGATCAGTATGTTCTGGATTGGTTTCCATGGTGCAGTATCTGCTGTCATAAGGTCTAACAAGCCACAGTGTTACTGTGTTCGCGTGTGTAAAAATGTAAGACATGCCTGATATGTTTAGGGATTTTTGTGTTTCATAAGTAAATTTGGCTTGTTAACACAATGATCGCTTGTTTTCCGACTCACTGTTCTTTATCCCTCTGTTTCCATTTTCAGATCTTGTTGAAAACTTTGATGAGGCTTCGAAGAACGAAGCAAATTAAGAAACACCAGCAAAAATTTCAGAGCTTTTCTGGACCCTCAATGCTTTGCAAGAGCAGTATTTTCTTCATCTGTTATTTCTCTGTGGACACAAAAGTTGCCTTTCATTGTAAACGTGACGCCTGAGCTGAAACAAGTAAAATTAACTTTTTAAAGTAACTCCCCATTTGTCAGAACTTGTTTTCCAGTACGAGTGAATTTTTTTGCGGAATGTGCATACCCCTCTCCTGCATTGCCCACACATCAAAAATGTATTGGTGGAACTGATAATGTAATAAAGATTTATTTTAAATTTCTTTTAATAATGCCTAATGATTTTACAGCTTGTTCTAAATACTCAAACTCATGGTTCTACTAAGTTGTCTAGTTGATAGGGGTCATTGAAAATGGGAACAAACCAGAGAAAATAAATCTCTTACCAGTTGAGCTAATTGGAGAACAGATTGTCTGTAACTGTAGGCCTACTTGGGACCTCTGTCTGTATTAAGATAACACTGAACAGACTTTAACTCAATAGGCAGTTTAATGTATGTTAAGTTGTATGTTTTCTTGTATGTTAAGTCATTAGACCTTCGACTGTAGCTGCAGGAGTAGCGTTGGTTTAACCACAAGAAGCTCCATTAAGTTAAAGGCTAAAAAACAAATGCAGCAGGTATTAAAAACTTTCATTTGACAGAGCTGTGAGCTTCAAACGTAGGCTTGTGTTGTTCCTCTCACAGGACGCACAGGACGGTGCATGCAGTATTCAGCTTTCCTTGTCCTAGTACCTTATTCTGGATTTTCAGTGTTTAATTGTAACGTTGCCACCTGAATCTCAGAATAGAGAATAAAAAAAAAAAGCAGCTCTCATTAAATATCACAGGTTTAGTCAAAGTGTATAAAAGGAGGCATCTATGTTCATTGTTCCAAAGCTGGAGCTTTAGGCTTGTAAAAAAAAAAAAAAAAAAACATTTTTCTCTCAAAATGATATTTTAAATGGTCGGCCACAGTTCTGTCATATTGAAGTTTCTACTGAAGTTGTAACAGTTGAGCTGTTCCTATGTAAAACAATGCAGTTCTACTTGAACCGTCATCAGCAGCTAAGTGAACCCATCTCTGAAGTTACACGTGATGCATGAATCAAAGAGCTGTACTGTCAGCTGGTGCCATTGCTTTTCAGGTCTAAAGTCCAGTGTTTTATAAACAAATGACTTTGTTCATCTGTGTGGGGAAGCATTTGTGGGTTGATCTGTTATCAGGTCTGATATGACTATAGGTTTTAGTACAGAGATGACAACAGTGTTAGTTCAGATATACATACAAAAAAAGTTCTAGATTTTTGGATATAGTTTCAAGTAATGCTTTGAATTATCTGGAACTTTACAGCTTTGTTCTGAATTGCATAGAAAGATGTGTTGAGTGACCTAAAGCCATCTTTGACCTTCATAATGCTGTGGGTAATGGCATATGTAGCATATGTTTATACATCGAAAGTACAGTGTATAACTATATGCTTCAAGGTGAAGTTAATGTTTGAAAAGGCAAATGTAGCACAGCAGTTGGTTCCTTCCCAAACAAGCGGGATAAGGAACTGACAGCCCAGTGCTCCCCAGTGTGTTTCTCTCTTGTAACTCTGTTTGGATTAGAGCATCTGATAAACTAATGTAAGGTAATTGTTGATTTTGGGATGCGAATAGTTGATATAAGTGGAACTTTAACTTGAAATGATTCCAACAGCAGATACATGAATAACACATGAATAAACATTTAGTTGCTCAAGAAACCGAAACCCGCATTGGACTATTTCTGTTTAAGTGACACAACATGCTTCGCAGAAATTTTGGTCAGCACTATGTTTATGTCATGCATGTCATACTTTTGAGGCTGAATTCACCTAAGCTTTGAAGGGACAAACTAAATGAAAACACTGAATATTAATGCAGTGTTTCTGCGAATGTTGGCTCATTGTGGAAGTATTTCACATCACAGTCTAACACATGATCTACATGCTCTATGGTTGAGAATAAACACATAACATGTCTCTAGTTTCTAGTTCTGGTTATGACATTTGGCCACACAAAGTAGGACTGCCCCTTCTCTGGTTAATGCAGGGAAAGTCCTGCTTCCTGTCCATTTTTCTTTTCCTGTGTGAAGTTTGCGTGTTTGTGCATGTTCTTGAACTCTGGTAACATTAGATGTCCACTCAGTGCTATAATGGGTAAAACCAATGAAAAGAGACTTTTTTTTTAAGGTCTTACTTTTGGCCAAGATACTACAAGATCATTTTTTAGATTTAAGGCCAGTATTAAATGTCAGAAGGAGTCTTATTCAAGATAAGGAAAAAATAGAAAAAAAATAGAATATATACATATATATATAATGTGAAGATGCTTTTTATGTGAGGCTTTTCATCTTTGATTTATCTCACAAATAAATGTTCACTACACTAAATTATTGTTTCGTCCGTAATTGTGAAGAAGCAGTACATATTTTATCTCTCAAAGCTCAACTTGATATGATAAAATTTGTGTTTTTTATTTGGAACGACCAGCAATTGAAAAAAAAACCCCTCAAATTTGTCATTGTTTTATGTTGGTATAGACCAAAGAAATAGAAAGTAGAAATATTCACATCTGGGAAGCAGTAATCAGTGTTTTTATGAAAGAGGACTTTGCTTACTATTACAATAACTTCTTATATTTGTAGTCTAAAATCTAGAATTGGAAATCTAGAATTTGACATACAAATAAATAGTTCACATTAAGATTCAAGTTAAAATGTGTTTGTGGGTGTGTTTGTGTGTCCTGTTTGCATGATGCTGGGTTTACTTATCAAATGCAGTACAGCTGTTGTGTTAGAGTATTTCACCTTAAAGGCCGATGGTAACCCCCCACCTCAACATACACCCACACTTCTTATCTCGATCTCTTAGTACCTTATTTGAAACACAGTTTGTCTGTTTACAAAATTTGACATGCAAAACAGAATAGAGGAAATTCAGAGACTGCCTCTCTTTCAGAGGACTTGTCAGGGTACTATTTTTGTCAGTTTCTCTCTCACCTCCCAAGGTGCTAAAACAGGCTGATGATGATGATGATGGTGATGATGTATGCTGTACGCAACAATATAAAAGTGCGCTCAGTGGACACACATAGTACACATTGTCAGTATTACTCCGACTAAATTTCTACTCTTGTCTTTGTAGCATCACTTTGGTGTAACTTCATCCTGAAGGTAAGAAAAAAATACTGGTATTCTTGCCAGAGAAGTGGGTGCTTATTATACGTGTCTTTTTAAAAATTTACACATAATCTGGTCAGTGATTGTGGTATTTGACTGTAATATGTAAATGTCTTTACTCTCCTGTTTTTGTTATTCTTTTATATTAACACATTTGTCTATCTAAAAGCATTCACGGAACAGTTGGAATGTCTCAGACCTGCATTTTGTTTCTCTACTAATGAAGAATCAATTGCAAATCTAACGTTTTAAATTGAGTAATCACCTGACTCTCTTCCTGTCACAAAATCCCTCAGATGACCATATTGGTGTGGATATCTGCGCTACTGGTGATGAACCTCACAGGAGCACATGGACTCAACCACTTTCCAGATAATTGTAGGTCGTCGCTTGACATACTGATACACATGTTTTTCTGCATATCTGTTGTGAGCTGTGTTGCTCTAACTGTATCTATCTGCAGTTGTGGTGGCAAAAAGAGACGATACAAAACCAGTCACACTGGCCTGCAATGCAGAGACAGATGGACCTGTCATTTGGAAGTTTAATGGTGAAGAATTGGATGATGAGGACAACATTCAGATGGTCGGTCAAAATCTGATCATATCAGATGTGGACACACTCATGTTGGGAGAATACAGCTGCTGGAGAGGGGGAGAGAAGCTATCATCAACCTATCTGCTGCTGAACGCTGACGAGGAGGAAGACTTAGGTGAGAATGTACTCTTCATTCTGCTATTCATACTGTAAATGGCTGTAGAGAAATAGATACATTTGTTGTGCTGATATTAGGCAGCATCGTACTGGCACAAGTCGGGGGAAATTACCTAAAGTGGCACTGACAGTTAAGAAAGACAGAAACATACTATGACGTGCTGCCAGTTTGAATGTCTTACATATAACAATATTCCTTTCTTCTTATTCTTATTTTAGGGGAAATATTTTTGCTTTCATTTATAATCAACTCACGTTTTGTATCATTACAGATTATTTCCTCAGTTGTCGTGCAAAGTCTTATGATTGTAACTTCAGCTGTAGCTGGACTAACAAGAGATACACAGAAGTGCGCCTTGGAATTGGCCAAGACTGGTAAAGAAAAACATTCGCAAACAATTTGCATAAAGAGACCAAAATTATTATCTGTATTGTTGAGTAAAAGTATAGATCAACAAGTTGCGATAAATATACACGTATTCATTTGATTTTTTTGAGTGTTTCCTTTTTGTTTGTTTATTTCTGTAGCAGTGAAGGTAAGAGGTCATGTAACTGGGAAAGGGGCAGTGACCAGCTCCACATAGGGGGAATCCAGTTTCTGCTGTCACACTCCCTTTTGCCGTATGCTGAGGAAAGCACCAAGATTCAACTCACTGCTGAGGCCATCAGTAACCACTTCATCCTCAGGAAATCCAAGGCGTTTTATCTCAGAGACATCAGTAAGTTGAGCAAAACTGAGCAACATTAAAAGCAGAAGAAGATTATCAAGTAAACATCCTCTTGAAAAAAATTCCAGCCTATTTTCCTGAAAGTACTAAACTAAATGCCAACATTGATCTTCAAGGCTGAGGTTGGTACAGATATATAGTGTAGAGACTTCTGAGGATATGTAACGTTCAGCAAATGTCTCGTCCAAAAATCTAAATGTAGCATTCCAGTAAAAGTAGTTGTGTTGTAATAATTGCTCACCAATGCGTCAGTGATTTTCTCTATATCTAATTCCTCACTGACGCTCCTTATGTGACAGCAAGTTTAATGGCTGTTTTTGCCTTTACAGTTCAACCCGATAGTCCTACGATTGTCAGGTGTCGGGAGGTGGAGCAGGACTTGAACGTGACCATTGAGCCGCCATCCAGCTGGTCAATTCCTCACAGCTTCTTCAGATTGGAGCATGAGATTGAATATGAGTCCAAAGACGATGGCAAGGTATAAACAAGCTTACTGAGATACAACATCTTAAGTTGTATACTACTGGCAATGTTGCTGTGTTTGTGTTTTTCTAACTGTGTCATCTGTCTGACTTTAGACTGGACGCTCTTTATCTACACTCATCCCAAGGGGGATCAGCAAGCTTCGGGTTCGCTCCAGAGACCCGCTGGTGCCCTCACCCTGGAGTCAGTGGACTGCATGGAAAAATGTAACCCACTGACATTATACAACTGTCAGCTCTTGCTTTCCATGTTCTTACATGTCTGCAATGTTCTTCTGTGTTGTCTTTTTTTATGTCACTGTCCCTATGTGTTACACTTACATTCTGATTACAAATAGAGTTTTGTTTTATATTTATTTAAAGACCATTCGTGAAAGACACTTTAATTATTTAACTGTGACACTGAAATACTAAAAACTACTCAAGTTATTTATTTATTTATATATTTATTTTCTATTGTCAATCTTACACACAAAAAAGTAAAGCAAAAATTGCTACAGACCCCCCCAAAAATGATGGTCAGCTGACAGAAGCACTGTTCTCCAGTGCGGGGTCTGGTAAACGGTAGAGGTCTTTGTGAGGGTTAACTCACAAATGTATGCACTGCTACAGTTTCTGTCACCTCTCAGTCCCAATTTATAACATATTGTATCTGCAAGCGAAGAAAAAAAAAAATTGTTACTGGAGAAGTTTTTCTCCATTTAAGGACATTTACAATTTCACATTAACCAGAAGTTAAACTGGTATCTAAGCTGGTGGAGTCCAATGCAGACCAATATTTCCTGTGACTTTCACACGTAATCTTTCTGGTCACTGTTAATCATGTCTGTACATGTGTGTGTTGGTGTTTCTCTGTACTTTGTGCTTTAGTGCAAAAAAAAAAACAAAACTATAAAAAAACAAATGGCTATTAAAAGAGCTTGATGCTTCCTTCCTTGTATATGTTACTTCTTCATTTATGTGTTGCCTTTGTACTGTGAACCCACATGTGAATACTTTATGGGTCTTAGTTCAATATGTCTGCTGTTAGTTAACTGCATCATGGTCATAGATTTTAGGCTGCTTGTTTGGAAATAATAATGTTTCTATGAACAAGTAACTTAAAAAGAAACAAAATTAGATGTCAGTATTTCAGTTTCTAATCTCTTTTGTGTCATTTGAACACTCAAGTAGCAAATAGGTGTCTTAATGTATATGAAGGCCAAAGACTGTTTACATTATTCAGTGGTTTAAGTTGACAATGGAAGAACAATAACTAGTTTAGAAAATGAATACTTCTTTTTAATCTAATTTGATACATTTCCCAAGGTCACGCTTAAGGTCACTTTAAGCAAAATCTACCTTATTCTGAAATATGTCTAATATTTAGACAAAATGGTATATTGATGTAAGATGTTCTAATTGCTTCCAGTAATATTCCAAAACAGAGAAACAAACAAAAAATCTGTATTTTGTAATTTAAGAAAAAAATGGCAAACAATGAGTATTGCACTTTAGTCTCTATTTTCTTACAATAACGTCACCCTCTGTGACATGCTTGTTGGGAATTCAGACCTTGTCAGGTTGATTGTATAACAAGAAGTGATATACAGCGAAAATTTATCATAGCTGGACCTACATACAGATATGTTCCATATTATCTGGGGCTGTTTTTTATGTAGTTCATGCATTTGTCACGTCAGCAGGTCAAAATTTCCTGCTGTCATTCCCTGAATGATATCATAATACAAAAAAACTAACAAAACTAAGAAATATCTTATTTATAGATGCTAACCATAAAAAAAAAATAAGGTTTGTGAGTATCAACAAGGAGCGTAGGTGGTGGGGGCAGTTCCCTTTTCATCTTACGCAATACTTGAAGCAGAGCTTGCTTGGCTTAAAGCCTCTACAGTAAATGAAGCAGTGAAATCCAATAGCATGAATACAACTTTGGTCCTACATTTTGTACCATGAATCATTCTTGATGTTTATAACCAGGGCTTGAAAAGAAAAGTGGTTTTGAGTAATAATTTCTCAGGAATAACTGAACTGGATTTTTAGTTTTGATATTATCAACGAATCTCTTAACAACTCATTGCAGGTGAAAAACAAGAAAAAGAACTCATGCGGCCGTAAAAAGAGACCAAAAATGCACCGTTCTGAGTCATCATCCAGGTCCACAAATGCAAGAGGAAAAAGGGGGAAAAAGACTTAAAGAAGCAACAAGAAGTATAACACATTGAAAAAGAGGATATTCTACAAAACTGTAACTGTAAATGTGCTTGTGCTCTAAATGTGAAAACAGATTTTTTTCTTTTAATGTACAAAAGATGTCAGATCAGATTCATTCTTTCAAAGAGCTCTAGATTAAAGAATAGTCCCATTTTATAGTAATAACATGTTTTTTACTTGTCATAGCATAACATTTTATAACAAATAAAGACATTTATAACGATGTGTTTCCATTTATATTGTTTAAAAGTTTTGGCATTGTCTTATGCAGATGTCCCTGCATGAAAGGTATTACCTCCAGTAGGGGTCCTTAGGCAAGACCCCCTTACCCTGCCTGTCTACCTGTAAGTAGCTTTGGATAAAAGCGTCTGCTAAATGCATAAACATAAACATAAAAATAGAAGAGTGTCTGCTGCCTGAACCCAAACAGGCAGCTGGTTCCACAAGAGAGGGGTCTGATAGGCTGAAGGCTCTGCCTCCCATTCTACTTTTAGGAAATCTAGGAATCACAGGTAAACCTGCAGTCCGAGAGTGAAGTGCTCTGTTTGGAAAATATCCAACTACAAGATCTTTGAGATATGACGGAAGAATTTAGAATTCATAATAGTCCTCCGGATACTGTAGAAATCATAACTATACAAAAACACTTAGCCACCAACATGTCTCAAAAAAATTGCCACAGATGTCTTGCTTACCACTGTACTGAACCAAATCTATGATGGAGCTTGGTCATTAAGAGCTTTATATGTGAGGAGAAGAATTTTAAATTCTATTCTGAATTTAACAGGGAGACAGTGAAAAGAGGCTAAAAATGGAGAATTACGACATCTCCTGTTAGTTCTCATCAGAACTCTGGCTGCAGCATTTTGGATCAGCTGGAAGTTTTTCAGAGAATTCGTGGGACAGCCCAATAATAAGGAATTACAGCAGTCCAATCTTGAAGTAACTAATGCATGCACCAGTTTTTCTGCATCACTCTGAGACAGGATGTTCCTAATTTTGTCAATATTACGAAGGTGAAAGAAGGCAGTCCTGGATATCTGTCCTACATGTGAGTCAAAGGACAGATCCTGGTCAAATATAACTCCAAGGTTCCTCGAGGAAATGCCATCTAGAGTAACTATATAGCTAGACAGTTTTTCCCTAAAGCGCAAGTCTATCTTCAGTTTTGTCTTTATGTCTTAAAGACATGTTTGTAGTTTAGCCAACTTATTAGTTTTGTCTGGTTTCATAGATAAGTACAGCTGACTATCATCAGTAAAGCAACGGAAATTTATTTTAATGGAAGCATACAAAGTGAAAAGAAACGGTCCAAGCACAGAACCATGTGGAACTCCATACCTTACTCTGGTGTGTGAGGAAGATTCTTCGTTTACATGAACAAACTGGAATTTATCTGATTAATATGATTTAAACCAGCCTAATGCAGTTCCTTTAATCCCAATAACATGTTGAAGCGTTTGGAACAGAAGGTTGTGATCAACTATCAAATTCTGCAATGAGATTCAACAGGACAAGTACAGACACAAGTCCGCTATCAGAGGCCAAGAAGAGGTCATTGGTAACTTTTACCAGTACTGTTTCTATGAATCCTCACTGAAACTCATTAAACAGATTACTTCTGTGCAAATATAGTGGATTGATTAGAGATTATGGTTGTGTGGTATATGGATCATCAGCAGAAACATCTGTTAAAGAAATTCTAAAATTTAAATAAGATACTATACCGGGCATTAAGATTATTGCTTTAAAACCATGTAATACATTCTTGGATACTTTGTCAGACTTCACACTACTAGAAAAGAAGAACACACAATCATATATTAATCATTTTTACAGATAGGTTAAAACCTACAAAGGTGCACAAAAGAATTGACTTAATACAACAAGCGTTGCATATATCATTCCAGAGTTTTATATTAGTGTAGGGAAAGGGATCAGTGGGGGATTATGAGCATACACAGGAGAAACGGTTGCAAAACTATTAGCACTACAATGGATTGAAGATACATGACCATTAAGATCCATAATTTTTCCATAACCGTCAAATTACACTGTTAGAATATTAAGTAGAAAGCAGAGAGAAGACCGATGATCCAAAGCCAATATAAAATTAAAAATAGTAACTCAATTAGCTGAAAGGATTTTTTTTTTACTTTTTTTTTTTCAAAAGATATAACACACCAAGCGTCATTCTGGTCCACACTCCATACCAGTCGGGGTCGGTATTGCACCATTTTGTCGTTTGCCAACCGCCAATAGAACAAGAAGAGGGAGAATCCGTGTTAATCGACTGCCAGAGGTACGGCCACAAATGGACACGATACTGCTCCTGAGAGTAAAACCACACTGAAGTCTCATCCAGGGATCGTCGAGGTTCTCTGCAAATGTATTTAACATGTCAAATGTTGCTCAAGCGACAGCTTTAGTCTTATTTCTCTGGAGTGTTTTCACGCAGTATGGTCGCTTGTCCGGTGAGTAAGATTTCGGTGGAAAGTTTAAAATGCTTGTACAGCTAATTTGGCTGTTAGTCGGTGTTAATAGTTTCAGCTCAGATGATAAGACTTTGCTTTCTCGACAAGTAGCCGTTAGGATTTGGCTCTTGTTAGCTGTAGGAATTGATCACCCTGATGTTGTGGCTCATGAACACTGCCTTTGCTGTGCTGATGAGGTTTCTGACATGCTCGTCAAGGAAAATTATATTGTTGTTATTATTTGGACTGTTTAGGTCTTGGGGTGAATGAACTGCTGTATTTCCGGGTTATCAGTCCAGAGGAGATAAGCTACATATTCAGTGCAGCACCTGCTAAAGACTTTGGAGGACATTTTGTGAGTACTCTTTCACCTTTTGAACACTCTCCACCACACACTCTGTCTCAAGCCTCTGCTATCCCTGCACATCCACTCTCTAATCACATTATTGTCTTCTCCTTTTTTCCTTTAGAAATCCTCTTATGATGAGATTTTTCTTGTGCCTGCAGACCCTGCAGATGGCTGCTCAGACTTCAGCAACAGACACATCATTAATGGACAAGTAATCCTGGTGGAAAGAGGGTATGCACACATACCTCAGCAACCTTTACCTGTGTAGGCCAAAAACTCTGGGCTCATCTCATCTCTTCAATTTCAACTGCGAATATTTGTCTGCGAAATACCTCGCAGAGAAATATTTTGAGGGATGCTTGCCAGGGGAGTTTTAACAAGCGTACAGCGCTGCATCCTTTGTGGAATTTGTTTGGAGACCTACAACATCTTGAGGAGGCGTGACACATTAATCCTACGCTGTAAATTGATTTAAAACCGATTTAGTCCTCATCTGATAGAAAAGAATAAGATGGCAAGCTGCAGCAAAGTAATGGCTATATTGTACAGCTGTGTCACATGATATTTGATTTAAAATTATGCCTGAAGCAAGAATTTTTCATTTTTCAAATCCTGTCAGCTTGCCTCCTCTCTCCCAGACACCATAACTTTCCTCTTTGGTGGGGGGATGGAGATGTGAGTGGAGGTGTTGAATCCACATTTGCTAAAGTCTAAAGTTGTGAAATGTGATGAGGAATATGGGAACATAAACCTGGGATGGTGGACGGGAAACTAAGTTTACGTGTAGCAGAAAGGAGGCAGTGAGACAACTTGAAGCTATAGCATCAGTTTCAGCCTTTGCATTTCTCCATTACTTGATCAAGAGCATTCATTGGTCAAATAAAGTAACTGAGGAGTGCAGTTTCAAGCTATGCTGTCAGAGTTGGATTTAGCTGCTATGTTGCGGGTTTTGTAAGCCACCTTGGAAATGTAATTCTCACTATTGTATATATCTCTGGAGGAAAAACTACAGCTCTTTAAAAACTATGACCTTCCAGCGCTGTGCGCTGCAAAGACAACAATTCCAACAGGTGGACTGTGACCTAAAGAGTATTAACAAATCGTATCACATTGAAAATGATTGGAACTGGTTAACATTTAAGTTTTCTCATTAGTCTTTCAGTATAGTCTCACTCTTAGTGGTTTCATACCAGGATAGTCCGGGGCCTTTGGTTCAATTTGCCAAAAATGTTCACACCTTGATTTGTTTTGGTTAATTTTTAAAGCGAACCAGACCTCCTGGACCATGTCACACAGTTACAATAGCTGCTCGCATCATAGTGGGCTTTCACTCCTGCCCAAATTATGTGGACTATCCGAGGAAACTAACTCTGGTCCGCTTCAAACAGACCAAACGGCTCTAATGTGAAAACGCTCTTAGTCATCAGAGTGACTCAGCAACAAAATCCCTGTCGAGTTTTGTTCTTGGGGATAGTGATTATGGTTTTAAAAGATGATTTGAGATATAGAATACCACATTTTGTTGGAAACACTCCGGTATAGTTCTCACGTTCTCACTATCTTTATGGGACAAATATGTTTATGGGACAACATTCATGTGTCAGTGGTACCGTAACATCTTTCGTCCGTTGGAACGTACTGAAAACTTTCTGAGGGTTCTTTCTCTTTTTTTTATGTGCACTCAAGAGGTTGCTCCTTTGTCCAAAAAGCCCAACGTGTTCAGGAAGCCGGGGGAAAAGCTGTTCTGATTGCTGATAATGCAGAGGACAACGACAGTCAGTACCTAGACATGGTCACCGATGGAAGCACTGACAAACCAAGCATACCTTCTCTATTCTTGCTTGGACGCGATGGGTAAGACGTAAACACAAAATGTTCATTCAGACCCATGTTTTGTTCTTTTTTTTTTTCTTTTTAAATTTTTTTTTTTTTAAAGATTAATGCAAAACATTTCAGGACACTTATGTCTTATTCTAGGATGATGATCAGACGATCTCTTCAGAGACAAGCACTGCAGTGGGCTGTCATTTCGATTCCCGTGAATGTTTCTGCACTGGCTTCATTTCCACTGAAACAGCCCCCATGGACACTTTGGTAGAACTGACTCACAACTTTGTGAACTTCCTCACCTAGTCAGAAATGTTTTGTTAGTGCATATTCTGCCAATGGTCAATAACCACAGAGACTCGCTGGAATTTTTTTTTTTTGTTTCGGTTAAGTTCAAATATAGCAGTGGTGTATAAGTAAATTGAACAAATTCTGAATAATGAGATTGCATTCACACTCAAATGTAAAACAAGCTTATCAAGTCATAAAGGCAGTCTTATCCTCAGGGCTCAGTTAAAGTGGAAATCTTTGACTGGGGTTTTCTTTCCTGTGTTTTTTTTCAGAGTACATGTGTACAGATGATGTATTGTAAGAAAAATCCAATGAAACAGCACAATCAGACTGATTGTCATTTCCCCCCTTTATAATGTACTCCTGTACAAACTGTTTAGTTGGTCTCTGTGGAAAAGATGAGGCCATCACAGCATAACATTTGTTTGTCTGCTTGAACATGAACAAAATACATATTTGAGAAATACATTTCTTTGCCTTGGTAAGTTATACATTTAGGCATCTTAATTTACTGCATATTTTTGGAATGTCTTTTTTTTAAATGTGTTTTTACAGTCGTGACCAAGATTTACAATACTCACAGTGCAGATAGATATGTTAAGAACAATTTGGATAAAATACAAATTTGTGTTTTCAGGTTTACAAAGAAAAGAGACACTGGATCTACAGAGGGCCTTTTTGGGCTTACTCAATCTTACATAATGCTCCCATTGATCACTGCAAAGAATAGAAAATGTCATGAGATATTAGAGTGGCCTTATAAGTCAGATTCAAAGAATCAGAAAATGGTTAAATTTCTAAATTTTGGGCATCTTATCCCACACAGCTTCTTTTAAACTTTTCAACGAGTTTTACATCTACAGTGAATTAGAGAAGAAAGTTTAGCTGTTGAACGTGCTGATATAACATTTGTTCTACAGTCATAAAGAGAAAATCAAGTTGCTCTTTTGGAGCGTCTTTTCTTTTTTTTCTTTTCCTTTTTTTTTTTTAAATCACTGATTTGAATATTGAAAAATACTAACGGACCGTTTAAATATAATTTAGGGCTTTTCTATGGCAAAAATTATGAATATTATGTCTTAAATCAAATTACTGCTAAAATGGTCAGTGTAGCTGATGTATTAACTGTGTAAATGTATCCGATTCATTCCACATAAATTAAACTCAAAAGGGTGAGAGTAAAATAAATAGTGGAGAATGACATTATCGTAAACTATACGGCGTAAATGTCTACTCTCTATGGATAATTTCATGAAACACCATTGACAGGAAAACTGACTCTACATGAAGTTATTCACATTCTGATTTAGGATACAATCAATGGGACATTCAATTAACTTCAGTGATGTTAGAGTTGATCTGCATTTTTTTTTTTATTACTGTTCTTGAAGAATCAGGTTGTAGTAAAAAGTGTTTGGGGTGCCAAATGTAAAAACTGAGTTAAGTTTATATATGTATATATTATTATATACTTATATATATATATATATATATATTATGTTGTATGTATATATGTTAAATTTAGATATGTATCTCAAATGTTAAATTTAAATAACATTAAATTTAGATTAACACTTAGATTTAGATGTAATATTTATTTGTAATGCAAAAATTTTGATTTAACATTTAGATATAATATTAGATTTAACATTTAGATCTATGCTTTGAACATCTGAACTCTATACATGTTTACAAGTTTGCTTACAGTGTTAGTTTAGGTTCATTTTCATCTTTAATGTGAGGAAATTGAGATAAGTATGGAATTTTAAAGCCATGACTGAGATTTTTACACTTGACACAAAATTATAAATGGGGGGGGGGGGGGGCGGGCTTGTATTTTATTCTTGTCCGATGCCCATTGACTCAGTCAACCAAGTAGCCCACCTTGGATTTTAATCTGAACACACATCACTACTTTTGAGAGCATGCATATAAACTTTCATAGATGTATGTCTTTCAGCTTTTCGGCTGTCATTAAATTAACAGCTGGTCGGACATAAACATTTGTAGCAACATCACCTTTAAAGACTAAGAGGCTGTGGGCAAGAGAAGATTTAAAAAAAAAAAAAAAAAAAAAAAAAAAAAAAGAATAACGTCCTGAGAGAGTCCCCTTTATCTGAGTGCCTTACTCGTACAGGAGCCAATTCTGAAGAAAAAAAGGGGGTCAGAGTATTAACGAGCAGTTCTGAAGCATCACTGAATGTACACGGTAATTTTGCATGCGTGTTTCTCGGCAGTGTTGTTCTTGCCCCACTCACCTCCTCTTGCATCTCGGGCACACACGACCCCACACTGTCTTCACCACGGCTTCCCTCAGAGCCGGACTCCCCCAGATGTACACGGACGGAGTGCACACGGCATTGAAACGAGCCAAAATGGCGAAAAGATTGGTGGCCTCGTTTCTAAAGGTCAACCCTCCTCCTGCTACAAACTTGATGATAATGTTCACAAAAGAGGGACACCACAACACCAGGAAGCTTATAACAACAAAAATGATTATTTTCAATGACTCTTTCTTGCTTTCTCTCTCCGCGCTGGGGGGGTCTCTTTCAAGTTGATACCTCGCAATCACATAAAGTTTGATAGTCATGATGACTTTGGTGAACACGATTAATTGAAAGAAGATTATGCTGAATACGTATAGCTCCATAGATTTGGAAACTGGCAACAAATTCCTGGCGAGCAAGTGAGCAAAACTGTAAACCCAACAGTAGATGTTAATGCATATCACCACGTGTCTTGTTATAAAGCGGCTGTAGATAAATGGATAGCACACAGCAAAATACCGGTCAAACTGTGCGAACAAAAACGTTAATATATTAACCCCTAAAAGTGATCGTAACACACTGTATGTTCCGTTTCTGGAGGGATAACTCTCCTGGACATCAAACAGACCCAGATAATACACTGAAAACCCAACCAGGGTGTCACAAATACTTGTATTTAGCATGAAAATAAATCTGTTCTGAATGCGGAGCGCTTTAGTGGCCGAGATGCCAATGACCACTGTTCCAGCGACAAGAACTGTGGTTGTGGCAAATAAAATCTGAAATATAAAGATGAAATAATCCTCAGGACTGTCGAAGTCCACCGAGAGAGGTACTCCTCCTCTCGCAGAGTCTGTCATGTTACTGAGTAGCATTGTTACTAACTTTCAGGCACAGATCACGATTTATATGTACCAAGAAGTCTCCTGATACGATCTTATGAGCTAATGTAGTTTTCCACTAAGTGTCAGCCCGACGAAGAGGTGTTGCAGGATTTACTTTAAACAGATGTTATTGATTGTAATTGTATTCTGGGCTGTTATAGGTCATCATCTAAATGCAGTTAAAAAGAAACAAGTAAAATTAGACTTCTTAAGGAGGGGTTATATTAAGAATAGGTTATAACATCATGTTGGAAAATGTGTCCAAGCTTACTGCATATGAGAGCAAAAACTTGCTCGATCTAAAACTAAGTATAGGCCAACTGATTTAGATTACATAAATCACTGCAGACAGTAAATTCTCAAAGGATTTTATTTTTCGTTTGACTTAAACCACCCGAAATCAGAACAACATGACAACATGAAAAATGTAAATATTTATCCCATTTTTGTGGCAAAAACGACTGAAGTTTGTTGTCTTGTGAACAGTTTTATACTTTGCTGAGTCTGCAGACAGACCTGTCCATTACCCTTTTCGTCCAGAATCATGCCTTTGCAATATGTGCACAGGATGGTTTCGCATTGTCTTGTTGAAAAATATATGGACGTCCCTGAAAAAAGATGTTGTCTTGAAGGCAACATGTTGCTCTGAAATGTCAGAGAACTTTTCTGCATAAATGCTGCCATCACAGAAGTGTAAATTACATTTGCAGAGAACACTGATACTACTTCATACCATCACTAACCCTGGCTTTTTGACTTGTTGCTACTGGTCTTTATTAGTTTAACGAGAGACTGTTCTTGTTGAAGAGACCACTTTGTATTTATAGGTAATCACACATCTATGTCACAAAAATGGCATGGGGGTGTTCCTCAGGGTTAAATTCTGGGGCCTCTTTTATTTATCATTTACACGCTCACATTGGCTGAGATTATGCAAAGCAACAAAACCACACTGAAGGAGAGGCACAGTACTATGGAAGCAAATCTGTACCATAATTCAAATTAAAATGTATTAACAGAAATGCTTTTTCATTTTTAGAATATAGCTGCATTTTTAACTCATAAATAAAATGAAAAATAAATTATGGTTAAGAGTGTTTGTAGAGCTCCATCGGGAATTCTGGATCCTTAGAGGTAGAGAAGCAGTAGTGAACACGCCTAGAATGCTGTACGTGGAAGTCTAAGCCTGCCTGCCAGAAAACTGAATTCAGAGATACCTACAATCAACTCGATCCTGATCTGCCACAGCTCCTGGCCATGCAACCACCTTTTGATAGGGTAGCTAGATGGCCCCCTACCTCCAGTTGTTTATCCGGAATCTGAAGTGTTCAGCAAGAGATGATGGAAACATTCCCAGGTGCTGGCTGAGAGATTTTGGTCTGAATTTGTCAAACATTGCCTTCTCAGACTGCAGACCAGAGGAAAGTGGCAGAATCCTTCTCCCGATGTCAAAGTTAGCATAGTGATGTTGATGAATTACCTTCAGCTACCACGGTCACTGTGGCACATGGACAAAGTGACATAGGTTTTTGCAGGCACTGATGGACAGATGAGGACTGCTGAGGTACAGATAAAGAATTGTGTTTATACCAGACCTATCACCTGCCTGATTATGTTGCCAGAGATCCAAGACCCAGAGGATGACTCTGATGACCGTAACAGACTTTAGAGCAGCCTTGGGACAAATTGACATAAATTTGGTGGTGGCTTTGTTCGAAAAGCCACTCCTGTGTGCATGCGCCAGTCAGAACGTTTCTGCAGGCCACTAAAGTTGGATCCAGCAGCAGAGTAAGGGGAAATTTTATGTGCCTTGTGTATGTAATTGCCCCAAAAAATATACTATTCAAATTCTAAAAATTTATCTTCTTTAGAGTAATGTCTGTTAGTGCTGTTGAGAACATTGTGTCAAAGAATGCCTGAAATGTGCCTAGAACTTACCTGAAGATGTTAACAAAAAAGATTACAAAGGTTTATATTGACTTTTCTGTTTGTAATTACTGCTGCTGTACTCTTTAAATATACCTTAGTTTACGTCTATCTTACGTTAACATGTTGAGGTAAGGTTTTTTGACCAATTCCATCTGATTCTGGTGAGGTATTGCTTGTTAAAGATATCACCGAATTGTACTTAGATTAGTAGTCATGTTCATAAACAATTATATAGCGCTTTGTAATCACTGCAGTATAAATACATGCGGCCACAAGGTGGCAACATTGTAGCATTTTCTAACAGGAAATGCTGTATTAGTATTTGGGTGTAGCTATTACACTTCTTTAAAGTCTGTTTGACCTATATTAACCGAAACAATGTGAATCACTATGTAACTTTTTGATGTTAATGTGAAAATTGTTTCTTATTTCTTCTAATTTCAGACCACATGCACAAATATAAAATTATTCATCTACATTCCTATATAACCTGATGTAAATATGGATATTTGTACCAATTTGTGCACTGCTGTGCTGTTAACCCCTTTAATACTTAAGTAAACTTACAGACTGCAGACATCTTGGTTCCTTGTGTTCTGACCAACACATCAGGGAGACACACAATATAAACCTATAATTTCCAATGCAGTCCATCCCTTTATTGCCTAAGCCACAGAATCCATTGAAACAGCACAATCAGACTGAGGATTGTCCTTTTTCTCCTTTATTATGTACTCCTGTACAACCTGTTGATTTGGTCTCTGTGGGAAAGATGAGGCCATGACAGCATAACATTTGTTTGTCTGCTTGAACATGAACAAAATACATATTTGAGAAATACATTTCTTTGCCTTGGTAAGTTATACATTTAGGCATCTTAATTAACTGCATATTTTTGGAATGTCTTTTTTTTATTGTGTTTTTACAGTCGTGACCAAGATTTACAATACTCACAGTGCAGATAGATATGTTAAGAACAATTTGGATTCACTCACTGATCAAGTGGTTGAGTCGAAACAGTGACGATATAAAACAAAATGTGCAACAAGCGGCATTGCTTTTAAAACATTAAAACAAAAAAGTGATAGCAGGTATTTACAGCATTCAGCACAATCCAACACATCAGCACTTAAAGTCTGATCTGTATTTTTGCTCTTTATAGCTCAGAGTTTCTTAGAGCTCTGCAGTAAGAGTGAATGTAGAATCATGTAAAGGTTTGTGTTTTCATTACATTGTGAGTCATATATCAACAGACAGTGCTAGTCCCTTTTATACTCTGCCGTGTAGCATTTTTAGATTTATACAAAGAAAAGAGACACTGGATTTGGAGAGGGCCATTTTTGTGCAGCCACTTTATTTTTGCCATATCCCTCAAGCTTGGAAAGCTGGCGCCACTCAGTGGGTTGCAGTTGGATTTTTTAACCAGTAGATGTTACTAAATCTTACATAATGCTCTCATTGATAACTGCAAAGAATAGAAAATGTCGTGGGATATTAGAGTGGCCTTATAAGTCAGACATACTAAAGTATGAGGAGGTTAGAAAGAATCGGAAAATGGTTAAATTCATAAGTTTTTGGGCATCTTAGCACTGAGGTTCATATCCCACACAGCTTCTTTTCAACTTGAGTTTTACATCAACAGTGAATTAGAGAAGAAAGTTTAGCTGTTGAACGTGCTGATATAACATTTGTTCTATAGTCATAAAGAGAAAATCAAGTTGCTCTTTTGGAGTGTTTTTTTTTTTCTTTTTTTTTTTAAATCACTCAGATTTGAATATTGAAAAAAACCAACGGGCAGTTTAAATATAATTTAAGGCTTTTTTTCATAGACAATCTGTACATTCAGTTACTGTCCAAAATAAAGCACAGCCTAGTATGAATATGGTACATTCAATTAACTTAAGTGATATTAGAGTCATCTGCATTTTTTGTTACTGTTCTTAAAGAGAAATATGGTATCATAAAAAATGCACATACAGTTCTGATAGAAGTCGACCTTTGACTTACTGTCATTAAGTTTACTTTCACCAGTAGTGTTGTGCTTTTCTCACCAATTTGATCATTGTAGAGTACAGGGGAAAAAAACTGAAGAAAAACCTTAATCTTTAAATGTCAAAAAGTGTTTCTTCCTATTGAAAGTTAGGTGCATATTATCATATTTCATCCGAGCTCATAACAGAAGATAATATCGACAAAACCGTAGAAGTTTTAACAAGCAATAAAAACAAAACAAACATCAAAACAGTTTATGGTGTAAAAAAATGTGCCTGCGGTTCAGCACCACGCAGTGCACAACGTCACGGACGCATTGGAAACAAAGGGGAGAAAAAACTTGCATCTTTTTCTTGTCCGATGCCCATTGATTCAGTGAATCAAGTAGCCTACTTTGGATTTTAATCTGAACACACATCACTACTTTTGAGAGCATGCATATAAACTTTCATAGATGTATGTCTTTCAGCTTTTCGGCTGTCATTAAATTAACAGCTGGTCGGACATAAACATTTGTAGCAACATCACCATTAAAGACTAAGAGGCTGTGGGCAAGAGAAGATTTTTTTTAAAAACCTGTTAAGAATAACGTCCTGAGAGAGTCCCCTTTATCTGAGTGCCTTACTCGTACAGGAGCCAATTCTGAAGAAAAAAAGGGTGTCAGAGTATTAACGAGCAGTTCTGAAGCATCACTGAATGTACACGGTAATTTTGCATGCGTGTTTCTCGGCAGTGTTGTTCTTGCCCCACTCACCTCCTCTTGCATCTCGGGCACACACGACCCCACACTGTCTTCACCACGGCTTCCCTCAGAGCCGGACTCCCCCAGATGTACACGGACGGAGTGCACACGGCATTGAAACGAGCCAAAATGGCGAAAAGATTGGTGGCCTCGTTTCTAAAGGTCAACCCTCCTCCTGCTACAAACCTGATGATAATGTTCACAAAAGAGGGACACCACAACACCAGGAAGCTTATAACAACAAAAATGATTATTTTCAATGACTCTTTCTTGCTTTCTCTCTCCGCGCTGGGGGGGTCTCTTTCAAGTTGATACCTCGCAATCACATAAAGTTTGATAGTCATGATGACTTTGGTGAACACGATTAGTTGAAAGAAGATTATGCTGAATACGTATAGCTCCATTGCTTTGGAAACTGGTAACAAATTCCTGGCGAGCAAGTGAGCAAAACTGTAAACCCAACAGTAGATGTTAATGCATATCACCACGTGTCTTGTTATAAAGCGGCTGTAGATAAATGGATAGCACACAGCAAAATACCGGTCAAACTGTGCGAACAAAAACGTTAATATGTTAACCCCTAAAAGTGATGGTAAAGCATTGTATGTACCGTTTCTGGAGGGATAGCTCTCCTGTACATCAAACAGACCCAGATAATACACTGAAAACCCAACCAGAGTGTCACAAATACTTGTATTTAGCATGAAAATAAATCTGTTCTGAATGCGGAGCGCTTTAGTGGCCGAGATGCCAATGACCACTGTTCCAGCGACAAGAACTGTGGTTGTGGCAAATAAAATCTGAAATATAAAGATGAAATAATCCTCAGGACTGTCGAAGTCCACCGAGAGAGGTACTCCTCCTCTCGCAGAGTCTGTCATGTTACTGAGTAGCATTGTTACTAACTTTCAGGCACAGATCACGATTTATATGTACCAAGAAGTCTCCTGATAGGATCTTATGAGCTAACGTGGTCGTCCTCTCAGTATCAGCTCGACGAAGAGGTGTTGCAGGATTTAGTTTGAGCAGATGTTATCGATTGTGACTGTATTAAAATGTTTTACACCACGAAAAACATTGAGGTTTTATCCTTGGCTGTTAAAGGTCATCATCCAAATGCAGTGTAAAAAATCGAGTACAATTAAATATGTTAAAGGAGGGTTATATTAAACAATAGGCTTTTACATCATGTTGGGAATTAGAAAAGCTGGTCCATCCATTTATCTTCAGTAGACTTGATTACTGTGACAGAGATTATTGCATACCTGAAAATGCCAATAATCTCAACACTTGCTTCGAGGAGGTCAATGGCTTGTTGGTCTTCCTGTGGTCGCCTCACTTGCTTCTCACTTCTCAGTGGTAGGGTGTCTAGTTGCCACACGTTTTCCACATTTCTTCAAATTTCTATTTCCAGTGGACTGAGGGAGGTAAACAAGCCCTACTGGGAGGATAACTGTTGTGCTATTAATCTGGTACGACCCTGAAGTGTCCAGTTTAGCCTGGTCCTAATAACTGCAGGACCACCTGGGAGTCCCAAGTGAACTGGCTCAACAGGGGTTACCAGGTAAGGGTGGTCTACTCCCTTGAGAAGCACAAGAGTAACTTTGTCAAAGGGTTGAATAGGAATGTCTTGGAAGTACTTGTACTTTGACTTAAGACTGGCCATTGGATATGTGTGATCAGGAAGATTAAGGCACTTGTCTGTGAAGGCATCAATAATTGGGAATGCTCTATTTGGCTATGTAATGGGTGAGATCCTGAGAGTGACAGCTATGTTAAACATCTTGGTGAATGGTTGACAGGGCGGAGGCCAATGTAGTCCTAAAATGTAGTAGTGGTCTGCTCTGTCTTTCACCCGAGTTTTACGCAACACATTAAGATACCAGGGTGGAAGGATGGTTGTGCCATGTGGAGGGGCAGGACCTAGCAACAGTAAACCCCATTGTACTTGACCCCCATCACCCCTCTACAAAGTTACTCATTCAGGAGTATAATGCCAAACTTTGCCACACTGCACCTAAACGAGTATTCAATGAACTAAGACACAAAGTCTGGATCCTTAGAGGACAAATTTGCACTGAATGTTGCAAATGGAGATCCAAGCCAGCTGTGAAAAAGGTGGTGGGAGGTCCATCAGTTATCTATCATTTTGAAATGACAGCGTTGAGGCTTTCTTAGGCTATGCATATGTCCCTGTTTGGCCAGTAGATGGCAGTATTGTTCTGTAAATTAATTACCATCAGAATAGGCTTTACTGACGGATTGTTTATTTCACTGCATTCTTTATTTATGCGTGTAAGTATATACAGCTAGCCTGTTCATTTATGTTATCCTATTATCTCTTTTATATCGCACAAACACTCCCATATACCTGCATTTCTACCATCCATATCAGTCTTGGATATTTGTTGATCTGCAAACCTTGGATAAATCCAATAAATTCTCCAGAAATAAACTCCAGAAATGTTCTTACTGACAGAGACACACCAAACAGTCCTGAACCTCACCCATATGTTCCTTCCTTTATCATTTTTTTTTTTTAACTTTCATTGCACTGTGCCTCTTCGTGTTCCTTTTTTATTTTCACTGTAATCTTTTTTAGTACATCCTTCCTAAAGTCCATTGAATGGATTTTTAAAATTTTTTTAGCCTTTCCTTGCCTTTACGTATTTGGTCTGGAGGATGGGTGACGTATTAAAAAAAAAAAAGAAAGAAAGAAATGTGTTGGGACAAATAAACAAGAATTATGTACAAGGTCAAAAGACCTTCCATCCCTTCCATCATTTTCTATACCCGCTTAATCCGTCGGGTCGGGCCACACAGAGATAAACGAGACAAACAACCACACACACTCAAGGTCTGCAATTAGGGAATGAGTTATGCGAGTTATTTATTTATTGCTTCTGTAAGTTAATAATAATGATAATGATTCAAATATATTCATGAATGAACAGACTATTTTAAAAAGAGGGGTGAGATTTTTTCAATTTGAAGGTGTTTTGAAAGAAACAACGTTCAAAAAGAAATAGTGTGTACCTCACGCATGCACTTTTTTATACAAGTGATTCACTGATTCTTCACAAAACAGGGGAGTGGAAGTGGCTCGTACAAGTGCCCACAATTTCACGAGGACTAAGATCCTGAAAAGGGGAACCATGTCTATGTGTTATGTTATAAGTTTAGACTTAGGAAAACGAATACAGAGTGATAACCAACATCGCCTCGTGGCAGTTCGAAACTGGACTTCTCTCTGCAGATGCTGCTGTCAGTGAAACATGGACGTGGGCAACCATTCAAGAAAATAAAACAGCAAATAAAACAGAACAATCAAACAGCCAAGGTTCCACGTTTAAGATAAACAAAATAGGCAGCTGTTGCAGAACACGGAATCAGAATTTATATTGTTCAAATATTCAACGATCAGTGTGTGGTTTCTGCGAGAAATTATGCACAATTTTCCCTTGGATGGAAAAAAAGAGTCAGCACAAAACAATGTTCAACTCTGTCGTGTGCATTTTGTTTCAGTCATCCAGCCTCTCTGAATATCATGAAGTGGCGATTTAGTCCAATGTCTTTATGATATTCTTGATGAGGTCGATGCTGGCGGCCTGGTCATCCAGTCAAATTTAGAGTCAATTCTGTAAAAGAGCATGGCGTGGATCAGACAGATTTACAAGAATTGTGTTAGGAAAGAAAAAACAACTTTCAAGGACGGATTAAATGTTTATTCTGCCACCTACCTTGCCCTGCGCCTGGGGCAAACCCACCGCCACACTCTCCTCCATACGGCTACCCGCAGAGCCGGACTGCCCCATAAGTACACAGCCGGAGTGACCAGTGCGTTCAGACGGGCCATGATAGCGAACAGATTAGTTGCCTCGTTCCTAAACTTCATACCTTTTCTAGTTAGCTGTCTGACAATGATATTGACAAAGGAAGGACACCACAGAGCTAAGAAACAAATAACCACAAACACAATGATGCGCAGCGACTCCTTCTTGTTGTCTCTCTCAACACTGGGCGCCTCTCTAACCAGGTGGCTCCTGGCTATGATGTATAATTTTATGGTCATAATCACTTTAATGAGAACTATAATCTGTAAGGTCATTACACCAAACGCGTTTATTTGAGCCGCCTTTGAGATAGGTACCATGTTCTGCACAATGAGAATGGAGTATGTGTATGTCCAGCAAAAGGCGCAAATTGCGATGATCACAGACCTTGTTATGTAGCGATTGTAAAAGAATGGGTGGCAAACGGCAAAGTAGCGGTCAAACTGGGCAAAGAGGAAAGTTAAGACATTAACACCGAGAAATGATGGTAAAATGTAATACGTCCCATTCCTGGACGGGTAGCCCTCTTGGACGTCGAAGAGGCCGAGGTAGTAGACCGAGAGGCCGGTCAGGGTGTCACTGATGCTGGTGTTCAGCATGAATATAAAACGATTCTGGCCTCGCAAGGATCGAGTGGATGATATCCCGATGACTACCGAGACGGAGACCAGCACGGCACTTGTTGCGAAAAGGATGTGAAAGATGAAGATGAGGAAGTCCTCAGGGGTGTCGAAATCCACCGACAGAGGGACGGTGGCATTCAGGAGCATTCTGGAGCTCCAGGACAGCACCAGCCTTTGATTTGATTTATAGGTGAACGATGCGACTTGTCTATGTTCACGCAAACCTCTCAAGGGTCTGGGGCTTCAGCATAAACAAATTATGTTTACAGGCAAAACAGGTGTATGGAAAGAAAAATACACCTAATTACAAGAACGACGAAAATAAGATGATCAGACACCTTCTGCGCTTTAGTGGGCTTACTTCACGAGACCATCTCACTTTAATAACTAAAAAACAACACTTTAGTTTTCAATCACCACCTCCAATGAAATCTTCATTTGATAATCCAAAGTCAACAGTGATATAAACTTCTGTCAGCTGACTAACAGATCAGCCCAGTGATAATGTTTTACTTTTTGACTTGAGCCTGCATGAGCTTTTAACTAATGCCCATTCTGTCATGTGCAGTCCATGTACTATATTTTCATCAAAATAGATATGCGGGTTCTAAAGAAAAAAAAAACTACCAAACGCTGGTTGCACAAAGAAGAACAGAGAAGACTGCACACACGTATGTCTTATTTTATTTCCCTATATCGGTGTATGATTGATATGGCTTTTACAACGTGTTATCAAATTACTCAGGTTTTCGCTTAGATATCATTCAATAATACAATCATTTCCCAAACTTCAATTCATTCATACATAATATTGGACGTCTGCCCTCTAAAAGACTACCGGAACAAGAATGATCACCCCACAATGATTGTTTAAAATCTATGCTTTTCTTAGCACTAGAGGGAGCAACAGATCTAATTTTTGTTGTTATTGGCAGTGGTCACCACAGCCACCAGCACTGATTATTACCTCATTATACATCACAAGTTCTGTAAAGGTTCCATTTTATGCAATGTAATAAATCTTCGTGTTGCCAATCATGAGTTTGCTCTCTGTGGACATACTGGAAATGCATTTGATCCATCACTTTATCTACTGAGGTTTTATCTTGAAGTATTATCGGGCATAACAATAATTTACCAAAGAACAGTGATATAAAGAGTTGGTAATAGTAATAGTGATTGAGATGCATTCATCTGAAACGTGAACATTTGAAAAAAATACTCTCTTCTAAGAACACAAATAAAGAATACATCACCAAAACACAGTTCACACTGTCTTCTTACTAACTGAGGAACATTTTTATTTACATGATGAAAAAAATCTCTGATATTAACTTCAGTGATTCATAATGTGACAAATGCACATAAGCGTTGCGGAGCTGTTCAAGGGCCCGAATCTGCAACTGCAAGGTCAGCCCAATCTTAAAGTTTAACTTTGCTTATCTTGTTATTGTATTTTCTTTTCTTATCTCTTTCATTTTTATGACATAATTAGGACGTAAAATCTGGTCATTCATTCATTCATAAACTACGTGTGAATAGAGGACTTGCATTGTTGTTCATATTTTTTAAGCTGTTTTCCTTCCTTTCTTTCTTTTTTCGATTTTCTCAGCTTAGAAATTACTTTAGGGACAAAGTTGGTGTGTTTCAACAAATCAGCCTTTTTAGCCAAAACTTACACACAATTTATTACAAAGATCAGAACTGCGGATAACATTTCAGGGAGGTAATATGTACACAGGCGCAATTTTGCATTACTGACAGCGTTTTCATGTCATTTACATTTCGTTTCACCAAGTTAAACACACTTTCCAGTACCGCAGAATAGATTGTGAAAATCTTTAATATTGCGTTATTGCGATATTCACAGCCCACAAGGCATGATCCGTCGAAAAGCAACATAATAATGGCATCATTTTGTAGGTGTGGAAATCTAACAGTTCCAAACCTCAAACGTATGTATTTTTCTGCCATCGTATCGAGCCTGAGACAACAAGCTTGAACTGAAGTGCCTTGAAAGAGCAAAACCACAGACGGCGTGGCTCTGGCTCCGAAACCCCTTTATGCTCCATGACTCTGTCACGTCTGTAATTTTGTTGGGTTAAGTTTCTGGTTATGTCACTAGTTTTGCCATAGTTTCCTTTTGTCACATCTGTTAGTTTTGTTATGTGTTTAGTTCCTTTTTTAGTTTTGCTATGTTTTCTCTCAGTCACTCTTGGTCATCAGCTTCACTCACCTCACCTTTGCTTTCCCCCTCAGCTGCACTCCATCACCGATCCACCCCTCAGTATTTAGTTTCCAGGTTCCCCCATGTACTCTGCCAGATCCTCACAGTCATTCATGTGTTCCAGGTTTGTCATTGGTTTTCTCGCTCATGTCATGTCAAGTCAAGTCAAGTCAAGTCAAGTCAAGTCAAGTCACAGTTTCATGCCAGGTTTTGTTTTGTTAGTTTTTTCATAGTCTCAGTTTATATCTATTGTATTCGTGCTCAGCCGTGATTTTTTTGTTATTCTTTTTTTTTCGTCAAATAAATCAAGTTTTTACTTTAAAATATCTGCATCCGGGTCCTCTAATTTAGACCACACCACGTATACCCACCATACTTGACAGACTCCCATTTAAAAAGCTCAAATTTATGACAAAAGATACATAACAAGAACCCCACGTGTCATTCTCTCGTTGTTGTATTCACTCCTTCTGACCTGCAAGCTGGTGGGCCTTCGGAAAATAGTTTCATAATCTAATAGGCCTTAAACATAAGCCTCTTATGATAACTCGATTACCATATAACCTCTTATGATAACTCGATAAATTGACTGATTCAAGTCACTCCATCAGACACAAATCCAGTCCTGCAAGAGATGAAAATGAGTTGCAAATAGAGCTCCAATTACAGCATGTATTTATATTTATTCAAAACCAAAATTTTAACAATACCAGAAAAACAATTTGCCATCACAAGCGGTTTCAAACGCTAAATCTGCTAACATAAAAAAACAACAAGCATTTATACTTCCTTTCACATCTCTTTGGCCAAATTAACACCACCAGAAATTGAATAGTTTTGCGCCACGTTTGATTTCGAAATATCCATTTTAGTATCACAATAAAAAAAACAACTGAAAAGTTGTTGAAAATAAAAATGTATTGTTAAACACACGGCCTAAAACCTAAGGCTTAAGACCCTAATTTCTTACTGATCCCCACTCCCAGAATTAAAATAGAAGATATGTGAAAATGTACAAAACATAGTCCACATTTGGATCAATGAAATATGGCCCTTACACGTCACTGTTTATAACGAGTTTGACTCTGACTTTTTCTGTATCCAAAACATAGATATATCAAAAACAAATTAGATTAATACAATGAAATAAATAGATGATCGGTGTGGAAATAAAGCGCAGAGCCACTTCTCCGCAGACTGCTTAGCGATGTTTTGGATATGAACGATATGTCATAACTGTCAAAACTATATTCTGCACAAATTTGGAACTGCTGCTTTCGTCTGTTTGCTGACGACTTTAAAAGTTAAAACATCATGCACTCATCACTTCTCCAGTGAAGCATTTGGGTCTTTTGAAGCAGAATGTTTTGCTCCACACAGTTTTCCACACTGCTGCTCTAAGTGAAGGGCTCGCGCATAGGTAGAGAGACGGAGTGCACAGAGCGTTGGTTCGAGAAAATATGTTCACTGGGTTTACCGCATCGTTTTTAAAGATCATGTACTTTTTGGTCAGCGAGGACAGATTGGTGTAGACCATGGATGGACCCCAGAACAGCAGGAAGAGCACGACCACCACTACTATTATCAGCAAGGACTCTTTGTTACTATCTCTCTCTTGGACCGGTGGCTCCCCGCCACAGCAGCTGGTATCTGGCAACGACGAACAGCTTAATTGTCATGGATATTTTCGCAATAATAATCACAAACAGGCTGATTATGCTGTACACTGCTACGGCTTTAGACAGAGGCACGATGTACTGAGCAGCTGACCATACACGTACACGTTCAGACACACAACTACTTTAGTGCTGATAAAACGAGCGTAAGAGAAAGGGTGGCACACAGCAAAATATCGGTCAAATTGGGCAAATAAAAACGTCATAATATTAACTCCAAGAAGAGTAGGCGAGATGTAATAGACCACATTTTTAGAAGGGAATCCCACCCGAACATCGAATAAAAATTGATGGAATATCCCGCAGCCGGTCAGTGTGTCACTTATGCTTGTGTTCAGCATGAATATGAACTGATGCTGTCTTAAACTCGCACTTGTCTTAAAGATCCCGCAAGCCACAGAGCTGGCCATGATCACAGTGCTGAGCCCAGTCATTACGTGGAATGTAAAGAGAAAGTAGTCTCCAGGAGAATCAAAGTCAACACACAGAGGAATAAAACGTATTCTGATCCCCCAGAACTTGAGTCGTCAGCTGCTGTCCATGGTGCTGAATTTGTTGACAGCACAAGGGCCGACTGTCCAGTATTTACATGAGCCATTGCAAAAAATACAAAAACTCACAGTTTGGTCAGGTTCATCAAAACTACTTGTCAATGTTTAGACCCATAATAACGGCAATAATAATAATAGCCAATACCATCCTGTCCCTCTAAATGGTCAAAGTAGTGGTGGGAGAGACGCCTGATTCTTCCACTGCAGGGATTTTTTTTTTATAATTTAAATGTAATTTAAACAAAAAAAAGCTACTCTGAAGATAGCTCGGACTGAATATCAAGACTCTTAACACATGTGGCACCTGATTGAAAATGAGATGATAAGAAAATAAAATCACACGTGGAGCAAGTTATATTGTTTCAAACGAAACGCTTCACTAAAACGTAAGTTTCCGTTAAAAGTTTGTGAAAGAGTGTGAAAAGTGTGAAAGAATATTTCAGAATGAACAGACATTGTACATCACAAGTTCTGTAAAGATGTGTGTTGTTTTTCCATTTAAGGCAACGTAATAAATCTTCGTGTTGCCAATCATGAGTTGGCTCTCTATCTGTGGACATGCGGGAAATGTATTTGTTTCATCACCTTATTTACTTAGGTTTTATCTTGAAGTATTATCGGTCATAACTATTCATTTGTCAAAGAACAGTGATATAAAGAGCTGGTAATAGTAATAGTAATTGAGATGCATTCATCTGAAACATGAACATTTGACAAAATCATTCTCTTCTACTACATAAAAAAGAACACAAATGAAGAATGCATCACCAAAACACAATACAAACTGCCTTCTTACTAACTGAGGAACATTAAGTTTTATTTACATGATGAAAAAAATATCTGATATTAACCAGTCTATTCAAATTCATAATGTGACATTCATGAAGGTTCATGCATTTATCAAACAAGCTCAGAGACCAAAATGAGCATAAGAGATATTTATCTGATTGAAACCGACATCATGTTTTTCTTTTTGGGCCCCAAAGCCAACTTTGGAAACAATGGCAGAAAGTGGTTTTAAAATTTTACTTTGTCTATTCTCTGTCTTGTTCCTTGAGTTTAACCAAACAGATTGGGAGACTGAAATCTGATTTTACTCCCTCCAACACTGTATGCATTAACATAAAAATCATCTGTCTCTCACCAACAAAGGTTGCAGCCATTTGGCTGAATTTGTTTATGCTCCTGTCGATGTTTGGGTCCACTAATTTTGGTCCACTAATGAACGTTGGTATCGCCACTTTATCAAGACTCTCAAATAGTTTCTCAAAGTCTTTTTTTAAGATGTCAGACTGATTATCTCTGTTGTCCACTGCACCCACGTGCACAACCAGCTGTTTCACCCCTTGTTTTTTTGCCAGTACCTCAGGTAGTAGTTTTGTGATGTCAGAGGCAGTGGCACTTGGATAGCTGCAAGTAACTCTTTTGTTTATGTTAGATATGGCTCTGTCTCCAAGCACAAGAGTATCTTTGACCTTGACACATTGGACAGTTTTTCTGTCCATTTGCTGCTTTGTACTGTCTCTCTGTCTGTTACACTCAGTCGCATTTGGCTCGGACAGTGGTAAAAATCTGTTTGTTAACTTTATTCCGGGTGATGTTATATATCCTCCGTTGATACCAACAGTTGGAAAATTCTTAGCACCAAGTCCATCATAAGTACCATTTCAGTTTCTATTGATAGATCAGTTTCTTGTTGATCTATCTGACAGCTTTCACAGGGCATGTTGAAAGGATTGTAGTCATTGGCTTGTCAGATAAGTTGTAGAAAATAATCAAAATGATTTAAAAAGTCTTGGTTCACTTAAAAGAAAAAGAATAAACTTTGCAGCTCTCACAAACTTCCATACTTTTGAACCCACGTACAGGAGGTATCTTAAAAGTTTTATGGCTGTGAAACTTTCAGATAACACTACAAACTGTTAAACTGGGATCTGTGTTGCCTTATAATCTTTAGAATTCTTATTTTCACTAATGATTCCTTTTCTGATCCTGCGCTCTTTTTTCTTTTATTATTTGCTTGAGGATTTGTTGTCCATGGGAATTAAAGTCACAAAGGTAAACGTCCTCCTGTAGAAAATGCTTCCTACATAAGTCTCATTAGAAGCAGCCCCTCTCTGCTGTACAGATACAGCTGCGTTACTGCTGAGAGATGAAGACATAAACCCGCTGTTGTGCACCTTTTCTCCGCCCCGATGAGAAACTCTAGTCATGTTTTGTCTCTTGTGCTGCCCCTTACGAGCTTTGGTAACGTGTTGCTGTTTCTCTTCAACATATTCCTGGCTGCATCTATTATTTTCTTGAACGTGTCCGTGTCTCTCTCCATCCTACTCAGCAGTGCGCTGCGCAGCGAGAACCGCTTCATGTACATGCTGAGCACTTGCTTCAGTGACATCTGCTCTGGCGTTTCATATTACTATGTCGGTGTTTTAGATGTGAGAGACCGTTTTGACTCGCCTACTAGAACATTTCACGTGGTGCCCACGTTTCTGGGTCTGTCTTTCATGGCCATTCTGGCCGCGCAGGCAGACAGGTACCATGCAGTAGTGTCGCCCTTTAAATACTCCCACCGCATGACCCGAAACAGAACCCTGGTGGTCATCTTTGCCTACTGGGTCTATGCTTTCTGCATTGTGGGTGCGAACAACTTGGTCACAATCGGGATAGCCGGTCAGATCACGAGCATTGGTACGTTTGTTGCCAACTTATTCGCGGTGGCTATAATGATAGGGCTGAATATCAGACTGTTCATCATAGCCATGTTTCAGCTGGGCAGAGAGCCGCCCTCTGAGGAGAGAGACAACAAGCGCTCGTCTGTGTATCTCATACTGGTGGTGGCTGTGTTTTTCTTAGGGGCCTGGATTCCTTTATTCTGTCATATTATTGCTTGTAATTTTATCGGTACCGCCTGCTTCAGATTTAAAAATGAAGGCACCGATCCCCTTCGCATTTTGCCCCGTGTCAATGCTGCCCTGACCCCCATCTTATACATCAGAGGCTGCGGCGCGCTCAGACAGGCGTTGTTCTCTAAAGTGTGGAGACCCTGTTGTAAAAAGAGGTGAGAGGCTGGTCATGTTTGACGGATGTAAAGTACAACAGTCAAAGACGATTTGATTTCATCACATCAGTGGAAACATCCAATTTTTATATAAAATGTATTTTATATTTACCGCCTTTGTACCCCCAAAAAGCACCTAGGTGCTCCGCATCGTGCTTTTATGACATTAATAGGAACTCTTCCAACCACAATTCAGGACTTGTTTTGTATCACTGCATGTTTTAATCTAATCTTCTTCAGTTGGCTGTTAATGGAACAACCCTTGTGGTCGATTGTGAAAACTGATAACAACTTTTTTTCATCTTTCCCTCTCTTAATAAAGGCCGTTCCAACGACAACTTGCACCCTTGAAACAACCAGTCCCGTCTTAACCCACCAGTTGGATGATACGTGGATGGATGTTTGAGTCAGCTGTGATTGGACCGATGCTAATATTATCTTAATTGTTTTTTTAAAGAAAGTGTTGAAACAGTTTGTATCATGGACACCTCACATGGCTGATTTTTTTCACCTTATTATATCCTTTGCTATTCATATCACAGAAAGGAAGGTTGCTGTATGTTTTCAACTTAGAAGTTATTCTAATAGTACTGCCTCATGATGAATACAAGTTTCAAGTAACTTACAGATTCCAGCTTTTTGTAATTGCATGCTTCCAATAAGCTACCTGTGGATTTTTTTTTCTGTTTTGACAATGTTTGGCTCCTTCGTTACTAACTTTATATTCATTGCAGATCAACACGTTTGATTAGCATTATATTTAGAAGCCACTTTACAAAACGTAACAGGTCATCAGTCTGTGTCACTCACTGATAAGTAGAATGATCTAATCTTATTGGGTGGATATGTTGCCCTGTGGTACAGATCTTCTTTTAGATGTTATAAGTTCATCATTGGCATGGATTTGAAGTAAACACTTGCGGGAACCAATTAATATGGTGACGTGTTAGTCAATGGAGGAAGGAGCTGTGAATTAGTATTCATTTACTGGTGATCTATTAAGTGTGAGGCAATCACATAAATACACAATGAGTTGATCATTAGTTCATGGTGTCAGGAGAGGGTTTATGATAAGTCCTGCATTCATTTATAGATTAAATCATCATGACTCGTGCATTAACAAAAGATTACTTAACCATGTGATTTGTACAGGTTTTACAAAGTGTCACCAATTTAATCAGGTTTTCATTGAGTTGTCATTATGAAATCATTTTCCACACTTAAACCCATCTGCCCATGAAGAGGCTACTGAATGGTTTAATCAAGAGTGATCACATTACAATTATTGTTTGAAATCTATTTTTTTAAGCATGAGAGGGTGCAATAGACTTGATTTTTGCTGTTGTTGGAAATTATCACTATAATCTCTCACCAGCACTGATTATTACCTCATCGTGTACATTACAAGTTCTGTAAAGGTGTGTGTTGTTTTTCCATTTAATGCAGTGTAATAAATTTAAGCGTTGTCAGTTATAAATTGTCTCTCTCTATGGACATTCAAATAGGGCTGCTGTGTTTTATCTTGAAATTTTATTGGTCCTAACTATTCATTTACCAAAGAACAGTGATATAAAGACTTGGTAATAGTATTAGTGGTTGAGAAGCATTCATTTGAAACATGAACATTTGACAAAATCATTCTCTTCTACTGAATAAAAAAGAACACAAATGAAGAATGCATCACCAAAACATAATTCACAAACTGCCTTTTTACTAACTGAGGAATTAAAAGTTTTATTTATATGATGAAAAAATGCCTGATATTAACTCCAGTCTATTCTGATTCATAATGTGACATTTTCGAGGGTTTATGCATTTATCAAACAAGCACAGAAACCACAATAAGCATAAGAGAGATTTCTCTGATTGAAACCGACATCATGTTTTTCTTTTTGGGTCCCAAAGCCAACTTTGGAAACCATGGCAGAAAGTGGTTTTAAAATTTTACTTTGTCTATTTTCTGTCTTGTTCCTTGAGTTTAACCAAACAGATTGGGAGACTGAAATCTGATTTTACTCCCTCCAACACTGTATGCATTAACATAAAAATAATCTGTCTCTCCAACAAAGGTTGCAAGAAACCTGCATGTCATAAATGGTGATATGTTTTCCTGTAGGTAGGGTGTTCTTTTCATTCTGGTCTTTTTGTTGTCATCTAATGAACTGCATTCCACGGGTTTTTTATTTACTTTGTCCACAGAACATTATCCCTGAAAAAGATAATATATCTTCTTGAAATTCTGAGTGTTTATATGTCAGGACATAACAAGATTGATCTAATTCTTAAAAGGTCTTATGAGGAAAGTACAGCCTCAAATAAATAATGACATATGAGACACTATCCGGTGTCATTGTTCATTTAACAAAAGTTAAGCCCAAATTTAGAGGCAGTGTGTGAAAAATTAAGTATACCCTCACTTCTTTCATGAGACTTAAAAGGGTTTAAGTAGCAGTCAGATGCTACTGATCAAATGTATTTGATTAACTGGCCATCAGTAAGTGTGACCATCTTTATAAAAGTAGAAGTGTTTTCCATGTGCTGGTCTGGAGCATTCAGGTGTGTTAACACAATGCAAAGAGGAAATGACATCAGCAATGATCCCAGAGAAACAATTGTTGCTGGCAATCATTCAGGCAAGAATTATAAATGCATTTCAATTAATTAGGAGACATACATTATACATTGTTAAGATTATTCACAAGTGGAAAGCATTCAAGACAGTTGTCAATTTCTCAGGAGATGACATCCCAGCAAGTTTGCAAGTCAGATCGTTCAGTGTTTGGAGAAACTACAAATAACACAAGATCAACATATCAGAGTCTACAGGCCTCAGTTTAACATGTTAATTTGAAAAAGACTAAACAAGTATAGCTTGTTTGCAAGATTGATCTAATTCTTAAAAGGTCTTTTGACTACCCAATTCCAATACTTCCGCATAGGTTTTGCTTCAGCCACTGAAAGAATTTCTAAAATTTCGTCCAACGTCGTGATTGAGAACTTACGTGAATTACAAACTGTAAAAAATACAAGGCCTGTCAGCTGGCCGTTAAAACACGGCCTTGATGATGGCAGTCTCATTAAAGCTGGGCAATGTTAAATCCGCTTCTGCAAGAAAGAATTGCAGGGGACAATTAAGAAGAAGGGTGAAGAGAGAGTTACAGTAATTTATTTCAAACCTAAAAAACGACTACTAACAATGCGTTAAACACACACCGGAGCTTTTTTTCCTTTTCTTTTTTTTAATGTTTTGTTTCTATTTTGTAGCTTGGCTTTGAAATCCCATGATCATTTCAGTGTCTCAATAACAAAATAATAAAGGTGTATTTTTACTTTTTAATCTTTTTTGATCATTATTTTTCTCTTAGCTTAAATCAAACAGGTGTACTGCTGTCAGTGAAATATGGACGTGGCCAACCATTCAGGAAAATAAAATCAAACAGCACGGTAATCAACACAGAACACGGAATCGGAATTTATATTGTTCAAATATTCAACGACCAGTGTGTGGTTTCTGCGAGAAATTATGCACAGTTTTCCCTTCGATGGAAAAAAAAGGAGTCAGCACAAAACAATGCTCAACTCTGCCGTGTGCATTTTGTTTCAGTCATCCAGCCTCTCTGAATATCATGAAGTGGCGATTTAGTCCAATGTCTTTATGATGTTCTTGATGAGGTCGATGCTGGCGGCCTGGTCATCCAGTCAAATTTAGAGTCAATTCTGTAAAAGAGCATGGCGTGGATCAGACAGATTTACAAGAATTGTGTTAGGAAAGAAAAAAAAACTTTAAAGGACGGATTAAATGTTTATTCTGCCATCTACCTTGCCCTGCGCCTGGGGCAAACCCACCGCCACACTCTCCTCCATACGGCTACCCGCAGAGCCGGACTGCCCCATAAGTACACAGCCGGAGTGACCAGTGCGTTCAGACGGGCCATGATAGCGAACAGATTAGTTGCCTCATTCCTAAACTTCATACCTTTTCTAGTTAGCTGTCTGACAATGATATTGACAAAGGAAGGACACCACAGAGCTAAGAAACAAATAACCACAAACACAATGATGCGCAGCGACTCCTGCTTGTTGTCTCTCTCAACACTGGGCGCCTCTCTAACCAGGTGGCTCCTGGCTATGATGTATAATTTTATGGTCATAATCACTTTAATGAGAACTATAATCTGTAAGAGAATTACAGCGATCGCGTTCATTTGAGCCGCCTTTGAGATAGATACCATGTTCGACGCAGTGAGAATGGAGTATGTGTATATCCAGCAAAAGGCGCAAATTGCGACGATCACAGACCTTGTTATGTAGCGATTGTAAAAGAATGGGTGGCAAACGGCAAAGTAGCGGTCAAACTGGGCAAAGAGGAAAGTTAAGACATTAACACCGAGAAATGATGGTAAAATGTAATACGTCCCATTCCTGGACGGGTAGCCCTCTTGGACGTCGAAGAGGCCGAGGTAGTAGACCGAGAGGCCGGTCAGGGTGTCACTGATGCTGGTGTTCAGCATGAATATAAAACGATTCTGGCCTCGTAAGGATCTAGTGGATGATATCCCGATGACTACCGAGACGGCGACCAGCATGGCACTTGTTGCGAAAAGGATGTGAAAGATGAAGATGAGGAAGTCCTCAGGGGTGTCGAAATTCACCGACAGAGGGACGGTGGCATTCAGGAGCATTCTGGAGCTCCAGGACAGCACCAGCCGTTGATTTGATTTATAGGTGAACGATGCGACTTGTCTATGTTCACGCAAACCTCTCAAGGGTCTTGGGCTTCAGCATAAACAAATGATGTTTACAGGCAAAACAGGTGTATGGAAAGAAAAATACACCTAATTACAAGAACGACGAGAATAAGATGATCAGACACCTTCTGTGCTTTAGTGGGCTTACTTCATGAGACCATCTCACTTTAATAACTAAAAAACAACACTTTCGTTTTCAATCACCAAACTTCAATTCATTCTTATAGTGGACGTCTGCCCACTAAGAGACTACCGGATCAAGAATGATGACACTACAATGATTGTTTAAAATCTATGCTTTTCTTAGCACTAGAGGGAGCAGCGGATCTATTTTTTTGCTGTTATTGGCAGTGGTCGCCACAGTCTCTCACCAACACTGATTATTACCTCATTGTACATCACAAGTTCTGTAAAGATGTGTGTTGTTTTTCCATTTAAGGCAATGTAATAAATCTTCGTGTTGCCAATCATGAGTTGGCTCTCTATCTGTGGACATGCTGGAAATGTATTTGTTTCATCACCTTATTTACTGAGGTTTTATCTTGAAGTATTATCGGTCATAACTATTCATTTGTCAAAGAACAGTGATATAAAGAGCTGGTATTAGTAATAGTAATTGAGATGCATTCATCTGAAACATGAACATTTGACAAAATCATTCTCTTCTACTACATAAAAAAGAACACAAATGAAGAATGCATCACCAAAACACATTGCAAACTGCCTTCTTACTAACTGAGGAACATTAAGTTTTATTTACATGATGAAAAAAATATCTGATATTAACCAGTCTATTCAAATTCATAATGTGACATTCATGAAGGTTCATGCATTTATCAAACAAGCTCAGAGACCAAAATGAGCATAAGAGATATTTCTCTGATTGAAACCGACATCATGTTTTTCTTTTTGGGCCCCAAAGCCAACTTTGGAAACAATGGCAGAAAGTGGTTTTAAAATTTTACTTTGTCTATTCTCTGTCTTGTTCCTTGAGTTTAACCAAACAGATTGGGAGACTGAAATCTGATTTTACTCCCTCCAACACTGTATGCATTAACATAAAAATCATCTGTCTCTCACCAACAAAGGTTGCAGCCATTTGGCTGAATTTGTTTATGCTCCTGTCGATGTTTGGGTCCACTAATTTAGGTCCACTAATGAACGTTGGTATCGCCACTTTATCAAGACTCTCAAATAGTTTCTCAAAGTCTTTTTTTAAGATGTCAGACTGATTATCTCTGTTGTCCACTGCACCCACGTGCACAACCAGCTGTTTCACCCCTTGTTTTTTTGCCAGTACCTCAGGTAGTAGTTTTGTGATGTCAGAGGCAGTGGCACTTGGATAGCTGCAAGTAACTCTTTTGTTTATGTTAGATATGGCTCTGTCTCCAAGCACAAGAGTATCTTTGACCTTGACACATTGGACAGTTTTTCTGTCCATTTGCTGCTTTGTACTGTCTCTCTGTCTGTTACACTCAGTCGCATTTGACTCGGACAGTGGTAAAAATCTGTTTGTTAACTTTATTCCAGGTGATGTTATATATCCTCCGTTGATACCAACAGTTGGAAAATTCTTAGCACCAAGTCCATCATAAGTACCATTTCAGTTTCTAAGGCAAAAATCCTTTCTTGTAGAGCATACATTTCTTGTTGATCTATCTGACAGCTTTCACAGGGCATGTTGAAAGGATTGTAGTCGCTGGCTTGTCAGATAAGTTGTAGAAAATAATCAAAATGATTTAAAAAGTCTTGGTTCACTTAAAAGAAAAAGAATAAACTTTGCAGCTCTCACAGACTTCTCTTACTGTGCGGCCTCCATACTTTTGAACCCACGTACAGGAGGTATCTTAAAGGTTTTATGGCTGTGAAACTTTCAGATAACACTACAAACTGTTAAACTGGGATCTGTGTTGCCTTATGATCTTTAGAATTCTTATTTTCACTAATGATTCCTTTTCTGATCCTGCGCTCTTTTTTTCTTTTATTATTTGCTTGAGGACTTGTTGTCCATGGGAATTAAAGTCACAAAGGTAAACGTCCTCCTGTAGAAAATGCTTCCTACATAAGTCTCATTAGAAGCAGCCCCTCTCTGCTGTACAGATACAGCTGCGTTAATGCTGAGAGATGAAGACATAAACCCGCTGTTGTGCATATTTTCTCCGCCTCGATGAGAAACTCTAGTCATGTTTTGTCTCTTGTGCTGCCCCTTACGAGCTTTGGTAACGTGTTGCTGTTTCTCTTCAACATATTCCTGGCTGCATCTATTATTTTCTTGAACGTGTCCGTGTTTCTCTCCATCCTACTTAACAGTGCGCTGCGCAGCGAGAACCGCTTCATGTACATGCTGAGCACTTGCTTCAGTGACATCTGCTCTGGCGTTTCATATTACTATGTCGGTGTTTTAGATGTGAGAGACCGTTTTGACTCGCCTACTAGAACATTTCACGTGGTGCCCACGTTTCTGGGTCTGTCTTTCATGGCCGTTCTGGCCGCGCAGGCAGACAGGTACCATGCAGTAGTGTCGCCCTTTAAATACTCCCACCGCATGACCCGAAACAGAACCCTGGTGGTCATCTTTGCCTACTGGGTCTATGCTTTCTGCATTGTGGGTGTGAGCAACTTGGTCACAATCGGGATAGCCGGTCGGCTCACGAGCATTGGTACGTTTGTTGCCAACGTATTCACGGTGGTTATAATGATAGGGCTGAATATCAGACTGTTCATCATAGCCATGTTTCAGCTGGGCAGAGAGCCGCCCTCTGAGGAGAGAGACAACAAGCGCTCGTCTGTGTATCTCATACTGGTGGTGGCTGTGTTTTTCTTAGGGGCCTGGATTCCTTTATTCTGCCATATTAGTGCTTGTAATTTTATCGGTACCGTCTGCTTCAGATTTAAAAATGAAGGCACCGATCCCATTCGCATGTTGCCCCGTGTCAATGCTGCCCTGACCCCCATCTTATACATCAGAGGCTGCGGCGCGCTCAGACAGGCGCTGTTCTCTAAAGTGTGGAGACCCTGTTGTAAAAAGAGGTGAGAGGCTGGTCATGTTTGACGGATGTAAAGTACAACAGTCAAAGACGATTTGATTTCATCACATCAGTGGAAACGTCCAATTTTTTATATAAAATGTATTTTATATTTACCGCCTTTGTACCCCCAAAAAGCACCTCGGTGCTCCCCATCGTACTTTTATGACATTAATAGGAACTCTTCCAACCACAATTCAGGACTTGTTTTGTATCACTGCATGTTTTAACTTAATCTTCTTCAGTTGTCTGTTAATGGAACAACCCTTGTGGTCGATTGTGAAAACTGATAACAACTTTTTTTTCATCTTTCCCTCTCTTAATAAAGACCGTTCCAACGACAACTTGCACCCTTGAAACAACCAGTCCCGTCTTAACCCACCAGTTGGATGATACGTGGATGGATGTTTGAGTCAGCTGTGATTGGACCGATGCTAATATTATCTGAATTGCTTTTTTAAAGAAGGTGTTGAAACAGTTTGTATCATGAACACCTCATATGGCTGTTTTTTTTTCACCTTATTATATCCTTTGCTATTCATATCACAGAAAGGAAGGTTGCTGTATGTTTTCAACTTAGAAGTTATTCTAATAGTACTGCCTCATGATGAATACAAGTTTCAAGTAACTTACAGATTCCAGCTTTTTGTAATTGCATGCTTCCAATAAGCTACTTGTGGATTTTTTTTTTCTGTTTTGACAATGTTTGGCTCCTTCGTTACTAACTTTATATTCATTGCAGATCAACACGTTTGATTAGCATTATATTTAGAAGCCACTTTACAAAACGTAACAGGTCATCAGTCTGTGTCACTCACTTATCAGTAGAATTATCTAATCTTATTGGGTGGATACGTTGCCCTGTGGTACAGATCTTCTTTCAGATGTTATAAGTTCATCATTGGCATGGATTTGAAGTCAACACTTGCGGGAACCAGTTAATATGGTGACGTGTTAGTCAATGGAGGAAGGAGCTGTGAATTAGCATTCATTTACTGGTGATCTATTAAGTGTGAGGCCATCACATAAATACACAATGAGTTGATCATTAGTTCATGGTGTCAGGAGAGAGTTTATGATAAGTCCTGCATTCATTTATAGATTAAATCATCATGAGTCGTGCATTAACAAAAGATTACTTAACCATGTGATTTGTACAGGTTTTACAAAGTGTCACCAATTTAATCAGGTTTTCATTGAGTTATCATTATGAAATCATTTTCCACACTTAAACCCATCTGCCCATGAAGAGGCTACTGAATGGTTTAATCAAGAGTGATCACATTACAATTATTGTTTGAAATCTATTTTTTTAAGCATGAGAGGGTGCAATAGACTTGATTTTTGCTGTTGTTGGAAATGATCACTATAATCTCTCACCAGCACTGATTATTACCTCATCGTGTACATTACAAGTTCTGTAAAGGTGTGTGTTGTTTTTCCATTTAATGCAGTGTAATAAATGTAAGCGTTGTCAGTTATAAATTGTCTCTCTCTATGGACATTCAAATAGGGCTGCTGTGTTTTATCTTGAGATTTTATTGGTCCTAACTATTCATTTATCAAAGAACAGTGATATAAAGACTTGGTAATAGTATTAGTGGTTGAGAAGCATTAATTTGAAACATGAACATTTGACAAAATCATTCTCTTCTACTGAATAAAAAAGAACACAAATGAAGAATGCATCACCAAAACACAGTTCACAAACTGCCTTTTTACTAACTGAGGAATTAAAAGTTTTATTTATATGATGAAAAAATGCCTGATATTAACTCCAGTCTATTCTGATTCATAATGTGACATTTTCGAGGGTTTATGCATTTATCAAACAAGCACAGAAACCACAATAAGCATAAGAGAGATTTCTCTGATTGAAACCGACACCATGTTTTTCTTTTTGGGTCCCAAAGCCAACTTTGGAAACCATGGCAGAAAGTGGTTTTAAAATTTTACTTTGTCTATTTTCTGTCTTGTTCCTTGACTTTAACCAAACAGATTGGGAGACTGAAATCTGATTTTACTCCCTCCAACACTGTATGCATTAACATAAAAATCATCTGTCTCTCCAACAAAGGTTGCAAGAAACCTGCATGTCATAAATGGGGATATGTTTTCCTGTAGGTAGGGTGTTCTTTTCATTCTGGTCTTTTTGTTGTCATCTAATGAACTGCATTCCACGGGTTTTTTATTTACTTTGTCCACAGAACATTATCCCTGAAAAAGATAATACATCTTCTTGAAATTCTGAGTGTTTATATGTCAGGACATAACAAGATTGATCTAATTCTTAAAAGGTCTTATGAGGAAAGTACAGCCTCAAATAAATAATGACATATGAGACACTATACGGTGTCATTGTTCATTTAACAAAAGTTAAGCCCAAATTTAGAGGCAGTGTGTGAAAAACTAAGTATACCCTCACTTCTTTCATGAGACTTAAAAGGGTTTAAGTAGCAGTCAGATGCTACTGATCAAATGTATTTGATTAACTGGCCATCAGTAAGTGTGACCATCTTTATAAAAGTAGAAGTGTTTTCCATGTGCTGGTCTGGAGCATTCAGGTGTGTTAACACAATGCAAAGAGGAAATGACATCAGCAATGATCCTAGAGAAACAATTGTTGCTGGCAATCATTCAGGCAAGAATTATAAATGCATTTCAATTAATTAGGAGACATACATTATACATTGTTAAGATTATTCACCAGTGGAAAGCATTCAAGACAGTTGTCAATTTCTCAGGAGATGACATCCCAGCAAGTTTGCAAGTCAGATCGTTCAGTGTTTGGAGGAACTACAAATAACACAAGATCAACATATCAGAGTCTACAGGCCTCAGTTTAACATGTTAATTTGAACAAGACTAAACAAGTACAGGTTGTTTGCAAGGGTTGTAGGAGAAAGCCTCCACTCTCTGAAACGAACATGGCAACCCAGCTTAAGTTTGCAAAGTTGCATCAGAACAAACACACCACTTCTGCATTTAGAATGACTTATTCTTGAATAAAGTATGACTCTGTGTAATATATCACGTTTTTGTTAATCTGATGTTGTATCTACACAGCTTTGAAATACATTTTTCAATATCAAACCAGAAGATTTGATGAAGGTGTGCACACAACTCCACATTGCTCCAGGTCAGCCTGAAGCTCTTTAGAGATTTTGTGTGGTGTTTATTCCTCTATCGGCTGCAACTTTCACAAACTTCTCTCACTGTGGGTCCTCCATACTTCTGAACCCACATACAGGAGGTATGTTAAATGTTTTATGGCTGTGAAACTTTCAGATAACATTATAAACTGTTAAACTGGAATCTGTGTTGCCTTATAATCTTTAGAATTCTTATTTTCACTAATGATTCCTTTTCTGATCCTGCGCTCTTTTCTTTTCCTCTTTGTCAGAAACACTGGAAACAATCAGGTCCTTATGTCCAATGAAACCATCATTCACTGGTTATTTTAGGATATGTAAACATTCAAAATGATGCATACCTAATATGTCATTTGTTTTTCAAGCATTTAGTTTGATAAGTGTGTCCAGGATATATTCCTGGCTGCATCTATTATTTTCTTGAACGTGTCCGTGTCTCTCTCCATCCTACTTAGCAGTGCGCTGTGCAGCGAGAACCGCTTCATGTACATGCTGAGCACTTGCTTCAGTGACATCTGCTCTGGCGTTTCATATTACTATGTCGGTGTTTTAGATGTGAGAGACCGTTTTGACTCGCCTACTAGAACATTTCACGTGGTGCCCACGTTTCTGGGTCTGTCTTTCATGGCTGTTCTGGCCGCGCAGGCAGACAGGTACCATGCAGTAGTGTCGCCCTTTAAATACTCCCACCGCATGACCCGAAACAGAACCCTGGTGGTCATCTTTGCCTACTGGGTCTATGCTTTCTGCATCGTGGCTGTTCATCATAGCCATGTTTCAGCTGGGCAGAGAGCCGCCCTCTGAGGAGAGAGACAACAAGCGCTCGTCTGTGTATCTCATACTGGTGGTGGCTGTGTTTTTCTTAGGGGCCTGGATTCCTTTATTCTGTCATATTATTGCTTGTAATTTTATCGGTACCGCCTGCTTCAGATTTAAGAATGAAGGCACCGATCCCCTTCGAATTTTGCCCCGTGTCAATGCTGCCCTGACCCCCATCTTATACATCAGAGGCTGCGGCGCGCTCAGACAGGCGCTGTTCTCTAAAGTGTGGAGACCCTGTTGTAAAAAGAGGTGAGAGGCTGGTCATGTTTGACGGATGTAAAGTACAACAGTCAAAGATGATTTGATTTCATCACATCAGTGGAAACGTCCAATTTTTATATAAAATGTATCTTATATACCGCCTTTGTACCCCCAAAAAGCACCTAGGTGCTCCCCATCGTGCTTTTATGACATTAATAGGAACTCTTCCAACCACAATTCAGGACTTGTTTTGTATCACTGCATGTTTTAACTTAATCTTCTTCAGTTGTCTGTAAATGGAACAACCCTTGTGGTTGATTGTGAAAACTGATAACACCTTCTTTTTTTATTTTTCCCTCTCTTAATAAAGACCGTTCCAATGACAGCTTTCTCCTTGTAAACAACCAGTCCCGGCTTAACCCACCAGTTACACCAGGATGATACTGGATGGATGTTTGAGTCAGCTGTGATTGGACCGATGCTAATATTATCTTAATTGCTGTTTTTTTCTCCACCTTATTATCTCTTTTGTTGGTCACATCACAGTGAGAAAATTTATTTTATGTTTTCAACTTATAAGTTATTCTAATAGTACTGCCTCATATGATGAATACAAGTTTCAAGTAACTTAACAGAAACTTAACGGTTTCTGTAATTACTGACAAACATGTTTTCAACTTAACTTACCCGTTGACATTCTTTTTCTGTTCAGTGTTTGGTTGCTTCTTTACTAACTTACTGTTCATGAATATTTATTACAGATCAACGCCTTTGATGAGCTTAAACCCATCCATTGTTTTAAGTTACATTTAGAAGCCATTTTACAAAATGTAACAGGTCATCAGTCTGTATGACCAGGTTAGGGTTCGGATGAGGAATTACATTTTAAAGTTTGGTTGCTTCTTTACTAATTTACTGTTTGTGCTGCTTGCCACATGTTGTCTATGGCCGTCAGTGCTTGACCTGTCAGTTCAGTAAATACCTCTGAACCTCGATTTTCATTGTGTGATGTCGCAGAGGATGCAGTTTCCGCAGTAACCACACAGCGTCAGAAGAGGACTTTGGCACAGCGCCATCACCTCTATCCTGGAAACATGGACCACAGGCACTAGACATTGGGGGATTTGACTTTTGATGTTATCTGTTTGAATCTCCTGCTTCATCTAGCCGATGGGCAGAAAGATTAATGATCAACTGCATGTAGATTCATTAAGACTGAAAACTTTAATAGAGGTTTAATAAAGATATGAGAGTGAAACCCACCAGAGGTTTGATCCAGTTTCTTTATTGGCTGGGGGTTAGGGGGTGGAGTTTCATATCACCATACTTCCGCACATCTGGTGCCCACTTTCTGAATCTCAACACTCTCATTATCTTTCCCTATTTTTCATCACTTTAAAAAACCTCGCTCGTTATTTGACCAACATCAACACCCCCCGTGCCCCCATACACAAACCTTTTTTTTTTTAACAAAAAGGTGGGGGGCTATCTTAAAACCTGTATAACAGTAGCTACGTGAACATTACAACAGTCGGTGGACACCTGACGTTTGTTTTTATAGCTTTTAGGTGAAACTGGAGTCGAAACCTGCCAATTTCTCCTGCATCCCGTCATTCTAAAAAAAATGACGGTCTTTGCATTCAGAGAAGCGAGAAACACACATACACACAAGGAGAGCATTTTCGATTAAACTTTTTTCCTGTGCAAAACTGCATTCAGCAGCAAGCTTCGACTTCGTGGCTCAGTCGAGCTGCTGAAAGAGAAAAAGGCAAAAAAGCAACAACAACAACGCAACAGATTCTCTGCTCATGCCCCCCTTTCTGCCATCTTGCAGGTAAAGTTGCCAGGGGTTCTGATTTGAGAAAGTGGCCAAACCCTCCCACAGTGGGGTGTTTTCTTTTTTTTTTTTTTTTCTGCTGCGCTCTGGGCTGGTTTCTATTCAAATGTGGGTCAGGGGTGAGGAAGCCCAACGTCATAAGCTTGCAACATGGCGTCCCGAAGGCTGTGAGATGAGCAAGAGGATGGTAAAGAACGCTTGAGAACGATCCTACCGATGTAATAAGGTATTTAAACACATTATTTCTTCTTTGGGGTGGATTGTAATGGGATAAGGGAACTGCTTTCGTCCCTGTTTTGTTTAATTATCGGATCGGTTTCTCCCTGCTCCTGCAAGAATCGCAAGGCTTTTCGGCGTCACGGTGGTGTATTTTTTTTTCAACGGCGTGCCAACAAAAACGGACTCTGCTGGTGCCTGTCCTGGCTCCACCAGCCCGCTTGGCGAGCTGATAAACCCCTCATCGTTTGACGGGAGCTCATCGCGAGTCCTGCTGTAAAACCGCAGAATATATTGTTTGCAGATATTGTGTGAGATGCCCCACTGGACGAGCGTGTGCCAGATAATTACCAGGCTGGCAAAGCACGTCGGGCAACAGAGAGGACCCAAGCACGGTTTCCTAGGAAGTCCCGAAATGCATCCATACCAGATCTCGTTTCCTCCGTCCAGTTAATGGCGTTTTCATAAAAATGAAAATAATAAAGTCACGAGCCGCGGGTCTGGTTTAAATCGATTGTTGTCACGTAACCACAACAGACCTCCTCAAGTGGAATTTACTTTGGATTTTTCCACGTTGAACGAAGCGGATTTTGCGTTTATTTTGCGCAATCGTGCGAGAATCGCAAAGGCGTGAACAGTTGCAGTCGTTACTTATAGTGTAGCCTGTATTGTTTATATGTATGTAGGTTAAGCCACCTTGGTCTTAGGTAGGGCCAAATCAAAATGATTTAACGGGATTGAGTTGCATGTATCCAACCGAGTGGAGACGCAACTCGCTCCTGGTTCGGAAACGTTGTCTGCCCACATGGATATCGTCGATGCAGTTGATTCTGTAATACTTTCTGTAGAGCATAGACGGACCAGCGCTTGGTATGTATGACCATCTTGTGGGTGTAACGTTGCACCGTGATCCAAATCTGCAATGTTTTGTGCAAACGATGGTGCATGACGTGGGGTTCGCGTGCACTGTTGCCCCGGTAAAACAAAACCCTCATCAGCATGTTGCGCGTTCGATCGTTAAACTCTGAGCTGAGAGCAGGCACATTTAAAACAATGCGCGTGCTCAGGTGTGAAGGCAGCTTGGCTCCCAAGGTGATCAGTGTTGTTTAAATACCAAGGGGCATGGCAATAATAAAGCACAGGAATGTGAATAATGCGTGTTCCCTTAACTGAGTGCTGGTTTTGTATCACCAAATTTTAGCCCTGGACACGGCTCTCCCCTGTAGATCTGATCTTAATTCACAAAGTTGTAACCAAGCAAAAGTGACACAGTGCACAACGTGTATAGACTTCCTTGGTATATATGTTGAAGTATGATATGGGGAAATCTATTTGGGCACTTTGGTATTAAATTAGTAACTCTTGATGCCTGTGAGTGAAAACAGTTGAAATAATGCTCATGTTTGACTCTGGTTAAGCTTGATGGTTTGCATATTCTTCTTTGCACTAAGGAACTTTCGGTTGACATGCACTCTAAACGGTTTCTAAAATCTTCTCTAAGGAGAGTTATTTATTAGGGCAATATAAAGATAAATCCATCTGTTTTCACCACCTCTTATCCTGTTCTGAGTTTCTGGGTGCCGTAGCCTATAATATGAAGATTACAAGATGTTATTTTGGCTGGTCACACCCAGCTAGTTGAAGTGTTCAGACACTCTCTGCCTGCTGGCCTCCAAATGTGCCTGAATTGTGCTTTTCAGCGATACAGTTGGAAAAACAGTTGATACAGTTGTTTTCAAGCCTGTACGAGTTGCATCCAGAAACAATTTAATCCAATTTGGAGCAGGAATGGGGCTCCTGGCTGTACTGCCTGAGGCATTTGATAATAGCTGTGCTGGTTCTGTACCAGACAGTTGTATTTGGTGCATGTGATACCATTACTTTCTAAATGGTATCTCAAAAACTTGAGGAAAGGTATGCAGAAAATGTAACTGATCTTTGACAATGTGTTATTTGGAATATGTGGCACCAAAAAAAGGCAAGCTGGTATCTTCAGTATAATTTGAGCTGCAAATACAGTAACCACTTTTAACTGCTAATCACATATTTTATTGCCAAGCTTTCCTTGGTCTGCTGGAGTTGTTGTCAAATAAGTAGATGACCTCATACAAAGGGTCATACAGATTAATTCCGGCCATTAAAATGACCAAGGCAACTGATCAGTTTGGCAAGGTTCATTGATTACTACATTGACGACAAATTCTAGCCTGGAGGATGACATGAGGCCAGTGTATGTTTTGTGCCTCATGATCCTCCTGATCAGCTGGTTGTGTCACCCTTCTTGTCCCTTCCTCTTTTCATCATACACTCAGCATCCTGTGTCTAGTGTGATCATGGCTTACTGTGGCGTGTGTGGGCAGCACAATGCAGTAAGAAGGCTACTTAGGCTATATGTTCTGCTGACATGCTGGACGAGGACTTATAGATTGTGCGAGACCGGCCTGCTCTGCTCTGCGCTGCCTGTGCAGTGGATGAAGCACCTCGGGGCAGGGTTGTTGTTGTTCTTTAAGAAAAAGAATGTGGAATGTAGTGCTGATAGCCAGAAGGTTATGCAGTGTTTAAAGGCTGGAGGAAAAGGTGGAGGGGGTGGCAGTAGTTGTTTGAAACCTTGGATCACTCAGACTGTCTCCTCAACCGACCTGCTGTCCTCAACCAAACCATCAGGCACCAGGTCATGTGGGTATGCTGCTTTTTACAAGCTAGGGTGGGGGGTGTTATCTCATCAAGTTTATTCTGTCAAGACAGAGGTCCCTTTATCACACTAATCATATGTTCAGTTGTTAGTGAAGTGGTTGATTACTTCACTTCTGGAGAGGGCACACAGTGGGATACAGTATCCGTGGATGCCATGTGCTACACAGTCCTGCTGTTTGCCTCAGTGAAAGTTTACCGTGTTCATTTCAGTCTTTATCTAATTTCACTGAGGGTCACTTTGGATGAGCTACAAAATGCATTATAACATGGATGACAGAGCAGAGATGCACATTCATACATGGCATTCACACAGGCTCTGAAAACATGGTTAGGTTTACATTAAGGCATACATTTTAATGCCTTAAACTGCTGGATGTTAAGGTAAAAAGTATCCAATAGGACGTTTGAAAGGATTTGATGTGGTCGACAGGCTCAACATTTAGTATGAGAGTTAAAACAATTCTGTTAGACAAGGAAATGTGAGAAAGGGAAAATAAAGGCAATGTTTTGGCCTGGAGTCTTTTTCATATTAACCCACAGTGTCAAAAGAGAATTACTGAATTTCTTCAGAAAGCGTACAAAATGCCACTGTAGCCTTTATAAGTATAGAAATATATCATGACATTTGTCTTTTGGCACTGTGCTTGTAGCTTCATACATCCATCTGCTCATCATGTACCAAGAGAAATGGAGAAACTCTATACAGAAGACTGCATCCAACATGATGCCTGATCAAACAGCAGAGCACTCACTACTGTAGTGCATGCAGCACCCAACCCAAAAGAACAGAAAACATTTGTGGCTCTTTTCCACTACTATCGACTCGACTCTACTTGGTTTAGGTCGTTTTCCATTACAATTGAGTACCACCTCAATGTGGGTTGGGTAGTTCTAGCAAGGCAGCCCAAAAGTCCTGTGACGTCAGTTGTATGCGACACAACGATGGAGGACATTGAGGCGGTGGTATACCCGCTGCTTGGTCTATGGCTTTGCATGTAGCCATTTACCTCGTTGACAATCACAGAAATAATGAAATCGCACAGTCACTGTTGATGGGTTTTTAAACATTGCGGGGGTTCTTGTGAAGGAGTCATCCAGTGACGTCACTCCCTGGCCCGTCAGTGGCCTGCAGTCTGTAGACATTTTCAGCTCGACTCAGCTCGCTTGAAACCTCGGCCGAGTATGTTCGAAACAAGTGGTACCAGGAGAAACTCCCTAATGGAACACTTTCAAAACCAAGTCGAGTAAAGCCAAGTAGGTATTAGTGGAAAAGGGTCAATTTGTGACACGTTTGATATAATTTCCATCACTTCCATCATTAAATAAGAATTCAGTCTTTGGAGGAGTCCCTTGCAGTGCAGTTGTATCAACATATCAGAGTCACAAAATGGTCTTCAATTTATTTCTGTATACCTTGTAATTTGACATCTTTAAAAAGGTTTAATTAAAGCTTTTGATCATGATGTTAAATTGTAGCATACTGATAAATAGTGTGAAAATGTTTGATCCTTCTAGATTTAGCTATGACTTTTGTCTCTAATATTACTGATGATACATGTTTTGTCACTTCAGTGACATATGTTTTACACGCATATCATTTAAGCAACAAAACCTTCAGAACTCTTCAGAATTCATGGTTGATGCCATGCTGCAAGAAATCTCTGAAATGCAAAAGGTGTTTTTTTTCCCTTTCCTTTTTAAAAAAGAAAAAAGAAAGTCATACGTCAACCATAACATCCTTTGCATCAAAGTGTGTATACATTTGAGTGCACAGCAACATCTGCACCTCCTCCTTTAATAAGATGAACAGGGCTCTTTTCATTCCACTGCACCATGGGCATGACTTGTTCGCCTGCAAAATGGCTGAGCTGCCTGACAGAAAATGAGTCTTAATTGGAGGGGTTCCCCCCAGACTGCACCACGGATACTGTAATTCATGTACTCCCCTTCAGCAGTGCAGCACCGTGATCGTTCACCTGTTCAGTAGCATCTTGGATCCAGCAGCGCTGCTACATTTGATGTTTATAAAACCGAACAAATGCACCTTGACTTTTTGCCTTAATGTTTTATGGCTTTTCTACAGCAGAGTGTCTCGCCTGCAGCTTTTCAGAAAAGATTATATCCAGAATGGGATTAGTGTCCAGAATTCCAACGGATACTGATGCATCATTTCTATTCAACCATTTGCCACAGAGACATGAGTATAGCCAGGTTTACATTTCAAGAAAAGATCAGTGCAAGTGATTTGGCTTATTTCAAGCTCTCTAGGCTGCAGAACAAATGTGGGTTTTCTATGCTCACCTGGCTGAAGAATTGTGCTCTGAATTTTTCCTTTTTACAAAACAAAGGTTTTGGATAAAAACTATACTGAAGATGTAGCTCCCTTTATGTGTGCAACTTACTTATGAATTGTTGACTCTAAATGTGTTTAGGTAATAAGGAAAACCCTACAAGAATCAAGCAGATTTCTTTGCTTTTTAAGTGCTCAACAGACTCGAAATGAGCTCTTAGATGTGCACATGTGACGCAGTTCAGATAGGCAAAGTATTGTGACAACAGTGTTTCAGTTATTATTATTCCTATGCGTATATCTATATATTCAGTCAAATTCTAGTACCAAAAGTAAGCGTGCCGCCTTCTTTATTAGTAGTTAATTAGTAGAATAAGCAGGGAGAACCCCTCAACTCTCCAGCTGAACAGCTTGCCCAACCCAGATATTCTGGAAATAATGCTCGACCACTACTGCATGTCAAGTATGCAGAAGTTCAAAACATGATATAACCTGATTTGCAACTCTGACCATTTATTATTTTATTTGTGCATTCAGCAGACCAATATCCAAAATCCTAAGTACTTAAACAGAGGCGGTGACTGCTACATTTAATGACTTTATTTTATTGGAGACAGTATAAATTCAAGATGTCACGATTAGTCTTGTCAACTTGATTTGATTTGTCAATATACAAATATTTGGCATTTCAGGCTTGCGAGACATTCCAAAGAAAATGTGGTACAGTAACAGTTGAGGGCTAGAAGTGAGTTTAAAATAAATAATGAATTTATGTTGACTATAATCAGGATTTGGTACGATAGTAGTATTGGGGAAAAAAGTCTTTCAAGCAAGAATTGATGTGAGATTTTTGCACATCGGTGTCATCTGTGGTTATACCGAGGACTTAACTTACCTTTGAGTCGGCGAGGGAGTGGTACCAGAGGCGAAAAGGTTGTGTGTGTAAGGGAGAGCCCGCCACTCTCACCAAAGACGCTGTCCTCACTCAACTGATTCCATGATGCTGACTTTACAAGTAACCAACATGTGGAGAATTCTGAAGCAAAAAATGCAACAACTACAACCTCGTGCTGTTGCACATCTTTAATTTTTGAAGAAGGAATAGGACATAGTAACAGGTGAAACGCTGTGACACTAAGTATCCTCATTGCCAGAATGTATTTTAACTGTTGAAAGAGGGAATTGCAACATTACTAAAGGGCTAAAGCTTTTTACCATTGCAACATTTTGGGGGTATTCTGCAGGCCTTGAATGCAAAAGTGGTTGAATATTAACAGATTAAATTAAGCTGACGAGATAAAGCACGAAATATCATGGGTGCATTCAGTCTGCAGTGAAATAAATTAAAATTATACAATTATCACAGTGTTGTTTATTTTATATTTTTTTTTTTTTCATCCCAACTTTCTCTCATTTGGGGAAGCACTACAGAATCATAAAGGAACGTACTCGGTGTTTAGCCGAAAAGCTCTGCTGTTTGCTTTAATCTCCTCATTGTGTCGTGTGCCGTCCTTTCACTTCTGAGAGAAGCGAAAGTCAGATAATTGCAGCACCCATGAGTCCTGCCTGGATCCGTCATATCCAGGCAGCAAGGTCAGCCATGTTGAAATGGCTCCGAGGTGGTTGCTTGGTGTTTGTATTTCAAACTGGCTTTGCACCATCCCCCTCGACCCCTCCCCCACTCGCTCTGCCCACCAGCATGCTCCTCTTTCTGTGTGCGTGGGGTGCGTGTGTTTAAGTCCACTGTCTTTGAGTCCATGCACACATCAAGGCCTTTTGCTTCTGTACATGTTTGCTTCTTTTTCAGTCTATCTGCCTCTGTCATTAATCCTTTTTGTGCAGATTGTGAGAGGTTAATGACAGTTCTGCAAAGTCAATACTGTTTTTTTTTTGTTAGTTTTTTTTTTTTGCTTAGGGGAATAATAACTAAACTAAGAAAAAAAAAAAAAAAAAACAAGATTTACAGCCTAGGTAGAATATGTTTTTAAAATTCTACTCACTCTGGTTCTCTATCGGTTGCCAACAATGACCTTTCACAGAAGTAGGGTGTGTTTTGTTATTGCGCCACAGGACTTTGCCTCACCTTTGCCCTCTCTCTTGGCTCTCTACCATCACTTCAGGAGATTAGTGCCACAGCCCACTGCTCGCTCAGTCACCTTCACTAAATGAACACGGACTCGGTAAGGTTTACTTACTTAAAGTTTAATCCATAAACTCCTTGGAAAAGAGATGCAGCGGCAGGCGCCAGTAAATGAGGTCAAACCTGATCTTCAGGATCTCTTGTGTAACTAGTTTAATGCAGAGCATGCTGACATTATTTCACTGCTTGGGTCACTTTGACACTCACAACTTTACAGTCGTAAATCAACACACAAACTTGTTATGATCACGGCTCTCAGTTTTGTTGTAAATATCCATTCCAGTTCATCTTCTCATCAGCAGGCCTCTGAGACAAGTCAAGTTTGAGCCTTTTGTAGTGAGGTGAGGTTGCCCTGTCTATGACTGAACCATAGTTTTTGAAAAGGTTAACACTGCATGCAAGGTAAGCTGATCCTGTGCCTGGGCTTGAAGGGCAACATTTACCCTGGTCTGTTACCGTCCATGCCAAAGGCTGACTTTGGATGGTATGTGGTGCCATACTTGGTCAGAGCATGTCTTGTTCCTTCTGACCAGCCATCATGCCAACTGTCATGCCAGTCATTACAGAGAGCTTAAAAATACAGCCTCCGATTCTGCAGGAAATGTTGCTTGCTAGCTACGTGACATTAAACATTTGAACCAGTCATCTTGCTTACATGAAACAATTTTCTTGCCTGTCTTCTGGGATCATTTTTCTATCTGTCATCCATCCCAAACTGAGGCTGCAGAGCTGAAAAACAAGAGCAACTTCCTGGATGTGGTGTTTGAAATGTTTCTATGAAATGCACACCAGGCACTCGCAGATGGAACTATAATGATGATGCAAAGCTAACTGTCCCCCTCTGTAATATGCCTCTTTTCCTGGGTAGCATCATTAGTAGGGGATCTGGGACTACATGTGTCCCACCCTAGCTGCATATAGATCAGCCGTAATCCATTAGCAGCCCCCTGGAATCCAGCCGGCACGACACAGCACTGAAGGGGCCAGGGGGAGAGTGTAGCTGCGTGGGTGAAGGGGGGGTGTGTGGCGAGGGAGAGCGAAGGATGAGAAGAGGAGGGGGATGGGGGAGGGCAGCTTCTTTTTTTTTTTTTCTCCTCTTTCCTCCTGAACTGCCCTCTCTACTCTGAGCCCAGCCCCCTTTTTATGTCGGTCTGCTGGAAAAGCCTCTTGAACCCTACCATAAAGCATGCTGAGGTGTGTATGTTAAAAGAGAGACTTGAATGATATATGGCTTCCTGGCTGGCATCGTAGCAGAGGCCCTTCTTTCTCTAGCAGCCCTCTTCTTCATTACCGCCTGCAGGGTTGAGAGCCGCAGACCCCTTTAGCATGTTCTGTGATTAACAGATCTGGGTTATGCATTCCAGGATAGCCCATTATGATTAACAGTGGGGACAGATAACTGTTCCTGGGATATGTCTGCATGCCCAGTAAGAGGCTGGTGAGGGTTGGAAGATAAAAGCTAAAAGGGATGTGCAGAGAAAAGATGGGGGAGGGTAAGAAGACCACGAAGAGAAGTGTCAAAGCAGAGGGGGCAAGCCCAGGCATGGACCTGAGAGTAATGATCACTTCAGCTGATTGTATCAGTTAGTCAGACTGTGACAGACTCACTATCTCAGTTTGCAATTTCAACTATGTTGCCCTTTCACAATGTTCAGTTAACTGACTTTTTTTTTAATGTTCATTACTTAGGAGGTGTGGTGGGTGTAGACTTTAAGTATAGGACTATGTCATATATGCTTGAGGCTGTAAGAGAGCAGAATGTCCTTATTGTAGGTTCCCAGATAAATTATACACATTCATTATAATGGGTCTTTCAGACCAAACAGACCTGGGGACTTACCAGAGGGTAACTGCGAACTGGGGAGCTCCCCTGAGGGTAACTGCGAACTGGGGAGTTCCCCAGAGGACTGCATAACTTGATATGCATTTTATTTTTTTTTGTTGTTGTTGTTTGCATTCGCATCATTGGGTTGGTTGGGGTGACATGATAGCCTGTGGTTGGTAGACAAGTCAGAATTACACATCTTCTCTGTTGCATTCAAGCCCAGTAAAGCCTGGATGTCACCGTGAGTCCATTGTTTTCTCCATTTCTTTAAAACCAATGTTGAGAGCCATTGTTTAAACGGGCTACATCTTACAAATGTTTACAGAGACAAGTCTGCCGTTTTAGGCAAACTTATAGACTGTTCCTTTTGTTCTGTGAAATAACCTGCTCTGATGTATTTACATTGTGTTTTCTAAAACTTGGCAGTGTTCACCTTATGTCTCAAACTCTGACGCATTTAGAGAAATGTATTGATTATTGCCTTTGCCATTATCATCAACATTTGAAAAAGAGAAATTGCTTTCAGTCATAATGGGCCAATTCATGAACAAAACCGTTTATCTTATTGCAGTTGCAACTGAATTAATTATGAGACCAGGTGGGTGAGATATATCTTATTATTGGTATAAAAAAGAAAGAAATAAACAATGCACTTGTGTGCCATTTGCGCTCAGGATTTATGCCTCTGTCACTTTAAATTAGTTGAAGATGCACTCCCTTTTTCTCTGGCATGATTATGAAACATGTTTTTCAGTAAATCTCAAGGTTGGCACAGAGATAAAATGACACATTTTCATACGTACTGACGGCTTGAGTGAAGCATTTCTCTGCTTTTCTGTACAATCGCTTTTAATGTGCTGTTACCCTACTGTGGTCAGCAACATTTAAGATGTGTTCCTATGGAAACATGCCAAAGACAGACCTACTGCCCAAACCAAAGCCCACTATTGATGTTGTAACCACAGTTTTTGAATGTATAGCAATACATTTCTGAGGCAAAGTTAGTTTTTAGTGTTAGGCTGGAAAAAGGGCACAGTGATATGTAGCAGGTCATCAGTAAATGAGATTCACTTGTCCTAATTCCATAAATGAGGGTCTCTCTGGAGGATCAAGTGGTGCTGTTCTTGTCTTTGAGCCACACCCTCCCTCTGCTCTTCTGGCCATGCTCCTGTGTAGTTTTACCTGCTCAGGTGTCACCTAATCTCTCCCCCTGGCCCTGCTGTGCCACCGACCCCCACCCTCAGACAATAGGGCAGGGCTGACATTACCATGACCTAATGGAGACGAGAGTGGGCCATGTTTCCAAAGAGGGCACCCCACCGAAACTAGAGTTACTCTGCTGCAATTGGGAAGAGAAGCTGAGAGGAGGCACCTTAGGAAAAAAAAAAAAAAAAAACTAGTTACTTTACCCTTTCCTCTTCTCCACCCCTCTGGCTTTTGTGCCAGAACAGTGGCAATGTGTACAATCAGAACATGATCCATGTCGAGTTGCAATTTGTCTGAAATGGAAGATGAGCGGGAGAGCGGGGTTCCAGTTTCTATACTGCCATGTGATTATGTGGCACAGTGTGCTGAGAGTTTCCTAGTTTCCATGTGAGCGCTACAATTGATGTTTGTGCCGTGAAGGACATAAGAAACGCAGCTTGATTGCTATGTGAAACGTGCAAGCTGTGTAGCTGTAAGCTAAAATAAACCAGTCCTTTCAAAAAACGTCCTTTCAAACAAAGGAAGTTCTGTTTTTCCACTAAACCTATGCATGTTGCATTGACTAAGCTGGCAAAAGACATTGCTTGGACAAATATTTTTCTTTTGTATTATGCAGACTTGTGTATTGATGGCTTTGCTAGTAACCTTTATTGCTTTAACCGGGCTAACACACTGCATTGAACGGAATTGTATTAGCCCAGTTATCAGTCTATTACTTTTATTTTCCCTTATAATTCCAGACTAACCACCTTTTCTTCCTTTCCTTCTCAGCTTTAGGTGGTGCTCGTGTAGGAAGAGAGAGAAGGACAGAAGGAAGGAGGAAATGGAACTGCCAAATCATGCCAAACAACTGCTGCTGCAACTCAACCAACAGAGAGCCAAGGGCTTCCTGTGTGATGTTATCATCGTGGTGGAGAATGCGCTCTTCCGTGCCCACAAGAACATCCTGGCAGCAAGCAGCATTTACTTCAAATCTCTGGTCCTCCACGATAACCTTATCAACCTCGACACAGAGATGGTCAACCCCTCTGTATTCAGACAAGTACTTGACTTCATCTATACTGGGAAGCTTCTGTCCTCGTCAGACCAAAGCAGCGAGCAGAACTTCAGTGCCCTCTTGACCGCAGCCAGCTACCTCCAGCTCCATGACCTCGCTGCTCTGTGCAGAAAGAAGCTCAAACGCAGTGGCGGGAAACCCCTGCCAGGAAAACCCTCCACTCCAGGTCCCCTTAGCCGCTTACGCCTCAACAACCAGCGCCTTTCCTCTTCTACCCCTGCTGGCCCCAACAACCACTATCCCCCAACCCCTTCAGATGCCGACCAGCCACAGCCAGACGAAGGCCTTCGGGACAAGCTCTCAGATGATGAGATGTTTGTTGGCAGCTCTGGGAAGAATGGGAATGGGGGGAATGGCAGCAGTAACGGTAATCTCAGCAGTGGAGCAAGTGCTGGGGAGCCTGATCTCGGACTAGACTTGTCCAAGAAGAGCCCTCACTCTGCAGGCACGGCCACTGATGCCCTCAGCCCGCACAGCAACTCCCAAGAATCCCCTCAATCTGCCTCAGTATCCACAACCAACAGTGCCTCACTGGATGACTCCTCAACCACTTTACCAGGTGTTGACACATGCATCTCAGAGACCATGGAGCTCAACTCCTCCTCTAAAACTTCAGAAGAATCCCAAAGTCAGCCCGACGGCCCTCCGCCCCAGAAAAAGACCCGACATGGTGCTCGTAAGAATGAGTGGCCTAAAAAAGAGGCATCAGGGTTGAAGTCAGAAGATCATGACAGACCACTGGTCAATGGGGTAATAGTGGGACCTAAAGATGGCCGGTCTTCTGGGATTGGTGGAGGGAGTGGTAGCAGCTTTGCATCTGACCAGTCCTTACAGTGTAAAGATGAGGACGAAGGAGGAGAGAATGGGCAGGATCACAGTGAAGAAAGTGGTCAAAGTGATGGAGAGAGTGCAGGAGGTGGAAGGGGAACAGGTGGAGGGCACCAAAGTGCCAACTATGTGTACCGACAGGAAGGTTTTGAGCCAGCATTCGGGGACAACCTCTATGTGTGTATTCCTTGTGGAAAGGGCTTTCCCAGTTCTGAGCAGCTCAATGCTCACGTTGAGTCGCACACTGAGGATGAACTCTACATCAAAGAGGAGGGAGGAACCTTTGTGAAAGAGGAAGATGAGGAGGAGGCTGAGGACCTTTCTGCACCCGTAGGTCCCTCCAACTTTGGCTCAGAAACGCGTCCGTTCAAGTGTACAGTCTGCAGTAAGAGCTACAAAGACCCTGCAACGCTGAGACAACATGAAAAGAGCCACTGGCTGACCAGGCCTTTCCCCTGCAACATCTGTGGCAAAATGTTCACCCAGAGGGGAACCATGACACGCCACATGCGCAGCCACCTTGGCCTCAAGCCTTTTGCATGTGAAGAGTGTGGCATGCGCTTCACACGCCAGTACCGTCTGACAGAGCACATGCGTGTCCACTCTGGGGAGAAGCCGTATGAATGCCAGCTATGTGGTGGGAAGTTTACCCAGCAGCGCAACCTCATCAGTCACCTGAGAATGCACACCTCACCCTCTTAGAAATGCATCAAGCCAAAGAACTCTGGGAATAGAAAATAAGAAACATTTCTCTACCTTTTTTCCATCTCAAAAACAAAGAAATGCACACCTTCACATGCAGACACATGGTTCTACATATTAATTCCAGTTTATGATGCCCTGGTTGAGTGAATGATGTAGCCGAAAGCCACAGTGCTCTCTTGGTGATGGTGAGATCTTGCTGATGTAAGGATCGAGTCATCATTTATAACGAATGACGTCTGCTCACCTCTCAAGAGTTCCACAGGGACAATGTCCTCCTATCTCTCTCCAAAGTCACAAAGCCATGGTGGAGTGGCATGACTTCTGGTTTGTTAAATGTGAATGTGGGTAATGATATAATGTCAAGCCCTTCACCTCATACCCCTCAGCAGCCTTCCTCGCTTCACTCTGTAAGCATTATGTCTTTGAGTTTTTCAGTTTGTTCCTTAAACAGATTAAGTCCAGTCTGTACTCCAGAGCTATTTTGACCAAAAACCCGTGCAAACAATACTGGCAATAATTCAGCAAAAAGATAATTTTTACCCTGACAGCTTTATATCCTGCATTATGTTGGTGATGGGTATCTGTATGAAAGAGGAGGGGTAACTGGGGTTGGGACCATCTCCATGCTTTAACTGAAAGTCTTGAAAGAAAGAAAGAAGGTTAATGTTGGGAGGACACGTTTGTTTTTAACGCATAGCAAATACACAAAGTCCTCTCTACAGCTGTTTGCTTTGACGTAGAGAAGATTTTTATTTTTTATTTCAGATTTTGCCTGCTCGTGCTCCCGGGAGTGAATCCTGACTGGAAAGATGAAACCCTTGTGGTACTTGTTTTACTTAAAGAACTTGTCATGTTTCAGTGAATGTTTAAACTGGAAGGTCTTGGGATTTTTCTTGTTGAGGGGAGGGATCCGGGTTGGGGTTGGGCAGGGGAGGGGGGGTGTTGTTTAATGGGCCTAAGGAGAGGGTGTTTTCGACCGAACTTTATGTTCAGTGGGTACGTTTATTTTCCTGTCTGTATAGCTTTCCTCCCCTCTGAGAAAAAGAAAAGTCTATTTATATAGGCTTGTGACCTCGCTACCTCTGATTACACTTATGAACTCTGTCGATTAGTTGAAAGTTCCTATGTAATTAATTGTAAAAAGTGTGTAGATTATGGTAACTTTTCACCTAATGCTTTAACCTGCCCATCTCTCAACACAGGTTTTTAATGCTAATAGATTTTACACATTTAATATTTTTATTTTTTAGCTGTTTTTACTTGTCAGATATAGCGTTTTGGGTGCCCTGGTCATTGCGGCCCACTTCAAAGTGTACTGTAGCGTCCTGCTGGGAGCAAATAGTGGTTAGTTGGTTAGTTTAGATGTATAGTGTTCCAAAGATCTTATGAATGTCGAGGAGAACAGAACTAACTAACAAGCATTGCTAGACAAGTTCATAACCAAAGTTTTTAAAAGATGTACTTAAGATATATAGCATACTAAATTATTTCTCTTTTTATTTCTTTTCGCTGTATAAAACAAATTTATGAATTATATTCTAAGTCCGGACAAATAAATCCACTCTTTTGAGGGAGTTTTGGCCAATGACTCTGAGACTGGTGAAGGTTCTTGTGGTTTGCAAGGAAAGCTTGTGCTGATTGGTGGGCCGGTATATGTAAACTTTACCACCTGACAAAACTCGTAAAGTTTAAACGCATGTTCCCTGAACATGTTTTTCTCGTTTCTTTTCGTTTGTATACAGAGTCCTTATCACTTTATATTCCCTGACTTTAAAAACAGGACTTGATGACATTTTATGTGTTCAATTCAGACCAAAAAAAGAAAAACGACAAAAAAAAAAAGATAGGAATTATAATCAGACTTTTAATGTGAAGTTCAAGTTGCTTGTTATTTTTTATTTTTTTGAGATGGGGAGGGGGGGGTTGAGCCAGGCTTGTTAAAACTTGTTATAAGAAGGGAGAAGCAGAGATGCACTGGACAGCTCATTGGTCTCCTTCAGCATCCTTTTGTCTGATTGTATTCTATTATAACAGAGAATGATTTTTAAATTATTTTAACCAATTTTAGCTGTACTTCCTCATAGAAAACCACAAGTTGAGAATGGCCCCTCTGTTGTCTGTAGGATTTGCTGAAATCTGTCCAGTGTATCTAGTCTTTCAACAGTCACACTGTGGATCATGAACCTTCACTACAAGTTTTTCGTATAGGCATTCCTCTATTATGTTGGTTTAACTGTCCTCATGATTTTTTTATTTTTTATTTTGATACCTCTTTCGTCCTCATGTTAAGGTCTGTGAAATATTCGTTACCACAGGGATGCAGCTACAGTTACATAAATATCGCTACCGTTTTAAGGTACCTGCATCCTGGACTCCCAAAGCTGTTAAATGGTTATATTGGACTTTAGTGTCTTGCAGTTCAGCAGTTGCTGTTTAGTTATTGCATGGCACATGTGAATTTTTCACACTCCCCCACCCACAAACATGTTATTTATTGCCTGATACATAGTTGCTTGTGACCTCTTCAAGCTTAAGAGGGAGTCCACAATGCATTGCCTTCAAACGTTACTGTATTTGTTGGCACTTCCTGCAACGCAGCATAAAGTCTGTAGTGCAAAAGGTGTTTGTACAACATGATCTCTAGCCATCTCTGCAAAGGATTTTGCAGCTGCATTTTAATGCTTGCTTGCTTGTTTGACATAACGAAGAAGAAAAAAAAACTCCAAACTGTGACCATACTACTACTACTATAACTATTACTAGTACTACTACTATTCAGATACTTCAGGGATTGTTCTGCATCTGTGAATGCAGACTTTCAGCTACATTTGTAAGATAAAACATTGTATCAATTTCTCTGTATTTTAATCATGGGAAAAGCAGAACACTAGTTTCATATTTAAGACGAACAGGGGGGTACTTTTTCAACTAACACGAAAAGCCTTGACAAAGGCGAGGCAGCTTGAAACAAGTCTACATTTTAGTTAGTAACATAGTATGTTCAGAAATAGTTGCAAACTTGTACAAAGAACTTAGAAGAAAGAAAAGCTCATACCCAAATCCACAAACTATTTTTTAAACCAAAGCACATTTGAATGATTATGGAACCATGTGTGGCTCTAAAAAAAAAAAAAAAAAAAAAAAGAAAAAGGAAAAAAAAAAAAAGAAACATATGTATTTATCTCATTGTTTACATGAACTTTTACAGTTTTACAGACCTCAGTCGAAGCTCGGCCAGCCTGGGAGGCGTTTGTGTGTGTGTTTTTCGTCGTATGCTATTTCCACAGAGGTTGCTGCCAAAACGTAAGCAAAGCGTTAAACGTGGGATGAGCTACTGCATATTCAATTAGGGGGAGGGTGTGTGGTTTTAGGGGCACTCCCCCTCCTCTCCTCCCTGCCAGCTGGCTTTGGGGTGACCCTGCACCCCAGTCCTCCTGCCCTCTGGCCTGTCTTCGGATCGGACCATAGGAAGGGGGGGTGGGCAGTGCATCCTTGACGTATTAATCAAAAGGCATTGTTAGTTAGGGTCTTTAGCTCCATATCGTATCTCTGTGTTTACCCAAATGCACTTGAGGACTACCTCTTCTGCTTGGGTCTCTTAATATGTTGAATTTGGCGGGTGAGGCTTGAATGGTTTGGATTGTTTTGGTGGTGTAACATGGTACATCTCTTATGCTGGTGGTTCTTGAAACTTGTCAAGAGAATGTAGCATTGATATGTTCATTGCATGTAAACAGGCTTATCTGGTAGTCTTAACTGTGAATGTTCTCGTTGTTTTTCTGATGTTTTAAAACTTTTTTTTTTAGTCTGTATTCTGTGGGTAAAAGCAGCACAAACCGCTGGCTGGCCGAGCCTCAAACAAAGTTGGCGCAAACACTTATTGACAGTGTTCTTTTTTTTTTTTTTCTTTACTTTTTATCAAATGTTTATTGTCATTGATGAATGTATTTATTTCTGGGCTTGCCCTCACCTCTTCAAAGAATTTGCTCTGTGTGTGAGACTGAGGTGGAGGCAGGACCCCCCCCGCCCCCTTTTTGTTTTAAGAATTTCAAGCTGAGAATCAAAAATGAGACACAAAACATAGCCATTAACTGCAATGTGTGAAGTTGACTTTTTTTGTGGGAGAACTGATGTATTTCTTCCAACTCAAAGAAAATGGTCTATGGCATTTACTATCCTCTCAGTTATACCTGACAGTCTGTAGGGTTTTTATTTCATGTAATTACTATGGGTGTTTTTTTTTTGTTGTTTTTTTTTTTGCCCATGCGGTCTTGAGTTCTCACTGGCTGACTGCACACGATGGGGAGTTGAACTTTAACCCTTTGTGTGTCTGTCTGTGGACACAGGCAGGACACTGCCCGTGCAGAGCGGAGGCTACTGTATCTTTTCAAGCTTGCTCTCCCTGGGTGTTGCCATGCTGCTTGCGCTAAAGAAAGAAACATTTACACAGCAGAAACATGCACATAACCCACACTTCTTTCCTCTGAACAGTAAAGGTCTCTACTTGAGTATTGTTACATTTCTTGTCTTAAACCACTTCTTCTATCTCTTTTACGTGATTTTTATGTTTTTAGTGTCTCTTAGATCCACATCGGAGAATTTTAGAAACGTTGGATGAGATAGCTTTACTAAGTGCACTTTGTATGTTTTTCAAAGCCTCTTGGAGAACCCAGATG